>NC_086451.1:322743412-323441412 GCF_028390025.1 Pseudophryne corroboree
GGTGGTCACTAACTATATAATATATTATGTACTCCTGGCTCCTGCTATAACCTATAACTGGCACTGCAGTAGTGCTCCCCAGTCTCCCCCACAATTATAAGCTGTGTGAGCTGAGCAGTCAGACAGATATATAATATTATATATAGATAATAGATGATGCAGCACACTGGCCTGAGCCTGAGCAGTGCACACAGATATGGTATGTGACTGAGTCACTGTGTGCTGTGTATCGCTTTTTTCAGGCAGAGAACGGATTATAAATAAAAGTGGTGGTCACTGGTCACTATCAGCAAAACTCTGCACTGTACACTACTGAGTACTCCTAATGCTCCCCAAAATTAGTAAATCAAGTGTCTAAACGGAGAGGACGCCAGCCACGTCCTCTCCCTATCAATCTCAATGCACGTGTGAAAATGGCGGCGACGCGCGGCTCCTTATATAGAATCCGAGTCTCGCGATAGAATCCGAGCCTCGCGAGAATCCGACAGCGTCATGATGACGTTCGGGCGCGCTCGGGTTAACCGAGCAAGGCGGGAAGATCCGAGTCGCTCGGACCCGTGAAAAAAAACATGAAGTTCTGGCGGGTTCGGATTCAGAGAAACCGAACCCGCTCATCTCTATCAGATACAGTACATTTTTTAGGCATTCACTGCTAATTCCATGTGCTGATATTTGTTGTCAGTTCCTATTCATTGGAACAAATTAGAATGGTTTCTTTAATCACCCTGCAAAATCTAACAGTTAATAATGTTTCACAATAATTAAATAGCTTCCCTTTTTTATGTGAGCGTTCAGTTGTTGTATTTTGTATGTATTTAATGTCACATTTTGTACAACTCTACTTTGCAAACATTTTGATTATCTCGGGTTAATATTTTTTTCTGTTACACAAATCATTTCCAAGTATACATACATTATTAATTGTATTATACAAATAGACAGACTAGGTGGGCAGCAGGATCCATTGTTTAAGGCTCAATTATGAGCGATGTTAAATCAACTGTCTTAGTCCATATCTTCTGAATTTATATTGTGTCATTGCATTCTTTGGAAGTCACATGAGATATCCACCAATGGAAATTTTAAAGTTTTTTGAGGTGTTACATATAGAAACTGAAAGCTACATTTTTACAGTTGTCCTTATAATAAAAATTTAACATTTTCCATTAATAATGTCTAATTATAGATATAACATTATGAATTTACATGAAATACAGAAATAACTGTGTATCAAAAATAAGCAAAACAACATTCAGGTAGAAAAGGGCTAAGATTGCACACTTAAGTATTAAGTTATACTGTATTAAACTTAAACAGGTTCTAACAAACTGTGCAGATGGTAATCAATCATAAGGATAACAGTAACCATGTCAACAAATCATAATGTTGATTGCACAATGTTGACATGTTTCAAACTTGACAGGCACCATGTTGATATCCTCAGAATGTCCACAATGTTGACATCGGAACAGTTGCCATGTGAAATGTTGATATGCTGAGGATGCAAACAGGGCTAGGCATCTCCAGAAGGATTAGGGTTAGGCTGCGGGAGGTAAGGTTTATGCTGTGGAGGGTGGAGGTTAGGGTTAGGTGCTAGGGGAGAGTTAGAGATAATGGGTTTGATACTCAACAAAATGCTGCTGTGAATACAACTCCACTGAAACTCATCTTTATGTGACCGCTGGCACCTGGAAGAAGATATTGGAACTGCAGCAGCATACTGGAGAAGGTATGGCACAAATAAAAGATCAGGGATACTTTGTCAACAGTTTATTATGTTGACATATGATCCATGTAGACATGATAAATTTCAATGCAATAACTGTTGACAAATCATATCCAACCTATGCAGAAACCGATGCAGGAGCCATTAGAAAAATTTATATTTCGTCTGATAAAACCTCTGATTACTGAAATTGTAGCTGGCTCCATTCTTCAGGCACAGTTATGGGTATGTTAGGGTTTCTTTAAGATATCAGTTTTTTTATTATCCTTTCTATATAATTAACTTTTTATGCTGATTGCTTTAAATTATACACATACTTTGTTCAATTTATAAAAGTATGCCCATCTCACATACACAGTATACTGTTCTGCATGGCGTCTGATTGAATGGTTTTACTGAGGTATATTTACTGGCCACTCATTTATGTTTCAAGGTCACATATTGTCTTACTATCACACTTACTGTAGTTTGACTGCTCATGGGTGTTATGAGCCACGGTAGTGGCTCATTCCTGTTTTGTATTTTGGTTATGTATTTTATGTTGTTCTTCTGTTTCTGTTCCCCTTGGCTTTTATGGGGTGTTCGGAGGTTCACCCTTAAGGAGAGTGTAGTGTTATGAACCACAAACAGTGGTTCATTCCTGTTACTTTCTGTTCATGTATTTTGTATTATAGTTTTGTTTACATGCCAGGATTTCCCCTGTACCTGTTTAGAAGACTCTTGTTGGCCACCAGTGGTGAGTCTGTGTAATTGCAGCCTGTTTTCTATGGGTTAATTCTCACCTGCAGGTGTTTGTGCAATTACCTTGTGCCTGGCTTCCAGCCATCCTGATTGGGGCGTGTTCCCTTATGACCTAGCTAACTCTGCAGTTCGAAGCTGGTGATAGACATTCTGTTAAGATACCTGTATGTTCCTGATTAGTGTCTTGTCCAGTATTGCATCTGTGTCCAGGCCCTGTCTGATACTGGAATCCTGTGTACTCAGCTCTCTCAGAGTCTGGAGCTTCTTGTGAGCTGCTTCCTGCCCTGGAGCATTCCTGTCCTGGAATCCTGAGTTACAGTCTACCTTTGATCCTGTAATCCTGAGTCCTGGTGTACTGTGGCCTGTTGTTGGAATTCTTCCAGCTTTCCATTCCTATGAGCCTGTGCCTGCGGTCTTGGGGTTCCCGTTCACCTGCCTGTATTAGCACCGGTGTTGTGAGTAGCGGCTTTGCCGCACCTTACGGCCTTGGCTGTATCTGTCCGTTATTTTCCTTTGGTACTTTCTGCAGAGGGTCCTGCATATGCTGTCACCGCCGCTATACAACAGTATTGTGTCGGTGTGTGGACAGCATTTCCTTTGTTGTTGTTTGTCTTGGCGGCTGAGCCGCACATACTTTTGTTTGAGTTCTGTAGTTGCCCCTAATTCACGTTTCTGTTTAGTTAGAGGTTCCCTTGTTCTCACCCCATCTCAGTTTACGCCTTGTCTCCAACTTAGACCGGGGGGCATCGGAGTTGGGCAGACATAATCCGCCCTTCAAACGCAGCTGCCATGGGCCCAAGCAAACATAGTCTTGCAGGCATATACTGACCACGCGGGTGGAACACAGGAGTCAGGGTTCTGTAGGGGTTGCTGCTGAACTCAATTCCCGCTCCAGCATTACGTTCCTGTACTTGGGGCTCATCCGCCCAGTTCCAGGAGTTCCAAGTACAGTGAACGTAACAATGGGATGTTTCACAGCAACTATGTACCAGTTATTGTATTTATATTGGTATATAAATATGGCCCTTGTTACCATCTTCATAGAGCCATTGTTAATATGATATCTGTCCATTCTCAGTGCATAATTAATTTGATAATTTTTTTTATCATTTATAACTCATTATCAAGACTGTAATAAAACATTTCTTTAATTTTAATAAAAATAAAATTCTGTTGCACTACAATTCTGACTGAAGCTATCAATAAACAAAATTTTACCAAGAGAAAAAACTAGCTACAATACCATTAATGAAAGAGGCATCACAAGGGGGGTGCAGGAAGTGTGGACCACACCCATAGGTCACCTGCTAAGAGGTGACACCAAAATGCCAAATCCTTCACAGTGACTGGGAACCGGGTACTGCAGTATGATATTATTGTGCAGCACCTCAGTGCTGTCCCTGAGAATGAGCCAGGAGTGCCGGCAGAGTCTCTGTGTGTAGCACAGCATCTCCAAAGAGGCTGGTCATGGCCCCAGAGTGATGTAAATAGAGGACTTCCCATAAGGCTATGTCCTGTAGTGATAACAGTGCAGGAATTCTGTAAACCCACACCCATTTCCCATGAGTCCACAATCCCTTTTTGGTGTCATTGACTCCGGTGCTGCAACTGTCACAGAGTATACTAATAATATTGAACAGTGAGAAGCAGATAACACAGGGATGCTGAATACTGCATGGCAATGACAGATAACACAGGTGCTGAATACTGCACAACCAAGAGACCCCGCTGGATAGGTTAATGGGGACTAAACTCCTGATGTGTGACAGCACTTACTTATTTCAATACAGACATTAACAATCACAACTTGGCTAGCTAACCAGCTTTTTGTTAAACTGCAGCCACATGGAGTTTTCACCACTGCAAATAACTGTACAAAATTAGCATACATTCAGGATCCATAATATATATAAGGAGACCTATTTTCCATGAAGCGTCTTTAACAATTGTTACCTCATAAGTTTCATATAGCTGTACCAGAATGCAAAACTTGTCTCCACTGTCAATAATCCATTATGGTAAGACATTTGCACTCTAGAAAAATCACTTACTTTCCCAATGAAAGCACCAGCATAGTTATACCAACAAACATACGTGATTTACATTGTAAAAGCTCTTTATTGATGTATGTCAGCATTTGAAATATCACAATTTTACTTAACAACTACAGTTTAGCCTTTATGTATATTTCTGCTTCTCAAAATAATTATATAATTTAAGCATAAAGACAAGTAATATATTTATGTTTGTTTTATATCTCTAATACAGTAACTAATACAGAATATAATTGTCATGGCTCAATTTTCGGTTATGGAACAATAGGTCGACCTTAAAAAGGTGGACAGTGTCTAGGTCGACCCCAAAAGGTCAAGAGGCACAAGGTCGACATAGGAAAAATGTCACCATTGATGAAAGATCTACACAAAAAAGTTTGACATGAGTTTTTTTTTTTTTTGGTGTTGTTTTCTCTGTAAAATTGGTAACCCCAATTAGTACACTGCGTCCCCTTACAAGGCTGGCTTTGCTCACCATGCTGTGGGTAAGGAGCCTTAATCTGCTACCGTTGTGTTCAGCACAGAATACTATTCCCGATCATAGTCCACATGGATGGTAAAGTATGAAAAAGTTGTAAATGAAAACAAAATTGTAATAAACACAAGACAACCTTTTCCTGTGCCGACCATTAACTTTTCTCAATGTCGACCTTTTGTTCATGCCGACTGAATGCATGTCATGGTCGACCTTTTGACTGTTGACCTTAGTATTGCGACCTATAATCCGGATACCTTAATTTTCAACTTGTATCTCTAGATGTCATTGGCATCTAAACTTCACCAAGTGCATTGATTTAAAAAGGTAATCAATTACAGTCATGAAATCATCTCATGGAATCAGAAAAAGCAAAATTAAATATAATGACTTTATCTTTTTTGATACCCTTTTGATATTATGCTGATTTAAGCTTGTCTTTAATGCTGTTTAAATTAAAATGAAATACAAATATGTTGTATTGAGGACCGAAATGTTATTCTATATTTCTTTTACTCTATAGTATTTTAGATTTGAACTTTATTGCGCAATAAACTACAGTTAATTTTTCTTTTAATATGTCGAAGAGTACAGAATACATTCTATACTTGGAAACCTGGGGCTGACTTTGCAGATAAATCATGAAATATTAAACATTAAAACTACACAAATCATTTCTCAATATTATGAACTCATAGAAACCATCAGATGACATGATTAAAACTTATTCATTTTCTGAAAGGCAGATAAAGGTCTAATGAGTCTTCTTGAAGAGATCATAAAAAAGTAAGTTAGCATTTTTTTCAGAAAAGGATAAAGAAGTCTTTTCATCTGAAATTGTGTATAAAGAAGAACAAATGGACAAAAGACTACATCCAGGCACCACTCTTTCAAAGCACTATAAACTGTGCAGTAAACTGAGTAATGAGCAGTGCACACCAAGACTATTTTTTACATTATCTTCATTATTGCACCAACAATACTGTAATTCATAGAAATTGTTGTCATGCTTAAAGTAGCATCACAGCAGGATGGCTGAAATGCAAAGGTTGTTTGAAAAGAGACCTGTTGTATGTTTTTCAAGTGTCACTAAGGCGATAATCAGAGATCGTATGGTTGTTGAATATTACTAATACATAATAATATTATTAATAATATGTATAAATATAATCTTGCAAAAACATTTATATTCAATACTGTTTACAATGTATGTTTTTTAAAAACAAAAAAATCTAGAGATTCTGACATTAGCAATGTACTTATATGAAATTAATTGCAGTAATTATGCTTAACTAAAAATATTCATTCTGATGGGAGTGGTATATTGTGTTAATATTCATCATGTCAATATTCATAATGTTGGCATAAGAATGTCAGCATGGATTCATCATGTCAATATTCATAATGTTGGCATAAGAATGTCAACATGGATAAGAATGTTGGCATAAGAATGTCGACATGTTGATATGATTGGCTTCTAGAAATTGATGACGTCAGCTTTCATCATGTTGATTATAAGAATGTTAACAAAAGGTCTCTGGTGGTCTATTGGTAACTTAACTGGTATGGTGGCTCCAGTAGTGTCTTTTGGGTCTTGTGGTGAAATCCTGATGACTTCTGACAGATCCTGCATGACTTTAATCCCTGACCCCTAAACATAACCCTTGCCCTAGGGCCTAAACCTAATATCCCCTCCAGGAGCCTAAGTCTAAATAACCCCCTTTTGTCTAACCCTCCCCTCATGTAGCCTAACCCTAATTCTTCCCTGCCACTGCCTAATACTAACTATCTGCTGATAGCCAATGCAGAATGTATACATTTTACATGTCAACATTTCACATGCTGACATTGTGAAGTTGTCGATGTTTTTTAGGTGCTGACATGTTTAATGTCAATATTTCAACAATATTGACATTATAATTGTACCATGGGATTCTGACTGTGTGTTTGAAAAATGTCCTTGGACTGGATGGCATAGTCCTTTGCAGGTTCAAATAATTTCTCACTGGCAGGCCATGGAGAATTTCTTCTGGATTATACTGTACTCATTGTCACTAGTGCCACTTTCTTATGGTATTCCAAAGGATTCTATATTATCCCCCATGCTATTTGCAGTATACATGCTACCATTGGGTGAAATAATCAGACATCATGGCCTGGTCTACCACTGCTATGTAGATGATACACAAATGTACCTGTCCTTTCCTCTGGGTACTGAGAACCTAGAAACAACAATAAATGGTTGTATTGCTGAGCTCCAGGAGTGGATGGGTGCCAGCTGGCTGTGACTGAATCATGATAAAACAAAGGTACTTATGATAATATAGTTCACAGAACAAGACTGCAGCATATCCAACCAACAGGACTTACTATAGGCTTTAGGTTCAGAAGTACAAACCACTGAACATGTTCAGAATCTTGGTTTTGTCCTGGATAGTGGCTTGACACTTAAACATAAGATATCCACCACAATCAAATCCTCATTCTTTCATCTGAGAAAATAGCCAGAATCAAGCACTTAATTCCCTCAGAAGATCTACTTAAAGTCATACATGCATTTGTATAATCACGTCTAGAATACTGCAATGCCCTTTACCTGGGTCTCCCAGAATAAGAATTGCACTGCTTGCAGATGGTACAAAATTCAGCTGCCAGGCTATTAACCAAATAGCTCCATTCCAGCCACATAAAATCCATTCTCTACTCCCTTCACTGACTATCTGTGAATGGTATTCAAGATTGGCTTACTAACTTTCAAAATGACAAGGGACCAAGGTTATTTGAAGCAGCTTCTGACTCCTTTTATCCCACTCAATTAATGCAATCTGTAAGTGAAAGACTACCAATAGTACCTAGAATCTCTCTGAGTTCATCTGGGGGTCGCATTTTCAGCTTTGTGGCTCAGACTCTATGGAACTCTCTTCCCCGTACAGCTTGAGAAGCCTCCACTCTAGAATCTTTCAAAAATAGATTCAGAACATACCTATTTGCTTAAGCATTTCACTAATATCCATTCTTAAGCTTGTTCTGTATTTTCACTGTAGAGGCAAACATAAAATGCACTTTGTGTCCTATCAGGAAGAAAAGTGCTATATAAATAACATTATTATTATTATTATTATTATTAGAGATAATTTCACCTTAAGCATAGAAAAGGAATGTTTACTATACCTGAAGCTTAGATGTGGTGTTCTCAACCTCACGAGTCAGTGATACCAAAATTTAGTACCAGAGTTTAAGAATGGATTAAATATGTTTCTAACAGAAGAATAAAATGGCCATCATTGTCCAAGTCATAAACTACAAATCCAGCTAAATTGAAATGTATAAATAGAGTGCATAAGTCATGCTGCTGAATGTCAATGCAAATAAGACCTTAAGGATTGTATAGAATCTTTTTTGCCTCTGCAAAATGGAAAAAAAACATTTACATTAAATGTTGCTGCAATTGCATTCATCTCTGTCTTGCAATACTGAAAAATGTTTCTGCGATCCATGCTGTTTTAAATATGCCTTTCTCTGCTTATTATGTTTCATTACTATACAAACTGGCCCAATCCAGATCCTGAACCTTAAATGTTACTATAGATTTACTTTTCAAATATGGGAACACTAAACTGGATGAATAAAAGCTGTCTAATTTGTGAATGAGTGTATTTTTAAGTTTGAAAACCAAACCATTGGTACATTTTATTTTGTAGTAGTATACTGTAGATAGTACATGCAAATATAGTATGTGAATCTCTTTTATTGTCCAATTTGCAATGTGCTGGGGGAATTTAGTTAGTTTTTTCTTGCCTATATTAATTCCTCCCTTACATGTACCTGTTATCGGCATATAAATTACTTTGAGCATCTACCATTTTGTGTATCAAATCATTCTGTGCAATCCAAATGATATTGTCAGATTTGCTATTTATAAATGAACTACAGGATGTGGATTAGTAGATGTATACAGGTGAATCAAGATTGTTTCCAGCAAATGCAATATATTGGCATTACCTACATAGATGCAATATTTCATTAAGTGCAACATATCTGATTGGACAATCAGGATAAAATTACAAAATAGTAAATGCTATTGTTAATGGTAATACTTACATTTACCTTCCCTAGGCAATTGTTATTCATACTATACATTATTTAAAGTACAGATGCTGCGACCATGGGGAAAGGTGATTTGCTGATCCTACTGTATAATAATTTTGGTAAAGGCAAAGTGATGCTAATATAGTATGACAAGCTACTGCTGTGCTCTCAATAGACCAAAACAGCATAATCTTCTAAGCATGAATGTGTAGAAATAGCACTCAATGAAGTGGCTCCAGCTACCATCACATTCCATGTAGACATACAGATGCAGCCATGCCCATCATGGTTACATGTGGGTGATACATGCACTCCTGGCACAGCTAGGTGCACCAAGCAGAATCTTTTGGAGGGGTGGGGTTATCTGCACAACAGCTTCTGTATTGGGAGCCTCTGGTAGTGAGAGTTGTCCAGGCTTTCGAGCCATCACATACACATGGTATGGGGCAAGTGTGCATCTAAAACGCGCACACATGGAGATGTGAGTGCGATTCTAGATGTAGCCAAGATGATGGATGTCATCTGTAGATGTTACCATGGACACATGACACCTACAAAAACTTTCAAGTAAAATATATCGTCAGCGACGTAAATCTCATACTTCAACTGACTTCCTCCAAATGACTAACTGTATCTTATATGATCTTATCATAATGCTCTGGACACTGCCAAAAAAACATATTTCCAATCACTCATCTCTGCTCAATCCTCGAACCCCAAGCAACATTTTAATACATTTAGGGCCTAATTCAGACCTGGTTGCTAAGATGCGTTTTCATACAGCAGTCGATCAGGTCTAAACTGCGCATGCGTAAGCACCGCAATGCGTAGGTGCTTTGCACGGGTACAAAGCAGATCGCCATTCAGCGATGGGTTTGTGCAAAGAATCCTTTCGCATTGGTGTTTGCAAGGAGATTGACAGGTAGAGACCGTTTGTGGATGTCAACTGACCGTTTTCTGGGAGTGTTTGGAAAAACGCAGGCATGTCTATGCATTTGCAGGGAGGATTCCTGATGACAATTCCGGTCCAGTACAGGCTGAAGTGTTCGCAGCGGCTGAGTAAGTCCTGGGCTACTCAGAGACTGCACAAAATCTGTTTGTACAGCTCTGATACACATGCGTTTGCACTCTTGCAAAGTAAAAATACACTCCCCTATGGGCAGCCACTATGTGAACACAGGACTGCAAAAAAAACCTAGTGAGTGAACAAGTCTGAATTAGGCCCTTAAAGATCTTGTTTCCTATTTCAAGCACAAGATTGATAAATTCCAAAATGAAATGGTATGCTCTTCCACAGCCAGTTACCTGCTCAATTCCTTTCCTGAACCCTCTGGCACCTTCTCTTCATTTGATCCCCTAAATGTAGATGAAGTACAGTATCTACACTCTTCTCATCTAACTACTCTCCTCTTGATCCTATACCCTTATAAATAAGTAAAGCTCTGTCTCCTTTGCTCATCCCAACCTTAGCAAAAATCTGTAATCTCTCTTTTACAGAACTTTCCTTATTTGCTTCCTACCTATCTTATCAACTTTTCAGTATTTATTTCACTGAATCCAACTCCTCCTTACTACCTCTATCAGTTGGAGTACCGGAAGACTCAGTCTGAGGTCCTCTGCTTTACTCAATCTATATCACATTTCTTGGCAACCTATACAGCTCTTTCGGATTTCAGTATAATCTGTTTGCGGATGATTCTCAAATCTACCTGACCTCCCCAGATTTGTCACCATCTGTATTTGGCAGTGTCACTGAATTATTTTTTGATATTTCATCTTGAATGTCATTGTGCCACCTCAAACATAATATTTCCAAAACAAAATTAATTATATTTCCACCGGCAAATTATAGTTACTGTACCAACCTGACATTATATAACTGTTGACAACTCAACAATAAATTCTACTCTACAAGCTCGCTGCCTAGGTGTTATTCTTTTTGAATTGTCCTTTGTTCCCCACATTCAATCTGTCTCAAAATCATATTACATACATCTAAGAAACATATAGAAATTATGACAATACCTTACCCAAGACATTGCAGAACTCTAATCCATGCTCTTATTATCTTCTGCATTGAATATTGCTTAGTCTCCTTACTGGTCTTCCCAAAAATAGGCTCTCGCCACTACAATCCATTCTAAATGCAGCAGCGAGGCTGATCTTCTTCACTAGACATTTATCGTCTGTGCATCTGCTCAGTTTTTCCCTCCATTGGTTACCTTTATTCTACCATAATTCAATATTAAATTCTTTTACTCACACACAAGCCCATTAACCAAACTACACCAACAAATGTCTCTTTCCTTATTTCAGAATATCTCCCTACCTGACCTCTCCGCTCTGCACCAGATCTGTGTAGCTCTTCCACATGCATTACTCGCTCCCACTCACAATAACAGGACTTTGTTCGGGCTGCGCCCACTCTGTGGAATGCCCTTCCACGCACAGAAAGGCTCACCACTAGTCTCCAAACCTTCAAGCATTCCCTGAAAACTCACCTCTTTAGTCAAGCTTATGAATTTTGGACCCACCCACATAACCTCAATGTCTCCCTATCTAATGACATCCTCTCTATACAGTCCACACATAACCTAACATATTTTGTCTTGCTTCACTTTCACATCCTCCTGACCCTTGGCCAACATTGCTGTGTGACCATACAGTATCATACTGCCTATTTATCTTTGCAATCTGGCCTGATCATTATGCAATAGGTAGCACCAATCCTTGTGTAACAATGCCTATTTCCCTACAGATTGTAAGTTTGTGAGCAGGGATTTCATACTTCTATGTCTGTCTGTTATTATTCAGTGCCTTTCTATTTATGTTGTTCCAATTGTAAAGCACAATGGAATATGCTACACTATATAAGAATATAAAAAACTGTTAAGAAATAAATAATAAGTAATATGTAGTATATTCTGGAAAAGGCTAGTTAGTTATTGGTGTGTTATATGCTGTCATGTAGAATATAAAAAATAAATATTACAGTAGTTTTATGTAGTTCTGTATGTCATATTGAATGTAATGTGTTCTTCATAAAAGAAAGTTTGAAAATAAAAAAAGTTTCAGAATCAGTTTTATTTGCCAAGTATACTGTACCTAATACAAATATACTGTACTGCCACTTTCTAAAACATTCTCGCTATATCTACAGTATGCATACAGTTGAAAAAGAATCAGTGATATTACAGCAACTTAACTAATGACATTTAAGGTTTCAACCTGTGTACCATTAGGATACTTTGAGATTGTGGAGTTTGCTGTCTGTGATTGATCAGGGAGGTAAAAATGTACTAAACATTTGAACAGATGTTTAAAGAAAATACATTGTAATATTGAATAATGTATTTTAATTCCATGGTTTACATACTAATATTTTAATTTGGGAGTGTTGTGGTCTTTAATGCACATATAATTAAATGTTAAAATGTATTTTACAGAAAAGTAAGGTTTAGGTTTTAGTCTTTTATTGCTTTATAATGCATATGTAAATATATTGTAAAGCTCAAAGTACCATTCACAGACTGTCAGATGATATTGAGATCAAAGCTATATGGCAGCTAATTGAAAATAACTTTTAAAAAAGTTAAACAGATCATTTAAGATTTGTTATGTAATAAAGATATTCTGGGACAATTTAAACGCTGTCTGGAAAAGTATTGTTCTAGCACAAAACTTGTATTACTGGCTATAATTGTAGGATTGTCTATGTTTAAAGTAGGCAACTGACCAGCACGCTAAAATCAAAGATTGCAGTGGATTCCTGATGCCCTTCAAATCCAATGATAGAAAAGGAGTTTAAGGCGTCACTATGAGACTTAAGAAAATGTAAATTGTGTTTGGCACCGCAACATTTCAGAGCCCAGCTTGCTCAATTCACAAGCTTAATTTAAGGCAAAAAAAATCTATATATATATATATATATATATATATATATATATATATATATAAACTGGAGGGTATAGGCGGCACTCAGAGTCTGACACACAGAGTTTAAAGACAAGCCATGTGTGTTTAATATCGACGTTTCGGGGGTCGAACCCCCTTCTTCAGGACACTGTGTCCTGAAGAAGGCGGTTCGACCCCCGAAACGTCGATATTAAACACACATGGCTTGTCTTTAAACTCTGTGTGTCAGACTCTGAGTGCCGCCTATACCCTCCAGTTTGTATTGGGGCTGCACACCCCGAGGAGGGCACCGGAGCGAATACCCCAACGGGGACAACAGAGTGCCGGGTTCCATCCATGGAATATATATATATATATATATATATATATATATATATAAATTGGTTTTCTAAATAAGGAGGCAGGTTTTGCGATGAAACACAGTGTCTTTGCTGGTATCATATACTGAACATAGCTTACACAGGCTTGGGCCTGCTCACATACTGTAGGTACATAACTTGAAAGGATCAAATGAAAAGTAAATTTCTTTGCATGCCCCATGCTCAACAGTCATTCTGCTTTAAGACACCTGCAGGCACCTTCCGCCATGCTATTCCTGGGACAGCCAATGTCCACAGTCCCTGGTACTATAAAACTCTAGCCTACTAACTGGCCTCTAGCAGGCACCAGTGCACCGTGCAATGGGTATATGGAAGTTTAAACTTCCTGCTTCTGACTTCCTGCTGGCTCTGGGTGAGCTGGAAAACTCGGAATTCCAAAATACTACTGCATGTGCAGAATGTGCAGGTCTTGTTTTCTTCTTTCTTGGAGGGAGCTGATCCCACACAAAAGTGGGCAATTGTGGGGAGTTACAAGCCTTCTCACAACATTATTATAAATATATCTAATTGATATATATATATATATTTATATATATCAATTAGAAGTGGTAGAAGATAGCAAGTGCTTAATAGTGTAGTAATTAATTACATATCAGTAGGGGTTTCTTTCTTCCTATAATGTCTCCATTCTAGACTGTAAGTTAGACACTTTCTGTTTTATCCAAATACTGTATATCCTCAGTATAAACAAAAGGTTCCCATAAAGCAGTATGTTTGCAATAATGTAAAAGCATTTATTCAAATAAAAAAACTTACACAGTGAATAACATAAAAAGGGTTAATGGCTTATTTGTAGTCCTGTGATCCAAATGGTGGTTGTTATCACAACAGGTCCAATGAAAGGTATCTCCATAGTCTCTCACTTCTTCAGGGGTAAATATATATATATATATATATACTTGAAAGGCCAGAGTGTGGACTGTTTGGAACCTATATATATATATATATATATATATATATCCTGGGAAGAAATACACATTAGGGTCCCTACCTGTTTTTAACTCTGGGACTCCCTCTGCCATTCAAGCACTGCTAGCAATACAGTCACCCTGGTGCTGCCCTATATGTGTCCTGAAGCTCAGATTCTGAGAGCGGACATATTTAATGCTGCTACAGTACAACACATTGAAAGATAGATTAAGTTTCAATGGAAACATTAAGGAGCGCTAGTAATATATTGATAAAATTGTTTTTTATTTATTTTATAGATAATAATTACCACATTATAAACAATCTACCTAGTAGCTACAAAGTAACATAAAACCACAATACAATGATTGAATATGCAATATACGTATTTTCAGCTAATTAGCTCTTATTAAAAAAGCAGTACTGCAGTCCAAAATTGATATAGTGGGATCAGGAAGTCCTCCAATTAGGTATAGTTAAGTGTAAAATAGAAGAAACCGTCCCACAGTATTGTTGTGAGTTGGTACTTTGTATTTATTGTAAGTTTCCTCGATTTACGAGACACTGATCTCACCCATAATGGCTGATCACCGCTGATTCCCGTCGATGGCAGTTTTGCGGTACGGACTATGAGCAGCTGGATGTATATCTCCTTAGTATTTCAAGAGGGGATGTCTTACACCTCCTGATGAAACCGCCGTTTGTTTGGGGCGGAGAAACGCTAAGAAATACTAAGGAGATATACATCCAGCTGCTCATAGTCCGTATCGCAAAACTGCCATCGACGGGAATCAGCGGTGATCAGCCATTACGGGTGAGATCAGTGTCTCGTAAATCGAGGAAACTTACAATAAATACAAAGTACCAACTCACAACAATACTGTGGGACGGTTTCTTCTATTTTACACTTAACTATACCTAATTGGAGGACTTCCTGATCCCACTATATCAATTTTGGACTGCAGTACTGCTTTTTTAATAAGAGCTAATTAGCTGAAAATACGTATATTGCATATTCAATCATTGCATTGTGGTTTTATGTTACTTTGTAGCTACTAGGTAGATTGTTTATAATGTGGTAATTATTATCTATAAAATAAATAAAAAACAATTTTATCAATATATTACTAGCGCTCCTTAATGTTTCCATTGAAACTTAATCTATCTTTCTAGTGCAAAAGGCATCCAGTTGCCACATAGGAGCTGCTTTTCAAATAAAATCAAACCAGACTAAATTGGTACATATCAAGTATATATAACATTGTATTAGCGCCCGATTAAGCAATTTTATGTGCATTGCCTATTGTTCAGTACAACACATTGCCCACTGTGCAACAGTCATCAGTGCAAATAGGAGGTAGGAAAACAGTGCATTCAAATCAATATCACCTCTTATCTGACAGTTGGAATTTATCACTGCTAAGGAGATACTTAGTGGATGTTCGTGCTGAAAAGGGGGTTCAGTCACCAGTTTCGCAACATTCCACAGCTCAGATCTGCTACACTTCACATCTCTGGTGAGTCTAATAGACACTACTGGGAATCCAGGAACCAGTGTTAAAACCTAATAATTTGGATTGAATTATGTCTTTAAGAACTGATACTGATTCTTTATTAAGTACTGAACGTGGGTTGTTTCACTTGTGGCATGTTGGCAGAAGGGTGTCATGATTTTCAATTGTTTCAATTGAATTAAGTGTATTCTAGCTAATATGTCCATTTTTGTTATTGAATTTTTATTGACACATGATTGTACGAATCAATACTGTATTGATAATTTTATTATAACTACAGCATTATCACATATTATTTTTAATAGATTGGTGATTGCAGCATAGTTTACTTTCTTTTTTCATGTGTAGTTTTTGGTTGGCATGCTTTAACAGCTGCTTGGTTCATTTATACCAATCCTTAGTCCAGTGCCAGGGGTTTGTTTTTTATTTTACCACAGTATTGTGTGCACTTTTATACATGCATATTATATGCATATTACACATTATTTTTTGTATCAAATTTAATAAAACAATAAACCACAGTTGATAATGCTTGAGTATAATCTCCAGATACACTTTAAGACTATTCAGGTATATGTAACCACATCATACTGTACATACAGTATACTCAGGGCCGGATTAAGCGTTGTGGAGGCCCGCACCACAAAAGTTGCTGGAAAATTTACCCACACGCTCAACTCTTGCATCATGCACACACACACCCGCGACACACACTCAGCTCACACACACACACATCCGTGTCACTTACACACATGCAAACACACATCACTTACGGGGTGAACAGCAGCAGACGTGAAGCACGCCTCAGCAGCTGACGGCTCACAGTCACTGTCTTACGGGAGCTCTTTGGTGGCCGCTGTCACTAAACATCTGAGCCACCAGAGGGAGCCTTTTGATTTAATATGTAGTGTGTGGGGCCCCTAATGTGTGGGGGCCCTGGTATATTCTACTTCGTAAGTGATTGATTTTTAAGATTGAAATTTTTTTTTTTTATTTATCTATAACTTTTTTCCTTTTGGGAAATATGTAATAAAGTTGGCTACTATTACAGAGTATGTGATATAGCATTTTATATCAGTTTATTAAAATGTGCACTTTATATGTAGAGCAGTGATGTGTGGTGAGGTGAGGTAGAGCCTTTCTTGTCATACTAACATATATGCCAGAGTTTTTGCTATATGAAATACTGTATATAAAAATACAAAGAATATTTTAGAAATATCTTCTTTGTATTATTCTAATAATTTTTATAGTTAAAACCCTTGAGTAACAAGTTTATTGCAAATGAGGCAGTGCCTCCCCAGCCTAACTATTCTGCACGGGTTCACTACGGCTGGCCGGCGGTCGGGCTCCCGGCGACCAGCATCCCGGCGCCGGGAGCCCGACCGCCGGCTTACCGACAGCTTGGCGAGCGCAAATGAGCCCCTTGCGGGCTCGCTGCGCTCGCCACGCTACGGGCACGGTGGCGCGCTACGCGCGCCACACTATTTTATTCTCCCTCTATGGGGGTCGTGGACCCCCACGAGGGAAAATAATTGTCGGTATTCCGGCTGTCGGGCTCCCGGCGCCGGTATACTGAGCGCCGGGAGCCCGACCGCCGGCAAACAGAAGACCACCCATTCTGCACATCTCAGCTAAAAACTCAGCAGATTTCAATCAGTATATACTGCTGCCCCTGTGTACAATGCCCACATGCACCCTTGGGCTTATATATTGTGTGTAAATATGGCTCTGGTACTAGCCAGTGACTCCACAGATATTTACCTCATTGCATGTTACTGATGTAGAGGTAAGTTATTGATTGTAGTACTATGTATTTATATGGGCTACGTATCAATGTATATTTTATCTGTATAGTTAGTAAGAATTTAGGACTTTCTAATGTGTGTTTCTATGTTTTTTTTCTTCAGTCTTTTCTGACTACTGATATCTGATAGTATCACATCACATACAATGTTACTCCCTTTTCTACATTTATTCTTTTACATTTTTATATTATTTAATATTATTTTTATTTGATATGAATTAATGGGATTTGTGGTTTGATATGCTTGAGCTTTTCTTGAAATTAGTAATGTTAATACTGTACATTTAAAATGATCCAGGTGTCATTCACTTATAATTGAAGGGATGGTATATAATGAGTCTACACTTTCGTTTGTCTTTTCTTTCCCTCTGATAAAAATACTCCAGCAGGGAAATACATAGGGAAATACAGCAGAGCTTACCACTGATACTGGACTTTTCATTGGAGACTCTTCCGGATAATTACATCTAATATCCACTACTGCCATGTCCCAGTTTAATTAAAGGCTTTTTACAAGCCAGTTCAGGGCTCCTCCAGCAGCACTCAAAGACATCATCAGTGCACATGCACAAATCACTGAGAAATGGCTGCGGCAGACATTTTCCAAGTCATTTATACCCGCACTGGAGGGCAGACACCGCGGAACTCGGGAGTGGTAAGTATAATCTATGGGTGCGGTGTGGGCACCCCTGGACCCAGGGGTCCATGTGCATTGCACACACTGCACCCATTATAGAAATGCCTATGCATTGGACCTCAGACTATATTTTATTTGTTGGAAAATTTACACATACTGTATGTATCTGTATGTGTTCAATTGGCAGATTTAGTTGGTTTCATATTATATCATTTGAACTTGGAAGTTCATTTGATATGGTACCAGTAATTTTAATTTATGCTTATGCTCATTTATATGTTGAATATTTTTTACACATGTTTATTTACAGTAGTTTTACTAGGCTCAAACATATAGAATTATTATTTTATTTTCCCAGTGTACTATACAGCGCTTCTACTATATATGTCTGTTGTGTTGGTTTTCCATTAAGAAGGCTGGCATCCCCTCATTGTAGTATCCTTCCTTATAGACTCTGTTAGGTTCAGTGCCAAAGGGGTAATGTTCTTTCTGTTCATATAACTTTTTGTATCAATGTTCCATAACCTCTGTTCATCTACTGGTCACATTCAAAATAGTTTTTTCTAGCAAATATTATAAAAAGCACCTTTTCCTTTAAGTACACCCTTCCTATTCTACACAGTCATGTGTACATATTTATTTGTATTAAGTAGAATGCTTTGCATTACAATGTATAAGTGTGCCTCCAAGAATCACAGTGGAGGTTACCTCTACCCAAACGTATTATGCTGATCTACATTGTCTAGTTCAGAGGTTTTCAAATGTGGTCCGCAACACACCATAGTGGTCCAGGTTTTAGGTATATCCATGGCTCAGCACAGATGGTTAAATCACATTGACTGAGGTGCTAATTAAGTCATATGTGGCTAAGCATGGACAAACTTAAAACCTGGACTGTTGGGGTGCCTTGAGGACTGTGTTTGAAAACATCTGGTCCAACAGATCATCTGTCTTCACTACTTGTGGAAACAGTTAATTTTCCTTATGCTAATATGAGCATCTGTCCACATATGCAAGTATCTGGCTAACTTCATATGTATGTCATTTGCAGCCGCAGGCATCATCTTTAATATTGACACTTTCAACCACTACATGCCAGGTGCAAATAATCCTTCTGAAACTGGTATTCACTCACCATCAGTAAACACGTACATGACACTCTCACAAGACTCTTCTGTTCTTTGAGTTCACATGGTAACTGCCTAGCTGCCTCCCAGAAATGCCCATTTCATTTGAAAAACAATTCAATCAAGCATGAAGCAAGTAAGCCATTCTTATATACTCTGCGAGATGCTTATGCAGCAGATGTTTAGTCTGCAAAGGCTTCTTGTAGAACATGCACAGCCTGCTGATAATCATTAGATGCATCCACATTTGGGCTTGAATCATGCCCATTATCTAATGCAAACCAGTTTTCACTACTGAGTACTTTTAATTATGGAATATTGCTGCTTAGAAATTCTAGTTTTATTGGTATACAGGTACAATTATTACAGTATTTTTTTTTGTTTACTATTTTTTTAAATCTTTTCATGTTTTGTATGTATATAATCTTCAGATCTGAAGGTACAATCCATTTTTAAAGTAACTTATAAGAGTATTTCTTTAAGTTACATCATGAAAATATACATTGAAACATTTTTCCTTTTCATTTTTTTAATGTATTGTATTCTTTAATTTCCAGTATTTATTGTATGTAATAACATCAAGCAAGAATTTATCAATTATGACATGATTATTGGCTTATAATTACTGTGTAGTAAGCAATAACTTAATTCAACATTAGAATTACTCATGTATTTACTATATATTTTATATATACCAAACCATTTCAAACAACAGACTTCACAAAAGAGGCACCATCTCTAATAATTTTTGTATCAATCTGTTTATGGTGTGGAATGATTCGGACATTGCTTTCGGACAACTCATTGAATGTCATAATGCCACTGACTGTCTGGGATAAATTCACAGTAAGATTGAAAAAAGGTGTGATTGACTTCTTGATGTAAAAATTATTAGGGATGGTGTCTCTTTTGTGACATCTGTACATTCTATGGAGATGGATCACTATACTTTATTACAGATGCAAAGTTGTCACCCAAACAATTTACCATACTCACATATGATATGCATTAGGCATATTAGTAGTGACATGCATTTGGCTGTCACCTAGATTGACCAACTCAAAGAAATATTTGTAGCTCATGGGTACTCCCATGTTAAATTGACTCATACTAAAAATAGACTGCTGGAAATTATTCGTTGTGTATTACTTGAGAAAAAAGCTACAGCTAAATCTAAGGAAGTAGATTATTGCAATGGGAGGACCAATTTAACATTAAGTGCTCTGATATCAATACAATAGGCAAAAAAACATTGACATATAATTAAATCTGATTATTCTTTCCTTTATCGATTACAGAATTGATGCTATACTCCTCTATAGAGTGCAATTTATGAATCTTCTGGTTAGATCTGACACCACTGACGGAGATGTAAACATTACCCATGTTTACTGTTTATTTTCTAAAAAAATGGGTTGGTTAAGATATACCTGCATGGCAAGCAGATGCTTAATTGCAGGAGATGTATTTTCCCACCCACCATTCAGGAATTAAATACCATATTTGTCAACACCTTAACTTTAATAACTCTTCCGTGATTTACCAAATAATTTGTCCCTGTTGATTGTCATACACTGGCAAGACCCAATACAAATTAAAGAAGCTATGGCTAGTGCCACCTATCGTTTTAGCATTGGAGCAGCATTGATTAATAGAACTAGTGATCAACCTTTAGCCAGTCATTTTACCTGTGATATAGAATGATAGGTCATGTTCACAAACCTGCGAGAGGCACTGATCGAAATCACATGTTGTTACAATGTGAAGCTCAGTGGATTAATTACTTAAATGTTATTGCTCCCTGTAGTTTAAATGAATCTTTGGTTTTATCCTGTTTTTAATTGAGTATATTTTAGGTTTTACTGTATTTCTATTGTCTTGTACTAATGTTATATTTGTATGGCTGTACATTGTTTTTTTCGTATTAAAGTGTTGCTGCTCAGTGTTTGTGTTGGGTGACTGAGGTCACATGGCCAGCATCCACACAGGATGTGATAATGTCATTAGCCACCAATGCCAGATGGGTGTCCGGTTCCACTCCCCGCTCACTCGGGTGTTCAGCATAGAAGGTAAGAAATACTATTTTATATGACACAGTTGTCCTGACTGCTAGTTGGAGCTGAGTGCTGCACCTTTGGAGAACCATACAGTATACTTCCTCGGAAACCAGAACAGGGCAAAATGACATCATCCCGCTGTCAGATTCTCGCAGGGTTTGGATTCAATATAAGGAGATGCGTGTCACCGCCATTTTCACTCCAGTCCTGGAGAGTGTAGTGAGAGGACGTGTCTCCATCCTCAGTGTCAAAGTGGGGTGGCGATTATAGTGCTGTCTTGTGCTGCTCAGTCCAGTGTAGTGTCTTAGCTGCATCAGTCAGGCCAGTGACCAGTCACAGTGGTGGTGTCCTCTGCTGCCATATGTCCAGTGCTGCTGTATAAGTCCCTTACAGTGTTGCTGTGTTGTCCTGCATCAGACTAGTGGTAGTGTCCTGTGCATCAGTCAGTCCAGTGACCAGTCACAGTGGTGGTGTCCTCTGCTGCAATATGACCAGTTCTGCTGTCAGTAATGGCTCTTTTTGCCCAGGGCACCACTGCCCCAAGGACGCCGCCGCTGCCATGGCAAGAGCCGCTACTCCTGATCCCCGCTCTCCTCGGCTGCAGAGGATGCTGTGGGCTATGTGGGCACCGCTGCAGCCGGCTTCAGTGACAGACACTAGAGGTCATAATTGACCTCTAGTGTTTATGCAGTGCTGCTATGGGAGAGACGTCATGACGTCTCTCCCATAGAGAGGAGCCAGTGGCCGGAGACAGAGGGCAGCGCAGCAGTGGTATGAAAGCAGGAGCGGGGCTGGCAATTTTTTTTTCTTTTGGTGTTTGAAAGCGGTGCTACTAAAGGGGACACAGCTACAGGGGGCACAGCTACTCGGGGCAAGTCAACTGGGGGCATATCAACTGCGGGCACAGCTACAAGGGGGAAAATCAACTGGGGGCACAGCTACAAGGGGCACATCTATAGGGGCACAACTACAGGGGTCAAAACTACTAGGGGGCACTGCTACAGATGGCAGAGCTACTGGGGGCAAATCAACTGTGGGCACAGCTACAAGGGGCACAGCTACAGGGGGCACAATTACAGGGGTCACAACTACTGGGGGCACTGCTACAGGTGGCAGAGCTACTGTGGGCAAATCTACTGGTGGCACATCTAGGGGGCACTGCTACTGGGGCACAACTACTGGAAGCACTGCTACAGGGGGCACAGCTACAGGGTGCACAGCTACAGGGTGCACAGCTGCCGGGGGCACAGCTACAGGGGGCATCATCTTCTTGGGGAAAATATACTGGGGGTACAGCTACAGGGGGGCACAAGTACAGGGGTATAACTGTGGCCATGCCCCTTCCCTTTTAAGAAACCACACCCCTATTTTTGGGCACGCACCAACTTTATTTTACCTGTGGGGGGCACCACAAGAAACGTTTGCCCTGGGCACCACAAGGTCTAGAACCGGCCCTGGCTGCTGTATAATAAGTCCTTTACAGTGTCGCTGTGTTGTCCTGCATCAGACCAGTGGTGGTGTAATGTGCATCAGTCACTCCAGTGACCAGTCACAGTGGTGGTGTCCTCTGCTGCCATATGTCCAGTAATGCTGTATAATAAGTCCCTTATAGTGTCGCTGTGTTGTCCTGCATCAGACCAGTGGCGGTGTACTGTGCTGTATATTATTTACTCCAAATAAAAGGGTTATTAACATTTAATCCAAATATAATTTTTACAGAGTTTGCCCAGTGTGGTGTAGGGGTACGCTCGGCTGTACTGCATATTATTATAATAGCTCCAAATAAAAGGGTTATTATTATCCAAATTAAATTTACAGGCTTTGCCATGTGTGTGGTTTAGGGGTATGCTCTCCTGTGCCACCAATATTGTGCGTGTATTACATCTGGCCAAATTCCAGCACGTCCCATGTTGTTTGTGCCGCACACTTGTGTCGCTTAGCTTAGTCATAGAGCTACCTCATTGCACCTCTTTTACTTCTTTGCATGATGTGCTGTTTGGGACATAGTTTTTTTTAAGTGCCATCCTATCTGCAACTACAGTGCCACTCCTAGATGGGCCAGGTGTTTGTGCCGCACACTTGTGTCGCTTAGCTTTGTCATACAGCTACTTCATTTCACCTGTTTTTCTTCTTTGCATGATGTGCTGTTTGGGGCCTATTTTTTAAATCTGCCATCCTGTCTGCCACTGCAGACTGCCACTGTTTGTGCCGCACACTTGTGTCGCTTAGCTTAGTCATAGAGCCACCTTGGTGCAAAATTTTTGCTTAAAACCAATATTGTGAGGTGTGAGGGTTCAGAATAGACTAAAAAAGAGTGGAAATGAATGTTATTGAGGTTAATAATATCGTAGGATCAAAATTACCCCCAAATTCTGTGATTTTAGCTGTTTTTATGTTTTTTTCAAAAATCATCCAGATCCAAAACCAAAACCAAAACACGAAAGCGTGGTTTTGGCAAAACTAATCCAGATCCAAAACACGAAGATGGAACCAGAACCAAAACCAAAACACAAAACACGAAAAGTGCCCGCCGCACATCTCTAATATATATTTATATAAATATATATATATATATATATATATATACAGTGTGTGTATATATATATATATATATATGCACAAACAAAAACACACACACATATATAGATAGATAGATAGATAGATAGATAGATAGATAGATAGATAGATAGATAGATATTTTACTGAAAGTATTTTATGGGTTTTTTTCAGATGTCAGAAAAGACTGTCCAAAATTCACATCTAATTCCATTTAAAAAAGGCATTGTGGTTCTAAAATGATTTTCTTTGGTTCACAGTGTGATCTTATATGAGAATTCCAATGTCAACCCACACACAGCTGCCTCATGTATAAGTTTATAAAGAATATACTTATCACAGTTTGCATCATCTCATTTCACATCTTCATTTTTTTCTGCCAAAGATGTTGCTTTATTTAGACTAATGACCATCTTCACTACTCGAAAGGAGTGAACTGATTCCAGTGTATCACATCATTATACCAGGCTATAACTGGCTGCAGAACTAATACATTCACTTAGATCAAAATATTAGCAGCAGTCACATTCACAAGGAGAAAGGACATTTGATAATACATTTATATTTTATTTCCTGGAGATTTATTTTGGCACTACCTTACTAATGTACAAATGGTTGAAAAGAATAGACATTTTATATTTTGCCTTTGATTCTGGAAAAGCAGATCCCTGGGCTGGTGGCTTTAGTAAAGAGACCAATGCCTTGTATATTTATTAAAGTTTTTACTATTATCTAAATTCCATGATACAGTAGTTATGGTATTGCATTGAGCAAAAAAACACATTTATTTGAAGGTGTGTGATCTGTTTTTGGTCTTGAGGTCTGTCCTATAATATTAGGGCAATGGAAAAGCTAATACTAAGGTTGCTATTTTAGTACAATAAACATAGGTGTCAGAATGGAGTGGGGGCAGAAAGAGGGCACAAAAAAACAGTATTTAAGAGGTGCCAGTAAATGTACTGGGTTGCGGGGCGCAGTGTGGCTGCCATCTAGGCTTACCTAGGGCATTGTCAGGAGAGAGATGAACTCCTTTCCTGCTGCTCCACCTCCTCCCTCCCCACAGGCCATCTCTGCCCCCCTGCACCTCTTACTCAGGTTGGATATTTACTGTGAGCTGGCCTGCACCCCTCTCACCCCCCCCCACTTCATATGTTCTTCCCATCTTCCCCCTCAGCTCTCCATTTGTTATTGCTCCCCTTTGTCCTTTCTTCCCTCCCCCCCACCAGTTATAGTTAGAGAGTTGGATACATTTTCTTATGAGACTTTTTCAATACAGCGCAGCATGGACGGTGTAAAATAATGCAGCGCTGATGGTGTAATGGTTAGCTTTACTACCTCACAGCACTGAGGTTATGGGATCAATTCCCACTGTGACCCTAACTGTGTGGAGTTTGCATATTCTTCCATGCTTGAGCGGGTTTCCACTGGGTACTCCATTTTCCTGTCACAATCTAAAAATATATAGGTTAATTGGCTCAAAACAAAATGAATCATAGCTTTAATGTATGTGCATGTACATGTATTGTAGGCTGATCTAGTCAGTGAGATTTTAAATTGTGAAAATTATAAGTGTGACTAAAATTTAATAACTCTGATGGACTTACATTGGACTTAAACTGAATAGAAACTGAAGGCGAAACATCTTACAGCCACAACTTCAAATGTATGTTCATTTCTCACACATAATCCTCACTCTGCCTTTATATGCTATACAACTAATTTGTGTTTACAATCTTTTGTAATTATGTGCTTGCAATTACAGTATTAATACCTGTATTTTAAATTTTAGTAATTGAGGCATATTTAATGAAGGCATACCAGGTTTTTGTTTGCATAATCAAACACAGTGTAATTTATCACCTTTCATCAGCTAAACATTTGTCTCACTGGTAACATGTGTTAGTTAGCCATAGTTTATTTGTAGGATGTCTGTGCCTTTGAGGCCTCCACTGCCTCAGAGAGCCACCAGAAGACATTCTGCCTGGACTGCTGTGGGCTCTCAAAGGCAGAGATTTACAGAGGGACACAGACATATCCCGCAAGCTGTGACACTGCAAAACTCATATGCTACACTTGCAGGGCTGGAAGATACAACTAATAGAGGCACAACAGAATAGGAGGGTATGGGGACATCTACTAACTGTAGGAACAGGAAAATTGCATCTTAAAAAAGAACTGCACTTCTCTTGGGAGATTCCATGATTAGAGGAAAACATCTGGGAAATGCAAATAAAGTAGAGAAACAAGTAAGGTGCTTACCTGGAGCCACAGCTCCAAGGACAAAGAGCGCATGCTAAGAATTGTGAAGGCAGCAAGAAAAGATGGGGAGGTGGATGTCATTGTCCACCTAGTGTCAAAGTCGAAAAATATTGCAGTACACACATCACATACAAACTACACACAGATGGCCTCTGTGCGTGTACTTGTTCTGCTGTGCGTGCGCATATTCGCAATTTGCGTATGGTCGCTCCCGCGGTCCTGCGCATTAGCGCGTGGTGTGAGTATTTACGGTAGAGTTTGTGAACGCATGGAGAGTCATCAAAACACATTACATATTTAATCCAAATAGTGCACAATGTACACATAGTCTCCTCGCATCACACCAGCAAGTTACAACAGTTTAAATGGTATCAGAACAAAGGGATTCACCTTTACAGGATAGGAGGGGACAGAACAAGGTTATAAGGTGGTGTTTGGTATCCAGGGGTATTTTAAGGGTAATATTCCGGTGTTGGTTTGCAGAAGATCACACGTTCCTGCGAATAGTTATGTGCAGGCGCAGAATATAGATATAAACTGTATTTACTGTACATTAGGTATGTGGCGGGAACCCAGAGGAGACCACCCACAAGTGCATCTTGAACAGACATCACCCACCTATTCAAACCAACCTATGACCTCTCCTGTACTGTAAATAACTATCCCTGTGTCCAATGGACAAAGAGATTATAGTATCCATTGTGTTAAGATTTGGAAGATTGTATAAAAGGAGCCAGCTGCAGGCCTGGTCACACAAGACTCTCAAAGTTATCTATCTAGATGACCGAGGACCAGACTGGGTAGCACAGTGAAATCCAAACAAGTATGTACCATTGACTGTAGCCATTATTCTCTTGTATTGTATTGCTTTGTTATTGCATCCCCCTTTCAGTAATAATATGTTGTGGTGTCAGAACCCAGCAGTTTAAATACAATCTTGTGTCGTGTTTTCCTTTCCCTGCTAAGGTTTAAAGTGTATTACTATCGCATGCATAGCTGTTAAGGGTTCACGGTGTATCTTTGGGTGTGTACGCGCTGCGTGTACTTTGTACAGTCAGCGCAGCGTTTGTACGCAAAGTCCGTACACGGTACGGGACTCTGTACGCTAATGGTGTAATAAGTACGTAGGTTGTGGATTAAGTATAGCGGCCGCAGCGGCTTCATTTAAAGTGTATGAAATGTCTTTTTAAAGTGTTGCTTTTAGTCCTGTATGTAAATCAGTGTTTACAATTGGGGGCTCATCCGATTTCCACATACTCACAGCCTAACAGGTCATAGCAGACTTAATCTATCAGCAAAAGGGTGGACAGAAAGTATCCTACGTAACCTTTTCATGGTCGATGGATACACTGAAAACCCTACTTGTGTGCTGATTAGATGACGTCTGCTCTGCATGGTTTGCAGAGGTGCTGGTAGAACCCGTAAAACAACAGGAAAAAAGCTATTTAAAAAATCTGTGAAATTTTTTTTGGGCGCCAAAAAGCATACACAAAAGACACCCATACTGTGCATACCCTCTCACATTGTTGCCATAAGACTAAAACTTTTGTTTAAGCTGTATTGCCTCTGGGGTAAAGCTGCCTATCTGAATGAATTGAAATTTTCTATACAGAAAAACCAAAGTGTATTTGAGTGAGCGAACATAGGAGTGAGTGGATATTGAACCCAGGGAATCAGGGATCCCGTAGTGTGGTACATCAAGTAAGTGGAGGCTTGGTGGCGTGAGGCGGCTGACTCACGTTAATATAGATTGAAATATGCAAATCGTCAGGAGATTTGCAGAGGAGCGTAATAGGGAATTGTGCATTGTGTAGTATTGGAGTATAAAGGTTTTTTGTTACGCTCTGAGCTGAGGGTCACAGTTTGTACATTGACCCATGGTTGTACGGCAGATAGGTAACAAGTACCTATACGCTGTGCGATTGGACCGCGCGTTTGTGGGTGCGATACATAGCGCAACGTGATACACCTTTTACGAGCTTTTGCATAAAATCGCGGTATCATTAGCGCTGTATAGAGCATACGCAAGCGTGATTTGTGTATAAAAAGTGTATAGGGAGTTTTCGCTGGTCTCTCTCAGGAAAATCTCCAGCGGCAGATATTTAGTGGAAAAGGTCACTCCTAACACTTCCAGTAAATAGAAACCAATAGGGCCTCACTGGGTACGCGGTGTTCACTATCGGAGTGAGTAGTGGTACTCAGCGGAGAAGGAGCGAGTGAAAGCGCTAGGTGTCTATTTGCGGTGTGCATTGGGGATTGCGTTTAATGGCAAAAAGTCTGCGATGGGATCCACAGGCACCTGCATTAGGTATGCCAGATTATGAGAAGCTCTTTGAATTGTACTGTACAGAAAGTGCAGGGTGCGTGGCAGGGGTTTTAACTCGGAGACATGGTGATGCCAGCAGACCGGTAGCTTACTACAGTGCACAGTTGGACACTGTAGCGCGGTCTCTGCCCACTTGCTTGCGAAGTGTTGCAGCGATAGCAGTATCAGCCTTACTAAACTCAGCCCAAACCAGACATGTTTCATCTGCTCGGTTTACAAAGTGGGAATTATCACTGATGGCCCCGGAAAACATCACGATTAAGAGATGCAGCTCACTAAATCCTGCAACTTAATTGCCAAGTGTGCCTGGACAGGCACAAAGGGTGGAGGATGAGAATGTTGGTGAAGGAGGATTTAGTGCAGATACTGATACGCATGATTGTATGGAATACCTGAATCAGACTTTCACAGCGAGACCTGACATCAGTGACAACCCACTGGAAGGAGTAGACTTTACCTTCTACACTGACAGTAGTTGCCACAGACAGACAGAATCAGAAGACTTGTGCACTGGATATGCAGTTGTAGATGACGAAGGTATCATACAAGCTGAACCCCTGGGCCCACCGCAGTCAGCACAAGTTGCTGAGCTGGTCACCCTAACCAGAGCGTGTGAATTGGCCAAGGATAAGTCAGCTAATATATACACAGATTCTAGGTACGCCTTTGGAGTAGTGCATGATTTCGGGGCCCTATGCCGCCTCATAAATTTCATGACGGCAGCTGGCACACCTGTAGCGCATGCGTCCCACATCAAAAGGCTTTTGACAGCAATACAGGAACCAGACAGAGTGGCTGTTATCAAGTGCAAAGCACACACTTACAACCAAGACCCAATTTCACTTGGAAACAGCCGGGCAGATGAAGCTGCTAAATCAGCAGCAAGCACCCCCAAGCAAACGAACATCACATCACTGATGACATTTAACATGATCAACACACAACAATTAGTTGAAATGCAAAATTTGTGTTCCCTACAGGAAAAGGCAGTCTGGAGGGCAAAGGGGTATGGCCAGGAGTCCTCAGGACTGTGGACAGGTGGACACGGTAAGCTGGTGGCCCCCAGAGCATATCTTCCAAGCCTAGCTGAGGCGGCACACGGTCTGACTCATCTGGGCAAAGAGGGTATGTGCAAATTGGTAAGAGCCTACTGGTGTGCACCAGGATTCTCTTCTCATGCAGGTAAGAGAGCAATGACATGCTTTACTTGCTTGATGAAGAATATTGGAAAGACAATACCAACAGAGCCATCCCATATCCCTCCTACAGACGGACCTTTTCAGGTAATACAAATCGACTTCATACAGTTACCACTCTGTAGGAATTTGAAATATGTGTTAGTTTGTATTGATGTATTTTCCAACTGGGTAGAAGCATTCCCTGCTGCCACAAATACTGCTATGTTCACTGCAAAGAAAATTGTGCAGGAATTTGTGTGTAGATATGGTATCCCTAGAATAATTGAAAGTGACAGGGGTACCCATTTTACAGGTGAAGTCTTTCAGGTCATGTGCAAACTGATGGGAATTAATAGCAAGCTGCATACTCCATACCATCCACAGGCAAGTGCAAAGGTAAAGAGAGTGAACAGCACTATTAAGAACAAGCTGAGCAAATTAATGGCTGAGACTGGATTGCTGTGGCCAGAAGCTTTGCGACTAGTGTTGTACAGCATCAGAACCACTCCCAGGTCTCCCCTTAACTTATCACCCTTTGAAATTCTTTTTGGTCGACAACCTCATGTAATGATAGACCCCCAGGAGGATTTGAAATGTAATAATGAAGTGACTGTGAAATATTTAGTTGGGATGAGCCAGCAGCTGAGAAATCAACAAAGAAATTTAAAGCTGGTGATCCCTGACCTACCGAACAGTAATTGTCATGACATTGAGCCTGGGGATTATGTGATGATTCAAAATTTATTACGCTCAGGTTGCCTCATAGACAGGTGGGAAGGACCATACCAAGTCTTGTTAGCCAGCATGACAGCACTGAAGGTCGCCGAAAGAGAGACTTGGGTCCACCCGTCCCACTGCAGGAAGGTCGCTGACCCGGAGAGAACTCGTGACAAAGAGCAGAGTGAAGAGAATCTCGTATCACTGGAGTGTTTGTTCCGGGAAAGTTGAGAGGCAGGACTGTTGAAGGGCATCTGAGCACAGAGAGTAATAAGATTTAGAACGGTTGTCGCACCATTTTCTTTTTTTTCACCTCCCCCTGCATTTTTCTTTCTTTTCTCCTTCTTATTTTCCTCCTTTCCCCTAACGAAAATGGATCGATCACAAGAGACTGCATTTCGTGTTCTATTAGTAATTCTGGTTTTGATCAGGACAGTTTGTTTTGGTGAGGGTCCCAGAGAGGTCGAGCAGGGATCTGGAATGGGTTCTGATGGCGAGTATGAATTTGTAGGATCTCAGGAGCAGCACATCACTCTAGTAAAGGCTGGCATCAGTTAGCGCTCTGGTAGTCAGGGAGCTCGGAGGCACTGTGAGGGGTTATTGTCTGATGAATATTGTATTTGTAGGAATTGTGAGAATATAGTAGAGGATGGGTGCATCCAGAGATGTCAGTCCAACCTTAATATCGACATGGACCGCCATCCGTTGAGTGATTACCACTCACTAGTGGGTAAGGTCTTAAACCAGACAGAATGCTGGGTGTGCTCACAAGTACCTCAAGGTCAGAGTAAGTCAGGATTAGTACCATGCCCTTTAGCAATAGATGAGGTACTCGAATTGCGGGGTGGGAGACCGGTGGACAAGAAATTCAATATCTCTAGGCCCCCTAGTTTGAAGCTCCACCAGTATCATGTAGACAGGTCCTTATTGTGTTTTAATATTTTCAATTACCGAAAAACGGAAAATTGGGAAGTGACGTGGAATAACCAGACAATGACCTTTTCATACAGAGCTGATAGGATACCCATAGACTCTGAACTTGTACGCCAAATAGCCAACAGTAGGAGGTATTTCCGGTATAGGTATACTCGTGGAAGCAGGACCATGTGGGTTGGAAAAGTATCGTCAGGGTATTGTGCTCATATCATCCAGCCCGATACTTGTACTGAGCAGATAGGAGAACTAGGGACTGGTTTCTTTACTTAGAAAATTTGTAATATTGTGATGTTATATTTTGTCCTCTATGTTCTCCCAGATGATGCCTATTTCATATGTTGGAGGAAGGCATACAGGTGGCTTGCCCCGAGCTCAGAGGGATTGTGTTATATTGGGAGAGTACTACCAGAGGTCATGACCATAACCCATGATAAAGTGAAAGACGTTCACCGCAGTGCTCAGGCTCCTTATACTCATACTCACTACGAACACATCATCAAGAGACACCTCATAGATAGGGCAGAGCACGCAGCCTCTGATTTGATCCACGAATCCACCAGGATTCAGTTCCTTTTCGCATTAGACATTACCCGTACTGCCAGAGGAACTATAAATTATAGGTATATCCATGCGCTATCGAACTTGATAGATAATATCACTGAGATGTATGACGACACCTTCAGGTATACGGTAAGGGAGTTACAATCTTACAAGAAGGAACTGATTCAGCACAGAATGGTCCTTAATTATGTAACAGCCGTGACAGGTGGGTACTGTGTTACCCTGGCAACTCAATATGGTGTGAAGTGCTGTACTTATATTACAAACAGCACTGACGACCCAACGGAGATCATCGATCAAAAGATGGACGATATCTTGCAGTTGAAGTGGGAGTTCAGGAGGAAGCACAACCTTACCTTAGCGACTGAGAGTAATGAACTGACCGGCTGGGTCTCATGGTTGAACCAACACAAATGGTGCTCAGGTTTAGGAGAGTGGGCTCAGAATGTCATTATGAGTGTGGGGAAGTTTCTCCTTTGTATCCTGGGAGTCGTCATAATTATTGGTTCGATATTTAGGGGTGTTCAAATTCTAATGCGGCACAAGCACGGCACAAATTTGATGAGTCTAAGGAGCGAGGGCGCTGTTATAGCAGCAGATTTAATGTATGACCCATCCATAGAGACAGTGTTATGATAAGGATTGCAAATAAATTTCATGGCCTGTTTCTTTCACCCGTTTTTTCTTTTGTCTCCCCCTCTGCCCAGATATATCCATCCGGAAAAGACATCAGCCCTACCCAAAATGTTTTTGTGAATGTATTTTTATATATGAGTCTTATCTTCATCTCTGCAACCTCCAGCTAATGGCACACATAGTCGACAGGTGATAACCACATATACTAGCACTCACATATGTTTCCCCCTCCATGTATCATCAACTAAATTTGCACCCCATTTGTTGGAACAAGAAGCCGAAAAGAGCTCGATAGTGTTTGTTGGCCCATTTACAGACCCTTAATATGGGATGAAAAGGATTTAATGTATACTTCGCAATACCTCGAAGCTTATGTAGAATACGGCACAATGATACATGCCCCTCAGACATGGATTCATACATACATGCTTTTACTATCCCACTAGGTCATATATTTCCCATCTACAACTCTCTCCCGACCATCCAAACTTCTGTAGATATTGTATAGATATTTTTCTGTTTATTGATTAGGTAGTGGCAGTTATTGGTGACTGCCAAAGAGTGGACTGTCAAAGTTGAAAAATATTGCCGTACACACATCACGTACAAACTACACACAGATGGCCTCCGTGCATGTACTTGTTCTGCTGTGTGTGCGCATATTCACAATTTGCGTATGGTCACTCCCACGGTCCTGCGCATTAGCACGTGGTATGAGTATTTATGGTAGAGTTTGTGAACGCATGGAAAAGCAATCAAAACACATTACATATTTAATCCAAATAGTGCACAATGTACACATAGTCTCCTCGCATCACATCAGCAAGTTACAACAGTTTAAATGGTATCAGAACAAAGGGATTCACCTTTACAGGATAGGAGGGGACAGAACAAGGTTATAAGGTGGTGTTTGGTATCCAGCTGTAGGGTATTTTAAGGGTAATATTCCGGTGTTGGTTTGCAGAAGATCGCACGTTCCTGCGAATAGTTATGTGCAGGAGCAGAATATAGATATAAACTGTATTTACTGTACAATAGGTATGCGGCGGGAACCCAGAGGAGACCACCCACAAGTGCATCTTGAACAGACATCGCCAACCTATTCAAACCAACCTATGACCTCTCCTGTACTGTAAATAACTATCCCTGTGTCCAATGGACAAAGAGATTACAGTATCCATTGTGTTAAGTTTTGGAAGATTGTATAAATGGAGCCAGCTGCAGGTCTGGTCACACAAGACTCTCAAAGTTATCTATCTAGATGATCGAGGACCAGACTGGGTAGCGCAGCGAAATCCAAACAAGTATGTACCATTGACTGTAGCCATTATTCTCTTGTATTGTATTGCTTTGTTATTGTATCCCCTTTCAGTAATAATATGTTGTGGTGTCGGAACCCAGTAGTTTAAATACAATCTGGTGTCGTGTTTTCCTTTCCCTGCTAAGGTTTAAAGTGTATTACTATCGCATGCATAGCTGTTAAGGGTTCACGGTGTATCTTTGGGTGTGTACGCGCTGCGTGTACTTTGTACAGTCAGCGCAGCGTTTGTACGCAAAGTCCGTACGCGGTACGGGACTCTGTACGCTAATGGTGTAATAAGTACGTAGGTTGTGGATTAAGTATAGCGGCCGCAACGGCTTCATTTAAAGTGTATGAAATGTCTTTTTAAAGTGTTGCTTTTAGTCCTGTATGTAAATCAGCGTTTACAATAGGGACAACTGACCTGGCTAATGCTGAACTCATGGCCATAAAAGATGAATTTAGAAAGTTAGGTACTGCTCTGAAGCAGGTGGTAACCACTGTAACTTTTTTAGAAGTATTGCCAGTACATAGAGGGGAAGAAAGAACTCATTGCATCAGAAACTTCAATGTTTGACTAAGAACATGGTGCAATAAGGAGAGATTTGGATTTATAGGCCATAGTCACACCATCTGGCAAGATAGGAGATTATTCAAAAGTGACAGCCTGCTCCCTTCTCCAAGGGGAATGAAAATACTAACTGAACAGTTTGGATGCTTCATCAAGAACTATTTAAACTAACAGAGGGGGGCAGGGAACCAAACAGGAATAAAACAATCTGCTCCCCCAACACAGAGGTATTATTTCTGCAGGCAAAGGGAATAGGAAGCATATCCACAGCAACAGAAGATAATTCAGATCAAAACCAAATAAACATAGGCAGAGAAAATAACATACCTAGGAACAGGAAAAGCACAAACAAAACTCTAAAAGCTGTGTGTGCAAATGCTAGGAGCTTAGGAAATAAAATCCCAGAACTAACTGCAATAATGACAGGGGATGATCTAGATATTGGGCAATTACAGTCATGGGTGGTCATTCCGAGTTGTTCGCTAGCTGCATTCGTTCGCTGTGCAGCGATGAGTTAAAAAACTGCACTTCTGCGCATATGTATGCCGCGCAATGCGCACACGTGATGTATTATTACAATGACCGATGTAGTTTCACACAGGGTCTAGCAAAGCTTTTCAGTCACACTTCTGGCCACAGCGTGATTGACATGAAGTGGGCATTTCTGGGTGTCAACTGACCGTTTTCAGGGAGTGTTCGGAAAAACACAGACGTGCCAAGAAAAACGCAGGCATGGCTGGGCGAACGCAGGGAGTGTTTGTGACGTTAAAACAGGAACTAAACAGTCTGAAGTGATCGCAAGCGCTACTCAGAAACTGCACAAAAAAACATTGTAGCCGCTCTGCGATCCTTTCGTTCACACTTCTGCTAAGCTAAAATACACTCCCAGTATATCCCAGCATAGCGTTTGCACAGCTGCTAAAAACTGCTAGCGAGCGAACAACTCAGAATGACCACCATGGAGCAATGAAAATCATGACTGGGATATAGCTATACCGGGATATACTTTATTTAGAAAGGACAGAATGGGAAAAATCAGAGGAGGGTAGCAATGACAAAGCTGCCTGGTGCAGTGAAACGCGTTAGTTGAGACCTGTGTGGACATCTGACAACTAGCACCATCACTACGCCACCATCTACAGTCAGGACCTTGCATTCCTTTTGTCTCCGTGAACCAGGACTCCCACCGGCATTGCCATTGCCTATTACATCCACAGGAGAACCCACACAATGGAACACGGAGTTCCGAGTGAACTGTGAACCAGGACCCCAACAACTGTCACCGTTGCCATACGGACTTGTACCTTACGGGAGCCTCTTTAAACGGAACACAGACTTGGTAACCACATCCAATTGGATGAATTATTATACATCTGGTCCATTATTATGACTGTATATGTGCTGGTTTTAAAACATGTTGATGAGTGCCAAACTTACCAGTTGGTGTCAGTATTAATAGATTTATAAGTCCACCTGAAGTCATTATTGAGACACATTATATCTTAGATTGCATGTTTTTTAATTGTCTAAGTCTTTTTTAAAGAAAACTTATTATTAAATATTTACCTTTTTAGATTACACTGTGTCAATGAGTGCTGTATATCTTCTTTCCTCAGCAATGAAAATCATGACTGGGATATAGCTATACCGGGATATACTTTATTTAGAAAGGACAGAATGGGAAAAATCAGAGGAGGGTAGCAATGTATGTAAAAAAAGCATAAATACCACCTTAATACAAAGTATTGAAGAAAAAACTGAGGCCCTTTGGGTGACCATAGAAACAAGGGAGAAGTCGATTATTCGTATTGGCATGATATACAGGCCACCAGGTCAGGAGGCAGAACTGAACAAGAACCTATTGCAGGGCATAACTAAAATGGCATTAAAAGGAGAGGTAATAATCATGGGAGACTTTAATCTTCCTGATGTAAACTGTGAGGTGTCTGTTGCAAGTTTCACTAGAAGTAGGGACATTTTAAATTGTCTTCAGGTAGCATCCCTCCAGCAATTGATGAGGGATCCCACTCGGAAAGATGCAATATTAGACCTAATACATACAAATGGAGACAGAATATCAGACATAAAAGTGGGTAAAATCCTGGGATCCAGTGATCATCAATCAGTATGGTTCAGCATACACACAGAGACTGACTCATCCCATTCAAGAGCAAAGGTGTTAGATTTTAGGAAGGCTGATTTTGTAGGGATGAGAAAATGTGTAAGTGATTCTTTGGCAGAGTGGAGGGACTTGGAAGCAGTGCAGGAGAGGTGGGAAACATTAAAAAGTGCAATATTAAAAGCAACAGACCTTTGTATCATAAGTGTTAGGAAAAACACAAGGAAAAGGAAGCCAGTGTGGTTTGTGAAAGAAGTAGCAAGTGTGAAAGCAAAAAAGATGGCCTTTAGGAGATATAAGCAGACACAAAATAATGAAGACAAAGAAATATATCTTGTTAGACAGAAGGAGACTAAGAAGGTAATCAGATGTGCAAAGGCACAAGCTGAGGAGAAAATGGTCCAGTCAGTGGGTAAAGGAGGCAAAACTTTTTTTTAGGTATATAAGCGAAAGGAGAAAAACAAAAGGCAGAATAATAAAACTGATGACAGAGACTGGGAGTCTTGTTGAGGGAAACAACGTAATAGCAGATCATCTTAATAATTATTTTTGCTCAGTATTCACTACTGAAAGAGATGGAATGGGCCACAGTTAAGTTGCAGGGATAGTCAGGAAAATGAAACAAGTACATTTACAGAGGAGAAGGTCCTAACAGAACTCTAAAAGCTGAAAGTAGACAAATCTATGAGGCCAGATGGGATACATCCAAGGATGCTAAAAGAACTTAAAGAGGTGCTGGTAACACCACTGACAGAATTATTCAACCAGCCATTAGCTACAGGAGTAACTTCAGAGGACTGGAAAAGCTCAAACATAGTCCCACTGCACAAATGTGACAGCAAGGAAGAGGCAAACAACTACAGACCAGTGAGTCTTACATTAGTAGTAGGGAAATTGATGGAAACACTCTTAAAAGAAAGATTAGTAGATTATCTCAAAGCCAGCAATTTACAGGATTCCAAACAGCATGGATTCACTGGGTGGAGATCATGTCAAACAAATCTTATTGACTTTTTTGACTGTGTGACTAAAGTGACGGATAAAAGTGGAGCAGTGGATATAGCTTATCTAGACTGTAGTATGGCTTTTGACACTGTTCTAAATCTCATACTGCTAAATAAAATTGAAATCTTGGGATTGGATACTAGGATTATTGAATGGAGTGTTGTCATCGACCTCATCAAAGATGGGGATGAATCGGCCTATAGATGGTAAGCAGACCGTTAGCCCAGTGGTGCAGCCACAACAACCTTGAGCTCAACCCCCTCAAAACTGTTGAGATGATAGTGGACTTCAGGAAGAAGTCAGACAGTGCACCTCTGCTAATGGTTGCTGACAGTGTGGTATCGCTAATGGATTTCTTCAATTCCTAGGGACCACAATCTCGGGGGACCTTAAAAGGGGGTCCAACGCTGATGCCCCTCTCAGGAAAGTGCAGTGGAGGTTGTTCTTCCTCAGGCAACTAGGGAAGTTCAACATCCCACATAAGCTTCTGCTCATCTTTTACTCCACAATTGTGGAGTCAGTACTGTGCTACTCGATACTGGTATGGTACAGCTCCACCAGTGCGAGGGACAGATTCAGGCTCCAAAAAGTGTTCAGAACCACAGAGAAGATCATCGGGGCTGACCTTTCCTCAGTCCAGGACCTGTACCTGTCCAGAGCTGAAAAGTGGGCAACAATGATAGTAAAGGACCAGCTACACCCCAGCCACAGCATGTTTAACTTGCTTCCTTCAGGCAGGCATTACAGGGCCATCCCTGCTGGGTCCACCAGAACCCTTAGTTTTTCCCCAATCGGTCTGTCAGCTGAACTCTTGAACATTGATTGACCAGACGTACATGTAACTCACTTGTGTCCCTACGGTATACCTTTCCGTATGACTTTACTTGCCCCCCCCCCGGCTGCTTATCTGTTACCTACTTGGCTGATGTAAAGAAAACCAAAGACAAATTCCTAGTATACGCAAGTATAAATGGCAATAAAGCTGATTCTGATTCTCTCTCCTATTAAAGGAAAATTACTCCCCCTTTTTAAGAAACCTTAAAACCTTGAAAGGTTACGCAGTCCTTTACAGACACATATGTTCCTTGCACTACTAAACTTGACCTTATACTGTAGTGTGTGTTGCCATTCCTGACATTATCTAGTTAATGATAGTTTAACTAGCCTCTTCCTTACACAGGCCACTGTGAAGACATCAGCCACTGTCAATGCCTGGACAATCGCACTCAAGCTGTCATAGATAGTAACACTCTCAACTTATTTAAATACTGTATGCAGGACAAAATATACCAAAAATATAAACTTAAAAATTAAAATGTAAAAATATCAATAATTATAGAACTTAAAGTAAGTTTGGCTTTATACAATCTTTAAGAAGATTCCAAGGACAAGTCAGGATTACACACAAGAACAGATAAAGAGTACATGGATCAGAGTAAGGAAATAAGTTGACTCACCCCTATTTGAAAATACCCTTTATAGCTGACAGTTTTTGAATCATAAATATTGAGCCATGTTATATGAAGTTCTAGCTACCTACAGTACTTGCATAAATTAATAGCCCTGTATATTGCGAATACAGAAATAAACAAGGTTTCTATTTATTGTTTAAAAAGAAAAGCAAACATTTTTCTATTTTAATATAATGTTAGCAAACCCAAAAAGTTAACAATTGTGCAAAACCATGCTGCACTGCAAACTGAAATCTAAATTGCAGTGTAAAAATAAAGCAGCCAGTATTTATCATGCACAGTAACAATATAACCCGCCCAAATCTAACTCTCTCTGCACATGTTACATATGCCCCACCTACAGTGCAACATGGTTTTGCCCAGTTGCTAACTTTTTAGTTTGCTAACAACTCTTAATAACCCCCTTAGTTTCATTTGTTTTCCCTTAAAATAATTCAGCTGGAGGATAGATGAGAATTAATTCATTTAACCACTTGCCTTGCATGGTCGTATCAGATACAAACAAGAACTTTATCTGACCTGGTCGCACAGGATGCGTCGAGTCAGATAAACAGTGTTAGCAGCAGCAGGGAAAGGAAACTTCCCTCCGCCTCTGCTCTCAGAGGGACCAGAAAGTCCCTCTGCCTCCCTGCACCCTCTCCTCAGTGTTGCCATACTGCCGATCATTGCTGATTGGTCAGCATGGCAGTACTCCCCCAGCAGCTGCAGACAATAGCAGCCACTGGGAAAGTGTATACCAACCCCCCCAAGCCACCCCCAGAAACCCCCTTTGTACCTGGCAGCTGTCTGGAGTGTAAAAAGTAACATTGCGATGGTTGCCATGTTACCAATGTTCTGATGTTACCAATCTTCCCGCCAGATGTTCCGATGTTTGAGGAAATAAAATAAAAATTAAAAATTAAAAAATGTTTTAACTAAAATCCTTTTGGATAAGGTTACATTCATGTTTTTCATCTAATTCACTCATTACAAAAAAATTACAATTTCTGAGCGGTTTTTGGGGCAAAAAAATCATCAGTTAAGTGGTTAAGTTTTAGTTTAAACATTTTTGGGAAATAAAAGGCACTCCCACCCCCCAAAAAAAATATCCTTATAAAGGTCTCTGCCCACAAGCACAGCAAAAAAAAACAACCAAACAACAACATATGGTCTTCTTCCACTTTCATTGCCACAGCAAGCCACACACCAGACTTCTTGTGCAGGGCTCCTCACATAGACATACTGATATGATTCTGTCTGATTCACATCACATGTATGGTATTGCAAAGCTGCAGGAAAGTTGCTGTGCAATACTGTATAACTAATGTGCTAAGACTGCAAGAGGCATCTGTGGGAAAAAGATTCCTCCTGCCAGCACCTGTGAGATCCAAGTGCTCCACCCTCAGACATTTGTATAAGCAGACACTTTCTCAGACTGGCTGTCAGAACTCCTCTACTTGGTTACAAAATGGGGATTACATGCCCCAAATTTGTAGAACAGACCATGTCGCCGCTCCCCAGATACAAGCAATCAAGCAGGAGTCATTATGAATGTGCACAGAATGGGTCCTGTGCTTTTGCAGTTCACAAACCATTGGGTTTACATCATACTTGCCTACCCGACCCTCTCCATGAGGGAGAAAATGCTCTGTTCCTGGACTTTCCTGGTAATGTATGATTGCCACCACCTGTGGTGAAACACCTTTCTTATCAATTAACTAGCTCACCACAGGTGATGGCAATCATACATTACCAGGAAAGTCCAGTAACAGAGCATTCTCTCCCTCATGGAGAGGGTCAGGTAGGCAAGTATGGTTTACATACTGTACTAAACTGAATCCGACCCTTAGTTGAATGATAACTAATGAATGCTTGTGTTGGGTGCTCTTTTTTTTCAATACAGACAGAAGAAGCAGCGGGGGAGTGATAATGTACAGGATGCAACCTGGTCAGGTAATGGTAGCATCTAGATTCCCTTCGTAGAGAGGATATTTCCCACAATGCACTGGATCAACATCACAAACTGTTTGGAATAGTTACCTGTGGCTAGTGTAGTGGAGCGAGACACCGGGACCTAAGCGTGTCAAGTGAAGCGAGCCGACGAGGGTACAATACAGCGTAAATAAAGCAAAATACCCTACAACAAATGGAGATTGGAGAAAACATACACCTGCTATAAGGGCAGAATAAAACTTACTCCTACATTTGATGTCACATCTGGATCTTTACATGAAGGAAAAATAGACACAAATAATTTCAGATACACTGTATAACAGATTCAAGCTGTGTGAGATGAGGGAATTATGTAGTCAGTGGATAATAATAATGCAGATTGCATTGTTTTGAGAACTGTATTTTTATTAACTGAGATTTTGTTCTACTGAAAGATTTAGCTTGAAGCATATTTTTGTAGATGGTTTTAGTGAAATTATGTGAGTACAGTTTTTATACTGTACTATGGCCCTCATTCCGTGTTGATCGCTCGCTAGCTACTTTTAGCAGCAATGCAAACACTAGGCCACCACCCTCAGGGAGTGTATCTTAGCTTAGCAGAATAGCAAACGAAAGATTAGCAGAACTGCTCGAAAATCTTTTCCTGCAGTTTCTGAGTAGCTCCAGACCTACTCCTAGATTGCGATCACCTCAGTCCGTATAGTTCCTGCTTTGACGTCACAAACACACCCTGCATTCGGCCAGCCACCCCCCCCCCCCCGTTTCCCCAGCCACTCCTGCGTTTTAGCCAGACATGCCTGCGTTTTTTAGCACACTCCCGGAAAACGGTCAGTTTCCGCCCAGAAACACTTACTTCCTCTCAATCACACACCGCTCAGCAGAGCGACTGAAAAGTGTTGCACGCCCCTGTGTAAAATTGCTTAGTTTTGTGTGAATTTACTTGGCGCGTGCGCCCTGCGGCCCATACGCATGCGCAGAACAGCTGGTTTTTAGCCTGATCGCTATGCTGTGAAAAACAGCAGCGAGCGAACAACTCGGAATGAGGGCCTTTGTTCTTGTAATGCACATTTGTTCTTGTAGTGTTTCTAGACTCCAGTCCTTGAATACCCACAACACGTCACACTTTTTGGATTTCTTTTAATCATGTACATGTAAATTATTTTATTTTGCTGGGTCAGTAATAATTTCACCTGTTTCCACATAAAGAAATATTGAAAACATGGAAGTACTTATAAGCTGTAGTTGAAAATTGAGTAATTTGAAATGGAAACAATGATGTGAAATCAAAGAAAATCCTGTCTGTTTTTATAGTGTTTACTTCATTTGTAATGTACTGTAGTTAGCTTAAAGGATGGTAAGTGTATATGGTATAGTTAATACTGTGCTGTAATGGAGAAAAAGTTGTTTAGAATCAAAATGGTGATGAACATGCTTTAATGTTCAGACACAACCTACAGTATATACTCATATACTGGGATTAATTCACATCCTCCCATTCTGGGATAAACACAAAACATCATCAGATATGTTTATCCTTGGGTCAGGTGCAATGTTCGAAGTCACATAAATGGGCACAATGAGCCCAATAGGCACAACCTAATAATAATGTGTTTGTAACATAAATATTTCTAAATTTTTGTTAAGTTATCCAGAAACAACATTTCTAATGGGTTTTAAACAAATTACATGAATAGTTTATGGAAAATAGTGGCATCTTATTCAAAGAAAGTTAGTCTGACAATTCTGAAACTTTTCTACATTTTTCATGAACACCAAGTAATGATAGAAAAACAGTGTGCCTGGTAGATAACTTTGTTCACTACGGAGGTCATTCCGAGTTGTTCGCTCGCAAGGCGATTTTAGCAGTATTGCACACGCTAAGCTGCCGCCTACTGGGAGTGAATCTTAGCTTCTTAAAATTGCGAACGAAAGATTCGCAATATTGCGATTACACATCTCGTAGCAGTTTCAGAGTAGCTTCAGACTTACTCGGCATCTGCGATCAGTTCAGTGCTTATCGTTCCTGGTTTGACGTCACAAACACACCCAGCGTTCGCCCAGACACTCCTCCGTTTCTCCAGCCACTCCCGCGTTTTTTCCGGAAACGGTAGCGTTTTTTCCCACACGCCCATAAAACGGCCTGTTTCCGCCCAGTAACACCCATTTCCTGTCAATCACATTACGATCGCCTGAGCGATGAAAAAGCCGTGAGTAAAAATCCAAACTTCATAGCAAATTTACTTAGCGCAGTCGCAGTGCGGACATTGCGCATGCGCACTAAGCGGAAAAACGCTGCGATGCGAAGAAATTTACAGAGCGAACGACTCGGAATGACCACCTACGTTCACTGTGGAAGGTTGAGACAAAACTGACATATATACTATCAAATATCATTAGGTAAGTGACAGCTACACAACACCATGAGGGGGGCTGTCGACTACGAAGAGAAGGGGCAGGAAAATTGTGAGAGCTGTGCCTATTAGATCAGTTGCGCCCCACCGAAGGTTAATGTAAATCTTCGATGGTGGGGCAGCAGAGTTTGCGCAGGGCAGTCCTCCTGAAAATGGAAGAATATCACCCCCATTTTCTGGGATTGACTAGGCCAGTGACTGCATTCATAGACAGAGCTTCATCAGCCCCAATTGTGTGAACAACCTGGCCATCCTGTGTAAACTGGGGGTTAGAAAAAAGTGAGATTTCTGCGCTAATTATGACCCAGATGTGTGATATGGCTGAATCAACATACAGCACTCTTATAGTCAGTAAAAAGTTTTATTCATAAATGGCTATAATTCAATACATAAAACATATATCTAAAATGCAGACAATACAGCTGTATTAATAATCACAAAATGTCTGTTGTAACAATGAGTATCTAATGTGAATGCCAGAAAAAACAAAAAATAGTAACAGAAAAATGTACATAAAGATAAGTAATGAGAGTAAAAAATAAAGAATAAAAAATGGAGAAGTAGAAAAGTGCAATGTCCCTTTAAGTGATCAGTTGTATTGATATAATGGATAATGGTATGCCTCCTTTATGAAATCCAACCAGTGGGCAGACCAAGATATTTTATTTAAATAAATACAGTCTCTATTAATAAGCTATGCTTAGTAATATTGTCCATTGAGGGCTTAATTGAAAGTACGCTTTGAATAAACAGCGTGTGTACTGTGTAGGGATCTTAACATATGGCATCCAATGCTGCAGCATCCCTGCTCACAGGTTCTGTTTCTTTTATTTGCTGGAACCATCTGAGGCTTAAGGAGAGTGGTGTGCTGTCACTGTGACGTATTATGTATCCCGGCTGTGAAGCTCAATAGCTTGATGCTCTTATTTGGTGATATATGGCGGTTCAGTACGGAGGCAGCCGCACTCCTGATGTGTCCCTCTGGAGCAATTGAGGTGATTAGAGCAAACAGGTGATATCCACATGTATCCTTGATAATGCACAGGTTTCCTTCTGACCGGTTTCGCACCAAATCCGGTGCTTTTTCAAAGATATTTGAAATCTTTGAAAAAGCACCAGGTTTGGTGTGAAACCGCATAATGCCAGAGTTTACTTGCTGCCAGAGAGGAGGAGGCCCAAAACTGAGCCCTCTGCTCTCTTAAAATGCCCCTGTACTAGGTATTGTGGCATCTGTGCTACTGTTTTATATTATGTAATGCTTGTTTATGAAAATCAGTGCTAATGATAATGCCAAATATTTCACTGAAATGCATGACATCTTGCATGTAATTCTTCTCTCTATGTTTCATTCTCCCCGTGAATTTAAAATAGAAAAGAAATTAAGTTTCCTGATTTTCCTGGTGAAAGATTAACTAACTATGGGCCAGATGTGCTAAGTCTTAAAAAGTGATAGAGTTCACAGTGATAAATTACCAATCAACCAGCTACTAACTGCCATTTTTAAAACCCAGCCTGTAACATGGCAGTTAGGAGCTGATCGGCATATACTTTACCACCATGAAATGTATCACTTTCAAGGCTTAGTATAACTCTAATTAAATTATTTGTTATACATAGGTATTAGATGGTCTTAAGCATATTTGCCTCATTATTAAACACTTTGTGCTATGAGAACAAATATGGCACATCCTTAACATTGGCCTTCTAACAGCAGTATTATATGAAATATAATGTTTATAATAACATATTGTGAAAACAAAAATGTGTAGTGGAAGCACACACTGACTCTGGACTTGTGCAGTATGGTTTATTTCATTAGGATGACCGCAGACTAGTAACCATCATACAGTTCTTGTTCATACTAGCCACTGACAAAGGTTCTCAGTTCCTCACAGAGGCTTTCAAACAGCCCTATCACTCTATCTGGTTACTAGGCAGCTTTTTCGGCATCGGTCATATATAAATGCCTCAGATTTTTTATAACCTAGATTCCTCTTCCCCATCCTATACTGACAGGAATGTGACACCCCAACCCTGCCTTCTTAAGGGAGTTCCTCACAGCTGTTCTGTATATCAGTCACATGCCTTCAGCTGCACCAGGCTGCAGGCTAGAAATGCACTGAAGTCAATCAAACAAGTAAGACACACATTTTCTATCCTCCAACTGCATTACATCTCTGGGTTTATTAACTAAACACCCCTGGTTCCTCTGTAGCACACTGAACCTATTAGCACAATATTTAAACCATGCTATTCTCCTTTAATGAGTGGTCACTAGCCAAACCAAAGAACCTAGCTAATAGTCAACATTAGATATCATCACACCAGACCTCCAGCACCCACAAGACATATAGCTGCTATCCACTGCATCCCAATTATCTGAAAATGTAATTACTGTAAACAGCTAGTGTGGTATATGCCAGACTGGCTGTCCTTTTATTTTTACCAGTGCTGTCACTTCTTTGGTTTGCCCTTGCTGTCTAAGGTGTCTGTATGTGTTCCACACTATGCTGCTGCCAGTAGTTGTTTGTTTCACATGTGAAGTCTGTCACCATTGGGACATGGGTGCTGCCATCTTGCCTGCAGTCAGCTGATCACTTCTCAACCAATCACACGTATGATTTTCTGCACACGACTCCAGTGACCTATAAGCATTCAGGGCATCCAATATAAGTCTCGTCCTGGCCATTACTCATGGCCAGAACAACTTCAGCTGTATTCTGCTTACTAGCTTCTCTTATGCAGTTGTTTCAGAGATTACCTCACAGTCCAGTGTACTCTGAGCACCAGTAACTACTGCTGGGTGCTCTCCACAGTTTCCACTGTGCTCCAGGGACACTCTCAACACCAGTCACAGCTACTGGGCACTCTCCACAATTTACAGTGTGCTTCTGTAATACTCTCAGGACCAGTCATCAGTGCTGGGTGCTCTCCACAGTTTTCAGTGTGCTCCAGTGTCATCAGTCCATTGCTGGGAGCTCAACACCGAATACTGTAACTATTTTTTTCTGCCCTGTACACACACAGTTGTGCACAACAGTGTATATGATCAGTGGCATCAGAAGGGAGGTGCGCGGGATGCACCCAGGTGTCCCTCACTGAGGGTGATACCAAAATGCTCGATCCTCTCCAGTGACAGGAGCCAGGTGCTGCTCTGTAACATTACATGCAGCACCCAGCTCCTGTGAATATGTAGGTGTAGGCACTGCAGCGACAGCACTCCCCTGACGAGATTGGGCATATGCGGTGAGGTGTGGTAGTAGGGAACTACTACCCTACTACCACACCTCACCGCATATGCATAATCTCGTCTGGTCTTGGAAGCCAAGCAGTGTGTGCTGGCTCAGTACCTGGAAGGGAGACCTCTAGGGAATACCGAGTGTAGTAGGAGGGTATGAATAACTTATTCTGACATAACACTAACAGCAGGATCACTGGTTTGATTTCTTCCCTCTAACCTAAAAGTTGCAATCTTGCCACTTCTTTACCAAGTGAAATTTATGTAGCAAAGAACGGCAAATTATACAGATATCCTGGATAGTAATGTACATTATCGTTGAATTCCTGAACTTGAGACACATTGTGTCTGGTGTATGGGCTTTCCAAATGTTAATTAACCTATTAGTGGAGATGCTTTGCAAGCTAGCATGCCTGCAGACTGATGAGACCCTCTCCCAGGCAAGATGCAACGAGTTTGCAAACTTCTTTGCAGATAAAATATCCACCATCTGGGCTGGAATCTCCACAGTGCCATCAAAGGAGTGCCAAACTACAAAGCCTGCCAATATTAGCTACCTGCCTTCATGGACCAGCTTTGATCCAGTGGATGTAAAGGACACTGCTGAAATTGCTCGGATTTTGCGTCCCACCACCTGTGATCTGGACCCAGCCTCAACCAAGCTTCTAATAGTTTGTATGGATATAATTGGTCCTGTCTTTACAAAAATTGTTCAATGCTCTTTGCAGACAGGCATTTTTCCTGGACCCCTAAAGGAAGCAATTGTTAGACCGCTTCTTAAAAATCCTAATTTAGATCCCGACTGCATGACCAACTACAGACCGGAATCAAACCTTCCTTTCCTAGGAAAGGTTATTGAGAAAGTCATTGCAAATCAACTGGAAACCCGCCTGACAACCCATGATATTTATGATCCATTTCAATCAGGATCCAGGAGAAGACATAGCACTGAAACAGCCCTGATGTGTGTGTTAAATGATCTTCTGATGGCAAAAGACAGAGGTGACTGTTCAATATTATTCCTTCTGGATCTCTTGGCAGCATTTGATATCGTGGACCATGGGCTTCTGATTGAGCGACTGATACATTTCTGTGGTCTGGATGGCACAGTTCTAAGTTGGTTCAAATCATTTCTCACAGGCAGGTCACAGAGAGTATCATCTGGATCATACTCATCACCACCAGTGCCATTGCCATGTGGTGTCCCACAAGGTTCTATACTATCCCCCATGCTTTTTGCAGTATACCTGCTCCCATTGGGCGAAATAATCAGGCGCCATGGCCTGGTCTACCACTGCTATGCAGATGATACACAACTGTACTTGTCCTTTGCTCCGGGCACTGATAACCCAATAGCAACCCTAAATGGCTGTATAGCTGAACTACTGGAGTGGATGAGCGCCAGTTGGCTGCGACTGAACCCGGATAAAACAGAAGTCCTTATGATACGACCGCAACATCAAAGGACAAGACAGCAGCATAGCCAACCAACTGGACTTACACTCGAGGATTCAGAATTACAGACACGTGATCGTGTGCGGAATCTTGGCGTTGTCCTGGATGGTGGCTTGAAACTTAAACATCAGATATCAGCCACAATCAAATCCTCATTCTTTCACCTGAGGAACATAGCCAGAATCAAGCACTTAATTCCCTCAGATGATATGCCAAAAGTCATACATGCATTTGTATCATCTCGTTTAGACTACTGTAATGCCCTCTACCTTGGTCTACCAGCAAAAGAATTGCAGCGCTTACAGCTGGTGCAAAACACAGCTGCCAGGCTATTAACCAACCAGCCCCGTTCTAGCCACATAACACCCATCCTCTACTCCCTTCACTGGCTGCCTGTACGATGGCGAATCATCTTCAAGATTGGCTTACTGAGTTTCAAAGCATTACATGACCAAGGCCCAAGGTACCTGAAACAGCTTCTGACCCCATACTGCCCCACTCGATTACTGCGATCTGTAGATGAAGGACTTTTAGCAGTACCTAGAATCTACCGTAATTCATCTGGGGGCCGAGCTTTTAGTCATGCGGCTCCGACTCTATGGAACTCACTTCCCCGCACAGTGCGAGAGGCCCCAACTATAGAATCCTTCAAAAGTAGACTCAAGACTTTTCTGTTTACTCAAGCATTTCCATAATGTCCCTTTTAGTATCTTCATGCTTCTGTATTTTATGAAAATGTACTTCATTATTTTCTGTACTATATTATGCTATGTATCTGTTAAGCGCCTTGGGTCCTATTGGAGAAAGAGCGCTATATAAATAAAATTATTATTATTATTATTATTATTATTATTATTATTATTAAGGTCCTATTAATACAATTCCTTATACTGGTCCAAGAGAAATGGATGTAGTACTGATCATGTCTACACTCACTTCTCTAACTACAATCTACATAGATGGATCAGAACACATCTTGTTTTTAAACTATATTTTGTTTTTGATGGTTGAGTCTGTCCCCAAGCTGTAGGATACAAACCTTATTTTATATGATGAATCAGTAAAAGTTATGTTTTAATCTCAATATTTTCTTCTATTTTGATTAAACGATAAAGAGTGCGCACAAACAAGAGTCTTCTTTTCTTGTTCTCTGATTCCATTACCAACGGTACCAGCCCGTTGTCATGCCTCAGACCTGCTGCTAACACTGCATCCATTACCACTAGTAAAAGGCTGTTGTTGAGCCTCAGATCCACTGCTAACACAGCATTCGGTGCAAACAGTACCAGCCTGATGTCCACCCTCAGAACCACTGCTAACACAGCGTCCAGTACATAGGTAAAAGCAGGGAGGGTTTCTGGTTGCCCGGAAACCCCCTCTCCTCTTGACAAGTGGCTTAAATTATGAGAACAATAGCAATAGTTTGTAATATGATTTCTAGAGCTGCCACCACAACATGCAGTTTAAACGATAGAGCAGAGCTGCTGCAAATGCCCAGTGGTAGCAGCTTCTTCTACCGAGTTTGCAGTGTGTGTGGATCTGAGTCCTTAATCAGTGCACTGGACCAGAGAGTAGCTACAAGGAAGAAGAGACAGGAGCCTTACCATGAGGTTGAAGAATGTGCGCTTAGAAAATGCAGTACTGCCTCTTTGTGTGTATTTATTTATTATGGTTTGTTTAATCTTTTGCTGACCACTTATATTATTTATATAATTTAAATATGTTTGGTACAGCCTGTACTATAGACCCTCTATAGTGTTAAACATTAATATTGTTTTTCATACAGTATATTAAAAAGACCAATGTTCAGGGTCTTTAATAGGTTCTTCTATTGCTCCCCTAGAGTCCTGCATTTGCTCTAATGTTCTGCAGAGTGGGAGATTGTGGATTGCATTTGGAATCCCCCTCTTGAAACCCTGCATTTGCCACTAAGTTCCACTGCCACCAGCTTAGTGTTCAGCCTCAGATCCAAAGTAAAATACCACTGGTACCAGCCCAGTGTCCAGCCTCAGACCCGCTGCTAACACAGCATCCATTACCACCGGTACCAGTCCGGTATTCAGACTCACTGCTGACACAGGATTCAAAACAACCAGTATCAGTCCAGTGTCCAGTTGTAAATTCTCTGCTAACACAGCATCCAGTATCACTGGTTCCTGTCCAGAGTTCAACCGCAGTCCCACTATAGCCTCAGTATAATTCCAGTTCACATCACAGCTGCTGCTATAAAGCTTCCTCAATGACAAGTACCACTATGATTCTTATTACTTATGTTATCTCTGTGGACTTTGCAACCAGAACCTTCTACAGAACCCAGGAATATGTGACTAATTCCCAGGGTGTATTAATTAAACTGGCCTCTTCCTTACCTCCATCACCATATATCTACCTGCTTATGTGCATAAACTTTATTAAACCACCTATAGATTGTAAGCTTGCGAGCATGGCCTTCCTACCTCTATATCTGTCTGTTATTACCCTGTTTGTCTTATCACTATTGATTCCAATTTTAAAGCGCAATGGAATATTCTGCGCAATATAAGAAACTGTAAATAAATAAATAGTTGAGCCAAGTTGCATGTAACAATAAACTACAAAATTTATTACTGCACAATTTCTTTCTTTGTAACTTTAGAAACTCTTATTTTGCTTTTCAAATGTATAACATATTGCTCATTTTGATGTATCCCTTTCCACACTTCATGAATAAACTACATACTGTATATAAAATGAAACTATATTTAGTGCCTGTAAAACTCCCAAATAACAGTCTGGGCAGTCACATTGTGTGTGCAGATTATCATCTGGAGAAAACTTACAGCTATAATGAAAATGATAAAGTTGTTCCTTCAAGTTTCTTTATTTCATGACAGGGTCAATTACTTTGTTAATATTGCTATAATGGATTAAGAAAATTAATGTCAAATTGTGGAGGAAGGTTTCACAATGTGTCTTTTTCATTTTACTATCAGAATATTTTTAATTTGCATTGCCTGACATGTATCTCCATGGAAATAATTTTAAATAACACACTGTAGATATGAGATGATACATACTATTTAATGCATGTCTTTTTCATACAGAGTTTTGCAGATGATTGAATCTCTGTCACTTCTTTTCAATTACAAAATAACACAGTATTAACGGAATGTAATGCATTAGATTAAAGCTAATTGTACACCATCACTGTTGACACGTCTGGCCTTGAATGAACTTTGGAAAGACTGTCGAGATTTACTTTATTAAATCAATAATGTGAGTAGAGATGGGAATTGCCTATATAAGTGGTGGAATAAAATACAAGTCATAGCTAGGCTCATGCTTTAATTTGCATTTCCACTGAATGGGCATTTCAATTCCCTATGCAACCATTATACTCTTGTGCCTGTGAGTTTCATTACATTCTTCATATTGTCTTTACCTTTAGGTCAACAATTAATTCAAACAACTAGATTTGAAATGTTCAATATACTAGTTAATTGTTGATAATGCACAGAAAACATTCTGTAATGGAGGCATGTTCATAAAATATGTTCCATTAAAAAAAGTGTATATATTGTTTTTCAATTCTAATATGTTTATACTAATAACATAGACTATTATGTTTCAATTCTAATATTCATTTATACTTTGAATGTAAGATCTTGGCAGAGCCCTCTTCTCTCTTTTTGTACCCCTAGCACTACCCATGACACCCGTGCCCTTCAGGCTTGTTCCCTTGTCACTTCTAGCAGTCATATGATTGGTATAACTTAATTGAGAACTATTGCTTTTCTACTCTTTAAACTTGTCACTGCCTGCCCCCTCTAGCTACTGTGAGTTTCCCTACACTTACCCCATATTTGTACACACTTGTAGTGCAAGGGTGCACTGGTGGCCTTGTGCAAACTTCCACCTACAGTTCTACAAAGCACCAGCAGGCAGGAACACTCATGGATTGTTAACATATAATAGCACTCGCAGTGCTGCATGAGCTTGCATTATATATTACCAATATTATCCTGCTATCCAACAGCCAGGGATTTCAAAATATGACCAGTGTTATTCAGAATTGTGATAGTACTCCCAGTAGGGTTTATTTACTTAGTGTTAGGTTACAAAACCCTGTGCTTCTGGTCCTGTTTATGCTCAAAGTTTAAAAGGGCAATGATTTTACTTGCCATTTTAGTAAACACATTGCCCATTTAAAATTTTGTGCATAAATGCGGGGGGTCATTCTGATCTGATTGCTGTTGTGCGTTTTCGCACAGCGGGCGATCAGGTCCAAACTGCGCATGCATATGCACCGCAATGTGCAGGCATGTCGAACAGCTAAAACAGGCATCGCCGGTCAGTGACGGGATGGTGTGAAGGATCCATTTGCACGGGCGTTCGCAAGGTGAGTGACATGAAGAGGCCATTTGTGCATGGTAACTGACCATTTACAGGGAGTGTCCAGAAAAATGCAGGCGTGCCCAAGCGTTTTCATGGACGGTGTCTGGCGCCAGCTCCAGCCCCAATCAGCAGGATGCAATCGCACTGGAAGAGTAAGTCCTGGGCTGCACAGAGACTGCAGAAACTGATTTTTAGCAGCTCTGCTAACAAATAGGAATGGACACTTGCACAACAAAATTACACTCCCCTGTAGGCGGCAACTATCTGATTGCAGGACAGCAAAAAAGGCAGCCCAGCAATCAGATCTGAATGACCCCTGCAATCAGTAGCGCTGTATTTTAGATCCGGATGTAAATAAACTCCCATTTCTGGGAGATGATATTTTTTAGGGACAAAACTTAGAGGACTGAGTATGCTAGGGTGTTTGATGGAGGAACTTTTTTCAACGTTTACATGCTCAACAGTGTCAAAGTCAGAAAAATATCACACTACACACTGCCATATTTGCACCTCATGCGAGTGCCTGTTGCACGTTCATGAGCCCTGCCGTGCGTGCGCATACTCGCCGCTGCGGGCACCCGCAGGCGCGCGGTGTGCGCATTTACGGTAAAGTTTATGTGCGTCTAGCGGGCGACTCGTTCGTTACATATTTTAACTATATAATGTATTTTGTAGATCATGGTCCCCTTGATAGATTCTGAAAGTTTAGTTAATATAGCATGTTCATGGACAAAGAGATCCCTCTTTGTTTGATACGAAGGGTCAGACTTGGGTCATACAGTGGTGTTTAGTATCCATCGGAAGAGTATTTAATTAGCAATATTCCGGTGTTGGTTTGAAGCGGATTAATCGCTCGTGCGAATAGTTATGGACATAAGAAGTTTATGTCCATTTACTATTATTTGCACTTACTTATCCATGCGGCGGGAAACCTAGTTTCCCACCCACCTGAGCAGTTGGAAATGGTCTCAGCCCACCTGTATGAATCAACCTATGACCTTTTGTTATAATGCGAAGACGAATTCCTGTGTCCAATGAACAATGAGATTGTAGGGACCATTGAATTGTATTGTGTGTGGGGCATAAATAGACAAGCCGACCATATCCAGCTCACTCTCTTCAACGGTTCTCATTGCTGATAATCGGGAGCTGGATATCGAGGCGCATGCGATCGTTCCCCTTGTGCGTAAGTTTTCTCCGCAATCATATTGTCTTTATTGTTATTGTGAGCCATATCTCTCTCTATCTCTCTCTCTCTCTCTCCTCCTCTTTCTCTCTCATTTTCCCTTAAACGTAATTGTATTGTATTGTATTTCCTGTGTAGTTATCTGGTTAGTTAGTCTATGTTATATTGTAGTGTATGACTTGTATTGTATTATTCTTTTCAAGTATAACATTTATATAAGGCGTTAGACCCTAAGCCCGGTATTTGTGTATTTCTTATAGTGTTAAGTATTCTCAGAGCGTCGGTGACGCTCTAACAGCTTTGAGATAATAAGGTTACACTGTGTTGCATCTACACTCTATCATTTCACTAAGGTTTTCCTGTATAATACATTGTTCATGGTTTACATATAAAGGTTTAACATTGTGAGCTTCAGCGCCGCTGGTGATCTCCTCGTGGTCCCGAGCGTTCGCTACGCTATAGCGAACCATTACGTTAGTCGGCAGCCAATAGCGTGCCTGTCTGTGATCTCTTGGCCGTGAGCGAACGTGGCGCTTGAGCGTCTCGACTACGGCTAAGCGATCGTTACGCAACGTGCGTACCCTTACGGTATTCCATACGTCAATAGCGTACAGTGTTCTTAGACCTCTTAAAGGGTTTTAAGTAAGATAAATATTTAGCTTTGTCAATTGGTGGCTCGTCCGTCCTTCACATATCGGCACTAGGTAATTTCAGCAGACATTATCCATCAGCAAAGGGCGGGAGGTCATATTCCTCGTAGTGCTGTCTGGATAAGCGTCTGCTTTGCTTAGTAAAGGGTACTGAGGGAATCCGGAACCGGAGGTAAGAACAACACGCTAGTGTCTTTTAAAACTGTTTATTTCTGTCTTGCGTACGCACACACGCATATCTGCATTTCTTTTATTCGTGTATTTTCATATATCACTCTCCTGTTTGCCATTTTATAATTGATAAAACGTGCTAAGAGAGATTTGTCGCTATTTCATAGTTAAAGTGTAAAAGTAATACAAAGGGATAAAGTGCAAAGCACGCACGCAGCTCTACCTAAAGATACAAGGAGAGATTGGTGTGGTGTTCGGTAGATGATCGAGGATCATCTACATTGATAAACGTGTGAATTGTGTTACGGTGGATATTTGCTTTGCGTACACGTGTCTCTAACAAAGGGTGAGACTCGCGTACGCAACTCAAAGGCCGACGCGCGCAGCGTATATTACGCAACGGAGCGCCCGGGTACGCCCACGTAACAAATCACACACTAGTGTTATTGTAACAGGCGAAAAGGTGGCAACGCGATAAATAGCGCAAGTCTATTTTAGTGTCCGAAATTTAGACTAACAGATCCTTCTCCAAATTTACAACACATCTGGTCTAAAGGAAAGAAAATTTCTGCGCAGAAATAGAAATAGAAACAAAAGTGTACATGTGATAAGTGAGTGTTTTGTATATATAATTTTATACAATTTTTGAGGTTGAACCACAAGAAGTCGAGTTCTTGCAGGGTACATGCATGTAAGTGACGTACATGGTGGCTAGGGAGGCATCCCTTGTTAAACATAGAATCTGAGCATTAGAGTATAGCAGACCAGGAGGTCACACTGTAGCACAGACCAGGAGGTCCAGAACAGACCAGGAGGTCCAGGTACAGCAGACAAGGAAGTCCGCTATAAATAGAGAAAAGAGCACAACCCAGGGGGTTGGTGCAGAACCCATATAGGCCATTAAAGCTCATGCTGAAGGAATTTGCAGCCGAAATTTTCGATTCCACTGGTCGCTCTGCACATAAGATTAGTTGCTTATGTGCTGAACGATTGTACCGCACGTAATTGTGTGCATTAGTTAAATCTGACCAGTACCATTCGTGTACGAAATGGGTCATAAATACTATTTGTACATTCTGACGTGATTTGTGTAATTTTTTATTTTCTAAAGGGAAGTTCGCTGGTCACTCAGGAATTATCCAACAACCAACAGTTACTGGAAAGGGTTAATGCTCTGCGGATCACACTCACATGTTCCAGTAAACAAAGGTTCTTAGGGGCCCTGGGTCGAGTACGCCAGCACTAGGGCAGTGTGTAGGTCGTATTGGTCGGCGTGGGCGAGTGAGTGGGGTACTCGGTAAACCGCCACCGTCAGCCTATCTTGAACATTTTGGTTTTTGTAAGGGTTGGCTGAAGAAAGCAACGCCTACAGGTATGGGGTCCAATTGTTCAGGTAGGGGGCGATCAACCTCGGTTCGGGATGATTCAGTGAACCGACCAGTCGGGTCGGCAAGGTATGTAATGTGTGAAAAATACGGTTCACACACAGAGGTTTTATGTGATGAATGGGAGAGAATGACGGTACATGACGGGGAGAAATTCCCAAGAGTAGGTAGCTTTAGCCCAGAAGTGTAACAAAATCTAAGGAGGAGGATATGTCTCATTAAATCAACAAAGAGACGAATCAAACATTATGATTATTTGCAGTTATGGCAACAGGAGGGTGAAATACAGAGAGGATTGGCTCAGGCGGCCTGATCTACTCCTATCAGGAAACTGATAGCCACGGCCCCGCCGCCACCATACATAACGGGAGAGAAATTGGTTGCGGAGAATGACGCATTAGGGTGTAACAAACAAACACTTAGCAACTGTGTAAATGTTAACCAATGCAAGTATTAACCCGTGCAAGTTGTACCCTGTTTTGAACTTTCCCCAGGAGTGTGATCAAGAGGACGAATCGGCAACAATATCGGCGCTCTCTCTAGCAGCCACCATATCAGAAACTACAGTAGGCACGGCCCAACCCTTAAGATTAGTAACAAAGGCCCCTAGCGGAGGGACAGGTGAGGTCGTATCTACGGGTAAGTACGGCACCATACACTATGCTGAAACCATTTCACCACAGGCTGTAGAATCTACACAGAATGATGTTGCTAGACTTAATCCTGTTAGGGTGATAGCTGTTCCAAATGGGAAAACAGACACCACAGGAGTCACTCCCATTAGGAACATTGCCATGTATAGCCCATTTTCCCGAATGGAATTAAGAACCATAGTGTCTGAATTCCCTGACCCTAGGAAAGACTTAGTTGCTAGCCAGAAATACATCAGAGACCTAGGGAACACTTTAGAGCCCAATAACAAAGACTGGCAGGTATTGCTGAGAGCTTGTTTACCCTCCAATGTCGACTCGGCTCAATTTTTAGCTGACTGTGGATTGGATCAGGATGTACCTCTTACAGATGTGTACAACAAAGACAATGTAAAAAGGATAAGTTTACAGTTAAAGGAGTATTTCCCAGCTGTAGTTAAATGGAACAAGATATTCTCCATTAAACAAAAGGAGTCAGAAACAGCTGCAGAGTATTTTCACAGGGCATTACTAGATATGGCTAAATACACAGGCATAGAGGACATTAAAACAAACATAAACCATCGAGAAGTAGCAGTGTCTTTACTAATGGATGGTTTAAAAGAGGCATTAAAGACAAGGGTACAGACCACGCAACCATGTTGGCGAGGTCTGTCGGTGGCTACTTTGAGAGAGGCAGCTATTGATCACGATCGGAATATCACCAGACACAGGGAATTACAAGGTGATAAGTTAATGGCCGTAAGTATACAGGCCCTGACCACAAGGCAGCCTTTGTATAAATCACCAAACCCTGTGGGTAAGTCAAATGTGGTAACCTGTTATTCTTGTCATAGAGAGGGACACTTTGCACGAGACTGTAAATCGAGAAACATACAAAAGTCTTATCAACCCCCTAGACAACGACACGACACACGACATTGGGAGCAGGGTCCACAGAAACGGAGTTATGAGCCACATGCAGGGGAAACAAAAAGATACCCCCCGAACAGAGACTGGCAAGCCTCTGGTAGTTCCCATTTAACCCCTTCACAAGTAGTTGCTGCCAGCGGGATTCAGGGAGGTCACCATACCCAATAGGGGTGTGGCCATACCTGTAATCTGCAGCCAGTAAAATTGATTGCAAGTCTTGGAAGTGAACCCGAAATTGCAATTAATGTAGCTGGTAAATCATTAAACTTTCTTGTAGATACGGGGGCGGCCAAATCAGTGATAAATTCGACAGTGGGCATGAGGACCACTGGTAAGACAATTCCAGCCATGGGAGTAACGGGAGTAGTCCAGCATTACCCTGTTAGCAAACCAGCCGAGGTTACAATAGGGCCGTTACATACCAAGCATTCCTTTTTGCTGGCTGCATCGGCACCGACTAATCTCCTGGGAAGAGACTTATTGTGTAAAATGGGGTGCGTCATTTATTGTACTCCTGAAGGTGTATTCTTGGACATACCTGAGAATCACGCTCAGGAAGTGCGAGACATGTTAGACTCCCCATCAAAATTAATGTCACATACCATTATGACAAATAGGACTCCCTCCCAGGTAGAAGAAATGACATCCCAGATACCAGAGTCACTTTGGACTAAAGATGGACAGGACACTGGATTAATGGCAAACGTAGCTCCGGTAGTTGTACAAGTAAAAGATGGTAGGATAGCTCCAAAAATCCCACAGTACCCTCTGAAGCCAGAGGTGGAGTTAGGAGTTTACCCAGTAATAGAGCGCTTGCTACAACAGGGCATTCTGGTAAGAACATCCAGCACTGCCAATAGTCCCATCTTCCCTGTGAAAAAGAGTGGGGGGAGGGGTTACAGGCTAGTGCAGGATCTAAGGGGGATTAACAAAATAGTTGAGAGTCAGTTCCCCGTAGTGCCAAATCCAGCTGTCATCCTTATGCAAATCCCTCCCACTGCGAAATTTTTCACTGTTATTGACCTCTGCTCCGCTTTCTTTTCGGTACCTCTGCACCCTGACAGCCAATATTTGTTTGCATTTACATACAGAGGAGTCCAATACACCTGGACTCGATTACCACAAGGTTTCATAGATAGTCCAAGTATATTTTCTCAGGCTTTGCATGATTGTTTACAGTCTTTCCAACCAGAGAGTGGATCAATATTGATACAGTACGTGGATGATTTACTACTGTGTTCAGATTCATTGGAAGCATCCCTGAAGGATACGAAACAGCTCCTGTTTCATCTTTCAGACACAGGACACAAGGTTTCCAAAGACAAGTTACAATTATGCCAAACTAAAGTAAAATATTTGGGACACTGTCTAACACAAGGACTGAGACACCTGACCGCTGATAGAATTCAAGCAATTAGAGACATGACTCTGCCTCAAACCCAGCAACAGATCAGAATGTTTTTAGGAATGTGTGGGTATTGCCGTAACTGGATCACAGGATTTTCCATTCTAGCATTACCTTTGCAGGAGATGGTTTCCTCAAACAAGCCTGATCGGATTTCGCACACAGACGAGTCCGAGATGGCATTTGAGAGACTTAAACAGTGCCTAACGCAGGCACCAGCATTAGGTATGCCAGACTATGGGAAACCCTTTGAGCTGTACGGAACAGAAAGTGCTGGTTGCGCGGCAGGCGTCTTAACCCAAAAGCATGGTGATGCCAGCAGGCCGGTAGCATACTACAGCGCTCAGCTAGATACGGTAGCGCGATCCCTCCCCACATGCTTGCGAAGCGTTGCTGCGATAGCATTGCTAGTAACGAAAAGTGAAGATGTAGTGCTAGGTCACAACCTCACAATTCATACACCACATGCAGTGTCAGCCTTGCTAAATTCTGCCCAAACCAGGCACGTCTCATCAGCGCGGTTTACAAGATGGGAATTGGCACTAATGGCCCCCGTAAACATCACCATAAGGAGATGCAGTGCATTAAATCCTGCAACATATCTCCCAGGTGTGCCTGGACAGGCACAAAGGGTGGAGGATGAGAGTGGTGGGGAAGGAGGATTTAATACAAAGGAGGACACACATGATTGTATGGAATATTTGACCCAAAATTTTACCGCAAGGCCTGACATCAGTGACAACCCACTGGAAGATGTAGATCTAACCTTCAACACGGATGGTAGTTGTCACAGACAGTCAGACTCGGGAGACTTGTGTACTGGATACGCAGTCGTAGATGACCAAGGCACCATAGAAGCTGAACCGCTAGGCCCACCTCACTCAGCCCAGGTTGCTGAACTGGTCGCCCTAACCAGAGCATGTGAATTGGCTAAGGGCAAGTCAGCCAATATCTACACCGACTCTAGATACGCATTCGGGGTAGTCCATGATTTCGGAGCCCTATGGCGCCTCAGAAATTTCATGACGGCAGCTGGTACACCGGTAGCGCATGCAGCCCACATCAAAAGGCTTCTAACAGCGATACAGGAACCCGACAGAGTGGCTGTTATCAAGTGTAAAGCACACACATATAGCCAGGACCCTGTATCACTCGGTAACAGCCGAGCAGACGAAGCAGCTAAGTTAGCAGCTGGTACCCCCAGACAGACAGACACCACACAGTTGATGGTATTTAATACCATCAACACACAGAAGTTGTGTGAAATGCAAAATTTGTGTTCCACACAGGAAAAGGCAGTCTGGAAGGCAAAGGGATGTGGCCAGGAGTCCTCAGGACTCTGGACGGATGGACAAGGTAAACCAGTGGCCCCCAGAGCATACCTTCCATGTTTAGCTGAGGCAGCATACGGGCTGACTCATCTGGGCAAGGAGGGAATGTGCAAGTTGGTAAGAGCATATTGGTGCGCCCCAGGATTTTCATCTCATGCGAGTAAGAGAGCAATGTCATGCCTTACCTGTTTGAGAAAGAATATCGGAAAGGCAATACCAACAGAACCATCTCATATCCCACCTACAGGCGGCCCTTTTCAGGTAATACAGATTGACTTTATTCAATTACCCCCTTGTCGAAATTTGAAATATGTACTTGTTTGTATAGATGTATTCTCAAATTGGGTCGAAGCATTTCCTGCGGCCACAAATACCGCTATGTTCACTGCTAAGAAAATTGTGCAGGAATTTGTATGTAGATATGGTATCCTTAGAATAATCGAAAGTGATAGGGGTACCCATTTTACAGGTGCTGTCTTTCAAGGAATGTGTAAGTTGATGGGAATTGATAGCAAGCTGCACACTCCATACCGTCCACAGGCGAGTGCGAAGGTGGAAAGAGTGAACAGCACTATTAAAAATAAACTAAGCAAAGTTATGGCAGAAACAGGATTGACATGGCCAGAAGCTTTACCCATTGTACTGTACAGCATCAGAACCACTCCCAGGTCCCCTCTTAATCTGTCTCCCTTTGAAATCTTGTTTGGTCGACAACCGCATGTTATGATTAACCCTCAGGATGATTTGAAGTGTAACAATGAAGTGACTGTAAAGTACCTGGTTAACATGAGTAGACAGCTAAGGAATCAAAATGATAATTTGAAGTTAGTGATTCCTGATTTACCAGATAGTAATTGTCATGACATTGAACCTGGGGATTATGTAATGATGCAGAATTTTCTACGCTCAGGTTGCCTTATTGACAGATGGGAAGGACCATACCAAGTCTTATTGACTAGCACTACTGCATTGAAGGTTGCCGAGAGAGAGACTTGGGTTCATTCGTCCCACTGTAAGAAGGTTGCTGATCCAGAGAGGTCCCGTGATAAGGAACAGACGGTAGAGGAAGTTGTATCACTGGAGTGTCTGTTCCAGGAGGACTGAGGCGGCACCTGAGCATCGGAAAATCATAAGATCAAAAGCAGTTGTCGATTCCCTGTTCCCTTTTATTGTTTTTCTCCACTTCCCATCCCCTCTCCCTCAATTATTTTTTTTCCCCTTCTCATTCTTCTCCGTTTCCTCCTATAAGATGGACTTGCCCCAAGAGACTGTGATCCGGATTTTCCTGTTGACCATGATGTTGACCAGAGCAGTCTGTTCCGGCGAGAGTACCATGGAGGTCGAGAGAGGTTCTGGAATGGGTTCTGATGACAAAGATGGAGGTGTAGTTTTCCAAGAACAACTTAACCAACAAGTAAAGGCGAGTATCAGAAAACGATCCGATAGCATTGACAATAGAAGGAATTGTGAAGGATTGTTAGCTGAAGAAAACTGTATCTGTAGGCTCTGTGACAATGTAGTTGAGGATGGGTGCATTAAGAAATGCCAATCCAGTTTTAATATCCACATGGACCGGCATCCATTGAGTGACTATCACTCCTTAGTGGGTAGTGTGTTGAATCAAACAGATTGTTGGGTATGCTCTCAAGTACCTCAAGGTCATAGCAAATCAGGACTAGTACCATTTCCTTTAACGGTAGGGGAGGTACTTGAGCTAAAGGGTGGGAGACCGGTGGACAGGAGGTTTAATATCTCCAGTCCTCCTAGTTTGAAGCTCCACCAATATCATGTGGATAGATCCCTAATATGTTTTAACATTACCAATCCCCGAAAGCTGGGAAATTGGGAAGTGTCATGGAGTAACCAAACCATGACCTTTTCATATAGAGCAGATAGAATGCCGACAGATACAGAGCTTATACGCCACATAGCCAGTAGAGAAAAATCTTTCCGATATAGGTATACCCTAGGAAGTAGGATTACGAGAGTTGGAGAAGTATCACCAGGATACTGTGCACATATCGTACAAACTGATACGTGTACTAGACAGATGAGAGAATTAGGGGTAGGAGATTTCACATGGAGGATGTGTAATATGGTTATGTCCTACTCCGTCCCATATGTTCTCCCCGATGATGCATATTTCATATGCGGGAGGAAGGCGTATAAGTGGCTTGCCCCAAACTCTGAAGGATTGTGTTATATTGGAAAAGTACTGCCTGAGGTAATGACTGTATCACATGCCAAAATGAAAGATATACACCGTGGTGCCCAAGCTCCTTATACTCACACCCATTACGAGCACGTAGTTAAAAGGCAACTGACAGAAAGGACAGAGCATTCGGCCTCTGACATGATCCATGAATCCACCGGGATTCAGGTTCTACTTGCGCTAGATTTCACTCGCACCGCTAGAGGAGTGCTGAACTATAGATACATATCTGCGCTTGCAAATTTGTTAGACAATATCACAGAAATGTATGATGACACATTTAGGTATACTGGAAGAGAACTTCAAGCTTATAAAACAGAACTGGTTCAGCATAGAATGGTTCTTAATTATCTCACGGCAGTAACAGGTGGATATTGTGTCACACTGGCAACGCAGTACGGCGTGAAATGCTGCACATATATAACGAATAGTACCGAGGACCCGGTCGAGGTCATAGACCAAAAGATGGATGATATTCTCCAATTAAAGTGGGAATTTCGCAGGAGACACAATCTCACCCTTGCTGCTGTGGGTAATGAGCTGACTGGTTGGGTGTCATGGTTGAACCCGCGAAATTGGTTCTCTGGTTTAGGAGAATGGGCTCAAGGAGTCATAATGGATGTTGGGAAGTTTCTCCTATGTATCTTAGGTGTTGTCATAACGATTGGCTTGATATTTAGGTGCGTTCAGGCTTTAATGAAGTGCAAACGTAGTACCAGGGTAATGAGTCTAAAGAGTGAGGAAATTGTAATTCCAATGGATTTGATTTATGACCCAACTGTAGAAACAATGATGTGATGAAAATGCGATTATACGGTCCGTTTCTTTCACCTGTTTTTCCGTTTTCTCCAAGGTAAAAAGACCCACTTGGACAAGGAATTTGATGATCCTGTATACAGACAACTGATGGATTAAAGAAGAAGTTTTGACAACCTTATACACAGATATTTGATGAACTATGCCATAGACCCCCAGTTTCCCTAGAAATTTTAAAAATTACGCTAGCCCAACACTTTTGTAAGTCTATGGACATTGACAAAGCTTTTTGCCCACACCTTTTGGCAAAAGCCCAAAGAAGACTGCATTCAACAGACACCGAACAAGACTTCAACCGACAAATGTTCATTAACCTGACATAGAATACCACTGCATTTACCATAAGTGTTCTTTATCTTCATCTCTACAACCTTCAGGTAATGACACACATAGTCGATAGGGAATACAGGCACAGATATCAGCAATCACATATTCCCCCATTCATGTATCATCAACTAAAATGTGCTCCCCCATTTTGTTGCAACCACAGTCCGAAAAGAGCTCGGTAAAGTTTGACAGCCCATCCACAGACCCGTACCGCGGGATAAGAAGGAATTCAAATGTATACTTCGCAATACCTCGAAGCTTGATTTAAAACACGTACGGCACGATGATACATGACCCCCCAAACATGGATTCATACACACATGCTTCTGCTATCTCACTAGGTCACACCCTTTTCACACCTTCTCCTCTCCTCCCCTACCCAACCATAGAAATGTATTTACACTTGACATATATTTTTTCTCTTTTTGAAATGTTTTAGGAAGTGGCAGTTATTGTTGACTGCCAAAGGGTGGACTGTCAAAGTCAGAAAAATATCACACTACACACTGCCATATTTGCACCTCATGCGAGTGCCTGTTGCACGTTCATGAGCCCTGCCGTGCGTGCGCATACTCGCCGCTGCGGGCACCCGCAGGCGCGCGGTGTGCGCATTTACGGTAAAGTTTTTGTGCGTCTAGCGGGCGACTCGTTCGTTACATATTTTAACTATATAATGTATTTTGTAGATCATGGTCCCCTTGATAGATTCTGAAAGTTTAGTTAATATAGCATGTTCATGGACAAAGAGATCCCTCTTTGTTTGATACGAAGGGTCAGACTTGGGTCATACAGTGGTGTTTAGTATCCATCGGAAGAGTATTTAATTAGCAATATTCCGGTGTTGGTTTGAAGCGGATTAATCTCTCGTGCGAATAGTTATAGACATAAGAAGTTTATGTACATTTACTATTATTTGCACTTACTTATCCATGCGGCGGGAAACCTAGTTTCCCACCCACCTGAGCAGTTGGAAATGGTCTCAGCCCACCTGTATGAATCAACCTATGACCTTTTGTTATAATGCGAAGACGAATTCCTGTGTCCAATGAACAATGAGATTGTAGGGACCATTGAATTGTATTGTGTGTGGGGCATAAATAGACAAGCCGACCATATCCAGCTCACTCTCTTCAACGGTTCTCATTGCTGATAATCGGGAGCTGGATATCGAGGCGCATGCGATCGTTCCCCTTGTGCGTAAGTTTTCTCCGCAATCATATTGTCTTTATTGTTATTGTGAGCCATATCTCTCTCTATCTCTCTCTCTCTCTCCTCCTCTTTCTCTCTCATTTTCCCTTAAACGTAATTGTATTGTATTGTATTTCCTGTGTAGTTATCTGGTTAGTTAGTCTATGTTATATTGTAGTGTATGACTTGTATTATATTATTCTTTTCAAGTATAACATTTATATAAGGCGTTAGACCCTAAGCCCGGTATTTGTGTATTTCTTATAGTGTTAAGTATTCTCAGAGCGTCGGTGACGCTCAAACAGCTTTGAGATAATAAGGTTACACTGTGTTGCATCTACACTCTATCATTTCACTAAGGTTTTCCTGTATAATACATTGTTCATGGTTTACATATAAAGGTTTAACATTGTGAGCTTCAGCGCCGCTGGTGATCTCCTCGTGGTCCCGAGCGTTCGCTACGCTATAGCGAACCATTACGTTAGTCGGCAGCCAATAGCGTGCCTGTCTGTGATCTCTTGGCCGTGAGCGAACGTGGCGCTTGAGCGTCTCGACTACGGCTAAGCGATCGTTACGCAACGTGCGTACCCTTACGGTATTCCATACGTCAATAGCGTACAGTGTTCTTAGACCTCTTAAAGGGTTTTAAGTAAGATAAATATTTAGCTTTGTCAACAGCATTGCCCCATGTTTCCTAATTTTAATGATTGAGATTTAAAGTTCAGATGACACAAGTTTGAGTCACATGATTTCAATTTTATTTTGCGCTATTGCAATTTGCAGTTTTTACAAAGTGCAAATCAAAGGTTTTAAATAGATTGATGTATATTTTATTTATTTATTGTCCCAGTCTAATTAACTACAATATGTAACTGGATAACCATGAATAATTTTCCTCCCAACTACTTGATATATTATAATTAATTATATCTTTCCTATTATAGATTATATTGAAATTATGAGAATAAATGCTGTTTTCACTAAATTAGCTGAACATGTTATCATAGCCTACCATAGCATTCAAAAAGAAAGAAAATTCAAAAGTGAAAGGAAATTGTCAGGGTTGTGATACACTTTACCAGCATTTGGGATGCCTGTGGTCAGAAGGCCGTGGCATCTCGATGGAGAGAATCCTGACAGGGGGTAGGTAAGTTCATTTACCCTCCCACAATACCCCCTAACCCTGACCCTCCCTTTCTGCAGCTTAATATGTTTTGCACTGTTCCAGACTGCAGTCATTGTGACCAATATCTTGCTCTTAGTTACTTCACCAGTTTTAGGGCTGGATGTACTAACCTTGAAAATGCAGTCAAAACTAAGAAAATACAATTTTCTGAGTTGTGACCACATTCCCTATATTACCAAGCTCCAGAATGTGATGGTTGTTGGCTAAAGGCATCTTTGGGTGGTGTTACCCAGTAGAAGCCTATGGGCTTCTCTTCACATTTTCCCCAGCGAGGAATCCAATTGGATTCCTCCCAGAACTCCCCGTGGGCATTTGCATCTCACTGCACATGTACAGAAGGACTCCCGTGTCCTGAAATCAGTAATAGCAAGGACAGCTCTTACTGGGAGAGATGTCCTTTGCCATTTTAATCACATTTCTTGGTACATGCAGGTGTTATCAATACAGGTTAAGTTTCCCATATCCAAATATTCCGAAATACGGAATATTCTGAAATATGGAATTTTGTGAGTGAGAGATAGTGAAACCTTTGTTTTCTGATGGCTCAATTACACAAACTTTGTTTAATACAAAGAGTTATTAAAAATATTGTATTAAATTACCTTCAGGTTGTGTATAAGGTGTATATGAAACATAAATACATTCTATGCTTAGACTTCTGTACCATCGCCATGATACCTCATTCTGGTATGCAATTATTCCAAAATACAGAAAAATCCGATATCCAAAATACTTCTGGTCCCAAGCTTTTTGGATAAGGGATACTCAACCTGTGCTGGAATGTACCTGATGTGTGGCAGGATGTATTGTATCATGGATGCGATGAATAAAAACTGGAGAGCCTGATAATAATTTCAGGCCAATAATTACAATTAATTCCAGTCCAGATCATTTACACACTCAGTGATAATTGCAATTATCCAGAAAAAATTTAAATATTTGTTGTTTTTCATTACTAAGACGTGTTGGGCTTTATGTAGATAGTTGTCAGACCTGTGTTTTCTATGCAGCATTTTACATCTCAGAACAAAACAGCAGTAAACATAAAACCTGACCTAAACATATCACTCCTCACTCATGTGGTTAGAAGTTTTTCTGTTAGAGCAGCGATTACCAAACTGGGTACCATGGGGCAATTGCCAAGGTGTCATGGGTTGGTGTGCCTGGACCAAACCAAATTATTTATCGTAAAAATAATGAGCAAACACCAGTGACAGTGGTTGCCAGTCATAAAATATGCTGACAAACATGCCCAAACCTGTCCACCACCACTTAACTGAACCTAAGAATGACAGGTAAACACAATTTACTTAATTTAATATTTTTCTTCTGAGCTTGCCAATAAAAAAAACATTTGTCTTGGGGTGTGGCTTGGATAGCCTTCTGAGCAGTAACATCTCCACTGGGAGGTACACCTGTGCACCGGCAGCTGCCTGTGGTACTGGGTCCTTTTATTACTCCCTGCGGACCTCCAGGAGCTGTCTCCCTCTTGTTTACTGGCATATTGAGATTTGCCCTGCTTATCTTCCTTAAGCCACGGCCTCAAGTTGGGTGCTGTCTCTGCTTAAATCACAAGTGGCATACCATCGCAATCCCTTTTGAATTGCCGCCCGACTTCTGCTCCGGCTCCTGCTGGCCCTGGCAGTTGTTGCTCTAGGGACACAAACTGCATCATTGAGGGCAGGTGCTGAGTTCTACCCAAACATCTTGAAGTTGGATAGGTGTGGTGGCAACCCAGGGACCATTCTCTTGCCAGACTGACCTTGCTTCCACATATCTGCTCCAGGGTACAGCCTGGTTGGCACATGAATCCACCACACCTGAGACCACTGTTCTCTCTCGTACTCCTACTACTTACACTGTTAGCCATATTGCATTTACTTCTATTTTTCTCCAGTGAAATGTAAGCTCTACTCCACACAGGTCAGTGTCCATTACTGGTTTACAGGTACTGTACATCCTTCTATTGACCAGCCCCCTAGACCTACAGTATGATAAGTAACACAGACACCATGAAATGCTGGACAGCAGCTGTGCTCAGTATAAAGGGTGGCTCTGCTGGTCAGTCCACAATTGCTTCCAAGCAGAGTCTATCAATAGTAGTTTTGCTACAGATAGGTTTATTACTTTGATCACGGTGCTCTCCAGCTTTGGCTACATGGCATAAGGGCCCCCATCTCCCAGAGCTCCTTGCTAACCTGAACTACCAAGCATCTCTAGACTGCATAATCTAAGTTGAATGGACAAATTTCTGTCCCCTGCAATGTCTGCAAGACACATGCTGCCAAGTCAAGAGAAATGTTTTGCTTAGGTGAACATGGCTTTAGACAAAGATTCAGACTCCAACAATTCTGCCTCTTTGAATTGTGTGACCAAGTTTGACCCCACTGACAAGCACATTGGGTGGCCCCAGATTCCCCTGCAACATATGGAGACACAGTAGGTCCACCATGCCCCACCTTCTTCCCCTAGCAGCAGTGCATATTACATTGCAAATACTAGTATTCACACAGCATGTGTCAGATGCAGAACTTCAGCTAAAGGTTACAAATCACGATGTTGCAAATTTACAGCGTGAGATAAAAAAGCAACACACGAAAAATTACCAACTCTGGAACAAGGTGGACAATCTAGAAAATATATCTCTTCGAAAAATTATCTGCAATATGTTTTTTTTTAAATTCCACAACAGATTAGAAGCTGCTTGTTAAGTTCCTGGTGCTCAGAACAAGGGAGATGTTATGAAGCGAGTCCAGAGCACCAGGACGTAATGTTGGGAAAGGGGAATGGAAAGGGAATAGCCCCTGACGCCCTATCTCCGTTGTCTCGCCCGTGCTGTCAGTACACTCTTGTGAGACTATGGTTGCTTGAGCCCATGGCAGCCGCGTTTGAAGGGCGGATTACGTCTGCCCAACTTCGATGCCCCCTCAGGTCTTAATGAGAGACAAAGAGTGAACCGAGACAGGGTGATAACAAGGGGCCCTCTGACTAAACAACAAGGCCAGGGGCTACTAACAAACCAAAAACCAAAGTATGTGCGGCTTGCCGCCAAAGGAAAAGAACAACAAAGGAAATGCTGACCACATGCCAACACAATACTTTTGTGTACCGGCGGAGACAGCATAAGCAGAACCCTCTGCAAAACACCAGTGACAGAAATAATAACGGAATACAGCGGCCTAGGCCGACGGACGCGGCAGAGCCGCTACTCACGGAACCGGTACGAATACTGGCAAATGGACAGGAACCCCCAATGCTGCCGACACAGACTCTCAGAACTGGAGGACAGGCAGAATCCCAAACGACAGACCGGTGGACACCAAGAAGCCAGAAACTCGACCAGGCATAGGCAAAGCCACTGGACTTCTGTACAGGAACACTTCACGGCAGGACATGGGATCAGACACAGGAATCGACACAGGACTGACACAGGAATCGACACAGGAAGCAGTTCGACAGACACTGCTACACAGGAGCTCAGGAATAGGCAGGAACAAGCTCAGAACTCAAGCAGACTGGAAACCAAGAAATATCACCAGTGTCTGTGAATAGCACTGAGCCAGCATATAACAGAGGCCTAATTAGTAATCTCATGCAGCTGCCCTGTTGCATGACTCCAAACTGACAAGATGCAATTAGAAGCCAGGTGAGGCTGAACACATGGGAACAAGCTGCAATTACACAGACTCACCAGCGGCAGCAACCAAGAGTACTCTTAAACAGAGCAACGGGAAATCCTGGCCAGCGAAACAACTTATAAACATAAAATAGGAATGAACCACTACCTGTGGTTCATAACAGTATCCCCTCCTTAACAGTGAGTTCCGAGCACCCCATGACACCCACGGGGAACATGAACAGAAGAATAACATAAAATACCTAACTGACATGCAAAACAGGAATGAGCCACAGCCGTGGCTCATAACAGTACCCCCCCCCCCCTTGAGGAGGGGGTCAAAGGACCCCAAAATACAGACTATCCAAAACAAGGGATACAAAAAAAACTGACACACTGGTCTAACAGACACGAAAACAGAAACAAGCTGCAACCACAGCTTGTAACACTGCTTGGGAGGTATACAAAAATGATAAAATTGCTCATCTAGACAGTGACCCCCTTCTGTTTTGCCAATTGTCAAAGGCAGTTGTGAGAGGCGCCATGATTTCTTATGTATTTGCACACAACCGGCACTATCTGCTTCATACTGTACATAGAAATTCAGACTTCTATGACAGAAGATTTTCATAAAAATAAGCAGTCTCCCTCCCCCTCCACTAAACAGTTATATCTTACCACTAACATTTACTTTGATGAATTCATGCAAACATGAGTGATGAATACATTTTCCATATTAAATATAACTTTCATTAATTCAGAAACAAAACAGGTCACCTTCTAACCAATTTATTGAATGGCACTCGCATACCTATTATGGTACATCCTTTGCATAGAAGTGATGATTTTCTTATGACATCCAACTCTCAAATTGCCAAACAGATGAGCAGGTTATAAAAACCTATATTTCCAACCTGCTTCCTCTCCTACTACTGATCCCCACAATGCCAATATCACTTCTTAACCTTCATTTTAAATTTATTAAAGATACTTGCTGAACTTTTGAAGTTCATCCTCCAAAACATCGTCAACTCAGATCAGCTGGGCTTCCCCTGGGGCAGACATTCTGTGCTCAATGTTAGACGAGTGCTGTCAGCCATTCAACACTTGATGTGAAGCCCACCACTAGTTTTAACTTTCCTCAATGCCAAAAAGTCCTTCAATCTTATTTCCTGGCAACATTTGTACAAGGCTCTTGGTTATTTTAGTTTCCATGCATCCTTCATAAGTATCTTGAAAATACTTTATTTCAAAACCCATTACGCAAGAATCTTGTAATGGCCTCTTATCTCCTCCCTTCCTAATTCAAAGAGGTACCAGACAAGGTTGCCCTTTTTTTCATGATAGCCATAGAGCCATTAGCAATTGCCCTTTGTAACCTACACCTCATTTTGAGAAACTCATATTGGAAAAAATATTTCCATATTTGTGGATAACATGCTGTTACATATTGCTAGCCCTGCTACATTCCTCCCTGAGATCTTCCACATTATAACTGCCTTTGGTTATTTCTCTGGATAAAAGGTCAATTTTGAGAAAATTCTTTTTCCTAGATAAATACCCTTCATCTTTCTCTCTTGCATCTATCCCTATACCTATCACCTTGGCTCCTTCTCACCTAAAATATCTTGGCATTTATATTCCTTCTGACCTCTCACAATTATACACATTAAATGACATCCCAGTTATAAATAAAATAATAACTTTACTTGAGTATTGGAAATTAATTTTCTTATCAGTTCTTGGTATAACCTTAGTACTCAAGAGCATAAATATTTCCCCTATTTTATTTTATGCAAATGATCCCCAACACCTTTACCAACTCTGATATACTCCGTATATCTTGCCTAATGTCTAAATTTCTTTGGCAAAGTAAAAATCCTAAAATAACATTTTCTAGACTTTTTGCTACACGATCCTCTGGAGGTTTAGGAATACAAGACTTGGCCTCTTCTTTAATGTCAGTATCTTTTCACTATGTACAGATGTAGCCATGTTAATCTTTCTGCCATACAGTATGCTGCATGGTCTACCAGGCTGCGACTATTCACAGCTGCCGATAACTTCATTAATTGGAGCGATCCCTGGGTGCGAATAGTTGCAGCCTGGCACACCATGCAGCAAGCTGTGATGCAGCTTGCTGCATTGCAGCAAAAATGAGCATGCCTACATCTGTATGTGACTGGTTATTTAAAAGAAGTACATACACTGACTGGGAACTTAATTGTGCTTTATTAGCTCAATACTCACCTAGTGCACTAAAGCATACACAAATACAGTAGCTGATGTTCCTCATCATCTTCTCTCACATGTCATGTTTATATACACTTTTTTCTCATGGATTTACATTAACAAAAATTGTTGAGAAACCACCTGAATGCCATTTTTTTCCTATCTGGTTTGAGCCTTCTTTTAAACCCTCATTACATAACTCCACTTACTTGATATGGTGTTCTAAGGGACTCAATTTAACATTGAAGGTGTTTAACCAAGTGGTTTTGATAGTCTTTTTCATCACTACAACCATTCTGTGAGCTCCCACACCATGACTTATTTATGCATCTGCAAATACAAGAATTCATGAACTTTTTGCCCCTCCCTTCTAATAGCCTTCAGATTCAAATTGTAAACAGTGCTCTCACTTTTAAAGTTTAGCAGTTATAAATCTTTCAAAACCAGATTTTTATACCCAGACCTTATGGATAAACAATCTCTCTTTGCCATGAATTAACTAGTATTGTCATGGAAGAAAGACATTCCTATAATTTACGATGTAAATTTTTTATTGAAACATCATGACTCTACACTGTTCTCACCTACAGAAAGAGCATATCAGAATGATGCATAGGGCCTATATGTCTCTATTACTATGTAAGCATGTGTTCCCATCAGAGTCAGGAACCTGTTGCAAATGTCCTTCCTTGGACCAACATTTTATACAATGTTTTTGGCATTGAGGCAAAATGAAGTGCTTCTGGAATAAGCTTTTAGGTTTTGTAAATGCAATCCTCTCTTTACGCTTGCCTCCAGATCCATTGGCCTATTTATGTTAAAATATTTTATATTGGTCATTAGCTCCAAATGAATTCAAGCTCACACTGATACTCACAATAATGGTGATGGTTGCCAAGAAAATTATTCTCATTTATTGGCCTTCTAGATCTGCTCCAATTATTGATGAGGTCTAATAGGAAATTCATCAGTTGATTTATTTTGATAGATTTTGAGAAAGGAGTAGTGAAGTTCTACAGGAAATGGAACATTGCATAAAAAAATAGATTCTAATTACAAGCGACATATATTCAGGTAATTTGAATGTACAAAGTGGTATTTACACCTTAAACTCTCAATGAACCAGGATTGATAGGTTACATTTGCTTTGTTTGGTATTATAATGTTTTTCATGAATATATACTCTACTAGGTTGTCATTCAGATTCTTGTTCCAATACAGTTTAGTTGATCTGATGAAACTTTTTGCTTTGTCTTATTTGAATATGCTTTCCAATTTCTTGCTCTCTGACCCTCCCTCATAATTGTTTCCTTGTGTGTCATTGTCTTCATCTCCCCTTTCTTTTTTTATTTTATTTTAATTCTCTTCTTAATTTGATATTCTTGCCATTTGTTATGAAGGGCTATATACAGGTTGAGTATCCCTTATCCAAAATGCTTGGGACCAGGGGTATTTTGGATAACGGATTTTTCCGTATTTTGGAATAATTGCATACCATAATGAGATATCATGGTGATGGGACCTAAATATACGCACAAAATGCATTTATGTTACATATACATCTTATACACACAGCCTGAAGGTCATTTTAGACAATATTTTTTATAACTTTGTGCATTAAACAAAGTGTGTCTACATTCACACAATTCATTTATGTTTCATATACACCTTATACACACAGCCTGAAGGTTATTTAATACAATATTTTTAATAACTTTGTGTATTAAACAAAGTTTGTGTACATTGAGTCATCAAAAAACAAAGGTTTCACTATCTCACACTCACTCAAAAAAGTCCATATTTCGGAATATTCCGTATTTCGGAATATTTGGATATGGGATACTCAACCTGTATTATTGTTTTTGTAAATGTGCCTGGAAAGGGGAAGCAGACTTTTGCCTTTGCAGTTTTATTACTTCTTGACCCTTTCTTGTCATTTTGTCATAAAATGTATCTACTGCTCCTAATTGATATGTCATTATCATTTTGAGTGCCTCTTCATGCTTGTGTATTGTTGTATATTTGGCTCTTCTTGGTTATATAAAGCCTCAATAAAAAGATCTACCAAAAATATCACATTTGTCTTTTGGATGTTGTGAGAAAAAAAATGATTCTAGGACACTGTGCCTCAAAAAAGTTTGGAAACTACTGTTTTATGGTATTTTTAATTTGTATATCTCTATATTTATAGCGTTTTCCAATGCTACTGTACTATATAGTACTAATGGACAGATCTTTTTTGCAGAGAATTTATAGCTGTATTGCTGTATTTACTCTTGTGTATGTCACATAAATGTGTAGCTAATACTACTTTTTCCACTGACAATTAAACCCAGGTTTTTGCACATGAACGCATACCAACCAGGATTTTTGTCAGTGGAAATGGTCAACCTGGGTCAAGTCACCCAGAAATCTTTCCCAGGTACCTAGCAGGGTTTTTCCTGGAAAGGACCTGGGTGAGTTGCAGTGGAAACAGGTCACCCATTACCGTTTAAAGCATGGTAGTTGGCTCAAATGAGATAAGTGTCCCTGCTCCATACGGGGAGGCTGCAATCTCTCCTCACCCATCCCTCTGGTAATATCTGTGACATTAGACACCCTACTGACACCCTCCTGGACAGACACCCCTCTCCCGCACACACTGCAGGTTGCTGGTAGGCTCCAGTCCAGCATTCTCAGGAGATTTGGAATTTTGCAGTGCCTGGAGATTATGGGGGTCATTCCGAGTTGTTCGCTCATTGCCGATTTTCGCTATACTGCGATTAGTCGCTTACTGCGCATGCGCAAGGTTCGCAGAGCGCATGCGCTTAGTTATTTTACTCAAAAGTTAGGTATTTTACTCAAGGCATAACAAAGCTTTTTCATCGCTGTGCTGATCGTAGTGTGATTGACAGGAAGTGGGTGTTTCTGGGCGTAAACTGGCCGTATTATGGGAGTGTGCGGAAAAACGCAGGCGTTCGAGTTGCAAAACGCAGGAGTGGCTGGAGAAACGGGGGAGTGGTTGGGCAAACGCTGGGTGTGTTTGTGACGTCAAACCAGGAACGAAAAAGGACTGAGCTAGTTGCAATGGCTGAGTAAGTCTTAATCTACTCAGAAACTGCTAAGAAATTTCTATTCGCAATTCTGCTAATCTTTCGTTCGCACTTCTGCTAAGCTAAGATACACTCCCAGAGGGCGGCGGCTCAGCGTGTGCAATGCTGCTAAAAGCAGCTAGCGAGCGATCAACTCGGAATCACCCCCTATATTATCTCCAAACACTGGTACAGCACCCATTTGTACTGTGAACATGGTAAGTCCTGGGTCTCACCCGGATTGGTACCATACTCCAAATCTTGGATCAGACCCAAGATTTTGGTGGAAAAGTTAGTTGTGAGATACTGTAATAATTTTCTCTTTTTTTTATTCATTTCTTTATTTAAAGCATCAATTCTTAAAAAATACATTAACAATTGTAATAAATTATTTCATTATATGTTAGCATTCAGTAACATATCCTTTTTCATTTTTCAAATTTTCAAATATACAAATATCAAAACATTTCTAGTTGACATAGTTGCATTTTAAAATATTCTTTGTGTTATATTGTACTATTCAAACGTCTTCTAGTACCATTATATTACTCATGTATATAAAGTTATTATAACATGGTCTATTAGTGTGTGTGGGAATCCTTCCTCATTTACTATTGATTATTATCATTAGCTCATTGGCATCGGGTCGTCTTGTAAGGCTACTTTTGTCTCAAACCATTGTGTTGTATGAAAACATTTCTGTAATTGTGCCTTAATATTTGGGGTCAGTATAGCAATAAAACTTTACCAAGTCTCAAACAATTGTTTCATCCATTTCTCCCTTTGCAATGTCACCTCAACTCATTCCATGCAAAAAATATAATATAATTTTGTTCTAAATGAGCAGATTGTTGGTGGGGATTCATATATCCACATTTGCATCACACTTTTTTTGTGGGCAGTTGAAATCGCCAACAATAATTTTTTAGGTCCTTTTTGGTTTTGAGAGTCGTCGGCCAATATTTCAAATAAAGTGCATTCTGAAATTAAAGGGAAGGGACTCACTAAATGATGACTCGTGAGTTGCTACACCTCCAACCAGAATTTCTTGATACTCGGCTATTGCCATAGGTTTCTATTTTAAAACATTTTGCTGTATGTGTCTAGCTCATTTATGATGCTAGACTATGGTATTTATGTTAAGACTTTTTTTGCTGTGAGTTAATAGCTCTCTTGCAGTGCTTTTATATATCACTTTTACATCCTCTCTATATGTTTATTTATATTGCTGTGAGTCTATGGACCTGATTCTGAGTTGGAAGCAGTGTCAATGTCACACAATGGAACAATTTATTTGCATATGTACGTGCATCTCAGTCACACCATGCATGTGCTCCAGTTTTGTTCATACAGAGGGCCTGATTCAGAGATAGATGGTAATGCATAGCTGCTTTGGGCCTAATTCAGGGTGTCCCACACTGATTCCTGATTAGTTGGTTGGATGGATGAAAATGCAAAGCTTCTTTAAAGTGACATTGAATTTCTGTCCATCTCTGAATCAGGCAGAGACTTTTCCTAAACTATGCCAAAACAGCAGCAGGATTCTGTAGTAAAAATATGCCCAGGATGTGTGCTGCCCAAGTGCAGTTCATGAAACATTGTAAATCTATATGAAAATTAGAAGACCTTCCATCTCTTATTCAGCCCCATAGTTGCAGTACAAAGTCAGACTAAAGCTTGCAGAAATACAGATGTGTCCTCTTACATCCTTGCTGCATTTATGTTAAATAGCCCTTCTAGTCATGCAATGGTGTGTTGTGACTCAGTAACGTCATTTGTTTTTATGTGCCATTTTTCCCATTTAAATATGTCCAAGTCCAATTGCTATGTGAATAGGGTGCCTAAGCAGCTTATGCTGATTAAAATGTTATGCAACATGTCTCTATTCTGTATGTGACTGCAGCTGTATCTGCATACAAAATGGTATGTTGCAGTGTTTTTTTGGAAATCACTGTAATGTAGCATTTCATATGCAGATACATCCACAATCGCACACAGAATATAGGCATTCCTTATAGAATTTTAAGCAGCATAAACTGCATGGGCATCCTATTCACATAGCGATGTGACTAAGAAGCATTTTCAACAAACAAAGACACCCAGCGTTAGCTGAGTTGCTCGGTGCAGCCAGCTGACTCATGCCAGGCATCTCCTGCTGCATGGTGTATTGAGGCAAGATAGATTATAACACATCTGTATATGGCCATCTCTGGGCACTATTTGGGAATTAATGGGGAGATGGCTAAACCACCCATGGAGAGATCACATCTTATGAAGTATTGCAGGTGTGTCACTGATAGTGGTTGAATTCATACAGTACATACAGGATTATCCACATAGGAGGTCGGATTCAGTTGGATAATCTACATCTGCCATAGGACTGGTTCAAGTTTTGATGAAGTGAACAAATCCTATTTCAGTGTCTTCGGACACAGAAAATGGTCATCTCAGTCCTTGCACATTTGGACACATGGATATACATCAGCAAAGGTTTTTTTAGAACTATTTGAAAAAAGTCACATACATGACTGCTGCAAAAAATGAAGACACAGATGCGGTTATTGACTTATTAGAAGCAGAGCCTGCCTTAGGCATAGGCAAACCAGGCAAATGCCTATGGCATTTGGTTTGCCCAGAGGCACAAGCATCTTCTGCTGATTAAAATGATATGCAGCATGCCTTTATTCTGTGTGACTGTGGCTGTATCTGCATATGAAATGCTACATTACAGTGTATTCCTGGAAATCACTGTAACATAGCATTTCGTATGCAGATACAGCCACAGTCGCATACAGAATATAGGCATGCCACATATCATTTTAATCAGCTTTTGCATCCTAGCAACATAGTACTGCAAATAAGACAAGTTTTCCTTAAAAAAGGTGCCCAACGTTAGTAGTGCTGACTCACGCCAGGCATCGCCTGATGCATGGCGTATTGAGGCATCTGTATCCAAACAGAGGCAGAGGTCACAATGTTAGGGCCATGTGAGTGCTGTGTGCAGGTGGGATGGTTGTGCGGTAGTATTTGGTATGTGCAAGGGGCATTATGTGTGTCATGTGTATAAATGCATTAATAATGTGCGGCAAATGTGTAAGGGGCACTATGTATGTCATTATGTGTATACTGTAAGTGCACTAATAATGTGTGGCATATGTGTAAGGGGCATTACATGTGTCATTATGTGTATAAGGGCATTAATAATGTGCGGTATATGTGTAAGGGACATTATGTGTATAAGGGCATTAATAAATTTTGGCATAATATGTAGGGCACATTATGTTTTTAAGGACATTAATAACATGTGTTATGTGTGAGGGGCATTACTGTGTTGTATTATGTATATAAAGGCATTACTAATGTGTGGCATTATGTGTATAAGATGCTCTTCTTTGTGGCATAACATATAGAAAGGGACTACTGTGTGGTCTAATGTGAATAAAGAGCAAAATGGTGTAGTGTAATGTGAATAAGGGGCAATGCAGTGTGGTGTAATTTGAATAAGGGGCACTACTGGAAGGAGTAACGTATATAAGTTAAGTGGTACTACTGTGTGATGCAATGTGAATAAGGGACAGTATGACATGATAAAATGTGAATAAAGTTGCACTACTGTGTGGCAAATTTAAATTAGAGGTACTATTATATGGCCATGCCCCTTCCTAGCAAGAGCACACCCCTTTTTGAGCTGTGTGCCGAATGTGCGCACTGTTCCTACTTAAAATATAGGGGGTAGGAGCACCATAATGAGGACTGCTATGGGTGAGGGGTGATGGTGCTGGGAAATTGGTGCAGGGTCAGAGGCAAAACTAGTGGCTTGCTAGGGGGCACCATACAAAATCTTGCCTAGGGCATCATGTTGGTTAGGGCCGGCTCTGATTAGAAGTATGAGAATAATAATTAATAAGATCATCATACTTCTAATAAGTATATTATAAGGACCTCAATTAACTAAAAATTTAATAGCCCTTATTATTTACATTATTAACATCCTAAAAAGTAGACACAGGAATACACCTACACACTGATATACACAGTGAATTAATATAAATTAAAGAGACAGTAAGGTACAGATTTTTAATTACCACTTTCCTTCACTACATCACACTTATGATGTTTTATTTCACAAATTTTACAATATACAATAAAGGTTACATTTTAATATTTTTTTACAGTGCGCCAACAAATAGGACAACCCATTTTTTCTTTTTCCTAATAATCTGATTTCTCCAAGCATGGGTTTGTAGTTTTTGCTTCTGTTGACATATAGGGGGTAATTCCAAGTTGATCGCAGCAGGAATTTTTTTAGCAGTTGGGCAAAACCATGTGCACTGCAGGTGGGGCATATATAACATGTGCAGAGAGAGTTAGATTTGGGTGGGTTATATTGTTTCTGTGCAGGGTAAATACTGGCTGCTTTATTTTTACACTGCGATTTAGATTGTAGATTGAACACACCCCACCCAAATCTAACTCTCTCTGCACATGTTACATCTGCCTCCCCTGCAGTGCACATGGTTTTGCCCAATTGCTAACAAACTTGAAGCTGCGATCAACTCAGAATTACCCCCGTAGTTGGATGTCATGGTGATTTTCAGAGGTTTATCGTTCTTGCACACAACTTTTAGTTTGCTGTAGAGCATGCCATTGAGCTTCCCATCACGTAAGAATAAGTTCATGATAGTTTTCCTACAGTGTAAATGACTAGGTGCAAGGCCATCTCCACTTTGTATTCTTTACTTAATTATTTAATGAACACTAAAATGATCTAATGATGTATTTTTGTAAAGTAATGTGCTTATCTGTATTAGTCTTTACCTAATAATTTTAATATATGTTTTACCCCTATGTATAATGACACATAACCCTTATGGTACTATATACAGTAACTAAAAGATGATAAAAAGATGTTCTCTATGACATTGAAGTGGTTGCTGAATTGTGTGATGACAAGTATGTAATTTTCTCTTTTAATCTTATCTTTTTGAGCACAGGTGAGAAGATGTTTTCTCTATGTTTCTATTACTTTGTCATATTAATGTTTTATAATTCTAGAAGGAGAGCGAAATGACAGGCATAGGAATGGAGAGAGTTAAACCTCCTGTGAGGGGTGGACCTAACTGTTATGAAAAGTACAGCCAATGGTAGAGAAGGGAGGGATCAGTATATATAGGGATGTATAGGCTAGCTAAGTCTCTCTTGCTGCTGGTTTGCCTTCCCGCCCTCCCACCCTATTTGGTAGAGGTTTTGGCACGGAGTGCCTTTGCTAAATTGTTAGTGTGGTTTATCATTGGCTATTTGTTGGCGGAAAAGAACGGCAGGTTGTAGTTTGACTTGTTAGTTACAGTTGTTTACAGTATTGGTGTGGTTTAGGTGCACTCACCTCCATTAACTTTTAAGGCCGCTAGATCACCCATCAGGGGGCAGCGTCATCACCCATCAGGGTGGGCAGTCAACGTGGAGGTATGAGTCGGACACCTATTACCTATGTATGGTTTGTGGTAAATTAGGATCGTTTGGGTTTTAATGTTTTTTGAGGTTATCGTCAGTGGAGTATAGCCGTTCTTTTTTCTGCCACCATATGCCGGCTGAATCGGCATGTTAACTAAAATTTTACTTTACAGGTTTTTTCTAATGGTTAGGGTACAATAAATAGCTAACAATTTTCTGCCAAATTCAAGTCTCCGTGTCATTATTTCTTGGTATTAAAGGTATTGAATGCTTTACTTTTTGAATAAGGGTCCACACATTATCATTAGGAGGTTTATGAATTGTAACCATATATTTTTCTATTAACTTGGAGGCTTACCTTATGATTTTCTAGAGTTTAAATAAATGTATCTGCAGATTTTTAAATTGTCTTCATGGAATGTTTTTTGAGTGATGTGGTACAAAGTTGTTATAGTCTACTAGTTTGATGTATGTATGTAAGTATGTATGGATACTTGCATTTTTTTTTAAAAAGTATACAAGAATGCCACTTCTGTTTGGCTGACTTTGGTTATAGAGTGGAGATTGCATTTGTTGCTGATGATGTACTGAATGTAAGTATGCAGGTTGATATCGATCTTAAAATCATTAAAACATTGTAGAATGGGGGTGATTCAGAGATGATTGTAGATGTGCTAAAATTAGAAAGAGTAGTTCTTTTTATCATATTTTTAAAGTACACTCTTAAACGTTTCTTTATTTGTTAAAAGTCACTTTTTACAAGCACTTCTGCATTTTTTACTCTGTGAATTTATTTGTTAGTGCTCTATCACTGTTAATAAATCTTTGTACATTTGTATAGAAATATATTGAGTCTTCTCATCGCTTAATATCTTATCTGTGTTACTGTATTCATTGAAACGAGCACCTATACCGGTGCTTCCTTTACCTAAGATTTTGCAGATGCCCTATACAATTAGGGAGTGTCATAAGTTGACATTGAGTTACTTTTTGACTGTTTGTGATAAACTAGATACTGCTCCTTGCTGCTGGAAGCCTCTCTCTGTATAGAAAATTGCATGTATGTTTATATGTGGTAAGTAACCCCCTCCCCACAACACACACACATGCAGTGTATGGTCTTCGTTGCAGCCCACGGCCAGCAGCAACCACTGCTAACAAAACATTTAGAAAAATTTATGAAGGAGCCTCAATAATAGATCAAACATAACCTAGATTGTATAAATTAGAATTATCAAATTGGTCAAAATGAAACAGCTTACAAAGAATATTTGAACTCATACGAATACAGCATGTGTAGTAGCTTTTACTCTATTGTGCAACATTCTAAATACAGCGTTTGATGTTTACAAATGAGATAAAAGGATGTAAGCATGTATTTATATATGGATCACATACACTTTTAAAGATTTTAACTATGAATTCAGCCAGTTGCAGTATATTATTAATCTGTGCTATGAGAATGCTCATTTTGTTTTGCACTTTCTCTAATAATTTAGCAGGCATCCTGCAGTTTTATTGCATACTTGCCCACTACTGGACACACAGAAAAGTTGGCAAGTCTTTCACAGCCTACTTACACCTGGCCAGAGGGAACAGTCAGACGTTCAACATGTATGTTGTATTGTTCAGATTCTATACATACAAAAGCAATGATGAACTCGGTGTATGTAAAAACAGTGATAAAGTATTTCAAATATATTTGTACACTTCTTAGTGTTAACCAAAAGAAAATAATGTTTCATTGTCTAGAGAAACACACACCTGTTTTTTACAAGCATTGCTAGCTAAGATATTGTCATGTTGTAAAAAAAAATTATGCTGTTAGGTTCACAGTTTTATTTGCCTGCTCATTTAATGCTTACCAGTATAACATATGTGGTTTAAAGGTAAAAAATTTTTTTTTTCAAAGACAGAGGAGATATTGCACCACCATCAATTAAATGTTCACAGCTTGACCAAACAAAAACATATGTTTTGGGGGCATGGCTTGGCAGGCAAGTAGGACAGACGTGACCCCCTCGGCACCTGCTTAAGCTCCTATATAGTGAGCTTTCTCACCCTCCCCAAGATCCCTGGCTGCTTCTAAAGGGGTCCCACCTGCCTGACCGAATGCCCAGAGGTGTGGAGAGAGCGCCGTGAAGCCAGGGGTCGGGATCTCCAGTCCCTGAAGGTTGTAGCCCACTCCCCTCTACAAAGCCGGGACCTGGAGTGCATCTTCCAGCTTGCTCTGTGATGCAGCAGAAGACCGGAAAATGCCCTTCCTCCCCTGCCTGGGTGGACCTCACCTGGTGTGAATCGATGGCACCCGCTGCAGTGGAGGTCGGGTGGTGCTGCCTCACAGACTGCACAGAGCCTGGAGATTCTGCTACTCTTCTTGCCCTCCCGATGGAGCTTACACATGGTGGCCATCTTGGAGGGCACCACAGGTGAGACTCTGTAGCTCCCTGTCGGTTGTGCTAGCAGACTGGGTCCATGAAAGATTTATGTGTTGCTTCACTCTACCACCTATGCAATTTAATGTGATTCCCCTCTACCTGCACTCCTCCACCTTTTTCAAGTACCCCAGCAGCCATAGCATGCTGCTTAGCAGCTGTCTCTGTCTAGTCATATCTGCTCCTTTGACCAGGTCATTTTGAGAATAGCTATACTGTTATTTGGCCCCTTTTGCATTTCCTCTGAACTAACCCAAGGGCTAGGAACAGCTGTTTGCTATATTGATATACAGTACCTGTGTGGTGCCTTACTCCCATATAAATTACAGTGTGTTGTGTCCCCTGTGCCAGAGCTCCCTCTGGTGTTCATATTAATGTATTGAATCTGGCACTTTGTTCTTTGACCCTATATCACTATGATGGTCACCTCTGTATCCAGATAAAGGCTATGGCTGGATGGACGCTGTTGTGGCTAAACTCCCTCCCATATGCCTGTCCCCTTGGAGCTGGTCACAAGGTTCCAAACCCATCCCTGATGATGCTGTTTCTAGCTACTTAATGGCTTGCTAATGCCATTCCACTGGGAGTCAATAAATTAAGGGCCCTTCCTTGTTAGTGTACTATATAAACAAGCTACTACACATTGTCCTGACCTCTATGAATCTTCGTTCAGCTCTCTATATACGCATTATGGTCAGGAACAAAAAAGCTTCTCAAAAGCTTAACACTCCTCTTATGAAAAAACCCAAATCCCAGATAGATATGAGGCCATTTTTACAACCTACTCCATCCAGACCCAAGATGGATCTCCAAACCTCCAGCCCGTCCTCCTCCCCTCCTGATACTCCCACATCTTCCCCACCAGCTGAAGTGGACCTCTCCCTTCCTAAGGGAGAAGGTGATATTCAGGATATTTTAAATTTTATGAGGAATCTCCCCACCAAACAAGATCTTCAGGACACTATCAGACATGAACTGGCCATGGTCAGGCATGATGTTTTCCAGCTTTCCGACCGAGTGTCCACCATGGAAGATTGGCAAGACTCGACTGGTGGGTTCCCATGATCCTTGCAAGATATTATTGACGCCCAATCGGCTGAGATTAGAGTGCTACAAGGGTGGCTGTTGGATCTTGATAACCGCAGGAGGAGAAACAAAATTCGGGTACAGGGTCTGCAGGAAGATGTCCCTCAATCAGGTCTAGTGGACGCCCTCACCAAGATCTTTAACAAAGTTTTGGGTAATAATTCGAATGATACCGTAATGTTTGATAGAGCCCATCAGGCTCTTAGACCGCGAGGACTTCCGACTGACCAGCCTCGGGGATGTCAGCTGCATTATTACTCCCAAAAGATGAGATTATGCAGAACGTTTGGCAACTGGATGGAGTCAACTTTAATGGCACTATGAGCTACATCTATTAGGATCTGTCCTGGCATACCTTTCAGCAGAGGAAATCTCTTAACCATTGACAGATGAAATTTGGAAATGTCAGCTGAAGTATCATTGGGGCTTTACCTTTAACTTACAGGTATTATCATCCAGAAAAATTCATTCTCTACACTCCTTTTCTGACCGTCCGTTGTTCTGTTCTGGACTTGGTCTGCCCAATATTGCATTACCTAACTGGGAATTTGCCTACCTCTATGACTACTATGTTGCTAGTTGACCGCTGGGCCTTTGGTGTGCCCATACTAGTGACTCCCTATCTCCACACCCACCTGCAGCTATGAAACCTTATGGATTTATGATTCTTCCAGGTCTCAGTCTCCCCACAGTGTTTTTTTTTTCTTTTTTTCTTGTTGATGATGTTCTTTTTCTTTGACCATTCCAGGGTTTGTAGCTTAGTGTACTATTTTCTGGCCTCCATGACCTTGCCGGGTAAATTAAAAATGATGAGATCTGCCCTACTTAGATTACTATGGTCCGAAAGGGTCGATGTGGATCTCATTCAGGAGATGCACTTTAAAATTTCTTCCTGGAGCCCAACACTGACTGACCATAGGTTCCATAGACTTTTATATAATACAAAGGAAAGTAAATCTAAAGGTGTTGCCTTACTGTTTTCTAATAACCTCCCAGTTTCTGTTGTTTCAATACATAAACCAGTTCCGGGTAGAGAGCTCATACTTACTTGCAAGATATTTCTGTGCTCTTATAGCTTCTTAGTGATATACGCCCCTAATCAGGGCCAGGTGTCCTTTTTTCAATCCTATCTTCCCCACTTGGAAAGTCTTTTTGGACATAGTGGTACTGGGCTATGATTTGAATTGGTCAATGGATCCCTCCCTTGGCTCCTCTTCTAACATCCATAGAGCCTCTCAGCAGACGTATCATCAGGTTAGGAGGCTTTTCCATGAACTTCAGCTGGCTGATTCTTGGAGGGTCCTTCATCCATCTGATCATGATTATTATTTTTTCTCCAATCCCCACTAAGCTTATTCACATCTAGACTACCTCTTTTTGAGCCACAGGCACATTCCCTCCTTAGTCAAGTCCGCCATAGGCTCCATAATGTGGTCTGATCATGCCCCTGTCATTATGACACTGTTGGTACCCATTCCTTCATTGGGTCCATGGACCTGGTGTCTTAATAAATCTCTATTGCAGGACAATTACTGCAAAGGAGAGATTGAAAGGATGCTATCTGAATATTTCTCCATTAATGATACTGGTGACATATCCAAAGTAATTTTATGGGAGGCACATAAGGGTACTTTACAAATAAAATTTATACATTTCCATCTGGGCTCCTTTATGAAGAAACAAAGAATGGCTCATATTGCCAATTTACTGCAACAAATTCACTCTCTTGATACCCAGCATAAATCATCTCTATCCAAAGTTGACTACATATCATTGACCAACACTAGAGCCCAGTTGAATAAAATCCTTAGTGATGGTACCAAGCTCTCTCTCTGCAGGTGTCATTCTAAATATTTTCAGTGGGGAAATAAACCTGGTCATCTCTTGGCTCAGGTGTTATAAGCCCAAAAAGTGGCCTCATTTATTGGGACTGCAAAGGATAGTAAAGGCTCTTTATGCTTTAAAATCCCTGACATAGCAGCCTATTTTAAACAATATTATTCTGACCTCTATAACCTTAGCAATTCCACTTCAAACCCTAGCCTTCTTTCAGATACCCTATGTATGAAGGCCTTCCTTGAAAAGGTTTCCTTCCCTATTCACCCTATCTCTGATAGAGATACATTGGGGAGACCCTTTACTTTGCAAGAGGTGGAACATGCAATCTCCTCAGCCCCTTCAGGTATAATTCCTGGCCTTGACGGATTCTTGGGTATTTACTAGAAAATGTTCAAAGATACACTGGCCCCTAAACTTCTTCAGGCTTTTAACTCTATTTCTGCAGACACCTATTTTTCTCAGAAATCCTTAGAGGCTCACATCGCTGTGATCCCTAAACAGGGCAAGGACCCCTCTGTGTGCTCCAGTTATAGACCAGTTATAGACCCATATAATGTCGATGTCAAACTATTTGCAAAGTTGATGGCAAATAGGTTGAACGTCTATCTCCCCTCCCTCATTTGCAACAACCAAATGGGATTTGTCTCTGGTTGTGAGGCAAAGGACAATACAAGTAAGATTTTACAATTGATCCACCTGGCTTCCCATAGTGGAATCTCAACTATATTATTGTCTACTGATGCAGAAAAAGCACTCAACAGAGTTGGCTGGGGTTTCATGAGGTCAGTATTGGAGCACATCAGGTTGGGTCCATGAGCTCTACATAGGATTATGGCTTTCTATACCGTTCTGACAGCCCAAGTCCGAGTAAACAGCTCCCTTTCTGAATCCTTGCCCATCTGCAATGGTACTAGGCAGGAATGTCCCCTTTCCCCTTTAATCTTTGTTTTGTGAATTGAAACTTTAGCTAGGGCTATTCGATCTAATGATTATATCTCTAACCTTCATGTTGGAGATAAGGAACATAAACTAGCTATGTTTGCAGATGATCTCTTAGCAATAATTACTTCCCCGGTCTCTTCTCTCCCTCATGTTATGAATGTATTGAATGTTTTCAGCAAAATCTCTAATTTTAAAGTTAATATGTTGAAGTCTTGTGCGTTAAACATTTCTGCCTCCCTTTCTGTGGTCCACAAACTTAAAACCTCTTTCCCTTTTGTATGGACATTTTCCCATATTACATATCTAGGCGTTCAATTACCTAGGGACCTAGCTCATTTAATTTCCCTAAATTATTCCCCCCCTTCTTCAGACAATGAGGGCTGACTATAGTAACTGGCATTTTAAGCAACTTTCTTGGCTGGGTAGGATAAATGTGGTCAAGATGAACATGCTTCCTAAACTGCTGTACATACTTCGGACTCTACTGATTGGGGTTCTGGACTCCTAGTTCTGGTTCAAACAATTGCTAACTCAACAATCTATATGGTTTTTGAAAAGGCCTCAGATAAGCCGTCATGTTGTTACGAGACCTGTTCAGCGAGGGGGTATTCAATTACCGGATATGAAGACAAATTATCATGCAATCTTGCTTAATAGAATCTTGGACTGGACCAGGAGCCAGGAATCTAAACAGTGAGTGAAGTTGGAAGCCCTGTATATGCAACAATTCCCAGAAATTTTTCCTTGACTCCCCTCACTTCCAAGGCCTCCCCCTGCTCACCTATCTCTCCTACTCTCTCTTTCTAGAAGACGTCACATAGATGGCCCCATATTTCTTCCATCTTTTGCTCTTTGACCTCTTTTCTTGCTAATGCAGACTTCACACCAGGATTCACTCTCTCCCACTTTCGTTCATGGGCAGTGGAGGGACTCTTCAGGGTCGGCCAGCTGACCTCCCCATAAGGAGTTAAACAATTAGCATTAGAACAAAGTGGATCAGGCAATAGAACAAAGTGGAATGTTCTGCATACTGATTTTTGGAAATACCTCCAGGTCAGACACCTTTTGAACTTGAGCAACAGGGCCACCCATTCTTCTAGAGTATTGACTCCATTTGAAAGACTTTGTGTTACTCCAAACAGCCCATCCACACGATTTCCACATTGTATAAGCTATTACAGTTTTCTGCCTCACAGACACATTCCTTATTGGGTTTCTCCCTCTCAGACAAAGAATGGGAAGCAATATTCATTAAAGCCCATAAAAACTCTATTTGTATACAGGTTAGGGAAATTCAATACAAAATATTAATGCAATGGTATAGACACCCCTCACTTTTACATGCTATGTACCCCACTGTGTTAGATAAATGTTGGAGATGTCAAAAGGCAATTGGTACTCTGATGCATATTTGGTGGGACTGCCCTTACTCCAACCCTTCTGGGGTCTGATATAACTCCCTCCCAGGATATAACTATGGCCCATGTTCCGACTACACCAGCCTTTTGACTGTTGACCCACTCTCCGTTATCTTTGTCACGTTATAAACTGTCTTTGCTTCACCACCTGAGCAATGCCTCTTGTGTGGTTATGACCACCCTTTTTTAGATCGTCTACTCCTCCTACCCAGAGACTATGGTTCACCAGAATTGATTTCTATATGAATATGGATGACATCCTCCTGGCCTCTACAAATAAGTTGTCTGACTTTATTGTCATATGGCTCCCCTGGTTGGACTATAAATCTTCATTGACTTAAAAAGATTACGTTTCCTTGATGACAGCTATGGTTCGGTGACTATACCCTAAAAAAATTATGGTGGGTTCTCATATCGAGATTTCCCTGGTCTAGGTCACTGTTCTCTATTTCTTCTTTTCTGTCTTTACCTTTCATATTTTTTCCCCGACCTTTCTCTATTCAACCCTTACTGTATTTTTCTAATTGAAGTACTTTGTTTTCATATGACAATATGAGTGCCTTTAGCTTTGCTAATATTATATTGGATTTGCACTATTATTGTGCCATACTTTATGGTATATACAGGTTTATCCTTTTTCTTTCTTAGCAACTCGCAACGTAGCATAATGTTACCCTTTTTTATTGTCAGGTTGTTTATCTTTTTGTTTATGCTTTGGAATGTACTTCCTCATGTCTTCAATAAAAACTGATTGCATAAAAACATATTTTAATACAATGTAATCCAAACAGGCACATAGGCGATTAGAAATAATATGGATAACTAAATAAAATATGGAAGCTGAATGTTAAAGAATGTAATTGTTGCTTTAACACTGAAATCTTACATTGTACAAATGTTCTGTTTTTGATTACCTTGTATAAATATATTTGGAAACAAACACCATCTGATAGTGAATCATAGGCATTTGATAGTTTGTAGTTGTAAACTTTCCACAAGAAAAGGGAAGTTTATACATGTGGAAGATTAAGAGATATTATCATAATTATGAAAATGGGACACTACCATAAGAGGTATATAGCAGAAACTGTGATTAGCACATGATTTAAACAAATCTAGTATATAAAAGACATGAATTGTATGACACTTAGCTTACACATTTTGCTTGCTCTGTATTGCTGTGCATAATAAATCTTTCTTGAGTACTGCAGAGTTTCCCAAATACCATCATTGCAGTACAGGCTTTAAGGACATCCATGCTTGAGCACAGGTGACTTCGTATCTCAGTCAATTTAATTTAACCATCTGGATTCAAGCTTGGATATCCTTAAAACCTGGACTGTAATGGTGGAGTTTTGGATACTCTGGTGTACCAATAGTCTTCCATATAATTTATGTTGATTCCTACCAAACTTAAGCTACCATTGATACATGAAGATGGAAGTAGGACCTATAACTTATTTTCCTTACTCTCTTCATTTTACTATGTCTTTGGTCATCAGCCTTTGTAACAACAGGTCTCAAAACTCAGTGTATGGTAAGGATAGGGATTGTAATGAAGTGGCATATATTTGTAATACTATTACCCCACCAAATGACACAATATACTGTTTACTGATAATGATGTCAATTTAGTGCACCATTGCTTAGACAAAAATGTTGGCAATGAATTAATACCGCACAAAGAGAAAATAATGTTTAAATGAGTTTAAATTATGCCAAGATACACACAGACAGCATCACAACAACTGGTAGTACATGACGTAGGGAAGAGTATTAACAGATGTTTTTATAAGCTCCCTTGATAGTGGTAACTACTTATGATGGCAAGTAATGGTCAATCCATGTTCCTTGGACTAGACCAAAATTAAAGCAGATATTTACTGAACTGTAGGAAACAGTCACCTCCTGCATGCATCTGCGATCCTAGTTCGGTGTCCAGAGATGCACCATACAGATTCACCAGTTCACTATTACAACCATCGTGACCGCAGCTCTTGGCCACTCCTGGTCCAGGAAGTCTGTGTCTGGGGAAGCAACACTTTGCAAGGAAATCTAAATGCCCAATGAAACCTAGGTTTTTCCATTCTAAAAATGATATTTGATAACAGGATGAAGTAGTCCCTTTAACACTATGACTTTATTATGTTATGGTCCTAAAGAACCAACTATTAAATTGACAAATTAACATTCTAAATATTCAATCATATTCATAACCTTACCAATCATATTCAAATATGATTGATAAGGTTGCTGTAAGATCACTAACAGTAGAACAGACAAAATTACTTTACCTACCATAAATAATATACTGTACATGCAGTAGGGGTTGTGAACAAAATATTTCCATAAAAAAACCACAAGAAGTAAAGATCAGATTTGGTCACAAATGCATGGTTAGTGATCCACTCATGTACAAAAATAAAATAAAACTTCCTCAGCACTAATAACAATAAAAATAAAAAAGTATTCAGTAAAGTTATACAGATGTGTCCAGACTCATCTATAATCCTATTGCCAATGGGACTTATTATCTGCAAATAGTGTGCCTGCAACTGTAGCAGGCACATGAATATATAACTGCTTCCATAAGAATGCATGGTGCAATGCAATGCACACTACTACTAGTTGTGGCAGGCTGTGGGTAATCACTGCCACGATGCATGCAGACACTGGTAGAGCAGCAAATGTCATGACATGTTAATAGTTTTAATTATTCCAATTTATTATCAATAATAAATCATTAAAATCTATATACTGTATAATATCACCAAAAAATGAATTATACAAATTCCAAATAGTATCAAGCCATTATAAATAATTTACCATGCTGATAAAAAAGTAAATGAAGGATGATGGTTTTGGATTGTTCAACTAAGAGTTTCCAAGAAGGGAAATAAACAGTGTATATAAAGATAAAACTAAAGTAGATAGATATATTCTGCATTCTTTCCAACTCTAATACATCCAGATATTAATTATCTAATAGTATTCATATATCGGAGCACTAAATACATCTGAACTAGTATGTTTCAGGGATGTGTAAACTCTTTCACAGTCGTCAGTCAAAACTTAGCTAAAAACGTAAAATTGGTTGCTTTCCCAGTTCATTCTGCATTAATTTAGTATGCAAATGATTTGTTACTATACTCCTTTAACCTAGAAACATTTGTTTTGGATAAAGCAGAACTTTTGAAGTTTCTTGCACAAAATGTACACTAAGTATTCAAAGATAAAACCCAACTCTAGCAAAAAAAGTTTTCTTATATACTGTAGGCCATTGTTTATCTGAAGGCCTAAGACATCTATTGTATTTACAGATAGAATTGCAATTGTTCAAGAAATCAGATTACTTGTTAAAAAAAATAAGGGGTTTTCTGAGAATGATAGGTTACTGTAGACTTTGGAAACATTGTGTTCCACCATTAACTGCAATTTTTTATTACTTGGCAAAAGATTTTTTACACATATGGAACAAACAAAATTGTTTTTGAACTACTGAAGCATTATCTCATAGGAGCTCAAACTTTAGGGTCATACAAATGCAAGATGGATTTTTCTTTATTCTAACATAAATATATTGCACATGCAGTGATAGTACTTGCACAATCACATGTTTGTAAACAGAGATGGCAGATAAATTCAGTGCATATTAGACCCAGTGGCAAAAGGGTCACTTGTCTGTCTTAGTGCAATAGTAGCTGCTGCAGTTGTGTACATATAAGCTAACATTGTTTTTGGGTTGCAACTTAAAGTGAATGTCCCACATACAGTAGTTACTCTTCTAATTTGACAGAAAACTTGACATATAACTGCTGCATACAAAACAAAATGGTTTCTGGTCCTCTTTATGCCCACTAATATCTCCCTGGTCAAATGTAATATTTTAAACCCATCTAGTCTACTACCAGTTAATGAAACTGATGAGTTTTAGAGATAGGATTGGGTAGAGGAAACTGTACCCCTTTTGGAATATCAGTGGAACTGGTGAAGATTAGTATACTCCAGAAGAAACTCTATGTGACTTGCCAGTTAAAAATTATTTAAAACAGCTAAGGACTGTGCCATCCAGTCAAAGGAAATGTTTCAGAATACTATAGTCAAACGGTATCAAATGCTGCAGAGAGATCCAGAAGGATTAACTTTGAACAGGCACCTCTGTCTCTTGCCATCAGTAGGTCGTTAAGAACGCATACTGCACTACGGCAGTTTCAGTTCTCTGTTTTCACCTAAATCCTGACTGTAATGAATCATAAATATGATATGGTAATAGATATTTTTCTTATTGAGTTTCATCCAATTTCTCACTGTCTTTGCCTAGCAAAAAAAGTTTTGAAATCAGTTTGTAGTAGTCATGCAGTCAGGATCTAAATTAGTTTTATTTAAGAGGTCTAACATGCCTCCTTTAAAGGTTTAGGAAAAATGACCGTCTACAAAGAGAATTTTACTTTTTTTGCAAATACATGGGCAGTTATGTCTATACACCCTATTAAAAGCTTTGATGAGGCAGGGTACAGATTGCAGGTGTTGTGTCACAACATTCAGGTAATTTTAGCAATGTATTTTTCATCCATTGGGTCGAAACTGGTTAATGAAGATTGGTGCCTTACATTCAGAGGTGTGGAAGCTTACGTTTGGCATTTTAGCCAGGATGGAGGATACTTTTTGCATCTTAGCTGGGAGAGAGGTTCATCAGGCTTCAAGCATGCTAGTTTTGAGAGTTATCACAGCAGCTCACAAGTCCAGCTGGTTGTTAGGCAAATTTATTTGGAGTATCTGCGCACTGAATGTCTTTTGTTCAGACAAGCAGCTGCACTTACTAGGTGACCAGCCTTCTTGGGATACACAATATTCTGTCTTAGTACTGTGCTTAATCCTGACTATGTGTATATTAATGAATAAATGTGTCTTAATCGTTACTAACGTTTGTTACAATGACACATTCATCTAGATAATTCATAATCAATGTGTTTGTTTTTGAAAATGACATGAACAGTAATGTCTGACTTGGTTTTTACTTTCCTTTATCAATTTTATAATGAAATTAATTAATAATAAAATTAATAATGTGATTATCTATAACACTCTGGTACAATGCTGTAAAATATACAAACAGTTTTATAATGTCCAGTTAAGTACTACTGTGCAAATTCAAATATAAACTCCTTAAATTAAGGTAATTAGTCCCAATGTTGGATGATGTCTCTGTATCACACTATAGTGTAAATCACACTATGATGTGAGTAACTAAAATACTCTGACACAATGTAGTAGAGATTTAAGCATTTTCGTAATGTCCAGCTAAGCACTTTTGTGCAAGTCCAAATAAATAATCTCCTTAAATTAAGGTGATTAGTTCAAACTTCGGATAATGTCTCTATATCAAGTTCTCTACAGTTTAATAACAGACTGTGGCGCCCCGCATGTCTGCCCTGTATGAGCGCTCTATTCAGAAGAAGACAAGTCAATGTTACCAAACGGGATAGCTGCATGGTGTGCAGTGTGTGGATCTTCTACAGAGCCGCTACTGTGACTCTCACTTCCCCTAGACAATGTCTGCCTCTTAGACCGACCAGCATCAGGAGGAGCGTCTGAACCCGGACGCACCACTGAGAGCCGGGGTAGAGGAGCAAGGAACAGTCTGAATCCCCGACACCGGTCTTTTCTTGCAGAAACACCCACGGTCAGGCACCATGAAGATCCACACACCTCACACCATGCAGCTATCCAATTTGGTAACATTGACTTGTCTTCTTCCGAATAGAGCGCTCATACTGTGCAGACGTGCGGGGCGTCACAGTCTGTTATTAAACTGTAGATAACTTGATATAGAGACATTATCCGAAGTTTGAACTAATCACCTTCATTTAAGGAGATTATTTATTTGGACTTGCACAAAAGTGCTTAGCTGGACATTATGAAAATGCTTTTATCTCTACTACATTGTGTCAGAGTATTTTAGTTGCTCACATCATAGTGTGATTTACACTATAGTGTGATACAGAGACACCATCCGGCATTGGGACTAATTACCTTAATTTAAGGAGTTTATGTTTGGATTTGCACAGTAGTACTTAACTGGACATTATAAAACTGTTTGTTTATTTTACAGCATTGTGCCAGAGTGTTATAGATAATCACACCATAGTGTTATTGAATTTCATTATTACATTAATAAAGGAAAGAAAAAACCAAGTCAGACATTACTGTTCATGTCATTTTCAAAAACAAACACATTGATTATGAATTATCTAGATTAACGTATTATTATAACAAATGTTAGTAATGATTAAGACACATTTATTCATTAATATACACATAGGATTGAGCGCAGTACTAAGACAGAATATTGTGTATCCCAAGATGGTTGCTAGGCAAATAGGGATTTCTGTGGTAACACTGCCTGTGGGTCCCCAGCTGTTAAAAAGTAGATGGGATGCTTTCTGTTTGTGAAGCTACTCAGCCACATTGTAAGTTATTGCAAGGGGCATGTTTCTGTAAGTTCCCCCAACCCGCCAGCCACTATCATGGTGCAAGATCTTGCTTTCTACTTCAAGGACAAGATTGATAAGATCCAAGATGAAATGGTATGCTCTTCCTCAACCAGTGACCTACTCAATTCCTTATCTGAACCCTCTGGCACTTTCTCTTCATTTGATCCCACAAGTGAAGATGAAGTATCAACACTTTTCTCATCCTGCTATTCTACTACCTCTCCTCTTGATCCTATACCCTCACAAATAAGTAAAGATCTGTCTACTGTGCTCATCCCAACATTAACTAACATCTGTAATCTCTCTCTCTCTACTGGTATCTTGCCTTCACTGTTTAAGCATGCAGTGATTACTCACATTCTGTAAAAACTAAATTCTGACCCTAACTCTCTCTCAAACTGCCATCCCATCTCTCAACTCCCATGTCTCTCCAAGTTACTTGAGAAACTTGCCTACACTTGCCTCACACACTTTCTTAATTCATACAAATTATTGGACCCACATCAATCAGGCTTTCACTCCCAACACTCCACAGAAACAGCACTGACTAAAGTAGTGAATGATCTGGTCACTTCGAAGTCTAAAGGCCATTACTCACTACTTATTCTTTTAGATCTCTCTACTGCTTTTGACACTGTTGACCACTCTCTTCTCATACAAACACTGCAATCCCTAGGTCTTCAGGACACAGTCATCTCTTGGTTCTTATCCTACCTATCTAATCAGCTTTCAGTGTCCATTTCTCTGAATCCACAAGCTCGCTGTCTAGGTGTCATACTTGACTCAGAACTGTGCTTTGCTCCCCACGTTCAATCTGTCTCAAAATCATGCTACATACATCTAATAAACATATCCAAAATATGATCATACCTTACACAAGACACTGCTTAAACACTAATCCATGCTCTCATTATCTCCCGCATTGATTATCTCAATAGTCTTCTTACTGGTCTTACTAAGAAAAGACTCTCACCACTACAATCCATTCTGAATGCAGCTACAAGGCTAATATTCCTCGCTAGATGTTTATCGTCTGCAGACCCACTTTGTCAGTACCTGCATTGGCTACCTGTATTCTACCATATTCAATATAAAATACTGTTACTTACACACAAGGCTATTAACCATACTACACCAACATACAACTCTTCGTTTATCTCAAATTATCTCCCAACCCAGCCCCTTTGATCTTCACAAGAGCTACATCTCTCATCCACACTCATTTATTGCTTCCATGCATGATTACAGGACTTTCTTTGGGCTGCACACACTCTGTGGAATGCCCTACCACATACAATAAGACTCTCCTCTAGTCTTCAAACCTTCAAGTGTTCCCTGGAAACTCACCTATTCAGACAAGCTTATCAAATTCCAGAACCGCTCACATTATTTTCATAGCTTTCCTATCCAATTATATCCCCACAGTACAGTCCACACTTATCCTTACATATTTTCTTTTTCCAGTCTCCTCTCCTCCTGACCCCGGTTCATCACTGCTGCGATGTGATATCATGCAGCCCACCAAGAACCTTTACAATCTGGTGGACAACTATGCAATAGATAGCACCTATCCTTGTGTATCAATGCCTATTTCCCCATAGATCATAAGCTTGTGAGCAGGGGCCTCCTACCTCCTATGACTGTTTGTTTTTACCCATTTTTGTCTTCTAATTATGTCTAGTTGTAAAGCGCAACAGAATTTGCTGTGCTATATAAGAAACTGTTAATAAATAAATAACTAAATAACTAAATAAATAATTTCAGCATATTAGCTGTAGTGTAAATAATTGATAGGGGCCTGTCACTGTTCTGGGATTTTGAGTGGCTCCATAGACAGTTAAAGCACAGTAGTGGCTTCAGTGCATTTTTCAGTTTTAGCTTATGTTCTGCATGGAGTAACCTGCCCTGCTGCTGTTTGTCCTGTGGAAACTCTGCCAGATTCTTCTTGCCAGTATCCAACACTTGTTTCTGCCTTTGGAAATTTCATTCTATCCTTAGCCCCTGCTCTGACCTGTGCCTACCTTGTTACTGTTTGTTACTGGACTGGGGTATCAGCTTGCCTGACTCCTCACCTTGTTTGCAGCTATTGCCTTCAACTGTTCATTTCCCTACAGCTTCTTAATTTTTTCTATATGTTTCCAACCTCAACCCAATCCTTCAGTGCTCATCTAGATTCTACATTAACTGCCTAATTCTGTACATAAGTCCTGGCAGCATCCAAGTACTGGAAGAACTTATTTAATTTGGGAATGGCAGGTGTTATAGGTAAAGCCCATCACAGCCAGACATTGAGAGTCATGTGATTGTGGAGTTAGTGTCACAAGATTGGCGCTTATCCACTGAACCAAAAAAAGCAGTAAAAATTCATATTGGTAAAATGCAGATTTAATTCTAAAAAAAATTAAGAACAAACAAGGATATACTGTAGACAATAATATAGATAATAATAGAGATAGCACTTTTTCATTAGCATAAAGTCTATGGTATAGGCTGGAGAAAAGTCAAAATCCTACGAAGGATGATGTATTGGAGCCACAGGTGTAAATGTGCAGAGTAACCAGGTTGTGAATTTGTATTATTCAATTTGCTTGATTAGATTTAACATATCCTCTACTAGTATAGTCTCCTCCATCAACTTTAAGTCTACAGCTACTTTTCTTAAGCTTACTAATGCTGTTGTAACATCAAGGAGCTTGACATTGTGGTATGCAGGGTCATATATGCACAATGCAGGGTTGTACATGTATAGGGCAATTATAGTCCATTGTAGCCATCACATACCTATTATAGTAATGGACTAGGGAAAAAGATCTACACAAGCACCCAATATTACAGATAGATACAGATTTGAGCCTTGGTAGTCATATCCCTACTAGGATGATACCTACTTACCCCATATGCAAAGTTCTATTTTGAGGGGTGCAACTGAGAGCTAAATTGAGTGGTAGTTTGACCACATGCCTTGGATTTTTCAGGACAGAGGATTCTAATCCAGTCTCTAAGACAATGTCAAGAGTGTAACCACTTTTATGTGCAGCAGTAGAATAATGTGTGTGAGTCCCAGTTCATTTATTGTGCACAATTTGTCTTGACCAAGACATGAGAGCTTATAATCAACTAATGAGCCACCTCTAAAACTCTAGAACTAGTCCATCAGCAGTGTCTGCAGTTTCTTGTAGAAATATCTTTCTATTTCAATGCGGGTGGTGAACAAGAAGTACACTGAAACTTTACCTTGTCTAACTGTGAGCAGTGATGCACTCAAATGAGAGAGTAATTTCCATTGGGAGGACTCTAAGATTAAGTGCTTCTTTTTAAGCAAATAAAAAACAACAGGGTTACTATTATGCCTAGGTCATAACACCTTCATCCATCAAAACAACAATTTTTTCAGAAAATTGTTAAATAACACCTTCATCCACTACATTTATTTCAACTCACCAAGTAAGCAGCTGAAGAGGAGATATGCTGCTGTGATCAGTACACAACCAATACCTGTGGAAGGTGTTTCCTACAATCTACAGCCTGTTGATGTGCTGATGGTCTGAAATTTACTGAGGTCATGCTCACTGAGTGACTGGTGAAAAGGACCCTCTCAAGTATTGCTGACAACTCCAACTACTGCTAAAGTAAAGTAAAAGACGATATTGATTCTAAATAATCATTGCAAAAAAATGCAATCCCATGAATAAGACTCAGAATCAGAATTAGCTGTATTGGCCAGGTATACTTGCGTATACTAGGAATTTTTCTTTGGTTTGCTATACAACAGCCAAGTAGGTAACAGATAAGCAGGTGGGGGGGGGGGGCAAGTAAAGTCATACAGATAGGAATACCATGGAGACACAAGTGAGTTACATGTACATCTAGTCAGTCAATGTTCAGGAGTTCAGCAGGCGGACCACTTGGGGAAAGAAACTTTTGAGTCTTCTGGTGGACCTGGCGGGGACAGCCCTGTAATGCCTGCCTGAAGGAAGCAAGTTAAACATGCTGTGGCTGGGGTGTAGCTGGTCCTTTACGATCTTTGTTGCCCGCTTTTTAGCTCTGGACAGGTACAGCTCCTGAAATGAGGGAAGGTCGGCCCCAATGATCTTCTCTGCGGTTCTAACCACCTTTTGGAGCCTGCATCTGTCCCTCATGCTGGTTGAGCTGTACCTTACTAGTATCGAGGAGCACAGTACCGACTCCACAATCATGGAGTAAAAGAGAAGCAGAAGCTTCTGTGGGATGTTGAACTTCCTTAGTTGCCTCAGAAAGAACCACCTCTGCTGCACTTTCCTTACAGTGGTGTCAGCATTAGACCCCCATTTAATGCCCCAGTAGACTGCGAGTCCTCTAGCGATACTACACTATCAGCAAACAGTATTGGTGCACTAGCAGACTTTTTACTGAAGTCCACTATCATCTCAAAAGTTTTGAAGGGGTTGAGTTCAAAGTTGTGGCTGCACCACTGGGCCAATCGGTCTAATTCCCATCTATAGGCCCTTGATGAGGACAATGATGGTGGTGTCATTGGCAAATTTGATCATCTTTACTGATTTTGCCTCTGAGGTGTATTCATTTGTGTACAGGGAGAAGAGCAGGAGTGAGAGGACACAGCCCTGAGGGGCCCCTGTACTAATGGACCACACTTGAGAGGTGAATTCTCTTTCACCACCTGTGTTCTATCTGTCAGCAAGTCTACTATCCAGGAACGGGTATCTTCCGGGACCCCTAGGTGAAGTAATTTGGGTTGGAGGATGCTGGGGATGATTGTATTGAAGGCTGAGCTGAAATCGACAAACAGGACCCTCACATAGGTACCAGTAATGCCTTGGTGCTGTAGAATGCAGTGCAGGCCCAGGTTGACTGCATCCTCGACACACCGATTTGATCAATAGGCAAACTGTAGGGGGTCCAGTTGGGGGCCAGTCACAGTTTTCAGGTAATTCAAAACCAGATGCTCTAACATTTACATGACCACAGACGTCAGTGTTATCGGCTTGTAGTTGTTCAGGTCGTGATACAAGGTTTCTTGGGGACCGGAATGATAGTAGACCTTTTGAGGCAGGAAGGGATACTCCGTCAGGACCCGGAGCTTTCCTGGGTTTGGCCTTTTTGAACAATGCTTCCACCTCTTCTTATGTGACTTGCAGTGCCTGGAGTTGGCCGTTGGTGTTCGGGGCATCGTAGAGGTGATTGGTTAATAGGGGACTTTTTTTGTGAACCTGCAATAAAAGTGGTTCAGCTCATCTGCTAGGTCTTAGTGCATGGTGGTGGACTTTAATGTTTTCTTGTAGTTGGTTATGGAGTGCATTCCTTTCCATACAGATATGGGGTCATTGGTGGAGAGGTCATTTGTCAGCTTGTCCGAGAACCACTTTTTTGCTAGCCTGATTTCTTTAGTCAGAAGGTTCCTAGTTTGATTGTATAGTGCTCTGTCAATGCTACTATAGGCCTCCTCTTTGGCCCAATGAAGTTGCCTGAGCTGGCGTTGAACCAGGGCTTGTTGTTGTAAATGCGGTAAGTCTTGGTAGGTACACACATGTCCTCACAGCTGATGTAGGATGTGACAGTGTCTGTCAGATCATTCAGGTTGGTTGCTGAGGCTTCAAAGACCCCAATTCCATGCAGTCAAAGCAGGCCTGGAGGTAGGGAGTAGGTGGATGAGGCAGTGGTCAAATAGACCAAGTGCAGCACGCAGGATAGACCAGAAGGAAGACTTGAGGGTAGTGTTGCAGTGATCAAGGTTGCACCCTTACCTAGTGGGACACATGACTTGTTGTTTATACTTAGGTAGCTTCTTGCTCAGGTTAGTGCTATTGAAGTCACCCAGCACTATAAGCAGAGAGTCTGGGTGTTTTTGTTCTATGTTGGATATACATATGGCCATGTGGTTCAGGGCTTTGTTGGTGCAGGCAAGGGGGGGATGTACAATCCCACAAGGACAATTGAGGCAAATTCCTTGGGTGAATAGAAGGGGCTACAGTTGATATTTAACATCTCCATGTGTGGGCTACATGATTTGCCTAGAATCGTGACATTGGTGCACCATCCATCATTGATGTTGAAGCAGATGTCACCACCCTTCATTTTTCCTGAGAGTACCTTGGCTCAATCAGTCCAGAAGAGACTGAAGCCCAGCAGAGACATGGGGTTGTCCACAATATGATCATCCAGCCACATCTCCATAAAGCAGAGGATGGACGACCCTGTAATGCCTGACCCTGCGCTGCCCATAAGGAGGAACAGTCCGTCTAACTTGTTTGCTAGTGACTGCACATACGAAAGCAGGATCGCAGGAAGTTCAGACTGGTGACCTCCCTGCTGCCACCTCACTAGGGCACCTGCACGACAGGCTCTTTTTTGAGCCCATGTCCCTCAACTAGGGACAACATGAGGGCCTACATTATTCTCTTACCGGGTCAGGCGATCCACCCGCCAGTCTCTGCATTGACTGTGGGGGGTCACGGCCACTCGGTCTTCCACTTTGGCATCCACAATGTCTGCATCCCTGCCACACAGGGTAGCAAGGGCAGCGAGGGCTGCAAGGCCCTCTGATATGCCCACCAATGGGCTTCCCTGCTGTATTTGGTCATCGGTGGGGTAGACAAGGGCAGGGGGAAACAGGTATTTTTGCTGAGCTGCATAGCTCCAAGGCAGCCATCTGTGGCGCCATCTTGGATTGTAATCACTATAATCATTGTTGCTATAACCTATTGCTGCTCTTTAATCCAATGAGTACTGTATATTTGAAACAAGTGATAAATAAAATATCTTTTTCAGTTGCTGATTTAGTCAATTATACCAGGACAAAGCAGGCTTGTGAAAAGGTGTTAGAATCCAATTCCTATTGTGTAGGTGTGAAAGATCTCTGTGTGAGAGGCCTTTGATGTAGATTTCTTGTGGAGGTAGTGATAACATGTGTCCTGTGGAATGGATCCTACAATTTGAAATGAACAGTGACCCTTAAGTAATTTAGAGCCTGAGTATGTTGTATATTAGTTTGTTAATGCAAGAAGTCACAGTTATATGTTGCTCAGAGAACAGAGGTGAATGATGTCTAAATGAGGGGCTGGATGGAGCCAAAGATAGGTTGTAGTCCACAGTACCTTGTCTGTGATGTCCAATGCATATTACAGTAGATTCAAATCTGAAGGACTTCTCAGTGGAGAGATGCAGAGGTTTCAATCTAGTGTGTATCTCAGCACAGGAATGCAATCCGTTGCTTTTGATGAGATGTCCGCGTAGAGTAGTACAAGTTAAAGGTAAGTCCTTGGATATATATGATGATTCATAGGTCAGTTGTTGTGAATTTAAACTGTTTTATGGAGATGATCAGGAGCATGCAAAAGGTGAGGCAGCCATCTTGGTGTCTATCTATGAGACAGATTTTATTCTTTCTTAGGAAATTGCACCCAATTAATGTAACCAAGGTAAATTAGGTTAGGCTATATTGTTGTGTTATGGAAAGCATATTGACTTATTGTATTACTGTTTGCTATGGCAATAGCACTAAGGGAAACATAAGCTTTTGAAGCATGTGGTATGTATAGCTGTAGGTATTATAGGCAGTGTTTTGCTATCAATTGAAGATATTTACATCAAAAATTGCTGTCAATAAGGAAATAGCATTGTTCAAGATTGTTATCATCCTAACCATCATATTTTTTTCTTCCATCGAAAAAGATGGTTTAGGTACATTAATGCTTGGATATCTTGACTAAAGAATAGCTTATCTCAACCTGTAATTGTCAGTTTCAATTAGAATTGTTGATTTGTTTCTATTTGTGTGACCTGAATTGTAATTTAATTGTGTTTTTACAATGACGATAAAAGAATATCTATCTTAAGTAGAGCCCATTCTTCAAGATACAGCTACTTCACTTTCCTGGAAAAAAATATAAATTGAGTAATACTTACAGGCAGCTCTTGGGCCACTAACAAAGTGAGTAGTTAAACTAGTGAAAATCAAACTGGACCACTTGCCAGCACAGTAACTCTAAAGAGAAACATAATTTCTACAGACCACTGGGAAGTTCATTATGAACAGAAATATGATGCTGGGTCCAAATCCAGTATTGGGACTTCGGAGTTGCATTAATAAATGGGGTATTCTGATTATTATGACCATTTATTCTGAATGAAAGTTTGAATATTTCAGTGACTAAAGATAATACAATGAATGATGCATATGATAAATATGAGTTAAATGGTATACCAGTAATAAAACATGTATACAACAATTTACTAGGGAAGATCATAAGAGGATTCAACAGGAAATTCAATTCAATAAATGCATAGTATGATTGCAAACACACTTAAAAGTAAATGTTGGATTTGTACTCACCTATCTTTGAGTGTAGGCATACATATACTAACTCACTGAATTAACACCACATTTTTCATACATAGAGAATGGTCTTGTCATAAGAAAACAGATAGGAATCACATCTATGTTAACAAGTCACATAAAATGCAGTTAATAGTGGATTTCCCTTATATTAACATGTCAGAAACGAGTTTATTTTATGTCCCTGCTTTGCAACTGACAGTTGCTACAGGAAGACCTGAGTTTTGCATGAATTTAGATGATTAACAACATACCGTATAGTACAGGCAATTAATTATAAGGCTGCAAATACAGTTAGCACATTAAATGTTAAGGGACAAAAGTTAAGTGATACTTATTGTACAGAAACAACCTAAAATGCCTAAAACCAGTCCATTTTCCAATTTAAATCCCTGTTTGAATTCAATGGATAATGTGGGGGGTCTTTGTTTTTGAGTAATACTTTATTTCAACTCAAAAATATATTTGTACCTTTGACAATGTAATTTGAACAGATGCTGCAGGGAATAAAACAGCTTTATGACATACATGGGACTCATTTATACTAAAAAAGAGAACATGCCATTAATTAAGGTTATGTACAATATTGGACATCTTAAAAATGGGCCTACAGTATTTCATAGCTAGAGGACAATCTGTACAGTATGTATAGTATATCACTTTGTGAGAATTACTGACCATTTAGATCATTGATCTTTAACCAGAGGCTCTCCAGCTGCTATGGAACTACACATCCCAGCATGTCCTGCTACAGTTTTGCTATTAAGGCATGCTAAAATTGAGGCAGGGCATACTGGGATGTGTAGTTCCACAGCAGCTGGAGGATTGCAGGTTGAAGACCCAAGACTTAGCTCAATATCTGTGAAACATCCTTGTGGGGCATAATCTTGTCCCCATTGATCTGACATACCTGAAACATCATAGCAAGAGGGAATTGAAAACAAAGGGACACACATTTTAGATTCTCAGATGGTGAGCATACTGCTGGAGAAATGTATCCATTATTCACTATTTTCTTGGTAGAAAAGGGGATTTCAGAAATACTAACTCTAATTGATCAGATGTTAGAATTGGTTTTCTATATTAATCAAACAGTGGAAGAAGTTGCCCAGATTTTGAAAGTGTCTGTATAGAATAGAATCCAACTAGACCAATTGTTGGCAGCTGAAGGTGGTATATATGCTGTAGTAGGTCACTTATTTTGTACATACAGTATATAGATGATAATGAGTCAGAATGTATTGCATCTGTATATGGTTTAGGATTTACAGGAAAAATTGAGAAAAATAGCTCCTGGAGAAGAATTGGACTCTTTTGGATTGCTGCTAATATTTTTGCTGGAATATTATAACATATTATGTTTGACATAATTAATTTAGGCATAGCATTCATAGACTTCAAGGGTGGAACAATCATTTGTGTACAATATAGTACAAGATATAAGAGGTTTAAAGTTAAGAAAGAAAATACTTTCTTAATTATGACAGATCAGGAGTCACAAGTTATGTATTAGGGCAGACTAGATGGCCAAGTGGTTCTCATCTGCCATCAAATTCTATTTTTCTATGTTTATACTGACTTTCAGAAGATGTATGAAAATATCACGGATGCAAGTCTAAATGAGACTCTAGAAGCATGAAATGTGATGTATAGGAATGTCGAACATATTGGAGAATAATTACTTATTAATTATGTATAATTTATTCCATGGCTTCCCCCTCATTTGAGACCAGCCACAGTCCAAACAGTTCCTTGTGTCAGAGCAACTCTGAGTGTTTGAGATAATTTAAACATTGGTTAGATCTAGTCATACCCATCTCCTTTGACATCTCTCTGGTGACATCCACATTTCCAAATGGGCTTTGTAGGCCCATACATGTGTCCATTGGTTGCAACTGGTATCATTAGAGTACACCATATCTCTGGTGACTTTGCCACTCTGACCTTTCGGATGAGTTAAGCAAGAAGTATGGATTACAGGCTAATCACTAATTTGAATACATGCAGATTGTTCATTTTATTTGTTCCCTTAGTAAATCACAGACATTTAGAGACCTTCACCCCTTTTGAGCACCTGTGTACTTATGACACGGGTCGAAGAGGAATTACAGTCTATCTATCTTATATTCATTGACAGCAACTCCATCCACCAGACAAAGAGCCCTTCAAAGCAGCATGGGAGAAAGATTTAGGGAATTGTCTAGATAATGAGGTATGTTCAAACATCCGTCAGAGAGTAGCTAAGATGTCTATTAAAACCAACTTAAAAGAAAACTCTTAGAAAATGTATACATGGTTCCAGAGAGCCTGCACAATATATATACATTGACTTCAGACCTATGTTGTCGTCAATGTGGACAAAAGGTACGTTTTAATATATGGTGGGAATGCCCCTTTATTAATGAATATTTGAGCAATGTTAAGTCCTTGTTGGGTGATCTCACTACCTCTCTACCCACTAAAGATCCTCTATATGCATTGCTATGGTTATCAATTCCAGAGGTTTCCAAACCTTCTTCCTTAAATTGGAAGAAGTCTGCTGCACCCTCTATTACAACATTAATAAATATGGTTTGGTACAATGCTTCCACAGAGTACATCACAACTCTTCTACGTGACAATGTAACTAAATTTCATGAAGTCTGGGCCTTGTAGTTCTCTCACTTTAATCATACTATGCCTGGATTTGGTTGACTATTTGTGACACTGAAATTACACTGTTTCCAGGTGAAACCCCCCCCCCTTTTCTTCTCTTTTCTTTACTCTCTCTACATGGTTGTCCCTTTTACTATTACTTTTCTATACAATTAATGTTTATAAATTGTTTAGATAAAAAAATGGTAGTTTGGTAACTTCTATTTTGTATTGTAGTGCTTTATGTCCTATTATGGTTTAAATCATCTTGACTCATTTTATTTGTCATTCGTTAAGCTATATGCATATAAATATTGTGACTCATTATTTTCAACTATTGCTGTACTTTTTACTACAATTGATGAATTGTATGTAACTTTCTTGCCAACAGTTACTACCTTCATAAATAAAGATAATTAAAATAAGAATCAGAAGAGAGAGGAAGAGAAAGGAAGGAATGCTCAAGACTATAATTGCAATGTGGCTTTAACACTAAAATCTAAGATTGCACAAATGTTCTTTCATTAATTACCTTGTGAATCATAGTCATACCAGTTACCTGCCCATCCGTGGCTGTGCAATCCCAACTGGAGCACCAATTGAATTGCTCCATCTTATATCATATAGTGGCCGCCAGCACAAAACACTTGAATCCCCACATAGAGGTGTGGAGCAGCACTAGCCATCTATTATATAGAATGGTAGTTTGTGCTTAGGAACATTTCACAAAAAATATTGTAGGAAAGTTTGTACTTGTGGGAGATTTTTAGATATTGTCATCATAATCATAAGATTGGAAGACTGCCATGATAGGTGTATATTAGAAACTTTGATTATTTACTGTGTTTTAAACAACTCTGGCATTTAGGGATGATAAATTGTGTGATACTTTGCTTGCTTATCTGATTTTTCTTGCTTTGTACAGAAGCGCATAATAAATTGTAAGAAAACTCCACTGTGTTCCGTTAAACTAATCCAGCACTACATTAGAAAAAATGTCTAAAACTACATTAAAATGGAATTGTAGTAAAACGTAATTTGCTTTCACGCATTAGACAAATTAGACAAGTTTTATTTACTGTATATATCTTTTGAGTCAATAATTTATCCTGTAATAAGGTGTGGTTGAATAGTTGCCTATTTACTTATTTTCCTTTCCTTTGTTTTATTTCAAATTAGTCAGACTCAGGACCGGATTAGCAATGGAGCGGATGGAGCTGCAGCTCCAGTCCTCCCATTGAAAATAGGCCCACAGGATAAACTGCAGTAGAGACAGAAAGGAAAAAACTCTCCTGTCATCGCCAGCAGCATTCTCACCATATACTCCTCCTGGCCAGTCAGAGCTCTGCCTATCCCCTCTGGGATCCCCCACCCCCATGTCGCCTGAAGTCCCACCCCCATGCAAACTCCGGCCCTGGTCTATGTACAGATGTAATCCCTGACCCCCCAAAGCTCTGCCCATATTCCCCCAAAGCTCTGCCCATGTACCATGAAAAGCTCCTCCCCCTGGTCCATCTACTGCTCAGTCACCCAGGTATCCCAAAGCTCTGCTCCAAGTCACCCAAGGCTACGCCCCAGCCGTGCTGATCTCTGACCCCTGAATCATCCATTGTGTAACCTGTGTCACCTGAAGCACATCCGAGATTGTGAAATTGGGACGGGAGTCACCCCTGGTGGTCCACACCGTATGAGGGCTGCTAATGGTAAGGGCGGCGGCCAGTCTGCAGTGCATGATGGACCCATAGAGTCTGCACTGTAGTAACATCTCCTGAGATGGTACTATATTGCCTCTGGCAGTGAGAGCATCTATCCGCTGCTCTGAGAATGTCTTATAAACAATTTACTGGTGAGCTGCCATGTTGCCTGGGAGGAGTTCTGATAAAAAATTCACTGATGAGCTGCCATGTTGCCTGGGAGGGGTTCTGATAAAAAATTCACTGATGAGCTGCCATGTTGCCTGAGAGAGGGGGGGTTCTGATAAACAATTCATTGGTGAGCTGCCATGATGCCTGGGGGGGTTCTGATAAACAATTCACTGGTGAGCTGCCATGATGCCTGGGAGAGGGGGGGGGGTAGGCAGGACAGTTCAGGCAAGGGACTGTATAGGATTAGTGGGGACAGGTGAGCGGTTGTGTAAATGAACAGAAATAGCATAAATTCACATCAAACTTTATAAATTACAAAAAAAAGTTATTTTATAGAATATAATTTTAAAATTCATGAATCAATATTTGGAATCATTACAACCCCTAAACAAGAAGACTAATATGATTAAGTGGGGTGTCTGTTGTACATCTGTCTATACACACTGCTCATTTTAGGGCCTTTTTCTATACCCCTACATTACAGATGAATGTTTGGTCTGAATTTGGTCACAAAACACACAGCATTAACAATCACTAAGAATATCAGAGATGGATTAATAATGTGCCAACGGCATTTACTATGCTGCTATTAACAGAAAATCATTTTGCGAGTGGCCGCATAAGGTCCCGCCCACTCTCACAGCAAAAGCTTCCCCCTGTTTAAGCCCGGGGTTGAACAATCAGGCATAATAAATGTGGTAAAAGTGGCACAGCAGGAGACTTCACAAGCTTTCCCTGCACTTCAGTTTCACTTTCAGTTTCTGCCCTCTGACCTCTCTCACGTGGCCTCTCTGTGATGTCACAGAGCACATACCGCACCGTGACTAATACAGGCCGCCCTGTTGTACAGCTGCCTAATGTAGCCAAGCTCAGCTCCTCGCGACGGCAGGCTTGGTAATCGTGACTGAGCTATGGTATGTGGCTGCAGCTGCTGATGGAGGAGGGATGCCTATATCCCGCAGTGCTGTTTAGAAAGGTATGTACTGCCACAATGAAAATTTTAGCAATTGTATTTGGTGACTTGTGATACTGTATATATCAATATTTTTATATTTATAAACTAGTTTAAGACCTGTCACCTCAGTCTCTGCCTGCCCCTGCTTGGCTCCACCCTCTCTCTGCTATTTTCCCTAGCCCTTTCCCTTCCCTCTGTGGCTCAAATCCTCCTCCTTCCTCACATTGTGTCACTGTCTCAATCCATCCCAGGTCAATCCTGCACAGTCATCGCAAGTTCTTTCCTCCCCCTTCCCTATCATAGTTCAATCGCAAACCCCTCACCCATCCCCCTTCCGCATTGCCATACTAACCCTGGCACCTAGTCAACCTCTCCTCAGCTGTCCTGTCTCACATGTAGATAAATATATATATATATTTGTGTGTGGATGGTATTAGGATCCTGGCGCTTGGGATGCCAGCGCTCAGAAGATCCACAGCGGCATAACGATGTGCATAATTCCAACACCTGCTAGGTAGGAATATTCTAACCTCCCCTTGTAACCTCCTAACCCTAACCCTCTCTACCCAGCCTAATCACAACCCTCCCACCTTAGTGCCTAACCCTACATCCCCACAGCCTAACTCTTGCCCCCACCTAACCCATCCAGTAGTTCCTAAACTTAACATCCACATTTCATGCAGCATAACCCTAACCCTCCCTGGCATACTTACAATCAAGATCTGTCAGTCAGACAGTCAGAATCCCGGCACTGGCAATGTGATTGATGTTGGGATCCCGTTAGTGTACTGGCCAGTGTTGGGATTCCAGCATTGTTATTCCAACTGCCGGCATTTCGAACGCCTGTATGCTATCCGGATGCTAAATATATATATTAGTGTCCTTATTACTGTATACAGTATGTGGTCATTTTTACTTTGAATGGCTCCTGAACTAGTTGTCATCTTAACAGTGAATTGCCAAACATCATGCACTTCATATGTGTGTGTATATATATATATATATATAAAATTCCAAGAAGAGGGACGGCACTCATAGGATTTTGCAACAGGCAAATTGTATTCAAATTAGAAAAGATTCCAGAGATTACATCAACGTTTCGGTGTAGAACACCGTCATCAGGATGTACAGAAAATACATACACAAATAATGGTAAACTTAAACATGAAAGCAACTCACCAGCCTTATAAAGACCACTAAGTGACAATACCAGAAGAGGTACAAGTGATCTTCAATTTATCCAATAGGGTGCTGTCTACAGATGAACAGTCAGTTCTAAATAAAGGGCTAGCATTTGTCCCAACTAACAACCACTCCTCCTTCGATTGGAGTTGGGATCTGCATAAATTCAGCAGAAGGATGAGACTTTGTGAACATTTCTCTAATTCAGCACCCTCAGATATGGGTACCGATCAGGCCCCGTGGATAAATTCTGTAGGCAGAAAAACAGATCTTCCTTTGACCCACCTGTGCAAAATCCTTCCATTAAATGCTTCACCAGACTCCTCGATAAATCTATTCAAAAATACAATGCTGAAAACAGATCCGTGAGATATAATTTGACGCGTGGAGAGAGGACGGCACTCACAAATTTGGGACGTTATGAGAACATTGTCATCCGGCCCGCCGACAAGGGCGGGGCTATAGTCATCATGAACACCCATGACTACCGCAATGAATTGTTACAACAATTGAGTGACCATCAAGTTTATAGAAAGTTGCCAAGGGATCCAACCACTGTGATCAAGAAAGAACTTGATCAAATCCTTCTCTCCGCGAAACAAAATAAGATCATCTCAGAAAAAGTTTTCAGAGCACTGTCCCAGGAGTTCCCCATCACTCCAATTTTATATTGCATCCCAAAAATTCATAAAAACCCCACGTCTCCACCCGGACGTCCCATTGTATCAGTGAGGGATTCCTTATACCAGCCTGTGTCCCAATATCTGGACACTCTATTACAGCCGTGCATTGTTCACGAGACCACCTATCTTAAAGATACATCAGCATTTCTGGCTGCGATTTGTGAATTTACGAAGGGTCCCTTTGATTTATTAATGTGCACACTGGATGTACACAGTGTGTACATTTCCATCCCACACGATGAAGGTCTTGCAGCTGCTGCGGAATTTCTGCGGGTTAATCGCAGTTACAGCGGGCCAGATCTAGAGTTTGTGTTACAATTACTTTCTTTAGAACTACATCGTAATTATTTTCTTTTTGATTCTCAGTATTACGTTTAAACAGCCGGGTGTGCGATGGGGTCAAATGTCTCACCGACATATGTAAACATTTTCATGTTTATTCTGGAAAATAGACTGTTCCTTAGTCAGCCGGAGTTCATGCAATACACTAAACTGTTTTTACAGTATATTGACGATTTGATTGTATTTTGGTCGGGCTCTCAGGAATCATTCATTTCCTTCATTGATAGCATTAATATTTCTCAGGGCTCTATCAAATTCACTTATAGAACGAGTTATGAAAAAATTGAGTTTTTGGATGTTAAACTAACTAATCATGAGGGACATTTAGTGACATCAATCTACTCCAAACCCACAGACCGTAACACCCTGCTCAGGTTCTCTAGCCACCATCCATCAGCATTAAGAGCAGGACTGCCCTATTCACAAATGCTATGTGTGGCCAGAATCAATAGTGACTGAGCCATGTTAGAAATACAATTAGATAACATGGTTTCGAAATTCATTTGTCGGGGGTATCCAGAGCAACTACTGTTACAACAGAAAAAGAAAGTGCTCGGTATCCATCGTGAAACTCTGTTTCTTCCTAGTAACCGTAAACAACATCAGGCTAACAGAATTATGTGGCCTTCTCTATTTACAACTAGTAGTAACATTACATTACAAGCTACTAAAGCACTATGGCCGATCATTAGTACTGATACAGAATTAAGTGGTTTGCTATCGTCGTGGGGGAAATATTCGCGACATGGTTGTGCACACCGACATCTCTAGGTTTAAGAGTGAGTATACAAGGATGTTGTCCACACGTAAGGCTGGATGTTACAGGTGCATTAATTGTGCCACATGCAATCATCTAGATGTTGGCAGTTCGTTTAGACATCTGCATAGTGGAGAATATATCCCAATTAGACATGTGGTGATGTGTACAACCACATATGTCATCTACATAATACGTTGCCCCTGTGGGTACTACTATGTAGGAAAAACCATCCGTCAATTCAAAGAACGAGCCAATCAACATCGATCAGCCATCCGTGCAGCATTAAAATCTGGCAAGAGTGAACAACCTGTAGCACAACACTTTGCAGACAGAAATCATAGCCTGGCTAGCCTTAAATACATGATTATCGATCACTTACCTGACTCTAAGCGAGGTTGCGACAGAAACAAGCAGTTACTTATTATGGAAGCAAGATGGATTGTCCGGCTTGATACTTTTGCCCCTCGGGGCTTAAATGAGAAAATTTGTTGGAACAATCTAGCTTGATAATATTTGTGTAGTTGTGTTCATATTGCATCTTTTAATGTGTGGCAGTTATTTAATTATTAGCTTTCAGGTTTTTTGTAGTGATGTGCACCGGAAATTTTTCGGGTTTTGTGTTTTGGTTTTGGAATCGGTTCCGCGGCCGTGTTTTGGATTCGGACGCGTTTTGGCAAAACCTCCCTGAAAATATTTTGTTGGATTCGGGTGTGTTTTGGATTCGGGTGTTTTTTTTACAAAAAACCCTCAAAAACTGCTTAAATCATAGAAGTTGGGGGTCATTTTGATCCCATAGTATTATTAACCTCAATAACCATAATTTCCACTCATTTCCAGTCTATTCTGAACACCTCACACCTCACAATATTATTTTTAGTCCTAAAATTTGCACCGAGGTCGCTGGATGACTAAGCTAAGCGACCCAAGTGGCCCACACAAACACCTGGCCCATCTAGGAGTGGCACTGCAGTGTCAGACAGGATGGCACTTAAAAAAATAGTCCCCAAACAGCACATGAAGCAAAGAAAAAAAGAGGCGCAATGAGGTAGCTGTGTAACTAAGCTAAGTGACCCAAGTGGCCCACACAAAGACCTGGCCAATCTAGGAGTGGCACTGCAGTGTCAGACAGGATAGCACTTCCAAAAATAGTCCCCAAACAGCACATGATGCAAAGAAAAATGAAATAAAAAGAGGTGCAAGATGTAATTGTCCTTGGGAACTCCCACCCACCCTTATGTTGTATAAACAGGACATGCACACTTTAACAAACCCATCATTTCAGCGACAGGGTCTGCCACACAACTGTGACTGAAATGACTGGTTGGTTTGGGCCCCCACCAAAAAAGAAGCAATCAATCTCTCCTTGCACAAACTGGCTCTACAGAGGCAAGATGTCCACCTCCTCCTCATCGTCCGATTCCTCACCCCTTTCACTGTGTACATCCCCCTCCTCACAGATTATTAATTCGTCCCCACTGGAATCCACCATCTCAGGTCCCTGTGTACTTTCTGGAGGCAATTGCTGGTGAATGTCTCCACAGAGGAATTGATTATAATTCATTTTGATGAACATCATCTTCTCCACATTTTCTGGAAGAAACCTCGTACGCCGATTGCTGACACACTCTTTCGGAGTACAAACTGGAGGGGGGGCAACTTAGGTAAAATAAAGCCAGTTTGTGCAAGGGCCTCCAAATTGCCTCTTTTTCCTGCCAGTATACGTACTGACTGTCTGACATGCCTACTTGGATGCTGTCACTCATATAATCCTCCACCATTCTTTCAATGGTGACAGAATCATAGGCAGTGACAGCAGACGACATGTCTGAAATCGTTGGCAGGTCCTTCAGTCCGGACCAGATGTCAGCACTTGCTCCTGACTGCCCTGCATCACCACCAGCGGGTGGGCTCGGAATTCTTAGCCTTTTCCTCGCAGCCCCAGTCGCGGGAGAATGTGAAGGAGGAGCTGTTGACGGGTCACGTTCCGCTTGACTTGACAATTTTCTCACCAGCAGGTCTTTGAACCTCTGCAGACTTGTGTCTGCCAGAAAGAGAGGTACAATGTAGGATTTAAACCTAGGATCGAGCACAGTGGCCAAAATGTAGTGCTCTGATTTCAACAGATTGACCACCCGTGAATCCTGGTAAAGCGAATAAAGGGCTCCATCCACAAGTCCCACATGCCTAGCGGAATCGCTCTGTTTTAGCTTCTCCTTCAATGTCTCCAGCTTCTTCTGCAAAAGCCTGATGAGGAGAATGACCTGACTCAGGCTGACAGTGTCTGAACTGACTTCACGTGTGGCAAGTTCAAAGGGTTGCAGAACCTTGCACAACATTTAAATCATTCTCCACTGCGCTTGAGTCAGGTGCATTCCCCCTCCTTTGCCTATATCGTAGGTAGCTGTATAGGCTTGAATGGCCTTTTGCTGCTCCTCCATCCTCTGAAGCATATAGAGGGTTGAATTCCACCTCGTTACCACCTATTGCTTCAGATGATGGCAGGGCAGGTTCAGGAGTGTTTGCTGGTGCTCCAGTCTTCGGCACGCGGTGGCTGAATGCCGAAAGTGACCCGCAATTCTTCGGGCCACCGACAGCATCTCTTGCACGCCCTTGTCGTTTTTAAATAATTCTGCACCACCAAATTCAATGTATGTGCAAAACATGGGACGTGCTGGAATTTGCCCAGATGTAATGCACACACAATATTGGTGGCATTGTCACAAATCCCCAGGAGAGTCCAATTGGGGTAAGCCATTCTGCGATGATGTTCCTCAGTTTCCGTAAGAGGTTGTCAGCTGTGTGCCTTTTATGGAAAGCGGTGATACAAAGCGTAGCCTGCCTAGGAACGAGTTGGTGCTTGCAAGATGCTGCTACTGGTGCCGCCGCTGCTGTTCTTGCTGCGGGAGGAAATACATCTACCCAGTGGGCTGTCACAGTCATATAATCCTGAGTCTGCCCTGCTCCACTTGTCCACATGTCCGTGGTTAAGTGGACATTGGAAACAACTGCATTTTTTAGAACACTGGTGACTCTTTTTCTGACGTCTGTGTACATTTTCAGTATCGCCTGCCCAGAGAAATTGAACCTAGATGGTATTTGGTACCGGGGACACAGTACCTTAATCAATTCTCTAGTTCCCTGTGAATTAACGATGGATACCGGAAACACGTTTCTCACCACCCAGGCTGCCAAAGCCTGAGTTATCCGCTTTGCAGCAGGATGACTGCTGTGATATTTCATCTTCCTTGCAAAGGACTGTTGGACAATCAATTGCATACTGGAAGTAGTACAAGTGGTCTTCCGACTTCCCCTCTGGGATGATGATCGACTCCCAGCAGCAACAACAGCGGCGCCGGCAGCAGTAGGCGGTACACTCAAGGATGCATCGGAGGAATACCATGCAGTAGAGGACTCGTCAGACTTGACAGTGACATGGCCTGCAGGACTATTGGCTTTCCTGTCTATGGAGGAAATTGACACTGAGGGAGTTGGTGGTGTGGTTTGCAGGAGCTTGGTTACAAGAGGAAGCGATTTAGTTAGCAGTTGACTGCTTCCGCTGTCACCCAAAGTTTTTGAACTTGTCAATGACTTCTGATGAATGTGCTCCAGGTGACGTATAAGGGAGGATGTTCCTAGGTGGTTAACGTCCTTTCCCTTACTTATTACAGCTTGACAAATGCAACACACGGCTTGACACCAGTTGTCCGCATTTCATTTCAGGTGATTTTTTTGGTATTTTGACCAGGCATGTCAATGGCCATATTCGTCCCACGGACAACAGGTCTCTCCCCGGGTACCTGACTTAAACAAACCACCTCACCATCAGAATCCTCCTTGTCAATTTCCTCACCAGCGCTAGCTCACCCAGATCCTCATCCTGGTGTACTTCAACAGTGACATCTTCAATTTGACTATCAGGAACTGGATTGCGGGTGCTCCTTCCAGTACTTGCAGGGGGCATGCAAAGGGTGGAAGACGCCACCTCTTCCCGTCCAGTGTTGGGAAGGTCAGGCATCGCAACCGACACAATTGGACTCTCCTTGGGGATTTGTGATTTAGAAGAACGCACAGTTCTTTGCTGTGCTTTTGCCATCTTAAGTTTTTTTTAAGTTTTCTAGCAGGAGGATGAGTGCTTCCATCCTCATGTGAAGCTGACCCACTAGTCATGAGGAACATAGGAGAGGGCCTCAGCCGTTCCTTGCCACTCCGTGTCGTAAATGGCATAATTTTGATTTTTGGTTCATTTTACTGAACTTTTGTTTTTTGGATTTTACATGCTTTCTACTATGACATTGGGCATCGGCCTTGGCAGACGATGTTGATGGCATTTAATTGTCTCGGCCATGACTAGTGGCAGCAGCTTCAGCATGAGGTGGAAGTGGATCTTGATCTTTCCCTATTTTACCCTCCACATTTTTGTTCTCCATTTTTTAATGTGTGGAATTATATGCCAGTAATATATTTATCAATAGCAATGGCCTACTACTATATATACTGCGCACAAAAACTGAAATGTACCACAGGTATGGATGGATAGTATACTTGATGACACATTGGTAGGTAGAGCAGTGGCCTACTGTACCGTACTGCTATATATTATATATACTGGTGGTCAGCAAACTGTGTATAACTGAAATGCACCACAGGTATGGATGGATAGTATACTTGACGACACAGAGGTAGGTAGAGCAGTGGCCTACTGTACCATACTGCTATATATTATATATACTGGTGATCAGCAAACTGTGCAAAACTGAAATGCACCACAGGTATGGATGGATAGTATACTTGACGACACAGAGGTAGGTAGAGCAGTGGCCTACTGTACCGTACTGCTATATATTATATATACTGGTGGTCAGCAAACTGTTCAAAACTGAAATGCACCACAGGTATGGATGGACAGTATGCCTGATGACACAGAGGTAGGTAGAGCAGTGGCCTACTGTACCGTACTGTTATATATATTATGTATACTGGTGGTCAGCAAACTGTGCAAAACTGAAATGCGCCACAGGTATGGATGGATAGTATACTTGACGACACAGAGGTAGGTAGAGTTGGGGCCTAATGTACCGTACTGCTATATATTATATATACTGGTGGTCAGCAAACTGTGCAAAACTGAAATGCACCACAGGCATGGATGGGAAAATATACTTGACACAGAGGTAGAGCAGTGGACTACTGTACCGTACTGCTATATATATAGTTATACCGGTGGTCAGCAAAATTCTGCACTGTCCTCCTTGTCACAACTGAGGGCCTGAGCTGACGGGAGGCAGCCTCAGTTGTAGGGGCTGAGATGTACCGGAACCTGGGAGGTTGTATCAGACCCCTGGACATGTAAGTAACATGAATAATAACTGCCCGAAGGCGTGACCACGACAACTTGGATAAAAGTCAATGATGTTTATTATGACAACTCCGCAACACAGCAGCAGTAAAAGAAAACGTAAAAGTCAGCAAAGAATAAATACAGTTCCTGGGTACTACAGGATGGCAGGAGCCACAGGGCACTGGTAGTGTGAGATAGTTCTTATAATCTTCTAGATGGAAAGTCCTTACCAGGCCCGACTGTAGCAATGGAGATAACCCAGGATTGTACCAGCTGGTGCTCCAGGAAAAGCTGGGTTGCTGAAGATAAAACGGCTGCTGTGGATACTGGCTGGAACCAGACTGTTGTTAGCACGGAGTGGATACTGGCTGGAACCAGTTAAATAATAAATGAACTTGGGAGCGATGAAATATGAACTGAAATGTAGAACTTGAGAGCGGAGAAATAATAATACCGGTAGAGAGTGGTAAAGTGTAGAAAGGACACCGGCCCTTTAAGAGAAGCTGTACTCTGCTGGAAGCTGAGCTGGAAGCAGGTAATGTTGTAGCTGGAAACAGATGAATCCACAATGGATTGGAGAGTCAGGCTACACCGCAGGTGGAATGCTGGTGCGGGTCTCTATGGTGGAAGTCTTGAGACAGGAGCGGGAACCTGGAAGACAATCACAGGAGAGAGACAAACAGGAACTAGGTTTGACAACCAAAGCACTGACGCCTTCCTTGCTCAGGCACAGTGTATTTATACCTGCAGCAAGGAAGGGATTGGCTAGGCAATTATGCAGATTAACAATACTGACAACAGATTGGAGGAAATGATCAGCTGACAGAATCCAAGATGGCTGCGCCCATGCAGACACTTGGAGGGAAGTTTGGTTTGTAATCCATGTGGTAATGAAAACAGTAATGGCGGCGCCGGCCACTGGAGACAGGAGACGCCAGGCTGACAAGTGCACATCCAACCACGCTGACACAGCGGAGGCCGCGGCTGACGTAATCGCCACTCTGACACTCTGCATGCAGAAGCTCAGGGACGGCGGCGGAGGCCGCGGGAGACGCCATGCCAGATGTAATAAGGCGTTACTGTGACAGCGTCTCAGAGAGACAGGAGAGGATGCAGGAATGTGAACATTAGGATAACAGATGGGATCCGGTCCTGGAGCGCTGAGCCAGCCTTAGGAGGCATCTGATGGGTAAGAAATGGCGTCCAGATATCCGGATCGTGACAGCACCCCCCCCTTTAGGAGTGGCCCCAGGACGCTTCTTTGGCTTTTGAGGAAACTTGGAATGGAATCTCCGGACCAAGGCAGGAGCATGGACATCAGAAGCATTGGTCCATGAACGTTCCTCAGGGCCGTAACCCTTCCAGTCAATAAGATACTGTAGTTGACCGTAACGGTGACGTGAGTCCAGGATCTTGGCCACTTCATACTCAACGCCTCGTTGAGTTTGGACTTTCGGAGTTGGAGGAAGTGAGGAATGAAACCGATTCAAGATCAGCGGTTTCAACAGGGAAACATGGAATGTCCTGGGTATTTTTAAGAAGGGAGGCAACTGAAGTCTGTAAGCAACAGGATTGATGACTTGTTCAATCTTGAAAGGACCGATATAGCGAGGTGCAAACTTCATACTGGGAACTCTTAACCTCAAATTCTTCGTGGATGACCATACCCGATCACCCACCTTGAGAGCAGGAACTGCTCGACGCTTCTTATCCGCAAACTTCTTGTACCTGAACGATGCCTTGAGCAGAGCTGATCGTACGCTCTTCCAGATATTGGCAAACTGATGCAAGGTGATATCCACTGCGGGAACAGAAGTTGCTGGAAGCGGTTGGAACTCAGGGACTTTAGGGTGGAATCCAAAGTTAGTGAAGAATGGTGTTGAAGCAGATGAAGAATGATACTGGTTGTTATGACAGAACTCGGCCCAGGGAAGTAATTGAACCCAGTCATCTTGAGAGGAGGACACATAGATGCGGAGGAAGGCCTCCAAGTCCTGATTCACCCTCTCGGTTTGACCATTGGTCTGAGGATGGTAAGCCGTGGAAAACTTTAGCTTGACTTGAAGGACTTGACATAAACTTCGCCAGAATTTGGCTGTGAATTGAACTCCTCGATCTGAGATAATTTCTTCAGGAAGACCGTGGAGTCGGAAGATCTCTTGTATGAATACTTGAGCCAACTTGGAAGCTGACGGAAGACCGGTGAGAGGAATGAAGTGTGCCATCTTGGTGAACCGGTCAACTACCACCCAGATGGTATTGAACTTGTTGCACATGGGTAAATCTGTAATAAAATCCATCGACAAATGGGTCCAAGGTCGACGGGGAACAGATAGTGGAACCAGTTGCCCCGCAGGCGACTGGCGGGATACCTTATGTTGAGCACACTTTGGGCAAGATGCAATAAACTCCAAGACGTCCTTTTTCAGAGTTGGCCACCAATAGGACCTAGAGATAAACTCCAGGGTTTTTTGGATACCTGTATGTCCGGCAAAATGGGAAGCATGGGCCCAATGCATGAGCTTCTTCCTTAGCATCGGTTTCACAAAACTTTTCCCTGATGGGGGCGTAGAGTCCATCCCTACCGTGGAGAATGCCAACGGATTTATAATAGGATGCTTGTCTGAAGACTCTGACTCATTTTCTTGCTCCCATGAGCGGGAAAGGGCATCGGCCTTGCGATTCTGAGAGCCCGGACAGAACTGGAGTTTAAAGTCGAACCTGGAAAAGAAAAGTGCCCATCTGGCCTGACGAGGGTTGAGACATTGTGCGCCTTTCAGATATAAAAGGTTCTTGCGGTCTGTAAGTATGGTGATTGAATGAGAAGCTCCCTCCAACAGATACCTCCACTCTTCTAGAGCGAGCTTGATGGCTAGCAACTCCTGGTCGCCAATGGCATAGTTGCGCTCAGCTGGGGAGAACTTCCGGGAGAAGAAACTGCAAGGGTGTAAATGGCCATCTTTAGCCCTCTGAGATAACACCGCTCCTACTCCAACGGAGGAGGCATCCACCTCTAAGATGAAAGGAGAGTCGATGTCAGGCTGTTTCAGAACAGGCGCAGAGATGAACCTTTGTTTTAAAAGATGAAATGCTTGCATGGCTTCTTCAGACCACTTGGACGGGTTAGCACCCTTCTTAGTGAAAGCAGTAATAGGCGCCACAATGGTGGAAAAGTCTCGTATAAACTTTCGGTAATAGTTGGCGAACCCCAAGAACCTCTGGACCCCTTTGAGGGTTAAGGGTATCGGCCAATTTTGGATTGCTTGTAGTTTCTCAGGATCCATCTCTAGTCCGGAACCGGACACAATGTACCCTAGAAACGGAATGGACTTGACTTCAAAGACGCATTTCTCTAATTTGCAATAGAGATGATTGACACGGAGACGGGACAGAACCTCTTTAACCCAAAAACGATGTTCCTCTAAATCGTTGGCAAAAATGAGGATATCGTCTAGATAGACCACAACATGACGGTATAGAATGTCTCTGAAGATCTCATTGACAAAATGCTGGAAGACAGCTGGAGCATTACTCAATCCGAAGGGCATGACGAGGTACTCATAATGTCCGTCACGGGTGTTAAAGGCGGTCTTCCACTCGTCACCCTCACGGATCCGGATGAGATTGTATGCACCTCTCAAGTCCAGCTTTGTAAAGATGGTAGCTCCGCTAACTCTGTCAAAGAGCTCAGTAATCAGGGGTAAAGGATAACGGTTCTTGATGGTAATGTCGTTCAAACCTCTGTAGTCGATGCACGGCCGCAGACCACCATCTTTCTTTTTTACAAAAAAGAAGCCTGCGCCGGCTGGGGAAGAAGAAGGTCGAATGAACCCCTTTGCTAGGTTCTCTTTAATGTATTCCTCCATAGAATGCGTCTCAGGCAGAGACAACGGATAAGTTCGGCCTCGAGGTGGAACCTTCCCTGGAACGAGATCAATCGGGCAGTCCCATTCTCTATGAGGAGGAAGGATATCAGCAGAAGCTTTACTGAACACATCCGTGAAATCTTGATATGGAGGAGGTGGAACATCAGACGACCTGGGGGAGGAAGAACAGACAGGCAATACTTTAAACAAACATGTCTCAGCACAGGAGGAACCCCATGCCAGGATTTGCGTAGTCGTCCAATCAATTGTAGGATTGTGAAGACGGAGCCATGGAAGGCCCAGGACCACAGGATGTGTGGCTCTTGGAATCACTAAAAAAGAAATAAGTTCGGAATGAAGAACTCCCACTCTCAGACGAACTGGTAGAGTCCTTAAAGAAATAACTGCATCAAAAATTTTGCTGCCATCCACGGCAGTTAAAGAAATGGACGAAGGAAGTCTCTCGGTGGGTAGGGACCACCGTTTAACATAGGCTTCGGTAATAAAGTTCCCAGCTGCTCCGGAATCAAGGAGGGCAATGACGTTCCGATAACGTTGAGCAACTTGAAGCGAGACTGGGAGATTACAATCTTGAGGAGATGGAGAGGAGATCATTACTCCTAGCCGGCCCTCTCCTTGGCGAGCTAGGATTTGGAGTTTCCCGGACGTTTGGGACAAGCATTAATGGTGTGAGACGGAGCTGCACAATAGAGACAGAGAGACTCGGAGAGATGTCTTCGGCGCTCAGCAGGAGTTAAACGGGAACGGCCAAGTTGCATGGGCTCATCTTTAGATGGTGACAGTTGACGAGGAGGAGGAGCAGAAGATTTTGGAGCAGATGATCTTCCACGCTCAGTTGCTCTCTCTCTGAAACGTAAATCAACTTTCTAGCAGAGTGAGATTAGCTCATCTAACTTAGAAGGTAAGTCTCTGGTAGCTAACTCATCTTTAATACGCTCAGATAAGCCATGCCAGAATGCAGCATACAGGGCCTCGTCGTTCCATGCCAGTTCGGATGCCAGGATCTGGAACTGTATCAGATATTGTCCTACAGTACGTGACCCCTGGCGTAAACGGAGAATCTCGGATGAAGCTGAGGTTACCCGGCCTGGCTCGTCGAAGATGCGCCTGAATGTTGACACGAAGGCAGTGTAGGAAGATAGCAGGGTGTCGGACCTCTCCCATAACGGTGATGCCCAATCAAGGGCTGAGCCACTGAGAAGAGAAATAATGTAGGCAATTTTTGTACGGTCACTGGGAAAATTGCCAGGTTGTAGCTCAAACTGAATCTCACACTGGTTGAGAAATCCCCTGCAGAATCTTGGAGATCCGTCAAATTTTGCTGGCGTTGGAAGATGAAGACGTGGAGCAGAAATGGGTAAGGTGGGTGGGGTTATAGCTGGAGTCACTGTGGTTGACGCACCAGACGCGCCTGATCCACGGAGAGTTGTCTGAATCCCATCCAGCCGAGTAGAGAAATCCTGGAGACAGCGGATGATGTGGCCCTGTGCAGCCTCCTGATGTTCTAGTCGGGCTGCCAGTTCTTGCATCGGCCTGGCCGCTTGATCCTGGTCTCCGGCTGGATTCATTAGGTCAGTGCTTACTGTCACAACTGAGGGCCTGAGCTGACGGGAGGCAGCCTCAGTTGTAGGGGCTGAGATGTACCGGAACCTGGGAGGTTGTATCAGACCCCTGGACATGTAAGTAACATGAATAATAACTGCCCGAAGGCGTGACCACGACAACTTGGATAAAAGTCAATGATGTTTATTATGACAACTCCGCAACACAGCAGCAGTAAAAGAAAACGTAAAAGTCAGCAAAGAATAAATACAGTTCCTGGGTACTACAGGATGGCAGGAGCCACAGGGCACTGGTAGTGTGAGATAGTTCTTATAATCTTCTAGATGGAAAGTCCTTACCAGGCCCGACTGTAGCAATGGAGATAACCCAGGATTGTACCAGCTGGTGCTCCAGGAAAAGCTGGGTTGCTGAAGATAAAACGGCTGCTGTGGATACTGGCTGGAACCAGACTGTTGTTAGCACGGAGTGGATACTGGCTGGAACCAGTTAAATAATAAATGAACTTGGGAGCGATGAAATATGAACTGAAATGTAGAACTTGAGAGCGGAGAAATAATAATACCGGTAGAGAGTGGTAAAGTGTTGAAAGGACACCGGCCCTTTAAGAGAAGCTGTACTCTGCTGGAAGCTGAGCTGGAAGCAGGTAATGTTGTAGCTGGAAACAGATGAATCCACAATGGATTGGAGAGTCAGGCTACACCGCAGGTGGAATGCTGTTGCGGGTCTCTATGGTGGAAGTCTTGAGACAGGAGCAGGAACCTGGAAGACAATCACAGGAGAGAGACAAACAGGAACTAGGTTTGACAACCAAAGCACTGACACCTTCCTTGCTCAGGCACAGTGTATTTATACCTGCAGCAAGGAAGGGATTGGCTAGGCAATTATGCAGATTAACAATACTGACAACAGATTGGAGGAAATGATCAGCTGACAGAATCCAAGATGGCTGCGCCCATGCAGACACTTGGAGGGAAGTTTGGTTTGTAATCCATGTGGTAATGAAAACAGTAATGGCGGCGCCGGCCACTGGAGACAGGAGACGCCAGGCTGACAAGTGCACATCCAACCACGCGGACACAGCGGAGGCCGCGGCTGACGTAATCGCCACTCTGACACTCTGCATGCAGAAGCTCAGGGACGGCGGCGGAGGCCGCCGGAGACGCCATGCCAGATGTAATAAGGCGTTACTGTGACAGCGTCTCAGAGAGACAGGAGAGGATGCAGGAATGTGAACATTAGGATAACAGATGGGATCCGGTCCTGGAGCGCTGAGCCAGCCTTAGGAGGCATCTGATGGGTAAGAAATGGCGTCCAGATACCCGGATCGTGACACTCCTACTATATACTACAATGCAGCACAATTATGGAGCATTTTTCAGGCAAAGAACGTATAATACTGGTGGTCACTGGTCAGCAAAACTCTGCACTGTCCTCCTACTATATAATACTGCTGGTCCCCAGTCCCCACAATAAAGCAATTAGCACACTGAGCACAGATATTTGCAGCACACTGAGCACAGTCAGATATGGAGCGTTTTTCAGGCAGAGAACGTAGATATTTGCACTTGCAGCACACTGAGCACAGATATTTGCAGCACACTGAGCACAGATATTTGCAGCACACTGAGCACAGATATTTGCAGCCCACTGAACATAGAAACTGAGAGGACGCCAGCCACGTCCTCTCACGATCATCTCCAATGCACGAGTGAAAAATGGCGGCGACGCGCGGCTCCTTATATAGAATACGAATCTCGCGAGAATCCGACCGCGGGATGATGACGTTCGGGCGCGCTCGGGTTAACCGAGCAAGGCGGGAGGATCCGAGTCTGCTTGGACCCGTGCAAAAAAAGGTGAAGTTCGGGGGGGTTCGGATCCCGAGTATCCGAACCCGCTCATCGCTAGTTTTTTGGTATAGTAAACTTAAGCCAGGTTGTAGAAATGCTTTCTGATATATAATATATGTATACTGGTTAGATTTATCCTTGCCATCCTGTGTTTACGTTGGGGTTCATTATGCTCTGCATTTACACACTGGGCATCCGGTGTTGTTTTTAATGTTTATTTGTTATTGTCTGTCTCTGTGACATGCACTGGCCATACCCACAGCTCTGACAGCGGCGGGACACGGGCCATCTAGCCCAATGATGCGGCAGCGCTATGGGCGTCCATGAGTGTGACATCTTTGGAACGCACCCTGCGGCGCTGTCGGGCAGGCCGGGCGTCTCACGTGTATGTGGTATTGTCACTTAGTGGTCTTTATAAGGCTGGTGAGTTGCTTTCATGTTTATGTTCACCATTATTTGTGTATGTATTTTCTGTACATCCTGATGACGGTGTTCTACACCGAAACGTTGATGTAATCTCTGGAATCTTTTCTAATTTGAATACAATTTGCCTGTTGCAAAATCCTATGAGTGCCGTCACTCTTCTTGGCATTATTTAATCATGGCCACCCCATGATAGGACTGGATCACCAGGGTATTTGTGCTTATTTTATTTCGAGTGCCGATATACATGGATATATATATATATATATATATATATATATATATTGTGTACAAAAAGTGCAGATAGCGCTACAACCTGGATATTCTATAACCAGATATCCCTGAGATGGGAGATCATAAGTTACACATGAAATAGTGCAAAGCAAATTATTAAATTATTTAGAGAACACTCCCAGATTAAATGGTGTCGCAACCAGATTTCAAAATGTCCAATTCCCAAAGGAACTTAGTTTTCAAATTTGTTCTAGTGATAAATCAGTTGCGCCTTCAGTGTTTGTGAATAAAACGTTGCAAATCCTTAAGTGATAGTTAGAATATGCGTACCAGACATATGTAGAACATTCGCCTTGTTTGTGGTGTCTTTGCATCTGGATGTTCCTTACTCGTACTAACTCTCCGTTCCCATCCGTCCAGGCATTGGTGTGGAGTTTGTACGTATATGCAAGACAATGTGTCAATATACTGCTCTTAGAAAAGTGACTTGGTGCTATTTTTGTGCAAAGTTAGCAGTAAAGTGAATATGTGCAGAGAAAGTGCTGTAAGTGCTTAATAAAAATATATGAATAAAAATAAATATATTACTGGCAGTGTGCTAGTTCCCTTTTTTTCTTAGGTAATGTGCTTAAATACCATTTCTTAGGGGTGCAACACCATATAGCTCAGTATTCAGAGGAGATCTAGAGAGGAGGTATATTTATATGAGGCACTTACATCTAGAGTTGCAATGAATTAAAAAGATGCTGCCGTCATTCCGTCATCAGACTTATATACCTTTAAAAAAGTCCCATATGGGAAGGAAAAGCCTCTGATAGTGTAGTATTATTTAAAAAAAGACATTTAATAATACATAAAACGACAAAAAACATATAGATGGACTCGTACAATTTAAAAGTGCATATAAGCTTATCTGTTATTTTCCTCAGATAGGAGCGGAGTGCCGGTAGGTGCCCAACGCGTTTCGTCCCTTAGTTCATCTCTGGGACTTCCTCAGGGGTCAATAGTGGTCTGCTCTGCATCCCCACACCTTATATTTACTAAGAAGTAGGTCACATTATCAGAACTGGATCGCGCTCGTCAGCCGCGCGCGTAGCGCTACTGCGCATGTGCGGGATTTCAAATCTCGCGTGGCTTTTGCTGCCGAGTGCTAGAACTACATGTGGGAACTACAAGTTTCCATTGCGCATGCGCGTCCGCTGCTATCGCGCATGCGCACTCGAGATGCCGCCGTGATATTACCATACTTTGTCTCTAAATTCTGAGAGACAGAAATAAAGTCGTCAGTGTGCAGCTGCGCATATCTGCCTGCTGGAATCACACTCATGGATGTTATATCATAGCTCATGTCAATTTTGTAAATAAATATAGGTGTTAGGTGCAGGTCACATCACCATATAGTATATTTAAGAGGGATACGGCATGTTACATTTGGGATTAAATGTAACATGCCGTATCCCTCTTAAATATACTATATGGTGATGTGACCTGCACCTAACACCTATATTTATTTACAAAATTGACATGAGCTACGCGCGCGGCTGACGAGCGCGATCCAGTTCTGATAATGTGACCTACTTCTTAGTAAATATAAGGTGTGGGGATGCAGAGCAGACCACTATTGACCCCTGAGGAAGTCCCAGAGATGAACTAAGGGACGAAACGCGTTGGGCACCTACCGGCACTCCGCTCCTATCTGAGGAAAATAACAGATAAGCTTATATGCACTTTTAAATTGTACGAGTCCATCTATATGTTTTTTGTCGTTTTATGTATTATTAAATGTCTTTTTTTAAATAATACTACACTATCAGAGGCTTTTCCTTCCCATATGGGACTTTTTTAAAGGTATATAAGTCTGATGACGGAATGACGGCAGCATCTTTTTAATTCATTGCAACTCTAGATGTAAGTGCCTCATATAAATATACCTCCTCTCTAGATCTCCTCTGAATACTGAGCTATATGGTGTTGCACCCCTAAGAAATGGTATTTAAGCACATTACCTAAGAAAAAAATGGAACTAGCACACTGCCAGTAATATATTTATTTTTATTCATATATTTTTATTAAGCACTTACAGCACTTTCTCTGCACATATTCACTTTACTGCTAACTTTGCACAAAAATAGCACCAAGTCACTTTTCTAAGAGCAGTATATTGACACATTGTCTTGCATATACGTACAAACTCCACACCAATGCCTGGACGGATGGGAACGGAGAGTTAGTACGAGTAAGGAACATCCAGATGCAAAGACACCACAAACAAGGCGAATGTTCTACATATGTCTGGTACGCATATTCTAACTATCACTTAAGGATTTGCAACGTTTTATTCACAAACACTGAAGGCGCAACTGATTTATCACTAGAACATATATATATATATATATATATGAAAATATTCACCCGACACTCCTCAAAGGATACCAATGTATATGTGCTGTGGTTCCCTCCGTAAATGGGGAACAGCCGCCCAACTTATTACCGATAACGTCCTGTATAAAGGACCAGCCATATCTTTCTTTCTAAAGCTTTTACATTTGGTAGTCACTCATAATTAATTATATACTTATAATGAGGTCATGGGTTTAATTTCCACCACGGCGATAACTGTGTGGAGTTTGTATACTTTACCCGTGCTTGCGTGGGTTTCTTCCGGGTACTCTGGTTTCCTCCCATAATCCAAAAATATACTGATAGGTTAATTGTTTCAACAAAAATTAACCCTAGCGTGAATGAGTGTGCGTGTTCATGTGGTAGGGACTATGAATTGTAAGATCCACTGGGGCGGTGACTAATGTGAATGGCCAAATATCCTCTGTACAGCACTGCGGAATATGTGTGCACTATATAAATAACTGGTAATAAATAATAGTCAGGAGGGGTCACTGCCACACAAAGAGCTGCAGAGAAGGGGGGTGGATGTAATCTCGGTGTGAGCAAGCAGAGTATGCCCACGTTGGAAGGACCTTGTACCCTAACATTCCGGGCTAGCCGCACCGAGAGTGCTTGTTCAGCACAGATGTAGCCACGATGAGCATGGCTACAGCTGTATTACAGTCACATTAGCAAGAGGTTTGTTCATTCATAGACTCTCACATTGCACTGTTCATGTAAGTGAAGAGCAGGGGCAAAGGAGATTTTTGAGGGTAGGTGCTAGTCACACCATATGTACTGGCCACACCCCATGTGCAGACCACACCCCCACATCACTGGTTACACCCCCACATCACTAGTCACAGCCTTGCTGTGCTGGTCACACCCCCTGCAGCAGCACACAATAAACCCTATAAATTTCAGCTCCAGGCCCATGTGGATCTTAATCTGGCACTGGTCAGACTTTATAATCTAGCAACACAACTATAATGTCATTTTCACAAATAAATAATATGTGTAATTTAAATTTGCTCAGGATAATCAAATTCATTGAAAAAATAAAAAATGTATGTGCTATAGCAGGCTGGTACCACATCTAGCACCATCATCATCAACATTTATAATATAATTGTCAATATGTATCACTACAATCTATTCATAATGGTTATTTTACACATTGTGATAATTTCATGATGTTCAAACTATTAGTAAATATAATATGACATGTCCCAAAAAGCTTACTGCATTATTTATACATTTTTTTGAATTTATTTTTTTAAACTTCTGTTTATTGGTTTTTCAAGAGGGAATTACAAGGATCATCATAAACAGTATAGAGGTCAATGTAAATTTAGTGATACAGATCAACGAATATAGTTAACCATAGACAAGACAGACACAAAGGGGGGAGGAGAGGGGGGTATGGGGGGGAGGTGACATCGCAAAATGGTAATCAGTCATGAGTCGGCTTAGATAAAATGATATGGCAAAGCTCAGCCGTGAATAAAAAAGAAAACAGTACAAATGTATATGGCATATTATTAAACAGTGAGCAAGGAGGAACCTAGGGCATTGTAACTAGTTAGATTGCAACATTTGAAGAAACATTTAAAGAACAAGTCCTTTAGAAAAACATAGTCATGAATTACTCTGTTATGAGACCAATCGATACCGCCCTATACCATCCATGAGAGCCAAGGTATGTAATAATTAAGGCTAGGGAATAATCATCCAATGTTTCAATATAGAGGTCCCATTTTATGTGAAAGGAACGCACGTTGTGCCCATCATTTAGCAGAAGGGATCGCACATCAAAATAGAGATTTTGTAACAATTTCTGTTGGAGCTCATGGATGGGGGGAGCGGATTTTTTAGTCCAGTGTATAAGGATCAGCTTTTTCGCAAGGGTTAGAGCGGTTACAAGGAAGGGGACGGTACAATGTGTATACCTTTGTAAGGGACAACTGTCAAAATTAAGGAGTAAACACACCAGGGGGTCTAGCGATAGCTTGAAACCAATGACAGATCGTATATACAGCATTATTTTATTCCAGAATCTACGTATCTTAGAACATTCCCAGACATAGTGAAAAAAATTGGCATTGGTCTTTCCACATTTGACACAGCATCCAGATTCACCAGCCACCATATGTTTCCTTTGTGCTGGTGCAATATAAGCCCGGTATAAAAATCTAAAATGGACCTCCTGGAGGTATGTGGATTTTAAATAAACAAGGGAAGCAGTATAACCTATCAGTAATCTCTCTAAATCCTCTGGCAAATAGGGGATGTCCTTTTTCCATGCGGAGAAAATACAGGTAACATGGTAGGTCAGTCTTATTCTGTAATCTATCAATGTCATATAGATATGTTTAACGTAAGATAAAGAGAGCACCGGAAATCTTTTTTTAATTTTTTGTGGAGACTAATCCAGCAAAAGTATGTATCCCGAAACAGATGGTTGGAAAGCACAGCCCGGGGTACGTCTGAAGATTTCAGATGTAGTAAGGCTGCCGGGGAGAAGGGATGGAGGACCGCCAAGTCTAGGGAGTAGTCTGTATACGTGGACATGGACAGTAACCAATCACTAGCATACCTGAAGAACACAGCGAGGGTGTATGTCTTAAAGTCGGGGATGCCACGCCCACCTTGGGACCTGGGCAGGACCAGTTTAGTATAGGCAATCCTAGGGTGCCTCCCTTTCCAAAGGAAGTGGGAGATGATGGATTTTATGGATAAAATGTCTCTGTTGTTCAAAGCAATAGGCAAAATCTGAATGAGATAGAACAGTTTGGGGAAGATGATGGATTTGACTGCAGCGGTTCTACCTAACAATGAGAGGGGCAAGGGGTTCCAGGAGGTGAGAAGCGCTTCAACTTTGCGGATCAAGGGTGAGAAATTAAGTGAATATAATGTATCCGTCCTACTGGGGATTAGTAAGCCTAAATATTTAATATGAGTAGAGGTGATTTTAAATTTCGAAAAGACAGAAGAGGAAGAGAGGTCTAAAGAAAAGGTGCCAATTGGAAGATTCTCAGACTTGTCTACATTAATTGTCACGATCCGGGTATCTGGACGCCATTACTTACCCTTCAGATGCCTCCTAAGGCTGGCTCAGCGTTCCAGGACCGGATCCCGCTGTTCCTGAGTTTCCACATGCAGAATGTCAGAGTGGTGATTTCATCAGCCGCGGCCTCCGCTGTGCCCGCGTGGTTAAATGTGCGCTTGTCAGTCTGGCGTCTCCTGTGGCCGGCGTCGCCATTACTGTTTCAATTCTCACATGGATTACAAACCAAACTTCCCTCCAAGTGTCTGCATGGGCGCAGCCATCTTGGATTTTGTCATCTGAGCATTTCCACCAATCTGCTGTCTGTATTGTTGATTTGCATAATTGCCTAGCCAACCCCTTCCTTGCTGCAGGTATAAGTAAGCTGTGCCTGAGCAAGGAAGGCGTCAGTGCTTTGGTTGTCTAACCTAGTTCCAGTTTGTCTCTCTCCTGTGGTTGTCTTCCAGGTTCCAGCTCCTGTCTCCAGACTTCTGCTATAGAGACCCGCACCAGCATTCCATCTGGGGTGTAGTCTGACTCTCCGATCCATTCTGGACTCACCTGTTTCCAGCTACAACAATCACCTGCTTCCAGCCCAGCTTCCAGCAGTGTACAGCTTCTCTTAAAGGGCCGGTGTCCTTTTCTGCAGTTTACCACTCTCCACCGGTATTATTATTTCACCGCTCTCAAACTCCAAACTTCATTATTATTTCATCGCTCTCAAGTTCATTTATTATTTAACTGGTTCCAGCCAGTATCCACTCCGTACCAACAACAGTCTGGTTCCAGCCAGTATCCACAGCAGCCGTTTTACCTTCAGCAGCCCAGCCTTTCCTGGAACATCAGCTGGTACGATCCTGGGTTCTCTCCATTGCTACAGTCAGGCCTGGTAAGGACTTTCCAACTAGAAGATTATAAGAACTGTCTCACACTACCAGTGCCTGTGGCCCTTGCCACCCTGTAGTACCCAGGAATTGTATTTATCCTCTGTTGACTTTTATGTTTCCTTTTACTGCTGCTGTGTTACGGAGTTTGTCATAATAAACATCATTGACTTTTATCCTGGTTGTCGTGGTCACGCCTTCGGGCAGTTATTCTACATGTTACTTACATGTCTAGGGGTCTGATACAACCTCCCAGGTTCCGTTACATCTCAGCCCCTACAACTGAGGCTGCCTCCCGTCAGCTCAGGCCCTCAGTTGTGACATTAATTTTATATCCGGAGGTCCTCCCAAAGGACGTTACCAGTTCCATAATGTTTGGAAGTGAATGCGATGGGTCAGTTACGAAGAGCAGCATATCATCTGCGAAAAGAGATAGTTTGACCTCTTGGGAGGAGAGCCGGACACCTTTGAAGTCTTGAGAGGAGCGAAGGGCTGTTGCTAGGGGTTCAATGGGCATAGCAAATAGAAGGGGGGAGAGGGGGCATCTCTGCCTGGTTCCCCTAAAGATATGAAAGGAATCAGACAACTGCCCATTACAAAGAATTTGGGAGGTGGGGTTGGTGTAGAGAATTTTAATACAGGAGATATAGAAGGGGGGAAGGCCAAAGCGAGCCATACAAGCATATAGATGAGGCCACTGTACCAGGTCGAAGGCCTTCTCCGCATCCAATGAAACTATCACACCTGGAGGGGAAATCCCACGAGAGTTTTGGAGATGATGGACCACCGACAGCACTTTGCGTACATTAAGGACCAAGTAATGTGTACCTCCATTGGTTGCACACCCTGCCAGCAGTAACCTACACAGTGCACCTCACATGGCTGCCTCGGATGGTTCCTCCATGGGCAGGGTGTGCTTCATTTGGATCTTTCCATGCTGGGTATAGCATACTCCTACACTCGTGTCAGTTTTCCCGTGAATGCATTTGGCCCTTGTATGGCTCATCTCCCACTGTGTAACCTTCGTAGTGAGCCCAACATGGCTGCCTTATCTGGTAAACTTGTGGATGGGATGAAAAATACATGGACCTGATGGTTTTATTGGAACCCTACTCTGAACCTAAGGACTCTGCAATCTCCCCGTTTTGTGTTCTCTTCTAGGGGTGGACTATTCCACCCTGGGTAATCCTACGCAGAGCGCTTAAGATGGCTGCCGCACCTGGTACCTTGTGAGGGTGGAATACACAACCCCTGGAGGTTATTACCCAAAATGCTTACACCAACCCTGCATTATGCTTTCTGTCTTTATTGTCTGTGTGGTTTATCTTTTGATGTAATACTTAAATCTTCTGTATTATGTGCATTGTTTGAGTTCTAGTTGGCGCTGCGGATGGCTGCCTCGGTGCTGCTCTGCCAAGCAGCCTTTGTGTTTAGTCCTACGTGTATAATATGTCTAACATGTTGAGTCTGTTGTACAGTTGCAATGTGCAGTATCAACTCATACGTGTAATGTGTGTAATGTATGCTATGTTCTTCCCCCTTCGTATGCTATGTATTCCCCCTTCATTTTGCTGCTTGGCGATGCATTGTACCACAAAGAATTCCTAGTGTACGTGAGTACACCTGGCCAATAAAGCTGATTCTGATTCTGAAGTGTCTGCCTCTAATGAATCCGGTTTGGTCCGAATGAATGATGGTTGGCAAGACGTCTTGTAGTCGATCTGCGAGTATCTTCGCCAGGATCTTATAATCGGAGTTGAGGTGGGATATAGGCCTGTAGGAGCCTGGCAGTGTCAGGTCCCTGCCAGGCTTAGGAAGGACTTTAATATATGCTGAATTAAAGTAAAGAGGGGCTTCACCTGATTGCAAAATGTGATTAAAGACGGCAACAAGAGTGTCCAAGATCTCCAAATGGAGTGTCTTATAGAAGCTGCCCCCGAACCCATCAGGTCCGGGAGCCTTGCTAGGATTGAGAGAGCCTATAACTCGGGATACCTCCCCTGGTGTGATGGGAGTGGACAAGACCTCCCCCTGTCCAGGATGAATAGAAGGGAGAGGCAGGGATGACCAAATTGTGTCCTGGTCTGTAGAAGAAGGAGAACAGGACGTAGGAGGGGAGCCAGGAGGAGAGTAGAAAGCAGTGTAGAATTCCTTCATAGTGTCAGCTATCTGTTTGTTGGTGGACGTTAGTGAACCATCTGAAATACTTTAAGGGTAAACCACAGCTGCAGGGCTGGATCCTTTAAGGATATTTGTGAGGAGTTTACCTGTTTTGTTTCTGAAGCGATGGTAGCAGTAATTCATACGGTATAAGTATTTGTTGCCTCTCTTATTGAGAAACTCAGTGTAATGATTATTGTCTGACAGATAAGCTGATTTGATTAATGGGGAAGGGTTACTTTGGTAGGAGGAAAAAGTGGAGGTGAGAGCATGCTGCAAGGAGAGGTAGGTTGTTGCGTATTCTTTGTTCAAGCGGGACACATAGGAGATGATTGAGCCCCGATGGACTGACTTGGCGGTTTGCCAAAACAAAGGAGGGTCATTTACCAAACTGGAAGCATTGTCGGTGACAAAGCTTTTCCAACTGTCTGACAGCAATAATTTAAAATCAGGTGAGGTGAGGAGGTGGGAGGGGAAGCGCCAGGAAGCATTGGAGGGCCGTTCATCCGAGATGTCTATCTCGAACCACCTCAGGGCGTGGTCAGAAATAGTGATTGGTTCAATTGTTACCATGGATACTCTTGTGAACAAGGTCGTAGATATCAGGAGATAGTCTATCCTAGAGAACGTTCCATAGGCCACAGAGAGACAAGTGTATTTCCATGCGGTGGGGTTAGAGGACCCCCAAATATCCACTAAGGCTAACTGGGAAGTTAAATGAGGGATACCAATTTTAGGCAAAGTTGGAGGGGGCCTGCGGATTGTATGGGCGTTGGACCTATCCAGGGACTCATCAGAAATGAGGTTAAAGTATCCACAAATGATAAGGGGCTCATCCATATACGGGATTAGTTTAGCAATAAGGGTGAGAAAGAAGCTTTTACAATAGATAGTGGGGGCGTAGACGTTACAGACAGTGAATATCTGAGAGTGAAGTGTTAGTTTAGTAATAGTAAATCTACCCTCAGGATCTGTAATTGTCTGAAGTATAGTATAGGGAATATTGCGTCTAATAAGTATCGCTACCCCACGGGCCTTGGAGTTAAATGAGGCAGAGGCGAGGAGTTTCCAACCCAGCATCTGGAGTTTGACCATTTCTGTAGGAATTAAATGCGCTTCTTGTATAAACACCATATCTAGTTTCATTGCATTAAAGTAAACCAGGATTTTCCTCCTTTTTGCAGGGGAGCTAAAACCCCCTACATTACATGATCCTATTTTTAGACTAGACATGTAAAATCTAACATAGGAATTAGACCATTTATACACAGGCTAGCAGAAAAAAGAAGCGTCATACCTATATATTTTGAAATATTATCCGTGGTAAAAGGAGGGGGAGGGAAAAACAAGGGGAGGGGGAAACACACGGACAAGTAATCAAAAATAGAAAAGAAATAGACTGGTAGAAAGGGGTTCACGCGCAGCGTGATAGTCTGAGAGCGAATGCAGACACTAGACTTCTGGAAAAAAACAATAAAACAACAATAGTGCAAGCACCAAAGTGCTACCAACATAATACCCGGAGCATGAGCACCGACCGTGCCCGGTAAGGTGTATTAAAGTGAGCTAAATGAGAGTCACATGGTAGTAGACTTGTAATGTCGCCAACATCATGGAGAGGCAGCAGGAGGGGGGGATCCGAGATGTCACCCGAAACAACATAATTATCATCACGTAGAAAGTCATCAGCATCAGAAGGAGAGAGAAAGTCGTAATGTCTATCTTTGTAGAATATGCGTAGTTTTGCAGGGTATATTAGGGCGAACTTCTGTTTGTTGCGCACAAGCCTGGAACAGATGGGTGAGAAAGCTTTTCTCGCTTTCGTCAGCTCAGCTGAGAAGTCTTGGAATATCCGCAGCCTGGCTCCTTCCCAGTTTATAACAGGAATTTTACGAGACGCTCTCCATGTCTCAAGTTTATGCGTGTAACTGAGGCATTTAAAAAGTGTGACTCGCGGCCGGGGGTCATTCTGGCGTGGTGGAGGACCCACCCGGTGGACACGCTCAATTATCATATCTTTACAAAGTTCCTGAATTCCCAGAAGTTGTGGCAAAGTTAGCTTAACGAATTTTTCCAAGTCGGGTCCTTAATGGACTCGGGGAGCCCCACTACTCGCGTGTTATTATGTCGCGAGCGATTTTCGATATCTTCCATACGGTTAATAAGAATATAATTATCTTTCTCTAAGCGTTTTAACTCGGATTGTACATCAGCCATATCATGGGCTAAGGAGCCTGTTCTATTTTCAGCCCCTGACACACGGACATTGAGTTGCTGTACTTGTGCTGAAATGTCACTCACCGCCTGGGAGAGAAGCGGCCCCACCACGGAGGTAACTGCATCCACCAGATCTGCATAGGTGAGGGGAGCATCGGGTAACCGGAGGGAGTAAGGGGAAGCGTCAGGTCCCCCCTCTGCTGCCGATTTCTTGCTGGCCGGGGACGCCGTCTGCGCGTCTGTGTCCGGCGCCATGTTGGGATCCACAGCGCGCTTCACCTGGTGCAGCGTCTGTTGGAGCGAGCGCTGCTGCTGCGAAGAGGTCACAAATTTGTCCATGAGGGACAATCTCTGAGGGTTGGAGAGCAATGTGGGTGCTCTGGGAGGCTTTTCAGCCATGTAAAGGTCAGTTGTAGCCGGGCACGGAGCGGAGCTGTGAAAGGGAGCTTCTCACTCCATGCACCCGGAACCGGAAGTGCATTATTTATTATTTTAATATATACTATGATCTGATTTCAAGAATATTTCAGTTAGTAAAATGTTTTTGTCAACAAACCCAATTATGATATAGCACTCTGATTACAACCAAACTATATGTAATATATCTGCCTTTCTGTGTACCATTTCCCAATGTCTTAATGTGGAAATGTTTGTGCTTAGACTAATATTATACTAGTTTAACAGAGTATATAAATAAAAATTCTTGCAACTAACTGAAAAATATTACTAAACTTTATTCATTTGTCTGACATGTGCATCAAATTTGCTTGCCTGAATGCTTTTCCCTGAACACATCTGTGCATTATGTTCAATTAATTTGCAATATGTTAATATAGTTATCACAAAGAAAAACTTATGTACTTCTGTACCAATCACTAAATATAATTTTGTTTGCAACAAATATGCCTGCTTTTGGCCTTTCATGCATTTTTTTTAGTAGACCAGCTGCATGGCATAATAATTACACCACAGTGTATACCGTATGAATACAGACAAAAAGAGCAAATATTGTAAGAATTTATCCTTGCCAGTATACTGTAAATTTGACTATATCTAGGACAGAACAGAGACATGAGATACTAGTTCATAAGTTTTTAACAATATTAAAGCTCGCAACTCAATGTCAAGGGTCCATTCACTTGCATTAATGCTTCAAACATCACTGAACTGTAATTACAATCATGCACACTAACCTCTTTACTTAATAGACCTATATAGGTGTGATTGGTATTTAAATCACACCTACAGTATATAACTGTTTAGGCTAATTATGCAGGATGCGATTAAGATACCAGCTGTCAGGATACCAGCAGTCAGAATACCGATGCCGAAACCCCGACACCTACCAGAATGCCGATGCCAGAAACTCAACACCTGTCAGAATACAGACACCAAAATCCCGACAGTGTCAGGAGACTGACACCAGAATAAAACTGTATTTCCAAAGCTTACTCTTTAAGGCACCATGATTGTACATTTTAAGTATGTCCATGGATATCCTTAAAACTTGAAGTGTTAGAATGACTTGAGAACTGAGATCGGGAACCACTGCAATAAATTAAGTGTTGAAATGCCTACTGTTACACAGACTGCTGAGTACAAATATTTACCAATAAGTAATCCATTAAATATTCAGAGAATACATAAATGTTGGTGTATGTTGTCAAATTATCAACAAGAAGATGGCAGACAATATTCCTGCCTCTACCATAATCCTCACACCATGATGTCAACCCCATTAAAATGTTTCTTCATATTTTTTTACTTTGTCTAAATGTAAACATGTGGCTTTCACTTGCAGAAATACCCTACAATATATTGATTTATAATAACTTTACCTTAGCAGATATTCACTATAGGTATATTACATTGCCTCATAACTACCGTATCCTTAAAATGTTATAGTGGTTGCAACTTGTTCAGAACATCAAGCTAAATAACTATGTATAGTGAGGCTTATTCAGAGTTGGACACAAATAGCACAGCAGCAGTTGTGCGAAATGATGCAGTGGCTGTGACTACTTACAGTATGCAAAAGTTAAAAGATGCCCACTGATGGCTTCTCTGTTTTGCTACTGCTTCTAAAGATGCAACATTGGATGAACTGCATGAGACAATTGAGTAACCCTCAGGTTACTCAGGATGTCTTGCAAAATCATGCAGTTTGGTTCAATGAAGCTTCATCTATGGACTCAGATGCTGGCTTCAGCATGCCCGGAAACCAGGGCCAACACCCTCATTTTCTGAAACACTTTCCATCACCGCCCCACAGCGCCAACAGAATGTCAATCGTGCTGCAGCTTTTGTTGCACTGAGGGTGACATTGCAGATCCAGATCTGCACATGTACAGGTCCAGATCTGCATAGATCTAAAAATATCAGAGATCTGCTTACATATCAAATTTACATAAATCTCTAAATCAGTCCCTGTTGCAGTAGCTGGAAAAGAATGCTGTAATAAAGATTTTTGGCTGAAAATAAGAAATGTACGTTACTGAATATAATATTTTCCAGCAAGTGCTTAGCTCTCTAATCTAATCTAATAACACTATAACAATCCATGGGTCATTGTAGCGCACAACAAAAGTATTAACTTAATGATTTAAGAAAATACTTTAAGCACTCTCAATAATGTTTCCATAAATTCACAAATTTCTATATTTTAATTTACATTTAGAAAGTTGATGATCATAGACTGAGATGATATTGCACGGCTCAACATTGCCCTTTAGCGATTGCAAGTTAATGTACAACTACAGTTGCTTATTGGGAAGTCTATGCCTACATTTTGTGTTTGTTTTGGCTCACATTAAGTTCTATATCAGCACTGTTTACTATATCTCATTTTACTTAATTAAATCCCCATGGCTTACCCCAGTGGCTCCCAAAGCATGTCCTCAAGAAACTATAACAGTCCATGGTTTAATGATATCCATAGCTTACATAGATAGTAAAATCAAAGTGACTGAGATAATAAATGATGTGACTTGTGGCTAAACATGGATATATTTAAAACCTTGACAATTAGGAGTCCTTGAGGGCCGAGTTTAGGAACCACTGGCTTACACAATAGGTACTGATTATGCCATTAACTGAATTATTCAACTAATAACATGAAGTTTAATAGTCCAGGAGAATTGGAATAGAGTAACTAGTCCTACTTCACTAAGTAGAAATAGAGCAGACACAATAGTTCATCTATTTCTTCTTTTGTAAGGACTTGGAAATTGCCCCAAATAAACAGTTTATAACTAAAAATTTAATGTTTCGGATTAGATACATTGGCAGTTGAGTATCTATGTCATTGCTGAAGCGTCAAAAGAGGAATAAATTACCAGTGGAATACCAATGAGGAATGTGTACTTACCAATCAACCATCCCTCTGGCATTTGTCCCGCCTCAAACTTTGTACACAGGGATAACTGATTGAGAATAAAGGAATCATGGCATGAGTCAGGATAGTCAACCACAATGCTCATTATTCTTTAGTTTGCATCACAGACCAGCAGCACATAGGTGGAATAAATGTGGTGGCGATTAAGGAAGACATGCTCTTGACCTAGGTGATAGCTCAAAGTGCATTTTGGCATGCCTACAATTCTAAAAAAAGCTAACATGACATCATGCCACTGTGACTCCTGGATAGGGAAGCAGATAAAGGTATTGGAGAGGATCCTAATTGCAGCAAAGACTTGGTCCATGTAGCATTATAAGGTGGGTTGCAAGATCCCTACCATCCTCCATGTGACTGACTGAAAGTTCCTAGTAGTAAAGAAGTGCAAAACAGCCAGCAGTTTGTGTAGGCCTGATAAAGCTTGTGACCGTGCAGTGTCTGGCTCATGGTGCATTTTTACAAGGTCATACAGGTTCATTAGGTTGTTGTGATTGAGGCATAACATCTATATGACCTCATCCACAGACAGTGCATTAATGTTTAAATGCACATGGAAGAACCTAGGTCTATGTGTGCTCTGTGACACCTCTACCTGCTGGTTTCCAAGTTATGTTTCTTGCTCCTGTGCCCTTTTTTACTGCTAGTGCTGGCCAAATAAAATAACTTGCTGCATTTAGGCTACTCCATAACCTAAATGTGCCTTGGTTGAGACTAGAAACTGAGTGCTGCAGATGAGTGGGTGGGCTTTTATTAGCGTTATGATTGCTTTAATGTTAATTACAATTGAATTTACATGTTGCTTGTTTTTAGTAGTGTTGCATTGAGGTGCAACTTTGTCATGATTTTTGTGACTTTGGTGGTGCTTTTGAAGGGTCTTAGACCAAAAAATGGTTATTCCATGTGGACACGCTAAAAAATATCAGTGCATTGATTTATTACATTGATGTGCTACTTTGATGCCATTTTGGGGTAGAGTGATTTCATAAAAAAAAAATTGTAGCAAATTTGCAATTTCCAATGATGCCAATATTATTTGGACTTGTGCTGAATTGCCGTGATTTGGAGTATGAAGTCTGTATTTGACATATGACTTTTAAGAGAATTATTCTTTAGTAAATTATCGATTCGCAAAATTACATTTTTTTTCACTAAAAAAACTCAAATTGACTGAAATCGCCCTTTGGTAAATTTTCCCTTAACTGTGATAATGACTCGGCCTGTTTACAACAGTCCATGCATTGTTGTCATTCAGTGCATTCAATGATACCATTTCTTTATTGCATTGTTTTCATTCCTCCCAGACATAGCTTGACTTTGCTTCTTGGATATTTTGAGGTATACAGAAAGTGAAATTTTAAAACTACAAATAATATCTGCGAGGGGTTTTTCCTTTATTCTTTAGTACAGAATTCCTGATCTGCGACTGAGTGTGCCTCTAACTCAGACATGCTTCTTGCTGTTGTCCTATCCAACATACATTAGAAAAATGTGATTCTTGTTCCAGGCTTACATTAGGTGGTACTGTTTCACAGAATACAACATCCCTGGTTTTTAAAAGCTTTTTGTTTATAATGTCATCTGATAACATATATCTTTTTTCTTTAGGTAGTTGAGCATTGGATTTACATACCAAACACCCTGAGATGATTGATGCTTGACTAACTTCCAGACCATACGTCTAATGGTGTTTACATTTTCCAGCAACTATGGATGCACATTTCTTTAAATATACTGCTGTAGATACTGCCTCTTCCCAAAAGTACTTTTCTAGGCTGATGTCAGTAAGTAAAGTTCATGCTCTCTCCACAATTGTGACATGTATGCAATGATTAGCTGGTGCTCCATACCGTAGATATTTTAGAAGGTTGCTACACTTTTATTGTCAAGTTCTCCACCTTTGCCAGATCTCAAGATTTTAAGCTTTTGACCAGTTTGAGTTTCCATTGATCTCTTGGAGTCTATAATCATGATACACCAGGTGGCCACAGCTCCATGGGCTGGATCGAATTATTAGCTGTTAATGCACAACACTCCTCTCTGTCTACAACATTAAGGGGTCTATTCATGAAGCAGTGAAAAGAGTGGAGAAGTGAGCCTGTGGAGAAGTTGCCCATGGCAATTGTATAGTATGCAAATTATAAATGTTACTTCAATGCTGATTGGTTGCCATGGGCAACTTCTCCACTGGTTCACTTCTCCACACTTTTCACTGCTTCATAAATAGACCCCTTAGTTGTTTGCCCTAGGTTGCTGTTGTTATCACAGTCCCTCTTTTATTCTACACCAAACATTTGTCCTCTGAGAACCTGTCCTTGAATCCTTTTAGGATATTTATGGCAATGCAGTTGTCCCCATATTTGGCAAAAATAACACATCATAGATGTCTGTGACTACGGTTTCTCCTCTTATTCGTTGGAAAACATGATTGCCCTGACTTTTGTGGTAGTAAGGAGCTTGTCTCTAATCCCTCTGACTGTTATAGGGTCATGTCTATTTAATTGTGTAAACCATTCTTTATTACAACTGAAATTCCTCATGGATTACAAATCCATGTAGCAGCAATCTTTCTTGTGACTGTGTACAACACGTAATGCTATTGCCCTTGTCTCATTTATTTTGCTGTGTGCCACTTACATCTCTTAGTTTGCATTCAAAGGCTTTGTGTCCCACTTTGTGACATATGAAACACTTCTAATTGGGCAATTTCAGGTTGGTATTCTTTGCAGAACCCTTAGCATTTGTTTCAACTGGTTATATGTTCCTGGAACTGCAACAATTTAGCCCTCACATTCTCTGTTGATAGTTTAGCAGTACAGAATTCCAAAGCTAATACTAGGAAATTCATTCATTATATTCTGTAGCATCTCTATTGCAACTTTCTTGCTATTTACTTGGATTCTTACAGATATGGACAGCATTTTGTCAATATAATTGTTAATGGTAAAGGTAGCCAGTTGGAGAGGGCTCATCTCCAACAAGATGCACGTAACATACAGTTTTTAATAATAGTTCAGTAACTTCTTTGCTTTAAGCTTAAGGCTTATGAGAAAAACTTAACATTCAGACAAAGTTATGTTGCTGCTGTCACCTTCAAGTTTGCCCAGTAAACTTTAAATTTTTGACATTAAGTCACACACATTCAGCCCATTGGCATTCCAAATTACACAATGGCAGAAGCAAATATTTGCTATGCTAATTTGTGTACATGGTCTGACACTAACTAAGCATTACAGTATGTGCACATTTTCTTTAGGTGAAGAATTTGAAACAGCATGAATATTGCAGAATGGAAAGGGTTGCAAATATAAACTATGTTTGTCTACAATGTAAATGTACACACACATATACACAGGGCCTGATTATGACTGGTGGGAGCCCTTTGCAATGTGTGTTGTGGGGCCCCCTACTATTAACATTGCTTGCAAGTCCCCCCTCCCAATACACACTCTTTCACACAATCTCTCACACAGACACACTCTCTCTTTAAATGTTACTTATGGAGAGCAACAGCAGGGACAGTACACCTCATCAGCACATGCTAGCAGATCACAGTCACTGTCTTGTGGAAGTTCCCTGTTCTGCGAGACTGCTTGTGCATGGAGGAGCTATGCTATTACTGAACAGCTGAGCCACTGGAGGGAGCCTCCTCTTATTCAAAATGGAGTTTGTGGGGGACCCAGGACAGCCACTCCTGTCACCCCTCCCTTAAGTTGGCTCTGCATATACAGTAACCAGCTTTAGTTTTACACTGCATTTCAGAGCTGGGCTAGACTACAACCAATCACAACTTCTGTACTATCAGAATCTGCATTTTTAATATTTGCCCGTGTATAGCACAAAATATTTTTGCAGGTGTAAATTGTATCCCTGATAGCTGCATTTTCAGCCCTTCTGTCTACATTTGTAAAAAAACAACATCATTTTGTTCTTCTAAAAAGCTTAAAGAACTGCAAATGCTCAAAAAAGTACTCAAATGTATAAAATGTCATCAACTATATCTATATTAATATAAAACTAAATTTGCTAAATTTGAATGTTTGTGCTGTGTTCTTTTAATTTACTTAAAATTTATACAAAGTGAAAATAAATTATACTCTATATATTTCAAAAGGGTGCAATGCTATTTAAATATATTAATATTATCACACTGGAGGGAAAAAAGTAAAATATGAGGAATCAAATAAATTATATCACATTTTAAATATCTAATTTTAGTGGATAGATCTTTTTACAATTATGAGTAATGCTTCAGAACAAGCTACATTTCCAAATGATTGAGTTTATTGAAAGACTTTCTGAGAAGGTAACACTCCTCCTTCATTAGCATTTTTGGTAAACAAAAGAAATTTATATCTGTGAGGTATTCTGTCTATCAACATCTTTTTTCATTTGTGATCGAATGATGCAAAAATCTTGAAGCCCATCATTATAATTCCTATAGTGAGAGAATAACACAGGAGATATTTTGAGTATGTCAGGAAATCTATCATCTAGTCTGGAAACTTGTCAAGTAACATTTTGCTGGAAGGCTAGAAAAAAAGTTAAAAAGCTGCAATAGGGAAGAACAATTCACAATAGGCAACACTTTTCTTTCTAAGTCTAAATAGGAAAGAAATTTGATGGATTAATTATATATATATATATATATATATATATATATACACTGTATATATGCGTGTGTGTGTGTGTGTGTGTGTGTGTGTGTGTGTGTGTGTGTGTGTGTGTGTAAGCTCACACACACTTAGACATTATAAAACTTATTCATCTGTTCCCTGTATACTAATCTCACAAAATAAAAAATGTTAATTAAAATGGAATGATATAATTCAAATTTCCTTTTATTTGAATACATTCTTTACTATGATGATTAAAACTGTGATCTCTCAGATATCTTATCTCTCAGATATCTGTATTCTTACTGTTAAAAATATAAATACAGTACATGCTATTGATATATTTTTAATAACTATATGTTTGAGGCAAAATAAAACTAATAGCAGTACTAACCAAGAAGCCTTAATAAACTTGAGAACAAAGCACAAGTGGACATCCCACATACAGTATACTCATTTTATTTCTGCACAGAGGCCTTGTTGAGTAGAAAGCTTTGCACTGCATTCATGTTATTATTATTTTTCTTGCATTTATGTACAGGAACTTTTCATTTGATCTGGGAGATATACAGTATATATCATTGTGGCTCTATCTTTGTTTCTTATACAACAGAAGTATTCTATCTGTTGTTTACTCCTATTGAGCATGAATGGTATTAAGGGGGGTACTCACGGGAGAGATGTGTGCTGAGCAATCTTAACACAGACCGCTCAGCACACATCTCTCACCCCGCTCAGCACAGCGCGATGTGCTGAGTGAGGGGGAAAGCCGACGGGGGGGCGCTCACTTCACACAACGGTGAAGTGAGCGACCCGCTAGATTGAGAGTGCATGCAGCTCAATCTAGCATCGGCGATAGCGATGCGCGGGGCCGCGCATCGCTATCGCTGGAGGGCATACACACGGCAGATCCGTGCTTAAAATCTAAGCAATCTAGCAAGATTGCTTAGATTTTAAGCACGGATCTCTCCGTGTGTACCCCCCTTTAGACTAAGTAGAGCTAAGGTCATAACCAAACGTTGTCAACATTTAACTCGGAAAAAAAATATGACACAACTATAAGACGACGGTGGTTTCAGCATTCCATTTATTATATTTATGCTATTCAAGTTATACAGTGAGTGCATCCAATTAGTGTTCCACTAGCACTGTTAATTAGATAGGTACAGTATCAATTTTTGCAGTGGGGGTTCTCATCTTCTTTGGATAAACCTTTGGAATTTGCTATAGATAACCCTCAGGGCACTGATACTACCACGCGTAACAGTGATAATGAAACAATATGCATATGGTAAGTGCTGGGAAGTAGAGAGATTAGAATAGTTTTAATGCAAATGGAATCTAGCTAATACAGTACTGTAGTTTAGCAGTGATTGATTGACAGAAAGGAAGGACAGGAATAAGACAGAATATATGCCAGAATGTAAAATAAATTTGAAAATGCCTGATGTAATGGAATATTAATTATTTTAAAGCATACCCATAATGAATATATAAAGTATGTAAAACCATGGCAGGGTTCAGAGTAAAGGCATCCTGTCACAAAGCATCCATTGATTCTTCATCCACAAAATGCTATGTAGTACAAAACTTCCTGATTACCTAACATTTTTCTATCTACATCACAGACAACTGCATTAAGATACATTTCCAATGTACAACCAATGACTGACAAAAATAAATGATAACTGAAGCACATGTCCACCTTTTGGGAGTTGTTTTTTGTTTGCATATTTGTGCCATACAATTCAAATCAAGTCTGTCATTTGACATTAGAGTACCTTTCACTTTCATGCAGTGTCATCTTCACAAACCAGCAAAATAAAAGGATTTCTGTTAATTTCATGCAATATTAGATCACATTTAGTAGAGAGTCTATCAAGTCAGCTATTGTACACTGTAATAAGCCCAGTGACAGGAGGATACAAAGGGGACACATGCATCAGACTCCAAGCTTCTGAAGGGCCGCAACCACACAGACCCACTGACGCAGTCTCCCCTTGCCCCTTCCCAAGCAAGACTGGCAGACTGCAGGCATTTTGGTGGATCCCTCTCACCTCACACAGCCCAATAAAGTTTATTTTTTATTCTTGCACAGCACAAATAATATCCTGGCATTATGAATGATAGAGGAGCCACCATTGCTAATGGGAACAGGCATAAGAGAAGCAAAAGAAAAGTGTGGACTATGGCTGCCGGAAAAATACAAGGGGGCTAAGGATACTGGAGAGACACAATGGAGGTTCTAATGCTGCTGGGAGTCATGGGGGGGTGGGGCTGCTGGTGATACATGGCTGATTAGCTTGCTGGAGAGGCACATGTAGTGATGAGTTTGCTGAAGAGACATCAGGGAATGAGACTGCTGGAAAATCACAGGGGTGAAGGGACTGGAGATTAGCCACAACTTTCAAGATTAGGAGGAAAAGGTTGGCCCATAGTAATCTTCAGAAAATAAAGATATTGGGCTGGATGTGATACAGTCCATGTTGGCTGAAGGTGCGGGTTACCGGTGGAACTCTGGCTTTTTTTATGCAGCAATCATGTACAAGGCAAAACCATGCCTTGCAAATGATTGTTGCTTTAAAAAAACATCAGAGTTTGACCAGGGAACCCGCACCTCCAGCCAAATCAGACTTCATTACATCCAGCCCTTTACCACTGTAATGTGACAAATACATTGGTTAACTATGCAAACAGTCATCTTCTGTACCAAGAGGTATCCAGCATGAATAGTGAAGACCAATTGAGTTCTCTTTCTCAAAATGATTGTTATGTGCTCAATTCTGGAGGCCATATTTTCAGAAGAATAGTAATACATTAGAGACTGTACAAAGAAGGGCAACTAAATTGGTGCATCGTCTACATTGCAAAATATACCCAGAAAGACTAAAAAAATCTAAACATGTATAGTTTTGAGCAGAGAAGGGAAAGGGGGGTCATGATAGAAACTTTCAAATATATCAAGAGTATTAACAAAGTACAAGAGGGAAACATTCTTCAAATGAAGAGAAGTATTAGAACACGAGAACATGCACTGAAAGTGGAGAGATGTAGGTTCAGGGCAATTTTGAGGAAAAATTACTTCACAGAAAGGGTAGTGGACAAATGGAATAGCCTCCCATCTGAGGTGGTAGAGGCTAAGACAGCAGAGCAAATTAAACATGCATGGGATAGACATAAGGAAATCATTACAAATAAATAAGGAATAAATAAGGTTTGTGTTAAAAATATTGTAAAAAAAAAAAGGTGCAGACTAGATGGGCCAAGTGGTTCTTATCTGCTGTCAAATTCTATGTTTCTATATGTTGAGTACCATATATTATTCCCCCCATTTAATAATTATGTCAATTTTTCCCTCTTTTTGTTATTACAACAGTGTTCTACAGTACCAGGAGTTCCACATATAGGAAATTATGAGATCCAGCTTTTGAGAACAGGGCCAAATCCAAGCACACTCCACATCAGTGGCCGCATGGGGCCCCACCCTTAATGGGCACCGCTATTTATCACCAACATATTGTCTTTCCATACATGGAGCCAGCCCGGCCCTGATCACAGCAGTCCGCTCCGCCTCCTAGCAGTGGCCATGATAATGAGGGAGTATTGTGGGAGGGCCAGGATTATAAAGTGTGTGTGCAGCACCTGCATGTGACATCAGATGCTGATGCCGTACCTGCCCATGCACAATTCATTTCAGATGTTCCAGACTTTGCTTCTTGATAATGCCGCCTTGTAGTGTGGGGAAATGCATTGAAGATGCAAAGTTGCTGGTACCTCTCTACTACCAAAGATATCCTGCATTTACCTACAGACTCCATTTGTAATAGGAATGGATATCAGGGCATTTTGCTGTGGAAAACTCTTTATAATCAAAAAACATAATTGCAGCTACACCAGTAACCAGTGGGTCAGAGCTCTGTTCACCGCTGACACTGTGGGGAATTGACGGTCACCACCTACCACCGTGTGCCGCTATAGGTTGCTGCCTGTCTGTGTGGATCCCAGCAGCACAAGTCAGCGGGATGCAGATTGGTTTGCCACTGCCAGTGTAAGAGAATTACCCTCACTACTCACCACTGTGTGCCGCTCTAACCCTGTCATCGCTTTGTGTGGTCCCCAGCGGCATGGGCCAGTGACTCATAGTTTGGTTGGCTGCTGATACCTACTGCCATTTTGAGTGGACCCCAGTGGTGCAGAAACAAACTGGCTACAATTTTACACTGATCTGTGGTGAGATTCTTTATTAGCTAATTAATATCCAGTATTTACTGACATTGATACATACGGAGCTACTATTCACAGTGACTACCCATAGGCATTGAGACTGGCTGCTTAGGACTGAGGGGGGTCATTCCGACTTGATCGTAGCTGTGCTAAATTTAGCACAGCTACGATCATGAACACAGACACCTAGCACAGGGCTAGCCCACCCCGAATGTCAGTCCCTGCCCCGTTGTTGAAGTACAAAAGCATTGCACAGCGGTGATGCTTTTGTACTTCAGGAGTAGCTTCCGGCCAGTGCAGCTTTTGCGTGCTGGCCGGGAGAAACTCATCGCTGCCCAGCTCACTTTGGCTGCATGTGACGTCACGCAGCCACTGCGGCCCACCCCCACATGATCTGGCCATACCTGCATTGGCAGGACTGCGCCCACAAAACGGCAACCAAATGCCGCCGTGCCACCTCCTCCCACCCAGCGACCGCCTCTGCTTGTCAATCAGGCAGAGGCAAATGCGCAGTACTGACCTGATCGCTGCACTGCAAAGAACTGCAGCGAGCGATCAGGTCAGAATGACCCCCTGAGAGTCTCCGCCGTTCGGATTAATTCTATATGGTAATATACCATGCATTCACATTCCATTCCTATTGGAGTCATCTTATATTGCAGGTTTCTTAAAAGGTAGCATTATTGATTTATATGTGCTGGAGACATTTTATAACAATAGTGTTATTTTTAATGTGTATTTTATATCAGCTATTTTTCATGCATAAATTGTAATTGTATACCCCCGGGAGGTTTACCAATATTAATTTGAGTGAATAAATTGTGTTTATGTACTTTTAAATTTTGTTGTGCATATGTATTATTAAGCGTCTATTGGGAATATCTATCCTCATTCCCTATATCTAAGAGGCTGGCATACTGTTCCTCTTTTTCCAATCGGCTGCCGATATACATCTACTAGAGCTACATTCAGTACAACGCCCTCAAGCTACTCTTTTGTTGTTATACAATCCATTTTACACTGAGCACTGCTGCATTACATGCCAGGGCACGGTCATTGTCAGCAAACCAGGTTCCGTGCAGTCATTGCAGTATGTGACCGCAAATGGAGTGGTCGTGGACGCCGGATGGTGGTGACTGGGGTTGCTGGACGGTAGTGACTGGGGAGCTGAGTGGTCACTGACAGTGAGTATTATTTATTGCCCCCTGTGTGACTGTGAGGATCCTGGTCCTGGACTTGAAATGCCTGTCCTGTCTACTACAATTACATCAGGGAAAAGGTGCCCAGCAGATGCAGATATCAATACTGGCATAATGGATAATGCTGGAAATTAGCTCTATTTCAAGTTTATTTAAATATATTTTTAGCTGGCTAACTTTAAAGCTCACACTCTATTATTTTATGACTGACACTTCAGGTGCTGTGTTAAAAAAGATTATTACTTATTTTGACATAACTGATACATGTTTATATATCAAAATAAGTAATAACCTTTTTTTTTTTTTTTTTTTAACACAGCTCCTGAAGTGCCAGACATAAAATAATAGAATGTGAGATTAAAAGTAAACCAGGTAACAGCAAGTGACCATGATCCAGATATCAACACAGCCTCATTGCTGGCCAGTTTAGAGAAAGCTGCCTCTCACTGATCACATTAAATAAACCTCTTTCCCCCCAAACAAGCCCATCTCTAAAGCCGCCTACACATGATGCGATGATGCGATGCAGGCTAACGGCCAATGGGGGTAATTCCAAGTTGATCGCAGCAGGATTTTTGTTAGCAATTGGGCAAAACCATGTACACTGCAGGGGAGGCAGATATAACATGTGCAGAGAGAGTTAGATTTGTGTGTGGCGTGTTCAATCTGCAATCTAATTTGCAGTGTAAAAATAAAGCAGCCAGTATTTACCGTGCACAGAAGTAAAATAACCCACCCAAATCTAACTCTTTCTGCACATGTTATATCTGCCTCCCCTGTAGGCACATGGTTTTGCCCAATTGCTATCAAAAATCCTGCTGCGATCAACTTGGAATTACCCTCAATATGGACTACATTGTGGCCAGAAGCATAAACCTCTGAAATAGTCAATACTGGCCCTGCCTGCACGCATTATTTTTCCTTGCGAGGCCAATCCTGTGGGATGATTCATCGGCACTGCAAGGTGTTTCCACATGTTGTGATATGCACTTTGTTTATAGACTACTGTATATAGTCCATAACGGTAGATAAATTGCACTGTGTGTAGGTGGCTTAACTCATTAGCATATACATATTATACAAAGATCCTACATCTGCATTGCATTATTACAACTACAATATATTAATAGCCACCAGCAATTCTACATTACATTATTAGCCCTCACATTTCTTATAAAAGTCCCATATACATTTAATAGCCCCCACTTGGGGCCCAATTCAGACCTGATCACTGTTGTGTGAATTCGCACAGCAGCCAATTATCGAATGACTGCGTATGTTTATGCACAGCAGTGCGCAGGCGCATCACCAAACAGCAAGAGGATGGTGTGAAAATTTAGTTTGCAAGGCGTTCGCAAGGTGATTGACAGGAAGAGGATGTTTGTGGGTTGTAACAGGTCTGAATAAGGTCCTAAGATTGGTAGGAACCAGTCCTCCTGAAAACTGAACCATATTACACAAATAACCACCACCAGCTACTGCATATAATTACCATCCACATTTCATTAAAAGTTCCCACAAGCCCCCACATTAAATTTATAGCCTCACTACAATACACTAATTTCATATATACTGTAAATACCAATTCACATATACAGACCACACTGCATTACATGAATATTCACCTCCACTCATTACATCAATACTCCCATACTACCTGTACATTAAATTAATAAACAATCAGCCACCATACTAACCCATTGTCATGTACTGCAGGTGATTTGTGTGTTTGCCAAACTTCTCTGTCTGCTTCCTACATAAACTCTGCTCAATGGGTAAAACATGCTCACCAGACCCGTTTGTGCTGCAGAATAGAGTTGCTTTGTGGATCGTAGGGTAGGGGGAGGTATAGAGGGGAAGGTAAGAGGAGGTCAGAACCAATTTGGTTCAGTTGTCATCATGACCACCCGTTGTCTCCATCACTGCAAAGCCACAAACCTGTGAGTGACTAGGCAGCTGGGTAACTTAGTTAAAGTGACCACAGTGCAGCTGACTCCTGGGACTGTAGTGGGCAACAGTGGATTAGGCCAGTCCCAAATAGTCCCAGACTCCCCCTAGCTTCAAACCAATATGGGCTGAAATTGTTACTGGAGAGGGGTGGGTGCTGCACTGAGAAAAATGTCATGAGGAGCGGATTTGTCTGCTACTCCACAGGGGCTCATGCAAATCACTGTTGCTGGGGATTATTGCTGGCTCTAAACTTCTACCCCTTGGTCATGGGTGACTACCGGGCAGCGCCTCCCCTCATCGGCATCCCTGGTGAGTGCCACCCCTGCACCTAATTAAACAAAAAAGACAAAACATGCAACATTTGTGACCAAATGAGAAATGAAGCGAATATTTCCTACAATAGGGATATGTACATTTCACTCATCTTCACTTTATGTTCTGTGGTCTTTTGTACTAAACCTTTCTGCTCCTCCACGTCTTTGTAAGTTGACATTGAAAGCCTTGTAAACACATTTTTTTATGTCCATTTGAATGTACACGACATCACTTATAAATGAGTCATACAGTTGACCTCAGTCTTGATGTTTTAAACTTGAATGTCCTAAGACTTTTCTGTTTTTCTTTTAATCATATTTTATTTTGTCTTCACACAAGATGTTTTACATCATCTGTTTTGAATGTTTCAACTTAACCCATCATTCACAAAACAAATTATTCTTACATAAGAGTGTATTTTTGATCCTTAACCCTTTATTGGAGATGATTTAATATGTCACTGCAGCATTTACATTACTGTAAATAATAGCGTGCAAACAAATATAAAGATAGTACTGTACTGTGGGTTGTCTTTCACTCACAATGTTACAATGACGTCTATACATTAACTAAAAATAGTTTAGCAACATTCATCAGTTGTGAATAAAGAATGTTCTGAAACCAGTCTCAGAACAAAAAAAAGTAGAATGAAACAGAATAGTGCACTGATAAGGTGAAATGTGGATAAAAATGATGAAAGAAAAGACACAGAGATGACAGATAAATAAAACATCATTCTTGGCATTTCAATTGCTACAAGGACATATCCACAGCTACAGTATATGCAGATCTTATTGCCATTTGCAAAGACATTTAAAAATGTAGTTTTCTGCAATAAGATTTTTCTAAAATTAATGTTGATATTTAATATTTGGAGCAAGTTGTGGCTTATTAATTAACTCTTAAAGTAGGATTATTGAAGATAGGTGTCAGAGTCAACATTTCAATAGACAATGCTCACTAGGGGAAGCTGAGACACTGTGTGGTATGGTGGGTTGTATTCTGTGATCAATCTTTTTATTCTCATGTACTGTAGATTTCTTTTAAATGCAGAAATTACACTACAGTCTAAGATATATTACTAAAATCCTGGGACAAATTGGGGGCACCAAGTGGGCCCGGCATTCTTTGTGCATGTTCAATGGGTGTGGTCACATTTGAAGGAGGGTGTAGTGGAAGGGGGAATAGACATGCACCATGATACGCCCCTTCTTAGAATGCTTGGCCAGGTCTTCAAGAGTTGGACCAGCCCATCAGGCCATCGGCCTTTCTGGGATATACCAGAAGTGCCAGAAGGCTGGTCCGGCTGTGGTAGGTTAACTAAAACTGCCCCATGTTTTTGTGTGCCTCTGTATACAAGCTATAAGTTGAATTGTCATGGAGACTAATTTGTTTATGGAGGGAGTTATTCAGAGTTGCAAACCCCCAAAAAACACACTAATGAGCACAACATGTTGCACTACAGGTAGTGCAAATGTAACATGTCCAGAGAGTTTTAGATTAGGGTGTGTTATATTGTTTCTGTGCATTGTAAATACGGGCTAATTTATTTTTACACTGCAATTTAGATTTCAGTTTGAACACACCCCACCCAAATCTAATAATCCAGTCAATTCCAAAGCTGTCCTATGCTGCTTTTGCACTATTTGTTTATGGATAAACTAGTTTATAAGAGGTTTTGGGGGTTGAGTAAAGTCACTGAACATGTGTCTTTTTCTTCATACATTAAAACTGTGTATTGACTGCAAGTAAGTGTTAATGCTTAGCTAGTGTGCTTGTTACAAGTGTGATATCCTAATTCAGGATTTATATAGGAAGTAAAGAAAAGACAGCACTCTTCCTGAAATTACTGCTAACGGAGGAAAAAATATAACACTTTCCTGTGAGATCTGCAAGCCTCTATCTCACCTGTTTGTGAACTGTCTAGATACTTCCTCTTGAACTGCAAGAGGAAATCTTAGTAGAGGCCACCTTGTATATACCAGCTGATTGTTGTGTTTTCCTAGCAGGACTCCATCCTACCAATTTATTAAGCTCAAAACCATGGAAAGAAAGAACAGAAATAACGCATACCCTAGACCTGAAATTGCTTCCCATAGTGCCTCAGTTTTTAAAATTGCAGCAAAGCCAACCCAAAATGAGCCCAAAGACACGAGTTGCTTCTGATAAACATTTTGTGTAAAGTGCAGTATATGCAGTAAGTGGAAAAATCAGGTGACAAAGAGTGTGGGGTCCAGCAAAAGTTTCCACTACCAGCACTGGTGGCACTATAGCAGGGAATCATCATGAATCTGAAATCCATAAGGAAGTGGGGCCTGTGAAAAAATGTGGACCTACCCCATTAAGAGACAAGCCTACACAAATAAAAAGAGCTATTCCCCATACCCATGGGGCAGTGGGTTTGAGATTAATAATGTTGAATTAGCCCATTCACTGCATAGGATGAGTGGTGCACAGCCTCACATACTGTACACACACAGAGTTCAGAGTACAAGCCCCACTCAACCTCACAGTGGAAAGTAAAGTGGCCACAAAATAGATTATCTTGTCCCCATTAGTATAGATGACTGGTGTGGACTTCCTGCAGCGGATGGGGGTGAATGCAGAAGTGCCACCACAGAAGCAAAAACATAATTGTTTGAAAAATTGTAGTCTACTCTTTCAAACTCTGGTGTTTTAAAGGGGTTTAGTATTAAATACCCACAATCAAAATCCTGACAACAATTGACCATCAGTCAACATACTGACAAGATCAAAATACCTAATATACAAGAAAAAGGAGAAAGTAGACTTCTTTGTGGGCACACTCTTATAAAGCAATAATGAAGTATTTAATGTTTAATATTACAGATATCTGGGCATTTTGGCCCAGATATCTGTAATATACTGGTTAATATAACTTCTGTTTCTGATTAGATACCAGTGCGGAATCAAACATACATCTGTTTGCAAGGCGAAAATACCAACACATACAATACCGCCAAGGTCAAAATACCGACATTTAAAATGTTGACAGATTAAAAAGTCGACACATGTTTTTAATAGGTTTTGTGTGTGCATGTCGACATATGTCGACATAGACACTTTATAAGTGTGCCGAGTCCCCTTGCATGGATCGCTGTGCTCGCTTCTCTCAGCACACTATTATATTCCCCATCCATGTACACTGGGATAGTAAAGTATAAACAAGTTGGTTTCAATGAAAAAAGTCATGAAAAACTCATGTCAACTTTTTGACTTGTCCACATTTTAAATTTAATTTTTTTGACCTTGTCGGTATTTTAAATGTCGGTATATTTACTATGTCAGTATTTTGACCTTGTCGCAATTTTGTCCATCGGTCAATAGTTATCGATATTTTGACCATCAGGATTTTTGTACTGTAGGTAAATTGACTGCATTCCCATTAAAGTTAATGTCTGGTGATCCCACTGACCAGCAGACATTAACCCACTGGACTACAGAAAAATGATGTAGTACAGATATGGGGGACGATCACCCCAACCTGACTACCATTAATAAAAAGGCACCTGTTTTAGAAAGAGGAGGTGCCCTTTTTCTAAATGTAACTCCTCCAGTACTATACTCAGGAGGCAGCTCAAACCAGTAGTGCTCTACTCAAGTAAAACACAAAATACTAGGTAAAATGGCTGTGCTTGGGTAAGCCTAGATAAACACTTCAACCACTTTATAATGGGTAAATGTTTTATGTAGTGATTCTACAGTATTACATTATATCAGGCCTGGCCAACCTGTGGCTATCCAGCTGTTGTAAAACTACAAGTCCCATCATGCTTTGCCACAGGTTTGCTATTAGGGAATGCTAAAACTATGGCAGACCATGCTGGTATTTGTAGTTTTACAACACCTGGAGAGCCACAGGTTGGGCAGGCCTGCATTATATCTTAAAATAAACCCACTAATACCCCATTCACATTTCCATTGCCGGGTCACACCCAAGAATTGGATATGTATCCTTCCCGGGTGTGACCCGGCATTGAACCTGTGCAGTGTGAACAAGGTGGCTTCCCAGCCCGTCAATATGCCGGGTCAGGTTGCCATCCGGGGCGGGGCCAGAGGCGGCATCAGGTGTGGGAGCGGAAGCGGCGCTGGACATGATATCTCCAGCGCTGCCTCTCCCTATGCTGTGAACAGGTTTCAGGTCGCTTAGACCGGGGTATCCCATTCACACTGCGGTTGACCAGGTAATTTCCTGGGAATAACCTGTAAATACCAAATTGCTTTCTAACAAATATTTAAAATGCCCGCTCTAATATATATATTGTAAATGCCTGCACCTCTTATTACCATGTGCCTTGAATAGCAAAACACTGCATCCCATAAGAGAAAACAATACACCCACACATTATCTGAGTTCCAAAGCTCATTTATGTATATATTTGTTATTAAAAGGATATGGATTCAATATATTACAATGTACAGTATACCTATAGTTACATGGTTACAACTCATACAGTAAGTAGTTAATACATACAGTTACATACAGTTACATACAGTTACAGGCCAGCGATACAATTACCATATCATTCAATGCATCCTTCTCTTAATATCTCTCTCACTCTCAGCAAATATATACAGGAACTGATCTGGCAGCATATCCATCATCGTCTGATAAAAAACAGCATCTGAGAACTGTGTGATCAGCAATGTGTTAACTAGTTTGGGGGAGGGAACTTTCTCATTCATGATGAGTCACTGGTTTGTTCGTATGCTAAACAGGTTCAGACTTGTAGACATCCAAAGGGCTGGCCTGAGTCTCCTGTCCATTGTACTAATAAGAGTGATTTTAGCTTTCATACATTTAATCATAACTATTTGTTGCAATGTCCTACAACTTAATAACAAGTCTCAAATTAATCGACACAATAATCTGGTTGCTTTAATAGTAAATATGACAGGTTTATCTTACTTCGGTCAAATAATACAAATGCATGACATTACTTCATTATATAATATTAAATCATTATGATGTCTCGCGCTTGATATTATAATAATTATGTACTGTATGAAATAAGTGTTGAATCCATCTCTGTGGCATGTCAGTGTAAATGCGTGTGTTACCATATATTGCTGTGCTCGCTGCGCGTATTTGCAAGTATAGCGACTCATAATGTGTGTAGTTTGTTTGTTCATTTTATGTAATATGTTTTACTTCGACAGTCCACCCTTTGGCAGTAAAATAAAACTGCCATCAATTATTAACATAAGAAAAAAATATTTCGGACAATAATCGGTGACCTAGACACAAGTATGTATTCATTTCGCAAATCAGACACTTGACTATATTTGGAAAGACAGGGAGGAGGACGAGACATCCTCTATATGCACTCGGCGGTCACGGGACCACTGGTTAGGTGTGGGACAACATTCAACCTATAGAGTATGCTGGGACAGTACTTTGGCCTATAATGTCTGATTTGCGACGAACATTTCACACATACATGTACCTACATCTTTGTACACTGATGTTTGGATTCCATTGAGGTTCTGCTGGGTAGATGAAGAAGACACAAACAAATCGTGAAGGTGACATATAAAATTTTCATGATCTACATATTCCTATCATTTTCTGAATATTGTTTCCATTTCTGGAATGTATGCTAGGTCTGTTTAAAAATTGAACAAGGGTTATAAGTAGTGTCCTTCCTAAATAACATAAACCTTTGGAGTTCGGGGAGAGCCACTCATAAACCTTTCTTCCACATATATTAATGAGCTCTTTATCTGCAATGTGTGAATAGCCATTGTCTGATTGTTCCTGATTTACCTCCGAACTCCATAACTACTAGACCTTTGATTTTTCTCTGACTTTAACAAACTGATCGGCTAATCCTGGGATCATATAAGGAAATCACTCCTTCCTCCAGAACCAGTTCCAGTCCCACACTCGACTCCTCATAAAAAAACCTCACAAAAATAGAATTTCCTGAAAAAAAAATGTTGGTCAGCGGGAAAAAGAGAAAAGAGAAATAGAACAAAACAACTCTTGTTCATAACAAATCAATTACAATGACTGGTCTTTCTGCAATCCTTTAGTACGCTCAGGTAGTGTTCAACAGTGCCGCCTCTCAGTCTTCACGGAACAGAGTCTCTGGTGATACTTTTGTGATCTCACTTCATTTACGAGTTCCTTCCAGACTACCGACTTTCCTACAATGGGAATCGTGGACCCAACTCTCTCTCTCGGCTACTTTCACTGGGATAGTGCTGTCAACAAAACTTGGTATGGTCCTTCCCACCTGTCTATTAGGCAACCTGAGCGTAAGAACAATCACACAGTCTCTTGGTTCACAATCAAGACAGTCAGTATTTCGCATACCAGCAATCAACAGTTTCAAGTTCTTTTGTCAAGTTTTCAAATGCTGTCTCATCTCAATAAGGTACTGTACTGTCACCTCATTGGTGTATTTCTGATCATTGTGCGGATCAATCATGACATGAGGTTGTCTTCCAAAAACAACAAAAAAACACCAATACCAAAACCAAAACAAAATTTTTTTCGAAGAGGGTGATTCGTTAAGTGAAGATCTGGGAGTAGTTCTGATGCTACATAATACTAGTGGCAGTATCTATGATCACAATGGTACAATTTCAAGCTTTGCTCCTACTTCTAGGGGTACCATTATCTACACACAAATTTCTGCGCAATTTTTCTTTGTGGTAAACACAGCAGCATGCGCGGCAGCAGGAAATGCCTCTACCCAGTTTGAGAAAACATCTGTGCACACCAATACATAACAATAATTCCTAAAGGGTGTTAACTGTACGAAGTCGATTTGCATTTCCTGAAAAGATCCGTCTGCAGGAGGGATATGGGATGGCTCTGTTGGTATTGCCTTACCAATATTCTTCCTCAAGCAAGTAAGACAGGTCATTGCTCTCTTACCTGCATGAGAATAGAATCCTGGTGCACACCAGTAGGCTCTCATCAGCTTTCACATACACTCTTTGCCTAGATGAGTCAGACCGTGTGCCACCTCAGCTACACTTGGAAGGTATGCTCTGGGGGCTACTGGCCATACACCTTTGTCCTCTAGACTGCCTTTTCCTGTAGGGAACACAAATTTTTCATTTTAATTTACTATCATGTGTTTGTATTGTAGAGTATCATGAGCATAACTCAAAAAAAAAAGAAAAAAGAAACATCTCTAGAGGAGAGAAGGAAGAAGAAAATGAAAAAGAAAATGTCAGGTTTGCCATTCACCAACAGGCATATCAGTGTCTATACACAATTTCCCTTCACCAGTATTCCCATTCTCCACCCTTTGTGCATGACAAGGCACACTGCAGTAATACTGGTGTTATTGTGCTGTTGAGATATACTGGGTTTGGGCAGAACTCTGAAGGACCTAGGCATGTGGAGTTTGAACTGTAATCGGGTCCATGTATTGTACCACCCTGTGTGAATTCAAAAGATGAAGAGGAAACTGTAGAGAAACAGAATAGAGGTTGGTGACAGATGAGTTTGTAGAGGTGAAGATTTTATAAAAATTTGACAACTGGATTGGGCACTACGTGGAAGTGATTCTCTACTTGGTCTACTCCCCTTAAAAAAAATTCTGTGTTTGTCGTATCACAGCCATCCCAGCCATCAATCCAGTGTCCTGTCCATCCTAAGTTCATAGGGAACCCAGTATCTGTGAGATAATTTCCTCTACCTGTGATGGACATGCATCTAGAACAGTGATATGTAACATTAGTCTTTGAGGGGTGTCTAACATACTTTGTACTTCCTGAGCGGGAGCACAGTATATGTATATCATATCTAACAAAATTAAGTTAATCAGGGGCCATTTCTGCTAGAAAAAAGAAGCAAAAGTTTAGAGACCCCATCTTAACCCCAGCAAGTTTTGTCAAAGGGTAATGTTGCATTTATATTGTTCTTCCCATTAGCTGAATCTGTGTTTTCTATATGGCTTGTGATTCCTTACTATATGTCCCTTGGTCCTATCAATGTGTTTAATAATGTGGCTTGTGTTTTCTGTCTAGGGGGTCTATATTGACTATGTGTTCTACTACTCCTACAATCTCTGGCAAAATGCCCTTCCTTCCTACAATTGTAACATATTATTGACCATTAGGGATCTGGGGTTTGGACTGATGGGTCTTTCCTGTATGTGCCTGTATACTTACCGTCCTCATCCTCTCCACCTGTTGTTCTCTGCGCCTAGCACTATTCTTGTGATGTTCAATAGCACACTATCTAAGATTAGCTACTGTGACCCCTTTACAATTTGGCAAAGAAGTCTGCACCCTGACCCTCAAGGCCTTACTATATGTCCCTTGGTCCTATCAATGTGTTTAATAATGTGGCTTGTGTTTTCTGTCTAGGGGGTCTATATTGACTATGTGTTCTACTACTCCTACAATCTCTGGCAAAATGCCCTTCCTTCCTACAAGTGTAACATATTATTGACCATTAGGGATCTGGGGTTTGGACTGATGGGTCTTTCCTGTATGTTCCAGTATACTTACCGTCCTCAACCTCTCCACCTGTTGTTCTCTGCGCCTAGCACTATTCTTGTGATGTTCAATAGCACACTGTCTAAGATTAGCTACTGTGACCCCTTTACAATTTGGCAAAGAAGTCTGCACCCTGACCCTCAAGGCCTTATTGAGCCCGTCCATTAGCACGGAGACAGCCACCTCCCATTTGCCAAATTAGTGTTTACCAGTGATCTTATCCAGATGGAGAGTTTTCTATTACTGCAAAAGACAAAAAAAAAAGTGTAGTTTAACAAGCTTCTAGGTCATGCGAAGTATTCATTCAATCCTTCTCATCCCGTATTAAGGGTCTGTACATGGTCCAACAAACATTTCCGAGCTCATCTTGACTAGGGGCATTACTAGGAATGAATACTTCTTATATGGTAACTGAAAGAAATACTCGGGGGTTACCTTGTCTCTGTCCGCTTTCCTACTGGCAAATACTAATGTGCGGACAGGTTTTTCTCCATTTCTGACATTACTTTCTTGATTTTTGTTTTATTTTTGGATTTTACTATATATGTACACGAATGATACCATACTTACCTGTTCCACTGCTCTCAGCCACTTCCCCCGCATGCTACTGCTATTCTTTTACCAGTTGGATACTCCTCTGGGTGCATGAGAAATGGCTGAAAACAATCAGGTCACCTTCTCCTCCTAAATAAAACTTCAACATTCATTAGTACATATATAGGTTACAGTCATATTTTTAATATTTTTATTATTTTCTATAGTTTGTATGCTGGCCGTAACTTCTTCCACATCTACATATGGCAGTGTACTTGCATTCTCTTTTTTCTTCCTACTTGTTTATTGTTGCTACAAGTTCAAACAGTTCTTATATTTCCATTCTTGTCTTATATGACTTTGGTTAGACATACCACCTGCAATACCTTAGGATCAAACTCATCAACCCCTCTTGCTGCCACAGGTTTAAACAATGTGTAAGTCTGACCCTTTGTTTTTGGGATTTTATCAGACATATCATTATCCTTAAGTTCTGCAATACCTCTGGTTCAAAGCTGCCACCCCTAGGGAATGGTACCCTATCTTTGTCAGTCATACGTAACCATTCATTGCATAAAACTTCCGTGTGTGAAGCATATTTTTCACACATGATAGACCTTGCTGACCCTTTCGGCTGCAATTCTGACCTTCTTGGTCCTAACTCTTCTGCCTGAACCCTGCCTACCATACGTCCCTTAGTTGAGCAACTGGTTCCCATAATTTGTGGGTCTTGCCTTCTCGGCTATTCCCACAAATACCAAAATACTCAATATAAGGCAACGGTGAAAGATCTCTGAGTGCTTCCACCCACTCTCGCCCATGTTTGCTGGTACTACCATACATTGGCGATAGTGAAGGCAATGTACCCAACTTAGTGCTCCTATCAGACCTTACAGCACCGTAATTTCTTTCGGTGGAAGTTCTGTTGGAATATTTTCCTGAGAGAGGCAGCGTGAAATTACTTTTCGGTATCTTTCAACTGGAATTGTTATCAAAGAAAAACCCATTTGTCTATACAATCATGTCTGCATATGCTCTTCCACAGCGCATATGACACAATGGTATCACGTTGTGCTGTGCAGAACACACGGACATGCGATGCAATAGCACAGCCTATAGATACTAGTTATCTATATGCCCTACGATTGCTGTAGACCACTTAGCCTAGACCACTCCAGACCACTTAGTTGTATGGGATCACTAAGACCACTAAGACCACTAAGACCACTTAGTCATGCAAGGTAGCGAACCCTACACCACCGGGCCTCTACTAACCCAGTGTTACCACTTAGACCACTTAGACCACTTAGTTCCTGGGTTCAGCTCCACTCACTCCTGCTTTCACTCATTCAAATACGCTTTGTTTTTCTGTACAGAAAATTTTCACTCGTTCTGATTGGCAGCTTTACCCCCAGAGGCAATACAGTTTAAACAAAAGTTTTATACTAATCTGCTTTAGAAACCGGGTAGTTTTGTGCTATTGTAGCATGGCTACTATCCCACCTTAATTGAACAAATATCGTGTGGTTTTATTATGCGCACACAACCCTACGCAAGCTTGCGTAATTACGCAACCGTGCGTACCCCTATGCCACGTGTGCAGCCTTGCGCCATGTGCACGTTTTTTTATGCTGTCTTCACGTTCCATACCACGTGTACCAATGTGCGTATGCAATTCAACAAACCACACAGTCTCTATAAATGTGAGCAATACTAACTATAATCGCTCACTTAACACAACACCCAGTTTTTTTTCTGTATAAACCTTTAACGACCGGGCCAGACTTGCATGTTGTGCTTTACATTTACTTCCTTAAACACTGTTATTTCAGTTTTAACTATATAGCAACAAATGTATCCGGATTCACACAGATCTAAATGAATCTAGCAATAATCAATAATTTAAATGATATGATTCAGATTGGATAGCCATCCTGCAGAACATACACTGATATAAATATACACAGAATTATAATAATATTATATTTATGTGCCATTCACTGGTCTCCTATGAGACACCTTACCACCTATTTGCATATCAGAGCTATTTTCTTTTCACTGAGTTACAGTTACACAGGTTAATTTGCATTTCAATGGCTGTCCTCCCTAGTAAGCAGATTCTACAAGTCTTGAAAGGAAAAGAGAAAAAAAAAACAAAGCTCTTTCTTTGCTTTTTCTATCTGTGTGCAACCTCTTACACCAATCCAAGCATTTATCTCACCATTTACTCTCACTAGGCCCAATTGAAACTATTTGTAATTAACTATGGCATGGGTTAAATAAATGCATTGGTAACTCATTAATGGTGCTTGATGTGACAAGGGAAACTGATTGTTCTGAGCAGACTGAAAATCAGCTATTTAGAAAATGACCTTCCTAAAATGGCCACTGCTCCTCCCCCTTCCACATCCATGAGGTTTACTTTTAAAATTTTAAACCTACTTAACAGATAAACAATCCAATCTGAATCAATCACAATATGACTTATTTGAACTTTGTTTTAAACCAATAAAAATAAATTTTAGCATCTTAAATATTATGAGAAACGCATTGTCCCTTGAATTTTCATATCATTGGCTTACTGATAACACAACAGAACACATGGATATGATTTTCTCTGCTTCACAATGCGTCCACCACAAGCTGATCGACCACAGCATCGTGTTTATAATGTACAGTGCATCATTAAGACCATGATATCCCGGACGAGCACCCATCTGTAAATACCAAATTGCTTTCTAACAAATATTTAAAATGCCCGTTCTAATATATATTGTAAACGCCTGCACCTCTTATTACCATGTGCCATGAATGTGCGCTATACATAGCAAAACACTGCATCCCATAAGAGAAAACAATACACCCACACATTATCTGAGTTCCAAAACTCATTGATGTATATATTTGTTATTAAAAGGATATGGATTCAATATATTACAATGTACAGTATACCTATAGTTACATGGTTACAACTCATACAGTAAGTAGTTAATACATACAGTTACGAGAGACGAGATTTGTATATACAGGTAATGTGCCATACATAAGGCAGCACATTCCTGTTGTTAATCCGGGTCACACAACTTTTATAATATATTGTGTTTCTATCTCCACTATATATGTGTATTTCACTTTTCACATTATGTTTTGTGTACTAGGTATATGGCTCCCCCTGTCAGGCTAACTAGCCAGGGACAGCGTGTGTTACTCCGCACATCGGGTTTCCACGGCTACCGCCGCTCCCCGATGACGTCATCGTCCAGGCGCCTCGGCCAGGCCGGAAACTCCACGCGTCTCCTGGATCGGGTGTGCTGACAGGGGGTTGCTATATAGGTAAGTTTAATGTTGTATGTCCATTTTACTTCGTTTGTTGGGCACTAGCATCACCTGAGTAAGGGACCTGATCTGTCCCAAAATGCTGCATCGTGTTTTTCATGCCTGTGCTATGTAAGATTCATCCTGCATCACAGCTGTCTGTGGTTGTGCTCACCCAGACAATGCACTGATGCAGGCTCTTGTTCATTTTGGACATTAAACTATATGCATTTACTCACAGTCCTGGAGTGCCGTGTCCTGTTCTGAACATTCACTTGTTCTGATTCTATTACATACCATTGTTTGGACAAAGGCACACAGGCGGTTGGACAATACCAGGAGTGCCGGATCATTTGGACATTATATATATACACTATATATATATATATATATATATATATATACATACATACATACTGTATATATATATATATATATATATACATACACACACATATGCATATACAGATGTGTTGTACTAATACACATTTCCCTTATTGCTTTATTTGTCTTAGCATGGCTAAGATGCTCCTCCATAGATAGCAATTGGATGGATTCCCATTTTTTGTTGCACCAAATAATTTGTATAAAGCAGCATATTAAAATAGCATATTTTATGAAAAATCAAAAGGCATGCCTACAGTATGTAACAGATTACACTGCATGGCTAATTTGATATTATGCCTTAAACAGGGAAAGGTGAATGTGGACACATCTGTACACACCTTTTTCCCTTTAACCCTTAATTGAGATTGCAAATGTTTGGGTCCTTTAGTACTTATTTACTGGTGATCACTTGTTATCACAAGACAATGTTACGCTGCACTACTGAAAACATAAGTTTTCTGTATTTCAGGAGGACACTAGGTGGCACACTACATTCATTCCCATAATGATGCGTGCAACCATGGAGGCACTCATATTTAAAACAGGAGATTCCCCTCTTTCAAATTAAATGGTACATTAGTAGCTATTGTCTGGTGACTACCTATGCAATTGCATCACAGAAATTGGGAAATAGAGGTAGATTCCTTGTATAGCCAGGCTGTGTATGCAGGCACACCACTGCCATTTTTCTCTTTATAGGAAATGCAGGAGACATCATTCGGCTACCCTAAAAATGGCCATAACACGCCTGTGTTTCCTGCACCACTCCCCACCAATGCTGAGTCACCACCCTGACTGCCCACTGTCTGTCAGTTACAATGCTATGACATTATGCCAGGATGCAATCACATTGTGAAGGGTCGTTCACATGCAATGAAACCACTACACATTCAAAGATGGCCAAAAATCAGCTGCCTGCGAAATCACAATTTACTGTAACAACTGAGTCTGAATAACTTCCAATGATTGAAACAATACACAAAGGTAACATTTCCACATCTGTCAGTGTAGCCCAGAACTCCTCAACCTGTGTCATATAAAAAAGGGGGCCATCTTTTATTGTGGAAAGTTGTCTATTTAAAAAAAATGGCAGCCCTTGTTGAACTATTATATTATTCCTTCACAAAGTAATGCAGGATGTTACAGTGACATACAGTATGCACCTGTCCTCTTTAACTTTCACCACCAGGAGGCTTCCATGTTTATGGGGTAAACTGAGCAATTGTCATACACACAGATAGAACTTTCTATAATAGAATCACTATTTAATCTTGCTATACAGTATGACTTTATTTGTATCACCTATGTGACTATTGCCCTAAGGCAGTCATATTTTATTATTGGTGTCATTTTGAAAGACAATGTACAATAGCTGCCTCTGTCTTTCTATATTTGACTGTATATAATAATGTATACCCAAGACTAAAAAGATGGGACCTAGTTTTTAGTATGAATACAATCATTGGATTATTAGAAAAATGTTTGTAGCTACAGTACACGTTTTAAAAATACTAATGTTTTAGAGAATAATTTAGAGAACTTATGCACACTACAGGCAACAGGAGGATATTTCTTAAAATAAAAAAAAAATAAAAAACTTTAAATACAAGCATATTGGGATGCTGTTTTGAACTGTTTCCACCAAAAATGTGTTGTGATTTGTAGTCTGGTCTCTGAAATTGTCTACTTTTGGTACAGCATTAGCTGCCTCAGAGCACCAAGGTCATGGGTTCAATGCCCCCATGGCCCTAACTCTGTGGAGTTTGTATATTCTCCCCGTGCTTACATTGGTTTCCTCAAGTACCCGAGCTTCCTCCCACATTCCAAACATATACTGATAGTTTAATTTGCTCCTGACTATAATTAACCCTAGTGTGTATGTGTACATGGCAGACTAGATGGGCAAGTCGTTCTTATCTGCCATCAAATTTTTTGTCCCAAATGTATTAAGCTTTAACAAGAGATAAAGTGGAGACCAATAATGAGTGATAAATGATCAGCCAATCAGCTTCTAACTACCATGGCACAGGCTGTGTTTTAAAAATGACACTTAGGGGCTGATTGGTCATTTATCATTCTTTATCTATCTCCACTTTATCTCTTGTTAAGGCTATGTGGGCCTACAGTATGTTTCTAAATATATCTGTTATGTGTACTTTTCAACAGAATTAAATTTTTACCAATGTTCCTGATTTCTATGTTACCGTTTGTAGAGTATATTTTGTATTTATTTATTATGTACATGGGATACAGTAAGAAATTAGTATTATTTATGCAGAGGTGGTGTGAACAGCATTGTGTCCAAATCTTTCTATGCACTGTGGGGAAAGCAGTGGTGAGGGATTGTAGTGTTGTATCTAAGATTTCTCCGTGGTAATTTCCCACAGGTAAGCAATTTGAAAGCTTTATGTGGCCCCTGGGCTACTTGTTGATGCCTAAGACTTGCCTGCCTGTGCTCCTTTGTTCTAATTGATGTAGTACAATTATAATGTAAAACTCCCTCAGTCTAGTTATGGTGGTTTCAAATCTTCAATTTCCCCTGATGTAGCACCATGATGTAATGAGGGAAAAATTAAACACATGGCCCAGGCTATGCTCCTGAGCTTAATTAAATCATAAATAAAATCACTATGTGTTATGTACAAGTTTCACTTTGGGTTTTTAGATAGTGTCAGTCTAGTATTATTTACATTTTTTTGCATATATTACTGACAGCTATACAGGCATTCTCTATAATTAATTAAATAGCAAGATACTCAATTGCAAGCTACAGAGCATAGGCATTCCCCATTGTCATATCAGCAGCAGTATTGAAAGGTCATATCTATACCCAGGCTGTTTTGTTCAGACAGTTCTGAGTATCACACAATTCCGAATGTAGAGTCATACGCATCTCAGTCATTTCTCCCTGATGGCTGAATGGACATTACTGGATAACAACTACAAGGAAATTGGGTTCCAACAGAGTATACAGGTGAAACTCAGAAAATTAGAATATCGTGCAAAAGTTCATTTATTTCAGTAATTCAACTTAAAAGGTGAAACTAATATATTATATGGACTCATTACATTCAAAGTGAGATATTTCAAGCCTTTATTTTATTATAATTTTGATTGCGGCTTACAGTTTAAGAAAACCCCAAATTCAAAATCTCAGAAAATTAGAATATTGCATAAAATCAATAAAAACAGGAATTTAAATACAGAAATGTCAGCCCTATGAAAAGTATAATCATGCATATATACTCAGTACTTTGTTTGTTCCCCTTTTGCAATAATTACTGCTGCAATGCGGCGTGGCATGGATTCTATTAGCCTGTGGCACTGCTGAGGTGTTATGGAAGACTAGGATGCTTCAATAGTGGCCTTCAGCTCTTCTGCATTGTTCGGTCTCATCGATGGTGCAAGTAGAAATATTTTCTTAGTGGTACTGAGTGTATAAAAATGGGCGTGGCCATGCATTGTCAGGGGGCATGGTTAAATGCCACTAGTGGGAGTGGCTTCATGACACTAGTGGCTTGGCCACATGACACAGCCCCTTATCTTTGCACACTAGAGGTAAGGCTATAAATATATAGTACTGCCCCAGTATAATTGAAACATATAGTAACGCCCCAATTTAATAACAATATATAGTAATGCATCCATTATAACAGGAATATATACTGTAATAGTGGTCCCTGGTATAATAGAAATATATAGTATTGCCCTCATAATAATATACATATATAGTAGTGTCCTGTCCAACATTATATTAGAAATTAATGACCCCACACAGTGACACCAGAGACATGCCCAGTAGCCCAAAAGTCGCTCAGTGCAGATGCGTCACAAAAGCTGAGTGAATGGAAACAGCTGCACTGCTACCCTCAGCAAGGGAGGCTTCGGGAAAGTACAACCAGGCTCCTCTCTTCACGCCAGCCACAGCCGCCAGAGGAGTAATCGTGATGTGATGTCATGAGGTCACCATTGCGCTCTCAGTAACCCTAGTGGGAGGTGCTGTCATGCTGCCAAACACCATGGTCTTGTTGCTTTGTGACGCATTATAATTGTGGTAATGGAGGTCATGGGTGCAAAGTGTGTGGCAGGTGGTACTGCGTACCCACTGCAAATTTCTTAAGGGTACTCCATACCCGCATACTTGCACCACTGGGTCTCATGTATCTCATCTTTCTCTTGGCAATGCCCCATAGATTCTCTATGGGGTTCAGGTCAGGCGAGTGTGGGGGAGCTGCACAAGGAGTGGACTGAGGTAGTTAGTGCATCAAGAGCCACCACACACAGATGGATCCTGGACATAGGCTTCAAATGTCGTATTCCTCTTGTCAAGCGGCTCCAGAACAACAAACAACATCAGAAGGGTCTTACCTGGGCTAAAGAAAAAAACTGGTCTGTTGCTCAGTGGTACAAAGTCCTAATTTCTGATTAGAGCAAGTTTTGCATCTCATTTGGAAACCAAGGTCCCAGAGTATGGAGGAAGAATGGAGAGGCACACAATCCAAGATGCTTGAAGTCCAGTGTGAAGTTTACACAGTCTGTGTTGATTTGCTTATGGATATGCTGACTTCATTTTCCAGCAGGACTTGGCACCTGTCTACACTGTCAAAAGTACCAAAACCTGGTTCAATGATCATGGGATTACTGTGCTGGATTGGCCCGCAAACTCGTCTGACCTGAACCCCATAGAGAACATATGGGGCATTGCCAAGAGAAAGATGAGAGACATGAGACCGAACAATGCAGATGAGCTGAAGGCTGCTACTGAAGCATCCTGGTCTTCCATAACACCTCAGCAGTGCCAAAGGCTGATAGAAGCCGTGCCATGCCACATTGAGGCGGTAATTCATGCAAAAGGGGCCCAACCCAAGTACTGAGTACATATGCATGAGTATACTTTTCAGAGGGCCAACATTTCTGTATTTAAAATCCTTTTTTTATTGATTTTCTGTAATATTCTAATTTTCTGAGATTTTGGATTTAGAGTTTTCTTAAGCTGTAAGGCACAATCATCAAAATTATAACAAATAAAGGCTTGAAGTATCTCACTTTGCATGTAATGCCTTTATATAATATATTAGTTTCACCTTCTAATTTTAATTACTGAAAGAAATGAACTTTTGCACGGTATTCTAATTTTCTGAGTTTCACCTGTATGCACATACATAATTAATTAGGGGGTATTGTGTGTGTGTGTGTGTGTGTGTGTGTGTGTGTGTGTGTGTGTGTGTGTGTGCAGCTAGAGTTATTGATTATCTGATTTGTGCATGTAAAGTGGATAACAAATACAGTTGTCTCTCCTGCACCTAGCATGGAGTATGTATAAGTGTCGATAGTTATGACGGCTGCCCTCAGATAGAGAATTGGGGAGGTGCAATCAAATAAATGTGTATGACTCACAATCGGTTCCATTAGGACTCCATTTGTACTATGTGCTACTCAAAAACAGGACCACAGTAGCTACCAATATTGCAAATTATTAACTCATACATTATTTTTCTGAGAATCTCCAATGGCAGTCATATTACATAGATGTTTCTTGTTTCTCAGCCTCATTACTCATGCAACCCTACTCAGGGTTGGACTGACCCACATGGGAACAGGGGAACCCTCTGTTCGGCCCTCCTCTTTTAGGGATCAGGTTCCAGACTCAATTTAAACATTAAACATATGTTTCATTATGCTGCACAGGACTATGGTGTATTTTCTACAGTGCATTGCTGTTATTAATGTAGGACATTTTTATGCATACACTAGCAGTATATATACATTTATCAATGGTCCAGGAATATGTAATAGCCAAATTTCTGTGGTGGCTCGCCACAGCCCCAATGGAGCCTGGCCACACCCTTAAGCATTGGCCCGTAGTAGAGATGTGCACCAGACATTTTTTGGGTTTTGTGTTTTGGTTTTGGTTCCGCGGCCGTGTTTTGGATTCGGACGCGTTTTGGCAAAACCTCCCTGAAATTTTTTTGTTGGATTTGGGTGTGTTTTGGATTCTGGTGTTTTTTTTAAAAAAAAAACCCTCAAAAACAGCTTAAATCATAGAATTTGGGGATCATTTTGATCCCATAGTATTATTAACCTCAATAACCATAATTTACACTCATTTCCAGTCTATTCTGAACACCTCACACCTCACAATACTATTTTTAGTCCTAAAATTTGCACCGAGGTTGCTGGATGACTAAGCTAAGTGACCCAAGTGGGCGGCACAAACACCTGGCCCATCTAGGAGTGGCACTGCAGTGTCAGACAGGATGGCACTTAAAAAAATTAGCCCAAAACATCACATGATGCAGAGATAAATAAAAAAAAGAGAGGTGGAAGATGGAATTGTCCTTGGGCCCTCCCACCCACCCTTATGTTGTATAAACAGGACATGCACACTTTAACAAACCCATCATTTCAGCCACAGGGTCTGCCACACAACTGTGGCTGAAATGACTGGTTGGTTTGGGCCCCCACCAAAAAAGAAGCAATCAATCTCTCCTTGCACAAACTGGCTCTACAGAGGCAAGATGTCCACCTCCTCCTCATCATCCAATTCATCACCCCTTTCACTGTGTACATCCCCCTTCTCACAGAGTATTATTTCGTCCCCACTGGAATCCATCATCTGAGGTCCCTGTGTACTTTCTGGAGGCAATTGCTGGTGAATGTCTCCATGGAGGAATTGATTATAATTCATTTTGATGAACATCATCTTCTCCACATTTTCTGGAAGTAACCTCATACGCCGATTGCTGACAAGGTGACCGGCTGCACTAAACACTCTTTCGGAGTACACACTGGAGGGGAGGCAACTTAGGTAAAATAAAGCCAGTTTGTGCAAGGGTCTCCAAATTGCCTCTTTTTCCTGCCAGTATACGTACGGACTGTCTGACGTGCCTACTTGGATGCGGTCACTCATATAATCCTCCACCATTCTTTCAATGGTGACAGAATCATATGCATTGACAGTAGCCGACATGTCAGTAATCGTCGGCAGGTCCTTCAGTGCAGACCAAATGTCAGCACTCGCTCCAGACTGCCCTGCATCACCGCCAGCAGGTGGGCTCGGAATTCTTAGCCTTTTCCTCGCAGCCCCAGTTGCGGAAGAAAGTGAAGGAGGAGCTGTTGACGGGTCACGTTCCACTTGACTTGACAAGTGTCTCACCAGTAGGTCTTTGAACATGTGCAGACTTGTGTCTGCCAGAAAGAGAGATACAACGTAGGCTTTAAACCTAGGATCGAGCACGGTGGCCAAAATGTAGTGCTCTGATTTCAACAGATTGACCACCCGGTTATCCTGGTTAAGCGAATTAAGGGCTCCATCCACAAGTCCCACATGCCTAGCTGAATCTCTCCGTTTTAGGTCCTCATTCAATCTCTCCAGCTTCTTCTGCAAAAGCCTGAGTGGAATAACCTGACTCAGGTTGGCAGTGTCTGAACTGACTTCACGTGTGGCAAGTTCAAAGGGTTGCAGAACCTTGCACAACGTTGAAATCATTCTCCACTGCGCTTGAGTCAGGTGCATTCCCCCTCCTTTGCCTATATTGTAGTCAGATGTATATGCTTGAATGGCCTTTTGCTGCTCCTCCATCCTCTGAAGCATATAGAGGGTTGAATTCCACCTCGTTATCACCTCTTGCTTCAGATGATGGCGGGGCAGGTTCAGGAGTGTTTGCTGGTGCTCCAGTCTTCGTCACACTGTGGCTGAATGCCAAAAGTGGCCCGCAATTCTTCGGGCCACCGACAGCATCTCTTGCACACCCCTGTTTTTTTTTTTTTAATTCTGCACCACCAAATTCAATGATTGTGCAAAACATGGTACATGCTGGAATTTTCCCACATGCAATGCACGCACAATATTGGTGGCGTTGTCCGATGTCACAAATCCCCAGGAGAGTCCAATTGGGGTAAGCTATTCTGCGATGATGTTCCTCAGTTTCCTTAAAAGGTTGTCAGCTGTGTGCCTCTTATGGAAAGCGGTGATACAAAGCGTAACCTGCCTAGGAACGAGTTGGCATTTGCAAAATGCTGCTACTGGTGCCGCCGCTGCTGTTCTTGCTATGGGAGGCAATACATCTACCCAGTGGGCTGTCACAGTCATATAGTCCTGAGTCTGCCCTGGTCCACTTGTCCACATGTCCGTGGTTAAGTGGACATTGGGTACAACTGCATTTTTTAGGACCCTGGTGAGTCTTTTTCTGACGTCTGTGTACATTCTCGGTATTGCCTGCCTAGAGAAGGTGAACCTAGAAGGTATTTGGTACTGGGGACACAGTACCTCAAGTAATTGTCTAATTCCCTGTGAATTAACGGTGGATATCGGACGCACGTTTAACACCAACACAGCTGCCAAGACCTGAGTAATCCGCTTTGCAGCAGGATAACTGCTGTGATATTTCATCTTCCTCGCAAAGGACTGTTGGACATTCAATTGCTTACTGGAAGTAGTACAAGTGGTCTTCCGACTTCCCTTCTGGGATGACGATCGACTCCCAGCAGCAACAACAGCAGCGCCAGCAGCAGGAGGTGTTACACTCAAGGATCAATCGGAGGAATCCCAGTTAGGAGAGGACTCATCAGACTTGCCAATGACATGGCCTGCAGGACTATTGGCGTTCCTGTCTAAGGAGTAAATTGACACTGAGTGAGTTGGTGGTGTGGTTTGCAGGAGCTTGGTTACAAGAGGAAGGGATTTAGTTGTCAGTGGACTGCTTCCACTGTCACCCAAAGTTTTTGAACTTGTCAATGACTTCTGATGAATGCGCTCCAGGTGACGTATAAGGGAGTATGTTCCTAGGTGGTTAACTTCCTTACCCTATTTATTACAGCTTGACAAAGGCAACACACGGCTTGACACCTGTTGTCCACATTTCTGTTAAAATAATTCTACACCGAAGAGGTGATTTTTTTTGTCATTTGACCAGGCATGACAATGGCCATATTCATCCCATGTCTCCCCGGGTGTCTCCCCGGGTGCCTGACTTAAACAAACCACCTCACCATCAGAATCCTCCTTGTCAATTTCCTCCTCAGCACCAGCAACACCCATATCCTCATCCTGGTGTACTTCAAGAGTGACATCTTCAATTTGACTATCAGGAACTGGACTGTGGGTGCTCCTTCAAGCACTTGCAGGGGCGTGGAAATGGTGGAAGGCACCACCTCTTCCCCGTCCAGTGTTGGGAAGGTCAGGCATTGCAACCGACACAATTGGACTCTCTTTGGGGATTTGTGATTTAGAAGAACGCAAAGTTCTTTGCTGTGCTTTTGCCATCTTAACTCTTTTCAGTTTTCTAGCGGGAGAATGAGTGCTTCCATCCTCATGTGAAGCTGAACCACTAGCCATGAACATAGTCCAGGGCCTCAGCCGTTCCTTGCCACTCTGTGTCGTAAATGGCATATTGGCAAGTTTACGCTTCTCCTCAGACGCTTTTAATTTAGATTTTTGGGTCATTTTACTAAACTTTAGTTTTTGGATTTTACATGCTCGTTACTATAACATTGGGCATCGGCCTTGGCAGACGACGTTGATGGCATTTCATCATCTCGGCCATGACTAGTGGCAGCAGCATCAGCAGGAGGTGGAAGTGGATCTTGATCTTTCCCTATTTTACCCTCCACATTTTTGTTCTCCATTTTTTAATGTGTGGAATTATATGCCAGTAATATATCAATAGCAATGGCCTACTGTACTGTACTATATATGTATACTGTTGATCACCAAAATGCTGCACTGTAATACTATATATACTGGTCACAAAAATGCAGCACAGATATGGAATGGATACTTGCAGTGACACAGAGCTGCAATATACAGCAATGGCCTACTGTACAACTATATACTGTTGGTCACCAAAATGCTGCACTGTAATACTATATATACTGCTCACAAAAATGCAGCACAGATATGGAATGGATACTTGCAGTGACACAGAGCTGCAAGATACAGCAATGGCCTACTGTACTGTACTACTATAATTATATACTGGTGGTCCCCAGTGCCCACAATAAAGCACACTGAACACAGATATTTGCAGCACACTGAGCACAGATATGGAGCATTTTCAGGCAGGGAACATAGATATTTTCAGCACACTGAGCACAGATATTTGCAGCACACTGAGCACAGATAATTGCAGCACACTGAGCACAGATTACTGAGCTTTTCAGGGAGGGAACGCAGCCATTTCCTCTCCGTTCAATCTCCAATGCACGAGTGAAAATGGCGGCGATGCGCGGCTCTTTATATAGAATACAAATCTCGCGAGAGTCCGACAGCAGGATGATGATGTTCGGGCGCATTCGGGTTAACCGAGCAAGGCAGGAAGATCTGAGGCTGCCTCGGAACCATGTAAAATAGGTGAAGTTCGGGGGGGTTCGGATCTCGGAGAACCAAACCCGCTCATCTCTAGCCCCTACCACTACATTCCCTAGTGGGCCTTTCATGCCCCAGTCTGACACTGACTCTACTCCCTCTTGGTAACCACACTGTGGGGATGAACAACAGCATTTAAACTGCAATGGTCATTTAGAGTAAACATTTCTGCTGGCAACTGATTATGAGTTGGATATAAAGCAAGAAACAGCAAATAACTGTGTACTTGTACAAATCATGTTGCAGTGCAAGGGAGCAAATAAATAAAAACAATTACATGAGGGGTAAATACAGGCTGCTTATGCCTATTGCCTAAAATTGCTTTACATTTTTACTTTTAAACTGCTATTTAGATCTGAGATCTTTAGATCATACTTATCTCAAATCTAAATTTTTCTGCAAATTTTAAATTTGCTCCACCTGCAGGGCAACATGTTTGTCCAAGTCTTTTGTTTCAAGGGTCATGAACAAAAGTAGTACTTGAAAAGCCATGAAAATGTTTAAAAAAATGTCATGTAAAAAGTATTAAATGTAAACACTTGCCATTTCACTTCCTAGGTCAAATAAATACCCACAGAGCAATACTTTTACAGAAATCCTTTTCTTTCATTAGTTTTATGCAGAAGACCTACAGTAGAAGATGATAATTTAGTGAAAAAAGATAAACATAAAGTCTAAAAGTATTAAAGTCTGCATGTTATAGAACTAAATGAGTTGATACTCAAGAATAATTATATGGTAGGAGATAGGCTGACAGAAGAATATTTAGAGTAATTAGATAAACACTGAGGCAAGGCAGGCTTGCGTAATGTGTAAAAATTCCCATTATGACTAATTATGACTATTTTGTCCAATCAGTTAATAAATAAGGGATGGGCTCAGGCTGTGAACCAGGGTGTCTGTGTAGTGTCTACCCTGACTCTGACAGAGCTAATGGTGGTCTGAGTGCATCCAAAATATTTGTAGTACAATACCCACTGCCCCCACTTAAGGGCCCAGGCATCGAAATATATCTCTGAAAAAAATAGAATACAGCAGCAATAGAGTTCTCAGGAATGTGTCTGGCTTAAAACACAATGTTACAGGAAAACAAGAAAGAAGGAACTACTGTAACCTAGGAAATTCACAAATGGCAGCAAAGAGGCATGATGCTGTTTAATATCCATACTATGTTCACATTGTCAAACCAAAACAAAATGATTTAATTGCCCAGATGTTCACCACAAAGGAATTGCATATATGCTCATTTCAAAGCCACAACAATAGGGAAGAGTTGTAACAGCAAGGACATTCCTGGTCAAGAACTCCCTGAGCAACTCCAAGTGCCAAGGAGAAGTGCACCAGGTACTGTACAACTATGCCTTGAATCTCGAGCCACTAGCCACTACAGTATACAGGTAAAACTGACAGCTAGATTCTGTAGGAGACATCCAATGGACAGAACCATTGAAGAGCACCGGGTATCACTTGATTTCTGCAAACAAGCAAATAAAATGTTGAGAATGACAGACACAATTGGTCACATGCTCTAACCTGTGGCTAAAAATCCTACTCATAGGGATGACGCAGCAAGGGAAATGAAACAAACTAAATAAAGACTATATTTGCTGCAAAGTTACTTCAAAATGGCACCATCCATGGCCATAGCCAAGCATAAATGCTCCACCTGAACAAGATCAATATGACATATGCAGTCAATGGTATTAATTTAAATACCCAGGAAAGACACTTAAAAAACAGGCCCTTTCATCTTGTCATCAGTGACAGGGACACCAAAGGAAGTAAACAAGGCCTTGACAGAAAAGAGGAACAGCAAGAATAAAATGTCAGACTAACAAAGTAATTTATCGAGGTAGCCACAATGCACCAATGGAGGAAAGTGCTGAACCAGTGGCAAATTTCCCATTAGGCATGCGAGGCAAGTGCATAGGGGCAACATGTGTTTGAGGGCAGCACTTGGATGCTTGTGTTGGTACTGTCAGCCAGAAAGGTACCAGTAATTGCTAAACATATCCACTGTACTGTACCCAATGCCATCTTAAAGGGAGTTTAAATGGGTAGGACATGTACATGCTGCCCCTGTAAGCTGTCCTACTTAGTAAATATGTATGCATACAGTAATAAAATAAAGTCTATAATAAAATGGAAGCTTACTGTATAACCAATCAATGAAAATGATAAAATTAGATGGGGGGGGGGGGGCATTACTCTTGTGACTAGGTGTGCCATCACTCCTAATTCCACCCCTGTGCTGAACCATTATAAAAATGCACAGAATGCTGAGCAACTACAGTATAAGCAAGCATTTGTTCATGTAGAACTACTCACCAAGCAAAATTCCATAAAATGGAGTGTTTTCAGATACAAGGGGAGTACACAAAATGCTGACTCATCATTAAGTATAGTCAGAAGAGAGCCAGTAAAAAAAGCTTTTACATAGGAATGAACCACCTTGAAAGGCTGATAGTTAACTCAACACACCTCCTCTTAAATGGCAATATTGATGGATAAGGCAGTGGGGTAAAAGATTTGTTGAATCAGGTAAAATTTACCGGGCACCATTTTGGGAATGGCCAAAGACTAAACCAGATACAGAAAAGACAAAACCAAAAAAAAACCCTGGCACCTTTATTGAACAGAAGAAATTGCTGCTTTCCCAGGGGTAATTGGTTTATAAACCCTCATATTCAGCAAAACAAAGAAAAACAATAGGAAAGCACTCATTTAATCTGTAGTAGATTTTATTGAATGGTTATTTCTTAAAACTGAAGTCAATACCGGCCAGTATCAATAAAATTCACTCACATTTAATAAAACAAATATGTATTATAAACACCTATAGAGACAATGACCTAAAAACTGTAATATAACTGCAAACCAAGTCTCTGTTAAATGTCCTTAAGTGATACTTTGTATTATGGCAACACACTTGCTATTCAGTCCACATATCCAATGTAGCAAATAAAGCATACACTTGAAAGCTCCTTTCTTTATAATTGGTAGTAGCCTGTTACCTTGATAATGCAATTAGTAACATTTTGTTAGCCTGGCTGCCAAATTAGTTTGATCATAAGCAATCATGCATGGCCATGCAAAAATAATGTCTCACTTTATCCGGAGCTATTATCAGCAGGTAATATATCACAGCGTGTTTGTAGCTCAGTCAGCAAACCTGTTACACCGCAGTTGGATGATCACTCTCCCGGCTGCAGCTCTTACTCAGCCTTATCTGGAGTCTGTATATCACCTCAATGCCAACGATGTTCCTCCCGGCTGCTAGTTCGCCATCAGCCCTATCAGGAGTATATGGTCACTTCTCCTCCTCTTAACCCATATTTGCAATGGGGTATAGTATAAGCCGGCCGGCTGGAAAGTAGACCTCCACTCTATCCCATGAATGGGAGATGAAACAGATGTGTTTCCCCGCCTTCAGACCTCGGCGGCTTCCTCAGTGTGAATCACTCTCCCTGGCTGCACGTCCTTTAAAACACATTTCTTTCCCACGGCCCGTACTGGTGTTGACGTAATGCTTCTCACGCCTCCTTTTCACAGCTGTCACCAACACATATGCTTAATAGCTTACTCATTCGTCGGATAAGAGCCCCATTATGAGCTCGTCCATATAGCAGCATCACTTACACCTATCTTCAGACATAATTATTTAAACTTCCAAGAGCTTCAAAGTGTTTGATGATAATAATACTAATACACATATTCTTAAAAACATTCAACTCATATAAATATAAATACATATCGGCTTCTTTCATCAGCAACACTGGTTACTACCCCCTATAGTGGGTGTGCATAATTAAATAGATTATCAATTCATGCATTCCCCTCAATGATACATGAGATTCCTATATTCCCAAATTAGTAAATACATACATATATAATGATATGCGCTCTACCTTTGTCTCTCTTAGACACATAGTTATAATAATAATCATACCCATTTCATTTCTAATTATTATTTATATTTTAATACTACTCACTGAAATCACATTTATACACCTTCACATAATGATAACATAACCTCCTGAAACCACCCATCCTTACCTAGTTTGTACTAAATTTATCACAGTTTGTTAGAATGAGGCAACATTGTACCTCAATATCCACCTATCGGAAGCAAGCAGAAAAACTTATGGAGTCATTTCAAGAACAGGGATATCCACAAAATTTATTAGAGGCAGCAATGATAGAAGTAGAAGGAATAGATAAAGAGTTATTACTTAAACCTAAGGTTCAGAGTCAGTCGGATAATAAAAATATGGATAGATGTGTTGCCTTTACTATAAAGTACAATAGTTGTGCTCGTAAGATCAGCCAAGTCATAAGGAAGAATACCTCATTACTACTCCTAGATGAATATTTAAAACCACAGTTGAATCCCAAGGGATACACTATTTTCAGAAAAGCGGATAATCTGAGAAAAAAATTGGTGCCTAGTCACTATGTGAGTAAAGAGAAACTGGAACCGGGTGTGCAAAATACGTGGCTCCCGGTTAAACCAATAGGATACCACAAATGCGGGAAAATAAATTGTCTATCCTGTAAGAATTTACCTAGGAAGAGTTCCAGTTTTGAGTAATTTAGAACGGGAGAAAAATTCCCTATCGGGGAATTCATGAATTGTATGTCTACTTATATTATCTATCTTATTTCATGCCAATGTGGCAAACAATATATAGGTCGAACTACTAGAACCCTTCATGTTAGGTATATGGAGCATAGGAGAAATATCATGAAAGGTGCAAAACACCCATTATCAGACCATGTTATTGATTGTCAGAATTCAAAAGTGGAAAATATTAAAATGATTGGTATAGAACAAATTAAGGTGACTAATAGGGGGGGTGATCGATTTGATTAACTTCGGAGAAGGGAAGCGTACTGGACATTTAGAATAGACACTATGGTCCCTTCAGGCCTCAATGACATGATAGAGTTAAATGGAGTATAAACTGTAAATATGATATAAGGATATGGGGTGAAATTCGATGTGACGAAAATAAATGGTTATATAGGAGTTTGTGTAACAAACGAGATGGAGTTTTTTGAACTGTAAATATCGAGTGAATTAATTCTGGAGATTAGTATCCTTGATCTTATGTGCATATACTCATATAATGTGTTATTAAAATATGTAAAAATATGAAATATATCTATTTCAGAGTAATTCTCTAGCATATGTGTGATAAATATAGTACAAGCTAGGTAAGGATGGGTGGTTTCAGGAGGTGATGTTTACATTATGTGAAGGTGTATAAATGTGATTTCAGTGAGTAGTATCAAAATTTAAATAATAATTAGAAATGAAATGTATTTATATGCGTGTATATCCATATGAGGGAGGGTATGATTATTATTATAACTATGTGTCTAAGAGAGACAAAGGTAGAGCGCATATCATTATATATGTATGTATTTACTACATTGGGAATATAGGAATCTCATGTATTATTGAGGGGAATGCATGAATTGATAATCTATTTAATTATGCACACCCACTATAGGGGGTAGTAACCAGTGTTGCTGATGAAAGAAGCCGATATGTATTTATATTTATATGAGTTGAATGTTTTTAAGTATATTTGTATTAGTATTATTAACATCAAACACTATGAAGCTCCTGGATGTTTAAATCATTATGTCTGAAGATAGGTGTAAGCGATGCTGCTATATGGACGAGCTCATAATGGGGTTCTGATCCAATGAATGAGTAAGCTATTAAGCATATGTGTTGGTGACAGCTGTGAAAAGGAGGCGTGAGAAGCATTACGTCAATGCCAGTACGGGCCGCGGGAAAGAAATGTGTTTTAAAGGACGTGCGGCCAGGGAGAGTGATTCACACTGAGGAAGCCGCCGAGGTCTGAAGGCGGGGAAACGTGTCTGTTTAATCTCCCATTCACGTGATATAGTGGAGGTCTACTTTCCAGCCGGCCGGCTTATACTATACCCCATTGCAAATATGGGTTAAGAGGAGGAGAAGTGACCATATACTCCTGATAGGGCTGATGGCGAACTAGCAGCCGGGAGGAACATCGTTGGCATTGAGGTGATATACGGACTCCAGATAAGGCTGAGTAAGAGCTGCAGCTGGGAGAGTGATCATCCAACTGCGATGTAACAGGTTTGCTGACTGAGCTACAAACACGCTGTGATATATTACCTGCAGATAATAGCTCCGGATAAAGTGAGACATTATTTTTGCATGGCCATGCATGATTGCTTATGATCAAACTAATTTGGCAGCCAAGCTAACAAAAAGCTACTAATTGCATTATCAAGGTAACAGGCTACTACCAATTATAAAGAAAGGAGCTTTCAAGTGTATGCTTTATTTGCTACATTGGATATGTGGACTGAATAGCAAGTGTGTTGCCATAATACAAAGTATCACTTAAGGACATTTAACAGAGACTTGGTTTGCAGTTAAATTACAGTTTTTTAGGTCATTGTCTCTACAGGTGTTTATAATACATATTTGTTTTATTAAATGTGAGTGAATTTTATTGATACTGGCCGGTATTAACTTCAGTTTTAAGAAATAACCATTCAATAAAATCTACTACAGATTAAATTAGTGCTTTCCTATTGTTTTTCTTTGCAGATACAGAAAAGGCCTAGCTATGCGACCAAGCTGGTCAGGTTTCATCACCTATTCTTTCAGCATTAGTATCAGTTATATAGCAGAATATAGATTTCAGAGCCTGTGATTATGAAAAGTCCCAGTGTTGGGCAAATGAAAACCTTTGCTAAACCATCCATGATGAAATGCAGCATCCACTTCTTCTGTGTATAAGGACACCAACTGAAACATCTCCTCAGCCAAAACCAGTGTATGTCCCTAGTTAGGAGTGCAGGGGGGCATAGAGATGCTGATAGTGTCACCAGAGTCTTCTACTGCAGGTGCTGCAGTTAAAAGTGAAAATCTTACCTATTCCCAAAACAGAAAATGATGAAGTAGTGGATGGAAGCAAGGTCTAAGGTTAGCCAATGAGGTTGAAAATCTGCTGCCACACCTCAACATATTATCAGCCGAAAGTCCAAGATTCAGATCTCATCTGCACACAGATAAAATAGGCTATAAATATGGTGAATCTACCAAATCCCATAAGCATAGTGTATGTATACAGTGCATGTATCCAAATACCAAGCCATGACATTGTAAACATTTTAATATGAGTTGTGTTAGGAATAAAAGGCATCTTTGCACAGGTTTAGGTATGCGAGACCGCCGATGAGCATACCTCCACCAGTATCCTGGCAGCAGAATGCTGGTGGGGGTGAGTGCAACAAGCCCCTTGTGGGCTCACTGCCCTCACCATGCTGTGGGCTCAGTGGCGATCTGCTGTCAACAATGGCAAAACTGGCGTACAACCATTGCTAGACTGTGACCATTACTAGTATATTTCCCTGTACCTAAACTTCCAAAAACTTTAATAACAAAACATTATGTTCTAACGCTCATTTCAGAAGACATTATTGTTGTAGAAACACTGGGTGAGAATGTTGCACACTGCACTGCTCAAGCGATAAAATCACACCCAGCACCCCAGCTAGAGTAACATCCAGGCTGTCATCAGGGTGGTGCTGGGGACATAGCAGTCTTGGGCCCAGCCTCTCTGACAGAGAAGGGAGGGCCTGGGCTGATAATGCCACCATTGGCCCACCACAGCTGTCCCCGTACATCCGCCTACCGCCATCTGCAGCCCTATTTAAAATGTATCTTCCAAAATAGCCGCCACCTCAAAAGAGGAAGTTATAGAAGATACTAGAGGATGCGTTTCAGTATCTTAAATAACTAAAAAAACAAAACAAGAGTTCGGCGCTAGAGCTAATTGCGACTATGAATAACTTTCTGCCAATGCTCAATTATTACACCAATCTTACAGCAGCTGTTAAAAAAGGGGAATACTCAACCCCTAAATAGACATAAAACAAACAAACATCAAACAGCGCTAAAAAAGAGGTGTATATATTTTAATAAAAAGATAATTAAATGAATATATAAATGTGTACAAGTACCGGCAATGATTGCACATGAAACCCTAAATGCATAACAATTCCAGCTTATTTGTTAATATAACTGATTAGTAATCATACACAGATGGTTTGTTAGTCCAACATAATATGAGACTTCATGCAGTTAGTGTCAACTGTGATGGTGGCTTTTTCAGTGCACTGAAATTGATAATTCCTTGTCCAGTTTAAAGATGGTAACAATGTTAATATGAAGATGAAAACTTGGACAGGATCTTTAATTCAGAGATGTTTAAAACAGTGAAGTACATCGGTATTTGATATCACCTTTTGCGTAACGCCTAACTCCCATCAGGGGGCAGTTTCGGGGACTCCCGGCTCCTGGTGTCTTCAACACATTAATGGTGCCATATCCGGAGGGTCCAAACAAGGGGCTTTTCAAAAGAAAAATTTTACCGAGTGACAGATGCCAGTACTGAACACCAAGGATGACGTCTCCTTGGTGTTCAGTACTGGCATCTTAAATAACTGTCTCCACTGAGGCGATGGCCATTTTGGGATGGACGTTTTCAATAGTTTTCATTTTAAGCAGGAAGGCAGGTGCAAACCACAGGAATGGGGGGGAATCCCGTGACAACAAGCAGAACTCCTGACAACGAGCAGGTACAGTACTTTTATGATTACCGTATGGGGCATAATATGATGACAAGGGCATAACTTGGTGGCATAGTATGGTGTCAGGGGCATTACTGTGAGAACTTAATATGGTGCAAGAGGCATAATATGGTGGTGCTTTGTATGTGCATAGGAATTTATTTAATTTTGTTATAATGTATATATTATATACTGTGTGTGTATATATATATATATATATATATATATATGTATTACTAGTGTAATTGGCGACTTGGGGTTGTTATAACACCCCTAGTTTTGTGACAGAATGGCCTAATGTCAAATAAATGCTTATTTAGGAAAACAAAAAATATGTTCCAATACGCAAAATTTATTAACATTTATAAAAGTTCATCTGATTCTTGTATTGATATAACTGTCTATAAAACATTTCAACCACCACTAACATTCAGTGGTGGTCCACATAAGAGCAGATGTACAAATATTTATTTTGCAAACTCCTCCATCAAGGATTGTAAGTTGGAGGTCAGATCACAACAAATTTGATAACACAATGCATTTCGTCTCTCACAGAGACTTCATCAGGGGTACATCTAAAACATTAGAACATAGTTTTAAGAACCTGTGAGCATATGTTCTTAAAATTATGTATCTATGTGAGTTTGATATGGTTCTGAGTGACAGTTTACTGGACCAATGGAAAAAATATAGAGGCGGGACGTATGGTTTAACGTATAAATGGTCAGAAATGTGATCACAATAGGGTGCGCTTAAACACAGTGTGCAGCCAGACTGTAATACCCTATTTGAAGGGTTCCCCGTCACCTTCACCAAACATCAAACCACAAATACAAAGAAGGGTAAACTTATCTGGCGCTACTGATAGGTTAAAGATCCTTACGGATGATCCTTCAGTACATGTCAGCTATGAGGACTTGTATCCACCCAAAAGTAAAGCAAAGTTACATATAGTGAAGTACAGTTTTTAATTCTCGTCTTAGGTTAATAACAGTTAAAACAGGTTACATATAAAAGCTCCACACACAACTACATAAATTAAATGAAAGTCTTAATGACTGTGATTGAATAAATTACCAGAAGCAAAGAACTGACAAATCAGTTCAATATCAGCATATGTGTAGTGGGTCCCGGTCCCGCGTTTCCACCTCTCAGTTCCTCGTGTCACACACAGCTTTGTGTGAGTCTTCAAGCTGAGCTCTCTAAAGATTTCCTCATCTGAAAAAGACCTCAGTTTGAGAGGTGGAAATGCGTTGGAAGCGGGGACATCGATACTTGGTGGTCGAGGTGACAGTGACGAGGTGAAATCCAGGCAAGCTGATTCAGCGGTGGTATAATATCTATGGGAGCCCGGGACCCACTACACATATGCTGATATTGAACTGATTTGTCAGTTCTTTGCTTCTGGTAATTCATTCAATCACGGTCATTAAGACTTTCATTTAATTTATGTAGTTGTGTGTGGAGCTTTTATATGTAACCTGTTTTAACTGTTATTAACCTAAGACGAGAATTAAAAACTGTACTTCACTATATGTAACTTTGCTTTACTTTTGGGTGGATACAAGTCCTCATAGCTGACATGTACTGAAGGATCATCCGTATGGATCTTTAACCTATCAGTAGCGCCAAATAAGTTTACCCTTCTTTGTATTTGGGACGTATGGTTTACATAGTTACTGTGTATTAGAAATCCAGAGTCTGTATATACACCAACTCTTGGGATAACAGGACTCCCCCCTCACTACCTAAAGTAGCGCTGATACTGTGGGTGTTCCTATCCCACTGACGCCGGAGCCGAAGACCCTATGCTCCGGCGCCGTGTACCACTATGCATTTATAATTTGTAATAAAGTGATACGTATTATTATGTATTGCACCATATTTTAGTATTATCCCTACTAGCTGTTTAACTGTGGATAGTTAATCTGTGAGCACTCTATAGTCATACATATTTATCTGTTTATATACACTTTTTTGCTTTGTGGACCTTATTAGAGGGATTGCACATGTGTTTATTCTGATTAGGATTAACGTACTATAGGTCCTAACTGTTGCTATTTAATTAACTCTTTAGGTTCCATATCCATATGAATTTATAAGGACTTTATATTTGTATCTGCATTTTTTTTTAGCTTTAATTGACCCGTGAGGTACGTTATCATTATAGACTTTGTATACGGAATCCATAAATTAACATATTATTTTTATAGATGGATGGACATCATAACGATAAACTATAGGTATACTATCATATGTTCTATAGATAGAAGCATTTAACAATATACCTTTAAATAGTACATCTGATAGGAGCTATATCATGAAATCATTGGAGACTTTTCAGATAAGCCTTCTGATAATTTTGAATTAAGGCCAGGCTATCTTATATATGGTGTGTTATTAGTAACCCTTTATTAGACAACCGTTTTGTTAGATCAGCTAAAATACCTTTGGTAAGATATTGTTCTCTATACCAGTGAGCTTAAATGATAGCAGTTCTCAATAGCAAGTTTCCCTGTCCCCATATCTATTCAGTCTAATAAGGTCAGATATATATTAATTGATGATAATTAACTTACCAGGTCCCCTTTTTTGCATGAAGTTACTGATTCCATCTTTCATATGAATGTTTCTCATATTGGAGCTTTATGAAATCTGAATCACTAGATCCACAAAGTATGTGGTGTACTAACTAGCCTTAATAACGATGTTCAGATGCATGATCTCATTAAGAACCAATTATATTCTAAATTAGGCTGAATTGATGTCACTATATTCTGCCCCAATGATGCTTTGAACTCCCCGTTTGAACTACCTTGGTCAACGGTCTAGGTTCAATCTTCTTTCTAATAGACATTGCTATCTAAGGTATGTCAGATGTTCAATTGTGTTATTTATGGATCTCAATTGTTTTTTCCATGTCTACATAAATCATGCTGATTATCATTGCTTACTCCATGTTTTGTTATATCATGTCTTGCCCATACTTGTTTTTTTTGGACTGTTTGTATTTTTACTTTTAGCATTGTATTTAAAATTATAATGCACTGAATAGTTGTCATATAACTTTTAGATGCACCCCTGATGAAGTCTAGTCATTAGACGAAATGCGTTGGTTTACAGTTTTGCTTTTGATGTTATCTCCAAACATTTAATGAGGAAGAATAAGGACAAAGCAGAAAGTTGCCTACATTCTTCTACATCCCATTGATGGATCATTATAGGAGATATTACACCTTAATGTCTATGTAATAATGACGGACACATATCATGCTTTTGTATATTTTTAATACGTTTTTAAAAAAGAACAGTCCATTATATGTTTTAAAATTTGATTTATATTGATTGTGAAACCTTTAAGTATCATTTTAGCTGTAAGGGTTTTATTAATCCCTGGGTGCCATTTTCCTCTTTTTCTATATCATATATATATATATATATATATAAAGATGCTAGTGGCAGCACTCCCAATGAAACCATAACTTTGCCGGTGCCCTCCTAGGTCCCTCAGCGAGGTCCAATATAAACAGCAATGGCGGCGGCACTCGGACAATAATGCAGACAAAAATGCAGGCTGTAAGCAATAAACGTGTCGGGGTATTAATTGTCACCCCGTCCTCAGGTTAAACATATACAAACAAAAGCATACCTTATACGCCCTCCACCAACAGCTCCCTCGGCGCGGCATCCGCGTGCAGGCGCCCACTAGTGACGTCAGCACTCGGCGCCGCGTTGTCAGGACAACATGATATACAAAACGTGCACATATGTTAGCAAGTGAATACACATAATTAAAATCAGTCTGTAATAACCGACATAGAAAACCAATACAATACAGAATACCAAGGAATACTATATATGTATAAAAAAACGTAACTGTAATTTGAACCTGCCACAATGTTAAACGGATCCCGCCGCTTATCAACAGGATCCAGTATATCAAAATAATTGATGCAACAATCTACTAGCCCAGTAACCAATGAGTAGATCTTGTAGTTCATAAATAACAATGTAATCCAGGATTTTCATTCAGGCCTTTTGGAGCAAGAGTACGTAATTAATGTATCCATCTGGCTTCCTTACGTAATAATCTTAAAGACCTATCTCCACCTCGTAAGTGTGCTGGTTCATGAGCTATAATCATGTATCTTAAACATGATACATTGTGTTTAGCCGTCAAGAAATGCCTTGCAACAGGCTGATCGCTACACCCAGCAGCTAAGGCATTTCTAATGGAAAGCTTGTGATTAGAAATACGCTCTCTCAATGTACAGTCTGTCTTGCCGACATAATTGAGTCCACATGGACAAGTGATCATGTAGATGATGAATTTAGTCATGCAAGTCACCCTATGTTGTATATTGTACCGACGTCCACTATGCGGATTACAAAAATATGTGCCCACTGTTAATGCTCTACAGGTGGTACAGTTTAAGCATCGGAAGCACCCCTTCTTTAATGCAAGGAAAGTGTTCTGTACACTTTGGGATGCATTGAGACCAGAAATATCAGTTTGAACAATCCAGTCCCTGATATTTTTACCCCTCGTATACGAAGGCATGAGGGCGGTTTCACTGAGACCTAAGGACTTGTCAGTCCCAACAATAGGCCATAATTTCTTGGCCGTATGGCCAATAGCTTTACTATGAACATTATAGTGATTAATCCATGGCAACTTTTTCTTAGCGTTAGTAATCTTCCTACCCACTAGAAGATCGTCTCTATTCATTTCTAATGCTCTGGTTTTAGCTTGTACAAGTGGTCCCAGTTCATAACCTCTCTGCTGGAATTTAATAATCATATCATCAATTTGCTTGATCGCTTCCGCACTGTCACTACAAATGCGCACAGCCCGTACAAACTGAGAATATGGTAACCCATATTTGAGGGGCTGTGGGTGAAAACTATCCGAATGTAATAATATATTCCTATCAGTGGGTTTGTGGTACAATTCAGTTACAACAAGTTTATCCTCAATTTGAACCGATACATCCAGGTAAGATACACAAACAATACTGATGTTATACCTGAATTTTAAGGGGTGATCAGTCAAATTATGATGTTCAATGGCTTCTATGAAACCCTCACGTGAACCAGACCACATGATGATCACGTCATCTATGTAGCGGACGTAAAAATAGATGAAATCAGAAAAACATGTGTTTTGAAAAAATATCTCTTGTTCAACTTCAAACATGTACGAATTGGCGTACGAAGCGGCCACATTGGACCCTATTGCACAGCCAGATATCTGCAGATAAAATCTGCCATCAAACACAAAATAATTGTGCGTTAACACAATTTCCAACAGATCAAGAAAAAATGGAATCTCAGGACCCCTATACAGTGGGTTATCAGTAATCAACGAGCGTACTGCTTCTAAGCCTTGTCTATTAGGAATCACTGTATATAGGTTTAAAATGTCAACACTACACAGGTGAATACCAGCCGGTAAATCACCCAGATCTTTCAACTTATTAAGAAACATAGTGGTGTCAAGAAGATATTTATCATGTTTTACGATACAAGGTTGTAAAATAGCATCTAAGTATGTTGATACTCGCTGAAAAAGTCCATCACGGGCCGCAATAATGGGGCGCCCCGGAGGATGTACCAGAGACTTATGGATTTTTGGCAGCGAGTATAACAACCGGCACCGTGGGATGTTCCATGAACAGAGCATTACTTAGAGTCACATCTATCACCCCTACATCAACAGCAGACCGTAACCTACTTTTCAATAATTCAGAAAATTTCTGAGTAGGATCACCCTGTAATAATTTATAAACAGATTGAGCACTCAATTGGCGCACCAACTCAGCTCTATAATCATCAAGGTTTTGTATCACAATCCCCACGCCTTTATCGGCCGGGCGGATTGTGATATCTGAATAGCCAGACAAATCTCTAAGTGCATCATACTGTGCTTTACTCAAGTTGTTACGACTTTAATGATCACACATAGATAAAACATCTCTCGATACCGTATCATCCAGCATACGACTATAAGTCTTAATAGCAGCACTATTAGAGACAGGATCAAAACGACTTCTTTTCTGAAGTTTAGCTAATTGTTCCGGGATAAAAGACTCCTATACAGATTTTTACGTCCGCTACATAGATGACGTGTTCATCATGTGGTCTGGTTCATGTGAGGGTTTCATAGAAGCCATTGAACATCATAATTTGACTGATCACCCCTTAAAATTCAGGTATAACATCAGTACTGTTTGTGTATCTTACCTGGATGTATCGGTTCGAATTGAGGATAACCTTGTTGTAACTGAATTGTTCCACAAACCCACTGATAGGAATATATTATTACATTCGGATAGTTCTCACCCACAGCCCCTCAAATATGGGTTACCATATTCTCAGTTTGTGCGGGCTGTGCGCATTTGTAGTGACAGTGCGGCAGCAATCAAGCAAATTGACGATATGATTATTAAATTCCAGCAGAGAGGTTATGAACTGGGACCACTTGTACAAGCTAAAACCAGAGCATTAGAAATGAATAGAGACTATCTTCTAGTGGGTAGGAAGGTTACTAATGCTAAGAAAAAGTTGCCATGGATTAATCACTATAATGTTCATAGTAAAGCTATTGGCCATATGGCCAAGAAATTATGGTCTATTGTTGGGACTGACAAGTCCTTAGGTCTCAGTGAAACAGCCCTCATGCCTTCGTATACGAGGGGTAAAAACATCAGGGACTGGATTGTTCAAACTGATATTTCTGGTCTCAATGCATCCCAAAGTGTACAGAACACTTTCCTTGCATTAAAGAAGGGGTGCTTCCGATGCTTAAACTGTACCACCTGTAGAGCATTAACAGTGGGCACATATTTTTGTAATCCGCATAGTGGACGTCGGTACAATATACAACATAGGGTGACTTGCATGACTAAATTCATCATCTACATGATCACTTGTCCATGTGGACTCAATTATGTCGGCAAGACTGACCGTACATTGAGAGAGCATATTTCTAATCACAAGCTTTCCATTAGAAATGCCTTAGCTGCTGGGTGTAGCGATCAGCCTGTTGCAAGGCATTTCTTGACGGCTAAACACAATGTATCATGTTTAAGATACATGATTATAGATCATGAACCAGCACACTTACAAGGTGGAGATAGGTCTTTAAGATTATTACGTAAGGAAGCCAGATGGATACATGAATTACGTACTCTTGCTCCAAAAGGCCTGAATGAAAATCCTGGGTTACATTGTTATTTATGAATTACAAGATCTTCTCATTGGTTACTGGGCTAGTAGATTGTTGTATCAATTATTTTGATATACTGGATCCTGTTGATAAGCGGCGGGATCCGTTTAACATTGTGGCAGGTTCAAATTACAGTTACGTTTTTTTATACATATATAGTATGCCTTGGTATTCTGTATTGTATTGGTTTTCTATGTCGGTTATTACGGACTGATTTTAATTATGTGTACTCACTTGCTAACATATGTGCACGTTTTGTATATCATGTTGTCCTGACAATGCGGCACCGAGTGCTGACGTCACTAGTGGGCACCTGCACGCGGACGCCGCGCCGAGGGAGCTGTTGGTGGAGGGTATATAAGGTATGCTTTTGTTTGTATATGTTTAACCTGAGGACGGGGTGACAATAAATACCCCAAAACATTGTTGCTTACAGTCTGCATTTTTGTCTGCATTATTGTCCGAGTGCCGCCGCCATTGCTGTTTATATATATATATATATATATATATATATATATATATATATACAAAGCGTCTCCAAGCATGCAGCGGCACTCAGGGAATGATGCAAGCAATTATAAGGCAAAAGGTGTTTATTCCATAGTGCAAAAAATGGTCCAACGTTTCGGGGTGCAACCACCCCTTTGTCAAGGTGAACAACAGAAGTGAAAACATAATACAAAGTGGTTACCTTTATACGTGAGGAGAGTGAGGAGGTCCCGCCAACGGGAGGTGCAGCAACGCTTCCGGGGATAGGATTACTATTCCTTCCCTGCTTGTGTGCGTAAGAACGCGATGCGTCAGCTCCGGTCACGTGATCCGGCATCGCGTCCCTTGGCGTCCTGGTTCCCATAGTAACTGTCCGTGTTGCTGTTGTATACTAACAGCCTGCACGGAGAACAAGGGGACTCACAGGATGTCATGGCGCGGTGGGCACGGTCCGTGCTAAAGAGTGAACGTGTGCCAGTGAAAAATAATGTGTCATCAACGGAACAAACTGCATGAAAATACATAGAATATACATCTATATGTTAAAGCAGCTATAGCATTCAATTATGAATCACATTTGTTATAATCACATGCTTGTATTTAAGGTAATATTAATCACATTCTGCACTGTGACTTATGTTACACACCTGGGGCCAAAGTGCACCTCGTCCAATGTCCGTCTCATGTGGACAGAACACGGAGGGGCGCATCCCGGGCACCGGTGTGAACAGGGGTTTTTTGTACTGAAATCATGTCTATATCCTAAAGTTATGAATCTCTGACTGAAAAACTGACATTATTAAATATCAAAATACATTCCACGGCATTTTATCATTGAGTCCTTTGGGCTTGATGGTTGCCAGTTTGTAGATCCATCTCGCCTCTAACCTGAGCAAATCACCTGCTCTGTCTCCACCCCTCAGTTTTTTTGGGCATTGATCGATGATCTGAAATCTTAGATCATTCATAGAATGACCACAGTCGGCATAATGTCGGGCTACCGGCTGTTCTGATGGTTTGCCTGTTAGTGCAATCTTGACAGCAGATCTGTGTAGTGCAAAACGATCCCGGGCATTACGGATGGTCTTGCCCACATATTGCAGCCCACAGGGGCAGGTGATTAAATACACTATAAAAGTGCTAGTGCAGGTAAATATGTGCCTGATGTCATATGTTTTTCCTGTGCAACAGGATCTAAAGGTAGAGCCAGGATTCATAAATTTACACGTCTCACACCCTAGACATTTGTAACATCCAGGGGATCTAGAGAGAAACGTGGTTGGTTCCGGTTTGTCGAAACCTGTGATGTCCGAATGCACAACCCAATCTTTAATGCTCTTTCCCCTGGTATGACAAACCATAGGTTTCTTCCTATGCAGCGAAATGTCTAGGGTGTGAGACGTGTAAATTTATGAATCCTGGCTCTACCTTTAGATCCTGTTGCACAGGAAAAACATATGACATCAGGCACATATTTACCTGCACTAGCACTTTTATAGTGTATTTAATCACCTGCCCCTGTGGGCTGCAATATGTGGGCAAGACCATCCGTAATGCCCGGGATCGTTTTGCACTACACAGATCTGCTGTCAAGATTGCACTAACAGGCAAACCATCAGAACAGCCGGTAGCCCGACATTATGCCGACTGTGGTCATTCTATGAATGATCTAAGATTTCAGATCATCGATCAATGCCCAAAAAAACTGAGGGGTGGAGACAGAGCAGGTGATTTGCTCAGGTTAGAGGCGAGATGGATCTACAAACTGGCAACCATCAAGCCCAAAGGACTCAATGATAAAATGCCGTGGAATGTATTTTGATATTTAATAATGTCAGTTTTTCAGTCAGAGATTCATAACTTTAGGATATAGACATGATTTCAGTACAAAAAACCCCTGTTCACACCGGTGCCCGGGATGCGCCCCTCCGTGTTCTGTCCACATGAGACGGACATTGGACGAGGTGCACTTTGGCCCCAGGTGTGTAACATAAGTCACAGTGCAGAATGTGATTAATATTACCTTAAATACAAGCATGTGATTATAACAAATGTGATTCATAATTGAATGCTATAGCTGCTTTAACATATAGATGTATATTCTATGTATTTTCATGCAGTTTGTTCCGTTGATGACACATTATTTTTCACTGGCACACGTTCACTCTTTAGCACGGACCGTGCCCACCGCGCCATGACATCCTGTGAGTCCCCTTGTTCTCCGTGCAGGCTGTTAGTATACAACAGCAACACGGACAGTTACTATGGGAACCAGGACGCCAAGGGACGCGATGCCGGATCACGTGACCGGAGCTGACGCATCGCGTTCTTACGCACACAAGCAGGGAAGGAATAGTAATCCTATCCCCGGAAGCGTTGCTGCACCTCCCGTTGGCGGGACCTCCTCACTCTCCTCACGTATAAAGGTAACCACTTTGTATTATGTTTTCACTTCTGTTGTTCACCTTGACAAAGGGGTGGTTGCACCCCGAAACGTTGGACCATTTTTTGCACTATGGAATAAACACCTTTTGCCTTATAATTGCTTGCATCATTCCCTGAGTGCCGCTGCATGCTTGGAGACGCTTTGTGTACTACATTTCCCAGAAGGCACCGGGGCGCCTGTAACTACGAAGGGTGAGTGCCAATCCATTGGAATACATGTGTGCAGGACTTTGAGGTTTATACCACATGGTCCGTTTGGGATAAGGCACCCCCACATCATATTGTTTATCATTGACTGTTTAAATTATTATACAACAACAATTCAGCGTGACCCTTTTGTACTAGGAGAAAAATCAGGAGTCAGACACAGCACCAGCACCAGCACTTTGTCTCAGCACTTTAAACTGCATTTTTTACATTGTAATAAGTACACAGCAGCAAGGCACTCAGCACTTTAATGGGATTTATTGCAATATAAGGTAGTTAAGATTGCACTCTAGCACTTTTTTTCGTGACACCCTATAAGAACTAAAAGCCACAATATGACGCAGGAGACAACCCCAGGATACGGGGGCTTGCCTACTGGCCTTACGGACACCTACAGCTTCACTGACGCAGATGCAGACAGGCTGAGATTTACGGAGGATGTCACTGACACTGATGACCAATTGGGAATGGAGGATATCTTCCATCAATTAATAAAATTAAAGAGACGGGAGCTGGACTTTTTATTACACGGTATCTCTTTATCTAACTATCATAGGGATAAAATGATCCCGCGGGGTTTTCGCATACGCAACGTGCCTACCATAGGCCGCTTTAATGCAGAGTTCTGCAGTCGCTGGATAGGCATTTTAAATAAATGCAGCATGGACCTGATGCTGCTGGTCGTTGAAGAGTCCGGGCGTGAGCTTAAGGTCACTCGTGAGAAGATAAACGTATTGGAGTCAACGCACAAAGAGACGCTCAGCCTGGATTCCAGCCAGAATTTTATGCAGAGATTACAGACGCAAGTCAATAAATATAAGGGTGATCTCATAAAATTCAAACGGGGCAAACAACTGACCGTAAAAGAAGATTACGAGACCAACAGAGTATACCGATGGCTCTCAGGGGGCGAGCCCGGTAACCACAGGCCTTATAACAACAGATCCAAACACAGTTGGCGGAAGCGCCGTGAAGATCGCCACACCGACTTGGTAACATCCAACAGCGACAGCGAATTCGCTATATGCGACTCAGAGGGGCCATCTGAATCACCCAGTGTCCCTTTAGGGACAACTCCAGCCACACCGGCTGGTACAAGAGCAAGAGGACGCCCACCCGCAGGGGCCAGCAAAACACAAGGCTCCAAAAGCGCAACGACAACCAGAAAGAGAACCTAATATATAACTTGTCCGACCATCAATTGAGCAAAGTAGAGATCAAAGTGCTCAGTAATGGTCTATCATTTATACCAACCAATAGATTTGATGGTTTAAACTGGCAAATTGAACTCCATAAATTTGCACGCAAGCTTCGCTTACAGGAGTTCTTTCAGCAACACCCTATGAATGCCAGTCCTGATCCCCATCAAAATTATATCAATTCCACCCGTAAATCTCAGTTTGACCCTGTCTCCACGAATGCTTCAATTAAATCCTTTACAAGGTTGGTAGATGATTCGGTTTCCAGATACACTTCTGCCTCAACGAAGGCACATTATAACCTGTCCAAATCTGAACATAGAGCACTTAAACAACTGGCCACATACAGGGACATAGTAATCCGCCCTGCCGACAAAGGGGGCGGAATTGTTATTATGAACCTGTCTGATTACAGAGCCGAAATTTACAGGCAATTGGGGGATCACCAAGTGTATCGAGAGTTATCTCATGATCCCACCATGGAATATAAACATGAAATTGACAACATCTTAGATACGGCCGCAGGTGCCGGAAAAATTTCCAAGAAATTATGTTCGGCTCTTAAACAGGAATTCCCTGTGGTACCAGTTTTATTTATAGTGCCTAAAATACACAAAGATGTGGACAAACCCCCTGGGAGACCGATCATCTCTGCGCACAAGTCACTTTATCAACCTATTTCATTATTCCTAGACAGTATATTGCAGCCGTTCATCTGTTTAACAACCTAGATGTCTCAAGGACACAACCATGTTCCTGAATCAACTTAGGTCATTACCGGACATTCCCACAGGCACTTTAATCTGCACCATTGACATCTGCAGTTTATACACTAGCATACCGCACGGGGCGGGACTTGAAGCCATGAGGGATTTTTTAATCCGTGTTAACATGGAGTCCATTGAAACAAATTTGTTTCTTAAGCTGCTAGAACTGACCCTCATAAGAAATTACTTTTTATTTGATGGAAAATTCTACTGCCAAGTAAGCGGATGTGCGATGGGGAGCAATGTGTCGCCATCCTTTTCCAACACCTTCATGCTTCAGGAAGAGCAGAGCATGTTTTTTAATGATGTCACTATATCACAACATATTTTATATTATGCTCGATATATAGATGACATATTCATTTTATGGACTGGCGGCCAGGAGAAATTTGAAGCACTCATCGCCCTCATAAACAACAGAATCTCCACCATTAAGGTTACAGCATCATGGAGTCCGTCCTCATTAAATTATCTAGACGTGATGGTTTCTATTAATAGTAGCAAAATATCGACAGCAGTTTTCTACAAACCAACAGACAAAAATACACTGCTTAGACATAACAGCCATCACCCTGTGGCATTGAAGAAAGGACTGCCAAAATCACAATTTATTAGGGCGGCAAGGATCACCAGCAACCCTTCTGAAGTAGAGGGGGCCTTGACTGTAGTAAAGGATCGATTCATTGAAAGGGGATACAACCTCAAAGCATTACAGGCCATCCAGCATGAAGTAGCAGACATGGGCAGGGAAGATCTGCTATGTCAGAAAACTAAAAAGGACACCCACATCTTACCATTCGTCACGAAATATAACACAGCCAGTCCGGTAGTGCCCAGGGCCTTACAAGCACTATGGCCCATTATTACAACTGACAAGTCATTACCATCGCTGCATAGGAAGAAACCTATGGTTTGTCATACCAGGGGAAAGAGCATTAAAGATTGGGTTGTGCATTCGGACATCACAGGTTTCGACAAACCGGAACCAACCACGTTTCTCTCTAGATCCCCTGGATGTTACAAATGTCTAGGGTGTGAGACGTGTAAATTTATGAATCCTGGCTCTACCTTTAGATCCTGTTGCACAGGAAAAACATATGACATCAGGCACATATTTACCTGCACTAGCACTTTTATAGTGTATTTAATCACCTGCCCCTGTGGGCTGCAATATGTGGGCAAGACCATCCGTAATGCCCGGGATCGTTTTGCACTACACAGATCTGCTGTCAAGATTGCACTAACAGGCAAACCATCAGAACAGCCGGTAGCCCGACATTATGCCGACTGTGGTCATTCTATGAATGATCTAAGATTTCAGATCATCGATCAATGCCCAAAAAAACTGAGGGGTGGAGACAGAGCAGGTGATTTGCTCAGGTTAGAGGCGAGATGGATCTACAAACTGGCAACCATCAAGCCCAAAGGACTCAATGATAAAATGCCGTGGAATGTATTTTGATATTTAATAATGTCAGTTTTTCAGTCAGAGATTCATAACTTTAGGATATAGACATGATTTCAGTACAAAAAACCCCTGTTCACACCGGTGCCCGGGATGCGCCCCTCCGTGTTCTGTCCACATGAGACGGACATTGGACGAGGTGCACTTTGGCCCCAGGTGTGTAACATAAGTCACAGTGCAGAATGTGATTAATATTACCTTAAATACAAGCATGTGATTATAACAAATGTGATTCATAATTGAATGCTATAGCTGCTTTAACATATAGATGTATATTCTGTGTATTTTCATGCAGTTTGTTCCGTTGATGACACATTATTTTTCACTGGCACACGTTCACTCTTTAGCACGGACCGTGCCCACCGCGCCATGACATCCTGTGAGTCCCCTTGTTCTCCGTGCAGGCTGTTAGTATACAACAGCAACACGGACAGTTACTATGGGAACCAGGACGCCAAGGGACGCGATGCCGGATCACGTGACCGGAGCTGACGCATCGCGTTCTTACGCACACAAGCAGGGAAGGAATAGTAATCCTATCCCCGGAAGCGTTGCTGCACCTCCCGTTGGCGGGACCTCCTCACTCTCCTCACGTATAAAGGTAACCACTTTGTATTATGTTTTCACTTCTGTTGTTCACCTTGACAAAGGGGTGGTTGCACCCCGAAACGTTGGACCATTTTTTGCACTATGGAATAAACACCTTTTGCCTTATAATTGCTTGCATCATTCCCTGAGTGCCGCTGCATGCTTGGAGACGCTTTGTGTACTACATTTCCCAGAAGGCACCGGGGCGCCTGTAACTACGAAGGGTGAGTGCCAATCCATTGGAATACATATATATATATATATATATAAAAACACTAAACAATCCCTTGATGCACTCTAGAATTAGAACTAATGTTTTATTTATTCAAAATCAGTTAGTATATTCTTATTCAATTTCTCTAACCCTACATCTTTATCAATGGGCAAGCTTCCACACAGAGATGATCCCCTGTCGAAGGAGACTAGAATTAAATAGAAACTGAAAAAATATCTCTGCAGAGCGCACTTATTAGAGTATGATTTGGTGTATTTGTATCTGATTACTGGTTTAAGTATGATTTGGTATATTTATATCTGATTACTAATAAAGAGAGGATGACTTTACAAAAACACCCTTTTTCTTTAAAACACTTGTTTCTTTTTATTACTAAAAACAATTTAAATCATCATTTCCATTAAAAAGAATTGGTAAACATTTTCACAATGTATTATTGTTCATTAAAGATACAATATTGAATTTCAACTTTTCCAAACAAGAAATTGATAAGCTTTCACTCAACGCGTTTCATCTTATAGCGACTTCTTCAGGGGCGTTCTCTTAGGGTGTGATCCAAAAGTAAAAATAAAAAAACGAGGAATAAAATAAATAAAAAGAAACATTAAGAAAGAGAAGAAATATGCACAAAACGTAACAATATCTGTATCTAAATTAGTTAACATTGTACACATTTATTTTATTTGTCTATTTATTCATTAGATAAATACATTTCTCAAACTGAGTTCCAACATCAATAAAGGCTTATAGCATCTTATCTAGTAATGATTGTCTAATGAATGACTCCACAATGAGTTAATAAATTGATATAATGTTACTTACTTCTGAATAACAAATTATTTAATTTTAAACCGCTGTATTTTCATAAAAATATTGTCCATATTTTGCCTACTTAAGAAAAAAAATCAAATTGTAATTATTGTTAATGACATTATTTTGCCTATTAATAGTTTGATCAATAATACTTACGGAAAATAATTTTTAAAAAATAATTGACTTCCACGATTTAGCAATGTTTGATAGAACTTCCTATTTGAGACCGCCCTACAATAAGATATATGTAAATATAAATATGTATGTATTAAAGAAATTAATTTGTTTTTTCAAATAACCATAAATAGAATATAAATACTCACTGATAATTTATATTGATCTTCAAAGTAATGACTAGTAAGTAGTTTGGCAAACTTTTTATTTGTAATTTTCCTATTAAAAAACAATCATGCATTTATGTTGATTTTAATTTAGACAATAAAATAAATATTCTATCACAGCTTACCCACAGCTCTTTCGTATGTCAATAAATACAGTCCAAATGTGGACTGTATAATGTTAAGCCTCTTTTATTTCCCTAATAAAGATAAAAAATTACTAAATATCTTAAATTGGACCATAATGAAAAAGGATTCATAAGTAGCCCTTGTAGCTTACCAGCAGCTGTCCTATGTGTCCGCATACATAGAGATCCAAAAGTGGAATGAAAGCTGGGCTCAGGACCTCCCTATTTAAGTGCCTTAGCTAGTTACATCACTTCCTATCTCATTTGATTAATTGTTTAATTAATAAGGTTAATAGCTATACTTAATTATTCATTTTAATCCCTATCCAGAGTCACTTAATTTATAATAGCCTCCTAATTCATATAACCAATACAGACCTAATGTTGACAAGCAGACATAGATAATGAAAATGTAAATAAACTTAAATAAAAGTTTAATTGATGGTAAAGGAGCATAGAGAGCGCTTCCTGTATGTGCTGCAAGCCTCCTTGTGATGGGCTGGTCAGCAGCCATTTCCAAAGAGCACGCAATAAACAACCAATACTCAAGGGTACCTATTCATGTGGCAATTGTACAGCCTGCCAATATATCATTAAAATCAACAAAATAGTCACAAAGTTCGGAAGAGAAGTAAAGATACAGGACTACATGAATTGCAAAACGACAGGAGTGATCTACTGCCTACAATGCCCCTGTGGCCTTAGGTATGTGGGCATGACCTCAAGAACAATGAGAGTATGGATTCTGGAACATGCCACTAATATCCGAAATGCTAAGAGTGAAATGAAAAAGCTGAGAAAAATAACATCAGTAGCCAAACATTTTCTGTTGAACCATAATGGTGACCCTCATTATCTTAAAGCCTTTGGCTTAGAACATGTTAAATTGAATATCAGAAAGGGAGACCTGAACAATCTGTTACTCAGGAAAGAAACTGAGTGGATCTTTCTTCTTGATACAGTTACACCAGGGGGCCTCAATGAGTTCAACAGTTATGCCTCTTTTCTCTGAGAATATTGAGGATCCTTCTAGCGACACCAAGATAATAAGATACCTATTCACACTGTGATGTGCAACGTATATAATTATCCCTTTCTATAGAAATTAATTTATTATCAAGATATTTATAATTAATAAGAGTGCTATATACAAACATATAAGATTCCACTCCATCTGTGTCTCCTCAAGGGCACTTTAATATTATTCGTGTGTGTATATATGTATATATATATGTATATGTGTATATATATATATATATGTGTGTGTGTTTGTATATATGTATACACATATATTCTCTTATGCTGAACCAAAGAGTCAGCAGTATCATTAATTAACAACTTCATCCTTTCCTCAAGACTTAAATTAATAAAAAGCGGCCCCTCTTAAAATTTATTATTGAAGGCAATAGCCGCCTCTCATTTATTCTCAACAGCGAGAAGGGAATCTATATGTGATGATATTGGTCAACAACAATTCATTACGAATCTTTCTGTATGTCACCTCATTATCCTAGTCTTTATAATTATTTACTATTTTTATTTTAATTTATATTTCTCCTTATACTCAAATTGCTTTCACACTTTCATGTACACCTGTCATCAGTAGTTATCTCAATGAAAAAACTGTTTAGACTTACATCTCTCTCTTAAGATGTGGTCTTTGTGTATGGATAATTGACATTCTTATATATATTTCTCTACCCTGAAATTGAAAGCAGGGCAATGTGCTTTCTTATAACCTGAGGTGACCATATATAATGGTTGTCAATACACGTTAAGCAATAATGCAGTAAATATAAATGTAGTCCCAGCCCAGATCCATAAGATGTTCGACACAGTTGACCAGGAGGCTGTGAGTCCATGTGACTCTTCAGATAGCAGTTACTAACATGTGTCGGAACAATTGAAACTACTAGATCAGGGGTGTCAAACTCAAATTCATCGGGGGCCGCATCAGCAGTTTGGTCCCCATCAAAGGGCCGGTTGTATCTGTAGGTCTATCCAAAATTTACCGCTCCACCTGCCTTATATGTGCCCAGCCATCAGCCCCCTTTTAAAGTGCCCAGCCATGTGCCCCCTTTTATAGTGCCCAGCCATGTGCCCCCTTTTATAGTGCACAGGTCCCCATTTTACACATTGCGGCAGGCACAGGTCCCCATTTTACACATTGCGGCAGGCACAGGTCCCCATTTTACACATAGCGGCAGGTACAGGTCCCCATTTTACACATTGTGGCAGGCACAGGTCCCCATTTTACACATAGCGGCAGGTACAGGTCCCCATTTTACACATTGTGGCAGGCACAGGTCCCCATTTTACACATTGTGGCTGGCACAGGTCCCCATTTTACACATTGTGGCAGGCACAGGTCCCCATTTTACACATTGTGGCAGGCACAGGTCCCCATTTTACACATTGTGGCAGGCACAGGTCCCCATTTTACACATTGCGGCAGGCACAGGTCCCCATTTTACACATAGCGGCAGGTACAGGTCCCCATTTTACACATTGTGGCAGGCACAGGTCCCCATTTTACACATAGCGGCAGGTACAGGTCCCCATTTTACACATTGTGGCAGGCACAGGTCCCCATTTTACACATAGCGGCAGGTACAGGTCCCCATTTTACACATTGTGGCAGGCACAGGTCCCCATTTTACACATTGTGGCAGGCACAGGTCCCCATTTTACACATTGTGGCAGGCACAGGTCCCCATTTTACACATTGCGGCAGGTGGTGGAAGGAGGGAGAGAGAGAGAAAGAGAGGAAGGGAGAGGGGCTGACTTACATTTGAAGCGGTTCTCGCCGCTCTTCAGCCGCCTCTCCCTCCTCGTCTGCGCGGCTCCCTTCTCCCTCCTCCGACGGGGTTTCGTTGAATGACGCGTTTGCGCCGTGACGTCACGACGCAATCGCGTCATTCCGCGAAACCCCGCCCCCCCCGAGCTGGGCACTCGGGAGAAGGGGGTTTCATGGTGGCGGCACCGCGGGCCATCAGACGAGGTCTGGCGGGCCGGATTTGGCCCGCGGGCCTTGTCTTTGACACCCCTGTACTAGATAACCGACAATGTCAACCTAGTATAACGAACGAAGATAAAAAAATAATAATATTAAGCCCTCTTTCTCTCTCCTTTGAGGTCTCTATGTATGGTAATTCGTCATACCTACACATGTTCTTACACTGCTATCTTGAATGAATGGTAATACGCTGTGTAATTAAGAACGGAGTTAATTATGCCTAACGTCTGTTTAGACACGTCTACAGTATTGCAATAAGTTTAAATACAGCCTTAAATCAACGAGATACTGGCAATATTTAACTGGGAGGTAGTAGATCTGTGTGAGCTCGAAATAAAATTACCAATGAAGGTCTGAATTTAAATTATATACGCTATATTTACTAAAGAGGGAATAATAAAGGGAAATAGACTCACATCTCTCTCCTGGGATGTGGTCTTTATGTATGGTGAATTGATATTTTTGTATATATCTTTCTACTCTGAAAATTACAAGCATGGTAATAAATTTTTTTATAACCTGAGGTGACCATATATAATGTTTGCCAATACATGTTAGGCAATACTGCAGTAAATATAAATGCAGTCCCAGCCCAGATCTATAAGATATTTGACACAGCAGATCAGGAGGCTGTGAGTCCGTGTGATTCTTTAGATAGCAGTTACTAATATGTGTCGGAATCTAAAATACTGATATTACTGTATAACTGATAATGTGAGCATAGTATAACGAATAAAGAAAAGGTAATAATGATACCAAGCTCTCTCTTTCTCTTTCTTGAGGTCTCTATGTATGGTAATTGGTTATATCTACACATGTTCTCATATTGCTATCTTGAACGAATGGTAATATGCTGTGTAATTAAGAACGGAGCTAATTATGCTTAATGTCTGTCCGGACACGTCTTGCAGTACTGCAAAAAGTTTAAATTCAGCCTTATATCAACGAGACACTGGCAACATTTAATTGGGAGGCAGTAGGTCTGTGTGAACTTGATACAAAATTACCAATGAAGGTCTGGGTTTAAATTACTGCAGTGTAGAGACGGCTTAATTGGCAATCGGGAACGGGAGCTGACAGTCAGCCGAACCCGAGTCTGGCAGAAAAGAGTTAAGCTAAAAAAACACACTGATTGAACTAGTGTGTAAGCTGCTGACAATATAGATCTAATGTCGGACACCTGAGCAGCGTAGTTATATCACCTTGAAATGCGTCTATACAAAGGAGTGTTAATAACTGTTTAATATACACTTAAGTTTATATCGATGCGGTCAATATATGATTTACATAATCAATAGTGATGGATTTTATTAATTAAGCATGCTTTGATCAAAACAGATGTAACATATCTGAGCGGATAGTGATTTCCCCAGGAAGAAAGGACGTCATTAATTGCGTCCGCATCCAGGGGAGTGGTTTAAGGTTTTTAAGGAGTTTGGACTGACGGCAATCAGAGGCTGTTCCCCCCTTTGTGAACAAGCTACGGCGAAACGTACGTTAAAGGAAGGAAGTGGTCAGGGCACCCTGCCAGTGCGCACGGCGGGTAGCCCCAAGGTACAGGTCGTATGAAATAATACACTTATGTATTCAACTTTTTTTCTGTGAAGCCGCCTGGTTAAATTATTTTACAGGTCCACTACTGCAACAAACAGCATATGATTATTTGTAAGGCTGATGTAACATACAATTGCTCATCAAGATATCTGTTGCTACAAATGTGAGACCATTTCAGGCTGTACATAAATGCTTCACTAGATTAAAAAAGATAAACTTTATTATACCTTTGCAATTTTCATGATGACCCTGTTGTTTAAAACATAATAGCATAAATCTTGGAGTGATGACTTATGAAGACAGGGGTGTTATGTTTTGGATGCACTCTGTATATTTAGAGTAATATTCAAAATTATTGCCAGATTAACTGGCTATTTTTCTGTATACACACATATATATACTAACTTGTGTTACATATCTAAGACGTATATTAGAAAAAATATATAGGCCGATAGGATACAGAAGCCATAATTGAAATAATAGTGTCTGAAAATATATATCTCTGAACAGCGACAGGTGCTGAGAGAGTATCATCTGCTCAGCAAATAATAACAAATGCTGATATCTGATATTAACATGTAATATGTGACAATATAACATCTTTTTGTCTCTAAAATTTCAACACTTCAGCAGCAGAGTGTCAGTAACCCGCGAACCGGCTGCACTGATCTCAGTATCATCAGCCTGTTTCTAAGGTGAATGGGACACAGTGCATACTGATAGGCTGTATCTATGTTTCTATAGACTAGCATCAGTAATGGTCTCTCACCATGCATATAATGTTTGAGCACATGCATGGCAGCAGAACCACGAAGTGTGCGATATAGTCTTGCCTATATATAATCAGCACTCCTTTCAACACCAGAGCTGGTTAAGTGTCAGTAGCTTTCTCATTGGCTGCACTGACCCTATGGTCATCAACCAAAAGTAGAAGTGAATGAGACACTCTCCATTAAAGCTCTGGCACTGTCTATGACTCTAGAGACTGGCACAAGTAAGGGTCTCTCAACTACGTATACAATGCAATAGCACATACGAGGCAGCAGAACCCAGAAAAATGCCTTATAAGGTCTCGACTTAATTTCTAACAGGGTCCTGCAACGTTTAGTTTATCCTCAATCAATTGGGAGGGCCTAGGCCCGATTGAGTAATACCAAAACCTGTACCCTTTTTTATTACTTGTTACATGTTGTATTGTATGTGGTGTGTCTATATTTAGCCTTTTTAGATAATGAGAATTAAATCTCTAAACCATTTTAATTATTGATCTAATAAAAGTTAAATTTTAGGAGTATTTTTTCCAATCTTTACTTTTTTCTCATTTCTACTCTCTCTCTTTCTCTCCCTATTACTGATCCAATGGCATAGCACACAATGACTAATACCAACTGTGTGACTTAAATAGGGAGGTCTTGAGCCCAGCTTTCATTCCACTTTTAAATCTCTATGCATGCGGACACATAGGACAGCTGCTGATAAGTTACAAGGGCTACTTTTTAATCCTTTTTCTTTATGGTCCAATTTAAGATATTTAGTAATTTTTTATCTTTATTAGGGAAATAAAAGAGGCTTAACATTATACAGTCCACATTTGGATCCTTATGTTTATTGACATACGAAAGAGCTGCAGGTAAGCTGTGATAGAATATTTAATATTATTATTATTAATGCATGATTGTTTTTCAATAGGAAATTACAAATAAAAAGTTTGCCAAACTACTTACTAGTCATTACTTTGAAGATCAATATACATTATCAGTGAGTATTTATATTCTATTTATGGTTACTGTATTTTAAAAATCAAATGAATTTCTTTAATACATACATATTTATATTTACATATATCTTATTGTAGGGCGGTCTCAAATAGGAAGTTCTATCAAACATTGCTAAATCGTGGAAGTCAATTATTTAAAAAAAAAATATTTTCAGTAAGTATTATTGATCAAACTATTAATAGGCAAAATAATGTAATTAAGATAATTATTACAATTTGAATTTTTTTCTTAAATAGGCAAAATATGGACCATATTTTTATGAAAATACAGCAGTTTAAAATTAAATAATTTGTTATTCAGAAGTAAGTAACATTATATCAATTTATTAACTCATTGTGGAGTCATTCATTAGACAATCATTACTAGATAAGACGCTATAAGCCTTTATTGATGTTGGAACTCAGTTTGAGAAATGTCTTTATCTAATGAATAAATAAATAGACAAATAAAATAAATTTGTACAATGTTAACTAATTTAGATACAGATATCGTTACGTTTTGTGCATATTCCTTCTCTTTCTTAATGTTCCTTTTTATTTATTTTATTCCTTGTTTTTTATTTTTACTTTTGGATCACACCCTAAGAGAACACCCCTGAAGAAGTCGCTATAAGACGAAACACGTTGGGTGAAAGCTTATCAATTTCTTGTTTGGAAAAGTTGAAATTCAATATTGTATCTTTAATGAACAATAATACATTGTGTAAATGTTTACCAATTCTTTTTAATGGAAATGATGATTTAAATTGTTTTTAGTAATAAAAAGAAACAAGTGTTTTAAAAAAAGGGTATTTTTGTAAAGTCTTCCTCTCTTTATTAGTAACCAGATATAAATTACCAAATCATGCTTAAACCAGTAAGCAGATACAAATACACCAAATCATACTCTAATAAGTGTGCTCCACAGAGACATTTTTTTGATATATATTTATATATACGAAAGGGAGTCTGGCACTCCAAATGACAGAAATAACTGCGGCCGGTGCCCTCACATGTAGGATAAGACGTAGAGGAACGGCGTGCGGCACTCAGCCCAAAAGACCACAGCAAAGAGTCAAGTGTGCATAACAACGTTTCAATGCATCCGCATTGTCGTCAGGTTTACTTCTAATCTCTCACATTTTATTGATTTAAAATTACAGCCATATGTCCTGTTGAATAAATCCCACCAAAAAGATTCAACTAGCCTTTTAAAACTTGTCGAAAATCACAAGTGGTCTGACACCAATAGGTGGTTAACGGTGGATGTACAGGCCCTCTATTCCTCCATCCCACATGATAGGGGAATAGAAGCAGTGAAAAATGCATTGGAAAAGGATTCTAAGAATACACCGTTAGAAGTCACATTCATTATTGACTGCATCAGATTCATTTTAGAACATAATTTTTTTAAATTTAATGGTACATATCTTCTACAAAAACAGGGTACCATGATGGGGACTAAATTTGCCCCATCGTATGCGAATATTCTGATGGGCGAGTGGGAGAACAAATTTGTGTATGACAGTGATTTTGAAAGGACCAATATTAAACTATATAGAATATATATCGATGACCTCATATTTATATGGGAAGGTGATTTAAATAGTGTAGAGAGGTTCATAGATCACCTGAACAATAACAACTTTAATTTAAAGTTTACATATAAAACAGATCCAATTTCTATAGATTATTTAGATCTAGAACTGAAAGGATGTACTATAGGAGGAATAACTACCAAAACCTTCTTTAAATCTGTAGATGCTAACAGCTATATTCCCCAAAATAGCTGTCATCACCCAGTATGGAAAAATGGAGTCCCTTATTCCCAATTTGTGAGGATTAGGAAAAACTGTAGTGACATAACTGACTATTGGGAACAATCGGCCATTCTTTATGAGAGATTTATAGAAAGAGGGTATGAAGCTGGATTCCTGAATGAGGTCAGATTAAAGGCCTCCAAGAGATCCAGGACAGAATTTATAGAGGGTAAATCTGTAACTATCTCCAATAATTCCAACCAATGTAAATCTTTTATCACTCAGTACAGTAAAGATGCAAATAAAATACAGAAGATAATGACTAAACATTGGGGTCTACTACAAAAAGACCCGATTTTAGGACCTACACTGCCGAATAAACCTAGATTAGTCTATAAGAGAGCACAGAATTTAAAAAATTTGATAGCACCTAGTAATCTTAAAAAAGATAAGCCACAAGATTTTTTGAGTGATCATCATGTTTTTATGGGGAACAGGTGGGGATGTTTTCCTTGTAATCAATGCATTTGCTGTAAATATATGCAAAAGACTTCAGTTAAACTTAAGTTGGAGAACGGTAAATTTCATACCCTGAAAGATAGAGTAACCTGTAATACAGAGTACGTAATCTATAAGATCAATTGCCCATGCGGTCTTTCGTATGTGGGAAAGACCAAACGGAAACTTAAGATTAGAATTCAGGAGCATCTAAGGAACATAAAAAATAAAATGATGCAGCATAGTTTACCTCGCCATTTTTCTGAAGTACACCGATCAGATGTGACAGGCTTAACCTTCTCAGTATTAGAACACATTAAATTAGACATGAGAGGAGGTGATAGGGATTTACTATTAGCAAAACAAGAAACATATTGGATATACACTCTGAACACCCAAATTCCGAAAGGTCTGAATGAAGGCTTTGATATAGTCTCCTTTTTAGGTTGCTAGGCTGTGTAAACTTGTAGATATGTACTTAGAATGATATACATTTATGGGTCCCCTTATGGGATTATAGTCCCCATCGAGACCAATACATAATATCATTGTATTGTATTGTATGTTTTTTTCGCTTTATTTATGTCTTGTCAATAACTAATAATGTAAAGGTATTGGGAAAAGAATGTCTTACTCTCCTTAAACTTACCCTAATTGGTTTTATAATGGATCTTAACAAATAGGGACAATAAATGTAATGTTCATGTTATGACCAATCTTAAACATATATTAGAAGATAATGGATATGGCCTCCAGCTGTGCGCCACATTCCCGATGTGTAAAAAATATTGGTGCTTTAGGACGTTAATGTGACAACGCGCAGGTTCCGAATTAAAGACGTGCGCTTCACCGCTACAATGGTTGGGGCACACGGGACAATCCGGAAGTGACGTTGTGCATTCCACCGTCGCTATGGGAGGAACGCACGAAGATTCAGGCAATGCGCAGGTCCAGAAGTGCAGACGTGCGCTCCACCGCTACTATCGATGGAGCGCACGGGACAACTCGGAAGTGACGCTGTGCATTCCACCCCTGTTATGGGTGGAACGCACGGCGGTACATAAGAAGATAACTTGTTTATCCTTGTTCAATCTCCTCTCTGGGCTTAATTAAATAAGAAATGGGGGAATCAGTGAAAATGCCCAGTGAGGCTGCCCCGATCCTAATTAATACCGAGGGCGGTAATTATACGGTACACCGTGGAAATAATTGGAATGAAAGGCGGAAGTAGTAGTATATTTAATTAGGCCATATGATCATTAACCTTTCAGACATAAACATCTGTAGAATTAGCTTGATCCATATATATAGGTATCAGGCCTCATACTGGTTTAATATTGGTAAAATGTCATATAATTGACTCATTAGAATTAACCTATCAGCAGAGGGAGGAAGTGATGTAAACTCCCTAGGGGTATAAATAGGCCTCAGAAATCTCTTCCAAATCACTTGCCATACAGGAAAGGAGGCAGCAACACAGGTCCTGAATCTCTTATTGTAAGTACTTCTGATGCTCTTTAATAGGTTAATATCAAATTATGCTTTTAGTATAATATAATTTATTTAGTTCTAGTTGGATGTTATATCTTACCGGCCACTGTGGAGCTCAGAACCTACTTGTTGTCGAACTCTAAAGAATTCTTATTGTAAGTAATAATTAAGACTCTGTATTAAGTACTAATATTGGTCACCAATTAGGTCCTTAATTTAATTCATTTTTGATTTCAGTTAGAAGACGCACCTTATTGGATATTGAGGAGATTTTTAGCCCAACTTGTTATCATCGTGCTGAACTTTAAGTAAGTTCTAACAAAGTTCAGTATTTAATTATACCAATTAAGTGCTTTGGACACCAATAATTATCTCTAATTAATTTCTTAGACTGGTTCATCTGGTCAAGATTAGACCATCAGTCAGCAGGTGAATTTTTATTGGAAAGTGAGTATGGCTACATATTCCAATAAGATTCTAAATTCCTTGAGGCATTCAGCCCGTAATACTGTTGAATTTCTCATTTAGACATATTGAACATTGATTGACCATAATATAGGAGTAGTTGATCTCTAATGAAGATTATCCCCAGATACAGCCAAGTGAGTGATCCATTTTAATTAGATGTAATTCTATATTCAACCTTTCAGTACCATTCAAAACAATATATATTTTATTTTAGAATCACAGAGAATAAATTACCGTATTATAAAGAAGAAATAATCCACTCAGAGCAGTTTTATTTGCACAGTAAGTTGTTATTTTCTCTGGAAATAAGGCAATTAGGACAATTAAGGCCTAAATTGATTATTGGAGAGTATCTTCTTTTTTCAATGTCTACTAAAGAATTTAAATATTCTTTCTTTATGGAAAAATTGTGATGTAATAGTTATTGAAAAAATGTTTTCTTCTATTGTATAAACAATGAAAGCGTTACTTGAATATATATCTGTATATCATGATGATTTGTATTGATTCTTCTTTTTTGCTCTCTTGTTCTTTCCTCCTCTTCTCCATTTGATTAACACCAGCGAAGACCCATACCCCTGATGAAGTCCTTAACGGACGAAATGCGTTGGGTTTTATGAAATATTGTTTTATGAATTCACTGTATAAATTACTATATTGATGTATTATTACACAATATTTTAGACATTATATTTTTATTAAATTAAATTGCGTAATTTTAGGTCAAGCTGGTTTCGGATTTTATTTGAACAATTATGTTACTGAGCGCCCTCTGAGTATTGTATTTGTATCACTATTTTTGTCACCGACTAGCAAGGTGACTACTATTGAGGTGCAGCTGTTTTGTACAGCGCAAATTAAGGGTATATTCTTTTTATACATATATATATATATATATATAAAGATATTTTTATTTATTTGTTTTTCAGTTGTTGTTTTTTTTGGTGGGAAGGCTGCCTATTTTGTCAGTCCTGGGCCCCACAAATTATGATGGCAGCCCTGGTAACTACCGACCACCAACCACAACCAGATCTAACCGCTGCTGAAAAAGACACAGGCAAATGAATGGCAGCTTGCAAGACTTTTGTAACTTACAATTTTATTTTATGACAGTTAAGAAAAACTCCACATTCACCCGTATACTGTATATTACAGTTTACACAAAATAGACAGGAATATGACTAAATCTTATATCTTATTACATCACATTGCCATACCTTCCAACATGACCCTCTCCAGGAGAGACCGAATGCTCTGCTTCTAGACTTTTATCTTAATGTATGATTGTCATCACCTGTTTTGAACAGGTTAATGGATAAGAAAGGTGTTTTACCACAGGTGATGACAATACTAAATTAACAGGAAATTAAGGAGCAGAGTATTCTGTTCCTCCTGGAGAGGGTCAGGTTGGGAGTTATGCCTTGCTTATTTGTTGCATAGAATGGATTTATGAATCATAAAGTTTACCCAATCTATAAGAGAAAAGATACAAACCCAACAGCCAATGATTATTTACATATGCTCTGCACTCAATCAGATGCAATATAAATTAGCCCAAATTGCACCTGCTGCAACCACTTTTGTTTCCAAAAAACACCTACAGCACCCACAAGCAGCACAACACCCAGACAGTTTCTTCAGACAAAATTAGGATTATAGAGAAGAATTTCCAGACGGTGAATATGGTTACACCTGAAAAAGGAAGAATAAAATCAATATTTTATTTTCGGTAAGCTTATTTTTTTTTATTATTTGCTTCAAAGCAGTATTTTGGTTAAAGATTTTAAGCTATATATTTATTTTTGGTCTTTCCTGAAAATGTATATTGCCACAACAATACATTTTCTAAACTGGAACATAACCCATAACTGAAAAGAATTCACATTTAACATTTCAATTATATTAAAGTAACATGCTGCGTGCAATCAAAGAAGGGGTAGATACAGTATATCTATGCTAACAAACATACACAATTGTTAATGGGTTCATAGGTTAGTCTACACACTCCTGAAGTTAGTTTGGTTTTTTAAACAAATTCAAGTATGAACAAATGTCTAATTGGTTTGGAAGGGAAAACAGGTAGGTAAAACATTCACACGTAAAATATCTCTGCATGATATATTTCCTTCTTGATGGAAGATATAATATTGACCCCAGGCTCATAACTTTATAATGCTATAGCCCCTTTGTCTTTCTATCCTGTGTGTGGACTATTTTTTGAAGCATGCAGAAATTTACAACAACATTTTTTCAGGTGAGTTAGGCAGCATTTCCCTGATTTTCCCAGACACCTGAACCTGCTCGTCATTACAAAGGTGCATTCTTTTTGAAGATGTGCGGCGGGCACTTTTCATGTTTTGTGTTTTGGTTCTAATTCCCCGCTCATGTTTTGGTTTTGGATTGGTTTTGCCAAAACCACCCTTAAGAGTTTTGGTTTTGGATCTGGATGATTTTTGAAAGAAAAAAAACATAAAAACAGGTAAAATCACAGAATTTGGGGGTAATTTTGATCCCACTGTATTATTAACATCAATAACATTCATTTCCACTTATTTCCAGTCTATTCTGAACACCTCACACCTCACAATATTGTTTTTAGTCCAAAAGGTTGCACCGAGGTGGCTGTATGACTAAGCTAAGCGACACAAGTCTGTGGCACAAACACCTGGTCCAACTAGGAGTGGAACTGAAGTGGCAGATAGGATGGCAGATATAAAAAAGGCCCCAAACAGCACATCATGCAGAGATGTAAAAGAGGTGCAATGAGGTAGCTGTATGACTAAGCTAAGCAACACAAACTATTGGCCCATCTAGGAGTGGCATTGCATTGTCAGACAAAAGGGCACTTAAAATAAATAGTACCCAAACCTTCACATCATGCCAAGAAGTAAAAGAGGGCAATGAGGTAGCTGTATGACTAAGCTAAGCGACAGAAGTGTGCAGCACAAACACCTGGCACATCTAGGGTTGGCACTGCAGTCCCACTGCACTAATGGTGGATACTAAATGCACGTCTAACACCAGAATAGTTGTTATGGCCTCAGGAATCTGCTTTGCAACAGGGTGTATGTATATATATATATATATATATATATATTAGTGATGAGCGGGTTCGGTTCCTCGGAATCCGACCCCCCCTGAACTTCACCCATTTTACACGGGTCCGAGGCATACTCGGATACTCCAGTATTGCTCGGTTAACCCGAGCGCGCCCGAACGTCATCATCCCGCTGTCGGATTCTCGCGAGATTCGGATTCTATATAAGGAGCCACGCGTCGCCGCCATTTTTCACTCGTGCATTGGAAATGATAGCGAGAGGATGTGGCTGGCGTCCTCTCACTTTGTTTCAGAACTTTCAGGGGGCTGCAAATACCTTTATTCTGGGGACCAGCAGTATTATAGGAGGAGTACAGTGCAGAGTTTTACTGAGCAGTGACCACCAGTATTATACGTTCTTTGCCTGAAAAACGCTCCATATCTGTGCTCAGTGTGCTGCATATATCTGTGCTCACACTGCTTTATTGTGGGGACTGGGGACCAGCAGTATTATATAGGAGGAGTACAGTGCAGAGTTTTGCTGACCAGTGACCACCAGTATTATACGTTCTCTGCCTGAAAAACGCTCCATATCTGTGCTGCATTGTAGTATATAGTAGGAGTACAGTGCATAATTTTGCTGACCACCAGTATATAATATATAGTAGTACGGTACAGAAGGCCACTGCTCTACCTACCTCTGTGTCGTCAAGTATACTATCCATCCATACCTGTGGTGCATTTCAGTTTTGCACAGTTTGCTAACCACCAGTATATAATATATAGCAGTATGGTATAGTAGGCCACTGCTCTACCTACCTCTGTGTCGTCAAGTATACTATCCATACATACCTGTGGTGCATTTCAGTTTTGCACAGTTTGCTGACCACCAGTATATAATATATAGCAGTACGGTACAGTAGGCCACTGCTCTACCTACCTCTGTGTCGTCAAGTATACTATCCATCCATACCTGTGGTGCATTTCAGTTTTGCACAGTTTGCTGACCACCAGTATATAATATATAGCAGTACTGTACAGTAGGCCACTGCTCTACCTACCTCTGTGTCGTCAAGTATACTATCCATCCATACCTGTGGTGTATTTCAGTTTTGCACAGTTTGCTGACCACCAGTATATAATATATAGCAGAACGGTACAGTAGGCCACTGCTCTACCTACCTCTGTGTCGTCAAGTATACTATCCATCCATACCTGTGGTGCATTTCAGTTTTGCACAGTTTGCTGTCCACCAGTATATAATATATAGCAGTACGGTACAGTAGGCCACTGCTCTACCTACCTCTGTGTCGTCAAGTATACTATCCATCAATACCTGTGGTGCATTTCAGTTTTGCAGTTTGCTGACCACCAGTATATAATATATAGCAGTACGGTACAGTAGGCCACTGCTCTACCTACCTCAGTGTCGTCAAGTATACTATCCATCCATACCTGTGGTGCATTTCAGTTGTGCGCAGTATATATAGTAGTAGGCCATTGCTATTGATACTGGCATATAATTCCACACATTAAAAAATGGAGAACAAAAATGTGGAGGGTAAAATAGGGAAAGATCAAGATCCACTTCCACCTCGTGTTCATGGCTAGTGGTTCAGCTTCACATGAGGATGGAAGCACTCATCCTCTCGCTAGAAAAATTAAAAGACTTAAGCTGGCAAAAGCACAACAAAGAACTGTGCGTTCTTCTAAATCACAAATCCCCAAGGAGAGTCCAATTGTGTCGGCTGCGATGCCTGACCTTCCCAACACTGGACGGGAAGAGTTGGAGCCTTCCACCATTTGCACGCCCCCTGCAAGTGCTGGAAGGAGCACCCGCAGTCCAGTTCCTGATAGTCAAATTGAAGATGTCACTGTTGAAGTACACCAGGATGAGGATATGGGTGTTGCTGGCGCTGAGGAGGAAATTGACAAGGAGGATGATGGTGAGGTGGTTTGTTTAAGTCAGGCACCCGGGGAGACACCTGTTGTCTGTGGGATGAATATGTCCATTGACATGCCTGGTCAAATTACAAAAAAAATCACCTCTTCAGTGTGGAATTATTTTAACACAAATGCGGACAACAGGTGTCAAGCCGTGTGTTGCCTTTGTCAAGCTGTAATAAGTAGGGGTAAGGACGTTAACCACCTCGGAACATCCTCCCTTATACGTCACCTGCAGCGCATTCATCATAATAAGTGACAAGTTCAAAAACTTTGGATGACAGCGGAAGCAGTCCACTGGCCACTAAATCCCTTCCTCTTGTAACCAAGCTCCTGCAAACCACACCACCAACTCCCTCAGTGTCAATGTCCTCCTTACACAGGAAAGCCAATAGTCCTGCAGGCCATGTCACTGGCAAGTCTGATGAGTCCTCTCCTGCCTGGGATTCCTCCGATGCATCCTTGAGTGTAACGCCTACTGCTGCTGGCGCTGCTGTTGTTGCTGCTGGGAGTCGATCATCATCCCAGAGGGGAAGTTGGAAGACCATTTGTACTACTTCCAGTAAGCAATTGACTGTCCAACAGTCCTTTGCGAGGAAGATGAAATATCACAGCAGTCATCCTGCTGCAAAGCGGATAACTCATGCCTTGGCAGCCTGGGCGGTGAGAAACGTGTTTCTGTTATCCACCGTTAATTCACAGGCAACTACAGACTTGATTGAGGTTCTGTGTCCCCGGTACCAAATACCATCTAGGTTCCATTTCTCTAGGCAGGCGATACCAAAAATGTACACATACCTCAGAAAAAGAGTCACCAGTGTCCTAAAAAATGCAGTTGTACCCAATGTCCACTTAACCACGGACATGTGGACAAGTGGGGCAGGGCAGACTCAGGACTATATGACTGTGACAGCCCACTGGGTAGATGTATTGCCTCCCGCAGCAAGAACAGCAGCGGCGGCACCAGTAGCAGCATCTCGCAAACGCCAACTCGTTCCTAGGCAGGCTACGCTTTGTATCACTGCTTTCCAGGAGAGGCACACAGCTGACAACCTTTTAAGGAAACTGAGGAACATCATCGCAGAATGGCTTACCCAAAATGGACTCTCCTGGGGATTTGTGACATCGGACAACGCCAGCAATATTGTGCGTGCATTACATCTGGGCAAATTCCAGCACGTCCCATGTTTTGCACATACATTGAATTTGGTGGTGCAGAATTATTTAAAAAACGACAGGGGCGTGCAAGAGATGCTGTCGGTGGCCCGAAGAATTGCGGGCCACTTTCGGCATTCAGCCACCGCGTGCCGAAGACTGGAGCACCAGCAAACAGTCCTGAACCTGCCCTGCCATCATCTGAAGCAAGAGGTGGTAACGAGGTGGAATTCAACCCTTTATATGCTTCAGAGGATGGAGGAGCAGCAAAAGGCCATTCAAGCCTATACATCTGCCTATGATATAGGCAAAGGAGGGGGAATGCACCTGACTCAAGCGCAGTGGAGAATTATTTCAACATTGTGCAAGGTTCTGCAACCCTTTGAACTTGCCACACGTGAAGTCAGTTCAGACACTGCCAGCCTGAGTCAGGTCATTCCCTCATCAGGCTTTTGCAGAAGAAGCTGGAAACATTGAAGGACTAGCTAAAATAGAGCGATTCCGCTAGTCATGTGGGACTTGTGGATGGAGCCCTTAATCCGCTTAACCAGGATTCACGGGTGGTCAATCTGTTGAAATCAGAGCACTACATTTTGGCCACCGTGCTCGATCCTAGATTTAAAACCTACGTTGGATCTCTCTTTCCGGCAGACACAAGTCTGCAGAGGTTCAAAGACCTGCTGGTGAGAAAATTGTCAAGTCAAGTGGAACGTGACCCGTCAACAGCTCCTCCTTCACATTCTCCCGCAACTGGGGGTGCGAGGAAAAGGCTCAGAATTCCGAGCCCACCCGCTGGCGGTGAAGCAGGGCAGTCTGGAGCGAGTGCTGACATCTGGTCCGGACTGAAGGACCTGCCAATGATTACTGACATGTCGTCTACTGTCACTGCATATGATTCTCTCACCTTTGAAAGAATGGTGGAGGATTATATGAGTGACCGCATCCAAGTAGGCACGTCAGACAGTCCGTACGTATACTGGCAGGAAAAAGAGGCAATTTGGAGGCCCTTGCAGAAACTGGCTTTATTTTACCTAAGTTTCCCACCCTCCAGTGTGTATACGAAAGAGTGTTTAGTGCAGCCGCTCACCTTGTCAGCAATCGGCGTACGAGGTTACTTCCAGAAAATGTGGAGAAGATGATGTTCATCAAAATGAATTATAATCAATTCCTCCGTGGAGACTTTTACCAGCAATTGCCTCCAGAAAGTACACAGGGACCTGAGATGGTGGATTCCAGTGGGGACGAATTAATAATCTGTGAGGAGGGGGATGTACACAGTGAAAGGGGTGAGGAATCGGACGATGAGGAGGAGGTGGACATCTTGCCTCTGTAGAGCCAGTTTGTGCAAGGAGAGATTGATTGCTTCTTTTTTGGTGGGGGCCCAAACCAACCAGTCATTTCAGTCACAGTTGTGTGGCAGACCCTGTCGCTGAAATGATGGGTTTGTTAAAGTGTGCATATCCTGTTTATACAACATAAGGGTGGGTGGGAGGGCCCAAGGACAATTCCATCTTGCACCTCTTTTTTCTTTCATTTTTCTTTGCATCATGTGCTGTTTGGGGACTATTTTTTTGAAGTGCCATCCTGCCTGACACTGCAGTGCAACTCCTAGATGGGCCAGGTGTTTGTGTCGGCCACTTGTGTCGCTTAGCTTAGCCATCCAGCGACCTTGGTGCACCTCTTTTTTTCTTTGCATCATGTGCTGTTTGGGGACTATTTTTTTGAAGTGCCATCCTGTCTGACACTGCCGTGCCACTCCTAGATGGGCCAGGTGTTTGTGTCGGCCACTTGGGTCGCTTAGCTTAGTCACACAGCTACCTCATTGCACCTCTTTTTTTCTTTGCATCATGTGCTGTTTGGGGACTATTTTTTTGAAGTGCCATCCTGTGTGACACTGCAGTGCCACTCCTAGATGGGCCAGGTGTTTGTGTCGGCCACTTGTGTCGCTAAGCTTAGTCACACAGCTACCTCATTGTGCCTTTTTTTTTCTTTGCATCATGTGCTGTTTGGGGACTATTTTTTTGAAGTGCCATCCTGTCTGACACTGCAGTGCCACTCCTAGATGGGCCAGGTGTTTGTGTCGGCCAATTGGGTCGCTTAGCTTAGTCATCCAGCGACCTCGGTGCAAATTTTAGGACTAAAAATAATATTGTGAGGTGTGAGGTGTTCAGAATAGACTGAAAATGACTGGAAATTATGGTTATTGAGGTTAATAATACTATGGGATCAAAATGACCCCCAAATTTTATGATTTAAGCTGTTTTTGAGGGTTTTTTGTAAAAAAACACCCGAATCCAAAACACACCCGAATCCGACAAAAAATTTTCAGGGAGGTTTTGCCAAAACGCGTCCGAATCCAAAACACGGCCGCGGAACCGAATCCAAAACCAAAACACAAAACCCGAAAAATGTCCGGTGCACATCACTAATATATATATATATATATATATATATATATAAATATACCAAACAGAAAACCCAGCACTCTCCTAAGCAGCTTCATTCATCTTAATGCTTTAATATACATCTAAATAAACAATGTGGTTTTGGTTTATTAATTGTACAATGCATGTAAGCTTGCGGCCCACTCCATGAGACCCCATTTCACCGCAAGTCCTACTCTATCACAAACTTTCACATAGATTTTATAGAAACCTGGCAACTGCTGTCTCATAGAGGAAAATGTGCTTATCTGGTTTAAAGCTTACCTGCCACACTTATGGCTTTTAAAAGGTAAGACAGTCACCAACACAAATAACACAACTACACAAGTGTGCTTACCTGGTTTGCAGCTCACCTGCCAACAGACTATTGGCTTTCAAAGTGAGACAGTCACCAACACACCTAAATAGCAGCTGATCCAGGTTTAAGGTAAATGAGCTTAGGGGTGCATGAGAGAGAGATATGGTCACAAATGGGCCAATTAAAAATTAACCCTGTTAAACAAACAAACACGAGGAACCACTGCACTCGCCATTCCCAGGGGTTGGGGTGCAGTGGGCTGTGACCACCGAACTCAAATATACCAAACAGAAAACCCAGCACTCTCCTAAGCAGCTTCCTTCACCTAAATGCTTTAATATACATCTAAATAAACAATGGGGTTTTGGTTTATAAATTGTACAATGCATGTAAGCTTGCGGCCCACTCCACGGGACCCCATTTCACCGCAAGTCCTACTCTATCACAAACTGTCACAACTGAGGGCCTGAGCTGACGGGAGGCAGCCTCAGTTGTAGGGGCTGAGATGTACCGGAACCTGGGAGGTTGTATCAGACCCCTGGACATGTAAGTAACATGAATAATAACTGCCCGAAGGCGTGACCACGACAACTTGGATAAAAGTCAATGATGTTTATTATGACAACTCCGCAACACAGCAGCAGTAAAAGAAAACGTAAAAGTCAGCAAAGAATAAATACAGTTCCTGGGTACTACAGGATGGCAGGAGCCACAGGGCACTGGTAGTGTGAGATAGTTCTTATGATCTTCTAGATGGAAAGTCCTTACCAGGCCCGACTGTAGCAATGGAGATAACCCAGGATTGTGCCAGCTGGTGTTCCAGGAAAAGCTGGGTTGCTGAAGATAAAACAGCTGCTGTGGATACTGGCTGGAACCAGACTGTTGTTAGCACGGAGTGGATACTGGCTGGAACCAGTTAAATAATAAATGAACTTGGGAGCGATGAAATATGAACTGAAATGTAGAACTTGAGAGCGGAGAAATAATAATACCGGTGGAGAGTGGTAAAGAGTAGAAAGGACACCGGCCCTTTAAGGGAAGCTGTACTCTGCTGGAAGCTGAGCTGGAAGCAGGTAATGTTGTAGCTGGAAACAGATGAATCCACAATGGATTGGAGAGTCAGGCTACACCGCAGGTGGAATGCTGGCGCGGGTCTCTATGGTGGAAGTCTTGAGACAGGAGATGGAACCTGGAAGACAATCACAGGAGAGAGACAAACAGGAACTAGGTTTGACAACCAAAGCACTGACGCCTTCCTTGCTCAGGCACAGTGTATTTATACCTGCAGCAAGGAAGGGATTGGCTAGGCAATTATGCAGATTATCAATACTGAGAACAGATTGGTGGAAATGATCAGCTGACAGAATCCAAGATGGCTGCGCCCATGCAGACACTTGGAGGGAAGTTTGGTTTGTAATCCATGTGGTAATGAAAACAGTAATGGCGGCGCCGGCCACCGGAGACAGGAGGCGCCAGGCTGACAGATGCACATCCAACCACGCGGACACAGCGGAGGCCGCGGCTGACGTAATCGCCACTCAGACACTCTGCATGCAGAAGTTCAGGGACGGCGGCGGAGGCCGCGGGAGACGCCATGCCAGGTGTAATATGGCGTTTACTGTGACAGCGTCCCAGAGTGACAGGAGAGGATACAGGAATGTACACATCAGGATAACAGATGGAATCCGGTCCTGGAGCGCTGAGCCAGCCTTAGGAGGCATCTGATGGGTAAAAAATGGCGTCCAGATACCCGGATCGTGACAGCACCCCCCCTTTAGGAGTGGCCCCAGGACACTTCTTTGGCTTTTGAGGAAACTTGGAATGGAATCTCCGGACCAAGGCAGGAGCATGGACATCAGAAGCATTGGTCCATGAACGTTCCTCAGGACCATAACCTTTCCAGTCAATAAGATATTGTAGTTGACCGTAACGGTGACGTGAGTCCAGGATCTTGGCCACTTCATACTCAACGCCTCGTTGAGTTTGGACTTTCGGAGTTGGAGGAAGTGAGGAATGAAACCGATTCAAGATCAGCGGTTTCAACAGGGAAACATGGAATGTCCTGGGTATTTTTAAGAAGGGAGGCAACTGGAGTCTGTAAGCAACAGGATTGATGACTTGTTCAATCTTGAAAGGACCGATATAGCGAGGTGCAAACTTCATACTGGGAACTCTTAACCTCAAATTCTTCGTGGATAACCATTAGTGATGAGCGGATTCGGTTTTACTCGGTTTTACTCGGTTTTACTCGGTTCTCAAAACGGCATCTTATTGGCTCACGGATGTCACGTGTTTTGGATAGCCAATAAGATGCCGTTTTGAGAACCGAGTAAAACCGAGTAAAACCGAGTAAAACCGAACCTCGCTCATCACTAATAACCATACCCGATCACCCACCTTGAGAGCAGGAACTGCTCGACGCTTCTTATCCGCAAACTTCTTGTACCTGAACGATGCCTTGAGCAGAGCTGATCGTACGCTCTTCCAGATATTGGCAAACTGATGCAAGGTGATATCCACTGCGGGAACAGAAGTTGCTGGAAGCGGTTGGAACTCAGGGACTTTAGGGTGGAATCCAAAGTTAGTGAAGAATGGTGTTGAAGCAGATGAAGAATGATACTGGTTGTTATGACAGAACTCGGCCCAGGGAAGTAATTGAACCCAGTCATCTTGAGAGGAGGACACATAGATGCGGAGGAAGGCCTCCAAGTCCTGATTCACCCTCTCGGTTTGACCATTGGTCTGAGGATGGTAAGCCGTGGAAAACTTTAGCTTGACTTGGAGGACTTGACATAAACTTCGCCAGAATTTGGCTGTGAATTGAACTCCTCGATCTGAGATAATTTCTTCAGGAAGACCGTGGAGTCGGAAGATCTCTTGTATGAATACTTGAGCCAACTTGGAAGCTGACGGAAGACCGGTGAGAGGAATGAAGTGTGCCATCTTGGTGAACCGGTCAACTACCACCCAGATGGTATTGAACTTGTTGCACATGGGTAAGTCTGTAATGAAATCCATCGACAAGTGGGTCCATGGTCGACGGGGAACGGATAGTGGAACCAGTTGCCCCGCAGGCGACTGGCGGGATACTTTATGTTGGGCACACTTTGGGCAAGATGCAATAAACTCCAAGACGTCCTTTTTCAGAGTTGGCCACCAATAGGACCTAGAGATAAACTCCAGGGTTTTTTGGATACCTGTATGTCCGGCAAAACAGGAAGCATGGGCCCAATGCATGAGCTTCTTCCTTAGCATCGGCTTCACAAAACTTTTCCCTGATGGGGGCGTAGAGTCCATCCCTACCGTGGAGAATGCCAACGGATTTATAATAGGATGCTTGTCTGAAGACTCTGACTCATTTTCTTGCTCCCATGAGCGGGAAAGGGCATCGGCCTTGCGATTCTGAGAGCCCGGACAGAACTGGAGTTTAAAGTCGAACCTGGAAAAGAAAAGTGCCCATCTGGCCTGACGAGGGTTGAGACATTGTGCGCCCTTCAGGTATAAAAGGTTCTTGTGGTCTGTAAGTATGGTGATTGAATGAGAAGCTCCCTCCAACAGATACCTCCACTCTTCTAGAGCGAGCTTGATGGCTAGCAACTCCTGGTCGCCAATGGCATAGTTGCGCTCAGCTGGGGAGAACTTCAGGGAGAAGAAACTGCAAGGGTGTAAATGGCCATCTTTAGCCCTCTGAGATAACACCGCTCCTACTCCAACGGAGGAGGCATCCACCTCTAAGATAAAAGGAGAGTCGATGTCAGGCTGTTTCAGAACAGGCGCAGAGAAGAACCTTTGTTTTAAAAGATGAAATGCTTGCATGGCTTCCTCAGACCACTTGGACGGGTTAGCACCCTTCCTAGTGAAAGCAGTAATAGGCGCCACAATGGTGGAAAAGTCTCGTATAAACTTTCGGTAATAGTTGGCGAACCCTAAGAACCTCTGGACCCCTTTGAGGGTTAAGGGTACCGGCCAATTTTGGATTGCTTGTAGTTTCTCAGGATCCATCTCTAGTCCGGAACCGGACACAATGTACCCTAGAAACGGAATGGACTTGACTTCAAAGACGCATTTTTCTAATTTGCAATAGAGATGATTGACACGGAGACGGGACAGAACCTCTTTAACCCAAAAACGATGTTCCTCTAAATCGTTGGCAAAAATGAGGATATCGTCTAGATAGACCACGACATGACGGTATAGAATGTCTATGAAGATCTCATTGACAAAATGCTGGAAGACAGCTGGAGCATTGCTCAATCCGAAGGGCATGACGAGGTACTCATAATGTCCGTCACGGGTGTTAAAGGCGGTCTTCCACTCGTCACCCTCACGGATCCGGATGAGATTGTATGCACCTCGCAAGTCCAGCTTTGTAAAGATGGTAGCTCCGCTAACTCTGTCAAAGAGCTCAGTAATCAGGGGTAAAGGATAACGGTTCTTGATGGTAATGTCGTTCAAACCTCTGTAGTCGATGCACGGCCGCAGACCACCATCTTTCTTTTTTACAAAAAAGAAGCCTGCGTCGGCTGGAGAAGAAGAAGGTCGAATGAACCCCTTTGCTAGGTTCTCTTTAATATATTCCTCCATTGAATGCGTCTCAGGCAGAGACAACGGATAAGTTCGGCCTCGAGGTGGAACCTTCCCTGGAACGAGATCAATCGGACAGTCCCATTCTCTATGAGGAGGAAGGATATCAGCAGAAGCTTTACTGAACACATCCGTGAAATCTTGATATGGAGGAGGTGGAACATCAGACGACCTGGGGGAGGAAGAACAGACAGGCAATACTTTAAACAAACATGTCTCAGCACAGGAGGAACCCCATGCCAGGATTTGCGTAGTCGTCCAATCAATTGTAGGATTGTGAAGACGGAGCCATGGAAGGCCCAGGACCACAGGATGTGTGGCTCTTGGAATCACTAAAAAATAAATAAGTTCGGAATGAAGAACTCCCACTCTCAGACGAACTGGTAGAGTCCTTAAAGAAATAACTGCATCAAAAATTTTGCTGCCATCCACGGCAGTTAAAGAAATGGACGAAGGAAGTCTCTCGGTGGGTAGGGACCACCGTTTAACATAGGCTTCGGTAATAAAGTTCCCAGCTGCTCCGGAATCAAGGAGGGCAATGACGTTCCGATAACGTTGAGCAACTTGAAGCGAGACTGGGAGATTACAATCTTGAGGAGATTTAGAGGAGATCATTACTCCTAGCCGGCCCTCTCCTTGGCGAGCTAGGATTTGGAGTTTCCCGGACGTTTGGGACAGGCATTAATGGTGTGAGACGGAGCTGCACAATAGAGACAGAGAAACTCGGAGAGACGTCTTCGGCGCTCAGCAGGAGTTAAACGGGAACGGCCAAGTTGCATGGGCTCATCTTTAGATGGTGACAGTTGACGAGGAGGAGGAGCAGAAGATTTTGGAGCAGATGATCTTCCACGCTCAGTTGCTCTCTCTCTGAAACGTAAATCAACTTTAGTGCAGAGTGAGATTAGCTCATCTAACTTAGAAGGTAAGTCTCTGGTAGCTAACTCATCTTTAATACGCTCAGATAAGCCATGCCAGAATGCAGCATGCAGGGCCTCGTCGTTCCATGCCAGTTCGGATGCCAGGATCTGGAACTGTATCAGATATTGTCCTACAGTACGTGACCCCTGGCGTAAACGGAGAATCTCGGATGAAGCTGAGGTTACCCGGCCTGGCTCGTCGAAGATGCGCCGGAATGTTGACACGAAGGCAGTGTAGGAAGATAGCAGGGTGTCGGACCTCTCCCATAACGGTGATGCCCAATCAAGGGCTGAGCCACTGAGAAGAGAAATAATGTAGGCAATTTTTGTACGGTCACTGGGAAAATTGCCAGGTTGTAGCTCAAACTGAATCTCACACTGGTTGAGAAATCCCCTGCAGAATCTTGGAGATCCGTCAAATTTTGCTGGCGTTGGAAGATGAAGACGTGGAGCAGAAATGGGTAAGGTGGGTGGGGTTATAGCTGGAGTCACTGTGGTTGACGCACCAGACGCGCCTGATCCACGGAGAGTTGTCTGAATCCCATCCAGCCGAGTAGAGAGATCCTGGAGACAGCGGATGATGTGGCCCTGTGCAGCCTCTTGATGTTCTAGTCGGGCTGCCAGTTCTTGCATCGGCCTGGCCGCTTGATCCTGGTCTCCGGCTGGATTCATTAGGTCAGTGCTTACTGTCACAACTGAGGGCCTGAGCTGACGGGAGGCAGCCTCAGTTGTAGGGGCTGAGATGTACCGGAACCTGGGAGGTTGTATCAGACCCCTGAACATGTAAGTAACATGAATAATAACTGCCCGAAGGCGTGACCACGACAACTTGGATAAAAGTCAATGATGTTTATTATGACAACTCCGCAACACAGCAGCAGTAAAAGAAAACGTAAAAGTCAGCAAAGAATAAATACAGTTCCTGGGTACTACAGGATGGCAGGAGCCACAGGGCACTGGTAGTGTGAGATAGTTCTTATGATCTTCTAGATGGAAAGTCCTTACCAGGCCCGACTGTAGCAATGGAGATAACCCAGGATTGTGCCAGCTGGTGTTCCAGGAAAAGCTTGGTTGCTGAAGATAAAACAGCTGCTGTGGATACTGGCTGGAACCAGACTGTTGTTAGCACGGAGTGGATACTGGCTGGAACCAGTTAAATAATAAATGAACTTGGGAGCGATGAAATATGAACTGAAATGTAGAACTTGAGAGCGGAGAAATAATAATACCGTGGAGAGTGGTAAAGTGTAGAAAGGACACCGGCCCTTTAAGGGAAGCTGTACTCTGCTGGAAGCTGAGCTGGAAGCAGGTAATGTTGTAGCTGGAAACAGATGAATCCACAATGGATTGGAGAGTCAGGCTACACCGCAGGTGGAATGCTGGTGCGGGTCTCTATGGTGGAAGTCTTGAGACAGGAGCTGGAACCTGGAAGACAATCACAGGAGAGAGACAAACAGGAACTAGGTTTGACAACCAAAGCACTGACGCCTTCCTTGCTCAGGCACAGTGTATTTATACCTGCAGCAAGGAAGGGATTGGCTAGGCAATTATGCAGATTATCAATACTGAGAACAGATTGGTGGAAATGATCAGCTGACAGAATCCAAGATGGCTGCGCCCATGCAGACACTTGGAGGGAAGTTTGGTTTGTAATCCATGTGGTAATGAAAACAGTAATGGCGGCGCCGGCCACCGGAGACAGGAGGCGCCAGGCTGACAGATGCACATCCAACCACGCGGACACAGCGGAGGCCGCGGCTGACGTAATCGCCACTCAGACACTCTGCATGCAGAAGTTCAGGGACGGCGGCGGAGGCCGCGGGAGACGCCATGCCAGGTGTAATATGGCGTTTACTGTGACAGCGTCCCAGAGTGACAGGAGAGGATACAGGAATGTACACATCAGGATAACAGATGGAATCCGGTCCTGGAGCGCTGAGCCAGCCTTAGGAGGCATCTGATGGGTAAGAAATGGCGTCCAGATACCCGGATCGTGACACAAACTTTCACATAGATTTTATAGAAACCTGGCAACTGCTGTCTCAAAGAGGAAAATGTGCTTATCTAGTTCCAGTGATACGGCAGTATCACTGGAATTATATGGCAGTACCACTGGACATATATGACAGTATCACTGGAATTATATGGCAGGATCACTGGACTTATACACCAGTACCACTGGAACTATACGGCAGGATCACTGGAATTATACGACAGGATCACTGGATTTATACGGCAGTGCCACTGGACATATACGGCAGTATCAATGGACATAAATGGCAGTATCACTGGACTGGACTTATACACCAGTACCACTGGAATTATACGGCATGATCACTGAAATTATATGGCAGGATCACTGGAATTATACAGCAGTATCAATGGACATATACAGCAGGATCACTGGACATATTTGGCAGTACCACTGGACATATACGGCAGCACAGGCACACCACCACTGGACTGATGCTACACAACATAGCACGACTGTACTGGACTTATACAGTAGCACTGGACATATGGCAGCAGAGTAGACCACCACTGTGACTGGACTGATGCAGCACAATACATCACCATTGAACTGATGCAGCACAACACAACACCACTGGACTGGGCTTATACAGCAGCACTGGACATATGGCAGCAGAGTACACCACCACTGTGACTGGACTGATGCAGCACAATATACCACCATTGAACTGATGCAGCACAACACAGCACCACTGGGCTGGACTTATACAGCAGCACTGGACATATGGCATCAGAGGACACCATCACTGTGACTGGACTGATGCAGCACAAGACACCACACTGGATTGATGCAGCACAACACAGCACCACTGGACTGGATTTATACAGCAGCACTGGACAAATGGCAGCAGAGGACACAACCACTGTGACTGGACTGATGCAGCACAAGACACCAACACTGAACTGATTCAGGACACTGAGGATGGAGACACGTCCTCTCTCTACACTCTCCAATGCTGGAGTGAAAATGGCGGTGACGCGCGGCTCCTTATATGGAATTCAAAACCCTGCGAGAATCCGACAGCGGGATGATGACATTTTCCTCGTAATGGTTTCTGAGTCAGGTGGGAAAAACTGAGCGTGACTCGGATCCGGGATCGGGCAGTAAAGTCAGGTAGGGTTCGGTTCTCAGGGAACCGAACCCATTCATCTCTAATTATTTCACACTTCCAGTGGTTATGTGTGCTTCTTTATATTTGTAGTGTGCCAGGGTCTGTGGATCCACAGATGTATCATAGAGTGACACTTAAGGCATTAGTTTGAGGTTTGCATGACTTACCACCTGCACAATAAGTGAGTGATCATGGTGCTTTTTCACTAATACCTCTGGCTTTAATTGTAGTGCTCTAAGTGCAATATGAGTGTAGACTAATGGCCCAAGATCTTTATCATGCCATAGATCCTTCAAAACACTGCCCTTTACAGCTGCAACAAAACCACTTCATGAGATTACACTAATTTCTTTGATATGTGACACTTACAGTATATATGTTTGTAACTCAGACTGAGTCTGTATACAATGCACAGTGGAACTGTGAAAAAAAATTGCAGCCACTGCATTGTTACACTTACTGTCTATCAATACATGAATGTAGCATGTAAGCATATATGTATACAAATTCAGACTCTTCTGAGTCTGTGTCAGCCATACTAAGAACATCATCTCCATCTAATGCATTGCCAAACACTGCCATTTTTCAAAGGAATCTGGACTCAAACCAAAGTCAGAAAGTGTGGTGAACATTTCTCTAAGCTACAATTAGTAATTATGTGTCCCATGATGTCTAAATAGGTTACTTTTGTGTGTCTTAAAGAAACAGATGTATTGTTTCCTCTGTATCTCTCCAGTACTTATTTTATGGGATGTGGTGAGGATGCCGATGGAATACCGGTAGTCAGAATCTCAATTCCGGAATCCCATAACGCAGCCATAATGCTAACACTGGATCTCTAACACCGGACAAAATGCAGATGCCAGAATCCCGACTTAGGCTCCCCCGGGGAGGGTTAGGCTACAGGAAAGGTAGTTTAGGCTGTGGGGAAGGGAGGGTTAGGTTTAGGATGTGGGGAAGGGGGTTAGGTTTAGGCACCACTGGGGAGGGTTGGGGTTAGCCTGTGGGGGAGAGAGTTAGACTGTGGGAAGGGAGGGTTAGGGGGGTAAGTATACTTGACAAGTCTATTTAGGTATTGTTTCCATCAAGATGCTGTAGATGGTCTTCTGAACGCTTGCATCCCATATGCCATGATATCATATCACACTAAGTTTTATTATGTGAGATTTTCTGGTGATTTTCCAGTGAGTTTATAAGTATTAGGCTACTACTGTTCATCTGATGACTTGTGGGGACTTGTAGCTTGTAGAGAATAATTGTGGCAGATGTCTTGCAATTTCTGCATGTTAAATATTATTATTTCCGGGGAGTCCTGTTCGTTTGTACATTTTAATATTTGTTTTATATATTCCTTAATTTATGGTTTATAAAAACTGTGATTATGTATTTTTTTACGAGCATCAGTTCCTTTACTTCTAGGGAGTGTATTCATGTTCATTCTTTATACTTAATGGTGCTTAGTTTTGGGACAAATCTATGAATAAAACACTCAAAAAGTTAGTAAAGTGCAGTAAAGAGATAAATGGACTAACATAATCTCCTTAGGAAGAATACAATTAGTACTTCCTGGAACCATTAGTTATTGTCTTTGTAAATACTCCAGTGTATAGTCTTTCATGAGTGTAAAAAATTTCAATTTACAAAAAGTTAATTTAGATTGTGTGATGTTTATTACACCTAAATTCTAATCAATAGAGTTGTATAAAAAAATATAATCAGCACAACTTGTACAGCAGTCTTCCTTCATGGTTACATTTTCTCATGCATCTCATTTTTTTCACTATAGTTTTTCATCACTTTCCCTAATCTAACCAACCATCATCAACTTTACATTTTATGGAAATAAACAAAGATATTTTACCTGTGATGTATTACTAAACCTTTATTTCAGATACCAAATTCAATTTCCCTATGTTTCTCAGCTATTTCCTTTTATATTATTTTGTTCGCTATCAGAGCCGGCCATAGGCATAGGCAAACTAGGCAATTGCCTAGAGCATTTAATATGCCTAGGGGCATCAGCAGCTTCTGCTGATTAAAATTATATGCGGCATGCCTATATTCTGTGTGTAGCATTTCATATGCAGATACAGCCACAGTCTCGCACAGTATATAGCCATGCTGCATATCATTTTAATCAGCAGAAGCTGATTGTGCATCCTAGCCACATAGCAATGCAAATAAGATGCATTTTCATAAAAAAGGTGTACCCGAAGTTAGCATTGATTCAAGATTTATGAGGACACATCTGTATCCAAGCAGAGGCAGAGGTCACAGTGTTAGTGGCAGTGTGAGTGCTGTGTGCATGTGAGTGGGTTGGTTGTGCAGTAGTGTTTGGAATTTGTGTAAGGAGCATTATGTGTGTCATGTAAAAATGCATTAATGTGCAACATATGTGTAAGGGGCACTATGTGTGTCATTATGTGTATAAGGGCATTAATAATGTGCGGCACATGTGTAACAGGGTCGACTGTATGTGTGTCATTATGTGTATAGGGGCACTAATAATGTGCAGCAAATGTGTAGGGGGCACTATGTGTGTCATTATGTGTATAAGGCATTAATAATGTGCGGCATATGTGTAAGGGACATTATGTGTAAAAGGGCATTAAAAAAGGTTGTCATAATGTGTAATGCGCATTATGTTTATAAGGACATTAATAAGGTGTCTCATATGTGTAAGGGGCATTACTGTGTGGAATTAGGTGTATAAATGCATTACTAATGTATGGCATTATGTGTATAAAGAGCTCTACTATGCATTACTACTGTGTCGTATAATGTGAATAAAGAGCAATAGCGTGTGGTATAATGTGAATAAGGAGCAATTCAGTGTGATGTAATGTGAATAAGGGGCTCTACTGTGAGGAGTAACGTTTATAAGGTAAAGTGATACTGCTGTGGGATGTAATATGAATTATGGACACTATCGCATGATCAAATGTGAATAAAGTTGCAGTACTGTGTGGCGTAATTGGAATTGGAGTTACTATTGTGTGGCCATGCCCCTTGCCAGCAAAAATACACCCCTTTTTGGGCGGTGCGCCAAATGTGCAAACTGTTCCTATTTAAAATATAGGGGGTACAAACACCAAAATAAGGACTGCTATAGGTGAGGGGTGATGGTGCTGGGAATGAGGTGCAAGGTCAGAGGCGAAACCAGCGGTGGTGCTTGGGGGCACCAGCCAAAATCTTGCCTAGGGCATCATATTGGTTAGGGCCGGCTCTGTTCGCTATATATCATAGTTATAATAGATAACAAGGGAGAAGAAAATCAAAATGCTTAAAGTCATTGCATCAATTCATTACAGAGGGCTAAATTAACCTTACATAAATACCTTATCATTAACACAGTAAAATAGATTGTTAGACAAAACCCAAAGTGATTTTTTTTTAAATATTGTATAATAAGCATACAGTATGTATACTATTATTTCATGAATAGCGAAGTCCACTAATAAACTAACTTTCACGTGTACTATTTATTACCAGTTATTTATGTAGAACACACATATGCCTTAGCACTTTACAGAGAATATTTGGCCTTTCACATCAGTCCCTGCCCCAGTGGAGCTAACAGTACACTCTATATTCACGCTAGGGTTTATTTTGTTGGGAGCCATTTAACCTTTTATTTTTGCATTGCACTATAAAAAGGATGACAATCGTTTTTTAAATTAAACATTTTGTCCCAAGTTAGAATAACTAGATTAATTTAGTAAATTAATTATCTGTCTTCATTGAGATACAAGAAAATGAAGTGTTAATGTAACATGTACAAAGAGATTTAGATTTGGTTAGGTTATATTGTTTCTGTGCAGGGTAAATATTGGTTGCTTTATGTTTACACTGCAGTTTAGATTTCAATTTGAACACACCCCACCCAAATCTAACTCTCTCTGCACATGTTACATCTGCCCCACCTGCAGATGTTCATGTTTTTTCCCATTAGTGTGCTGTATTGGTTTGCTAACAAACCTGAATAAGGCCCTGAGGGGGAGATGTACTAAGCCTGAAAAGTGATACATTTCACAGTGATAAACTGCCAGCCAATCAGCTCCTAACTACCATGTCACTGGCTGTGTTTGAAAAATGACAGTTAGGAGCCGATTGGCTGGTACTTTATCACCGTGATATTTATCACTTTTCAAGGCTTAGTACATCTGGCCCAGAGTGTGCAGTATTTAAGAATTTAGTTAAGGTTAAAACACTGAGGCCAGTAATTTTGTGGTTGAATGAGTGTGTGAGATACAGTTGTTGGGCAGTGGATGCATAATGTACAAGCAAGAAGTAAAATTCTTAATTCAAATGTCTAATGGAAAATTATATTTTTTGATGCCAGATAAATTCTCAGAGTAGACAGTGCAGATCAACAATATAATTAGCAAAGTTCAAGATTCTCTGTATTTTATTGACGCCATTAACCAAAAATGATATAAAAAATCATATTACTAAAGAGCATATAGTAACATTGTGTATACATCCAACTGCTTGTTTACAATGCAGGTTAGTAATTAGCTCTTGGTGACCTGGATGACAACATAAAATTGCATAAAATTTTAAACAAACAATGCCAGTGTTGCCACTAGGCAAACCTAGGTAATGCAAACACATGGAGCACTAAGCAGTAACGCGGAGGATCAGCAGACATCAGCTTATTATCTGTGAAGCTGCTGGCTGCTGCTACTCCATGTTGGTTAATGTCAGTGATGTCACAGTCCTAAACCAATCTGCAAGTCTTAAGGGTCCCATACACTAGTATGATTTTACACGATTTCATACAATTCCGATATAGCCATCTGTTATATTGTATGAATTTGTGTACAATTGTATGTGTTTCAGATTGTATCCAATCTGATGCGCGTCCCCATGGCTGTCGGATAGGATTCTCTAGGTTGTTGGTGCTGCACTAATGATATATCGGAATTGGATGGAATCGGATGAAAAAAGTGTGTTTTTTGTGCATGTGATATATCGCATGCGATGTATCACATGGAAGTTTGACTGGCATTCTCAGGACACTCTCAGCCCCCGTAGCCCTCTATCCAGCCCATCAGATATATCTAATGGTACAATTGTATTCCGTATGATATATTGCATGCGATGTATAGCGGCTTCATCAATCGCATGCGATATATCTTATGCAAAAATATCACAAAAGTACCAAATCGTATGGTATCACTCCCGGGAAGGTCCTGGGGGAGTTCAAGGGAAATTACATCTGACTTCAGCCTCAGACATATCGTTATAGTGTATGGGGCCCTAGAAGTGGTGAATATGCTGATCCTTGATACACAAACAAAGAAGTGCAGGGACAGGATAGGCAATGGGCGAAGAGGAAAGATGCTGGAAGAAGGAGAGAGATGCCTTGTTCTGTCTTTGTGAAACCTTCCTTAATGGTTAAGACAGCTTATTTACAACTGTAATATATTAAATGTTTTTTTTTTTGCACTGTGACTGACAGAGGATAACATACTATAGAAATGTGATTTTTTTTCATTTTAGCCATTACATTAAATTATAACTTTAAAGTTAACTAATTATTATTTTTCATGCTGCATTTGAAGCTTTGAGATGGCACTTGCTCTTTACCAGTGCTTGTAAAAAACTGAAAAGACACTGTTTTTATTACGAAGGCTTTTCTTAAAGTCATTGTCTGGAATTTTGTCTGATATCAGTAGCAACAATAGAAAAAAATAAACAAATTTCTAGTTTCCAATACAGAACACAAAGAAAAAAATCTCAAGGAAAGTTATTGAACATAGAGGTCAAAAAAGAGGATGGTAACAGAAAAAGTAATAAAAAAGATGTGCTAAGAAAGTCCAAAGAGATAAAAGATTATCTGTTGACTTTTGTTCTCATATTTTTTCAAACATACATTGCATCTGTCTCAGTGTTTCACAAAGATTGCTCTATCTGCACATATCTCTTTCTAAAAGATAAAACACTATGTAGAGATGCAATTTATAGTCATTCACCATATGACAACTTTTCAAGCAAAAGAAATTATATATATATATATATATATATATGAAAACAATGTAGAGACAGATAGTATGAGCGCAAATCACAAGGTGGAAGTTTTTCTGTATATGTAGAGAGTCCCGTGGAACTATAAGTCCAAGGATGAACTAGGGACAGTATTCCTCAAATTCACTGACTGCCAATAGCATTTGATGGACGACTCTTGTCAGTGTGCACTTCTGGGATTTCCAGCTGTCGCTTCCCCAATAATACCCGATCCCGGACGGGTAGTAGTTCTGCCGAAAAAAATTGAAGAAGCAGGGAGCGCCAATAGTGCATTAAAAGAGTAAAGATATTTTATTTAAAAAATCCAAATTGGTGACAAGTAAAAGCCCGTACCATAAAAGGCGGTCAAACCACCGCTCGTATAACCGGCATAAGATTTACCCCACTGTGTAAAGCAGCATTCTTTAATTCCAAATCCAAATGTCGGACCACGCCCATACGCGTTTCGTCATTCGACTTCGTCAGTAGGCCTGGTCTGAAGTCATAAAAGCATTATTAAATACACATATCATTGTTCTAATTGACCCATACAGGTTACATTCAAATGAATTACAGTATTACAATGTCGACATTGCTCTAACACATATAATTCTAAATAGTGAATACTATAATTCCACCAGCAATGATCCTCCGGCAGGGAGGATCATTGCATTATATATATATATATATTTTTCCTTTAGCTTTTAGTGTTTATTGTGTGTACGGAAATATTTTTGGTTCCTTATTTGCTTTCCCCCTATATATTTTTGATATGCTAATTGCACTAATAAGGGCGGATCTTTTAATATAATGAAAGGTCCGTACTTTTGTTTACTAAACCCACTCATGTCAGAACCGGGAGCCGCCTTTTGGTCCTAATGACGGGGCTAATGCGACGGGCTCTTAGTGTATATAAAAAAACGGGAGACATGGGATGGGATGAAAGACATAGGCGATGTGAGTACTAATACCTTGTTGGGAGGATTGAGATAACCGCTGTGAATAACAGAGAAGGCAATTGTCAGTTTAGCATAAGGAGTCCGTTGAACGGACGACGGATGGATGAATATCGCTATGCTACTTATACATATGAGCTGTATGGAATTTCTTGTAAGCATATACAAATGCGTCTAATGGCGAGCTAAATGATTCTTGCTAACATTATTGACAGCGATGTGCTCTTTTATATGATTAATTTTTATTTATATAATTGAAGGTTTTTGGTATATATATATATATATATATTTTATATTTGTTTTATATATATATATATTTTTTATGATTATGTTTTACTTGATGCCTTGATGAAACTTCCTTCCACATATGTTGGTGGAATTATAGTATTCACTATTTAGAATGATATGTGTTAGAGAAATGTCGACATTGTAATACTGTAATTCATTTGAATGTAACCTGTATGGGTCAATTAGAACAATGATATGTGTATTTAATAATGCTTTTATGACTTCAGACCAGGCCTACTGACGAAGTCGAATGACGAAACGTGTATGGGCGTGGTCTGACATTTGGATTTGGAATTAAAGAATGCTGCTTTACACAGTGGGGTAAATCTTATGCCGGTTATACGAGCGGTGGTTTGACCGCCTTTTATGGTACGGGTTTTTACTTGTCACCAATTTGGATTTTTTAAATAAAATATCTTTACTCTTTTAATGCACTATTGGCGCTCCCTGCTTCTTCAATTTTTTCGGCAGAACTACTACCCGTCCGGGATCGGGTATTATTGGGGAAGCGACAGCTGGAAATCCCAGAAGTGCACACTGACAAGAGTCGTCCATCAAATGCTATTGGCAGTCAGTGAATTTGAGAAATACTGTCCCTAGTTCATCCTTGGACTTATAGTTCCACGGGACTCTCTACATATACAGAAAAACTTCCACCTTGTGATTTGCGCTCATACTATCTGTCTCTACATTGTTTTCGTTTATTCTGTGTATTTGTAGCTGCATCTCAAGTGTGAAAATGTTCAAAATTGCAGATTTAAGAACTAAGAGGTCATTGCAATGTGCTAATTTGTTCTGTGAACAAACATCAGAGGAAACCTCTGCTGAGGCTTGTATAACTGAGGATAATTACTCCAAGGCAGAACGCCTGGTAATTAAGGAGACCCGAATGTGGTGGGATATCGTGGGGTTAGAGAATTATATTAAAAGCGAGAGAGTACCTCGCGGATTACGCATCACGAAGACCCCCACTTTCGGATCATCCAATGAGAAGTTTATGAAAGAATGGCATCGCATTCTAGATGAATGTTCAATGGAGCTTATGAGGCTTATTGTATATGAAAAGAAAAAAATATTGCAAGATGTAGAGAAAGAATTAGCATCTGTTGAAAAACAATTGGATTTAAAAGGGGATGAGGTTGAATTTAAGGAATTTTCAGCATATATGGAACAAAAATTAGTCAAAATTGAGGGAAATATAATACAGACCAAAAGGAAAAAAATCATTAGAGACAAGACCGATTATGAACTAGGTCAGGTGAGAAATTGGTCACAGGCAAAATGGGATAATGAGCCAGTGAAGAAACAGAGATTTCAACAGAGGCAAAGACCGACCTCCAGATTTAGAGATCCCTCTAGACAGAGAGATCAATCTAATTCTCGAGAGTTTATTCAATATCAAGGTTACACGAATGATAGAAGGGGAAGACAAGCTACCGATCAATTTAGACCTAAACCGCAGCGCGAGAGAAATACTCAGCGCTGGCAAAGAGTAGGGAGAGATAGATCATGGAGACCACAAACAGAGTGGTCAGAAGTTCCCAAGTTTACCACCAACAATAGATTTGATACTCTCCATCAATTGCAGGGTGAGGTTTTTTCCCCAAGACAGAGGTCTTTTTTAGGGAAACGAAGAGAATACATAAAACAACAACAAGATGGGGTCCCGAATCAATTGCCTCCAAGAATGTGGGGGAAAAGAAACAGAGACGAAGAGGGAAGAGAGGAGGACAGGGCACCTTACAAAAAAGCAATGATGCAGTCCCATTAGTGAAAAAGAAGATAGGTATTTTCAATCTTTCAGAAGTGAAACTTAATGATACAGACATAGATGTATTACAGAAAGGGTTATCTTTTGCGCCCTCAGCAGGTGTTAATAAATGTAATTTATATATGGATCTCGATCTGTATATACGTAAAATGACATTAAAGAGACATTTTATTAGACAAGGTAATAAGTCAACAGCTCCTTTAAAAAATTATGAAAGTCAAAGAAACCCTAATGTATCTGGTTTGAAAAAGAGATCCATCTTTTACCCTGTTGAGTCACGAGGTACACATTTGGATTTATTTGCTAAATTGGTAAAAAAAGATTTTGATAAAATTAAAGAAAAGGGGAATTTAGCCCCAAATCTAACTAGATTAGAACAATTATCATTAGATAAATTAAAGGGGAATGCGGCTTTAGTTATTAAACAAGCCGATAAAGGGGGAGGATTGGTCATTTTAAATCGGACTGATTATGAGACGGAAATGTATAGATTACTCTCAGATCCTTCTTCATATTCCAAGTTAAAAAAAAGACCCTACGAAAGATTATCAAACTTCGTTATTAGATTTACTCAATACGGGTTGCAAAACAGGGGTCCTTAGTGATGAGGAATTTGGTTATTTGTGGAATGAACACCCTAGGATTGCCACAATATATTATCTACCAAAGATCCACAAAAACCAATTAAATCCCCCGGGCCGCCCCATAATTTCGGGGATTGACTCCCTTACCTCTCGTGTTTCGGAATATGTAGATATTTTTCTTAAAGGATATGTTCCTAAATTAGAAACTTATGTGAAAGATTCCACACATATATTACAGTTGTTAGAAAACTTTGTTTTGTGTGATGATTATAAGTGGGCGACCATCGATGTCACTTCATTATATACTTCGATTCCACACGAGAAAGGTCTGCTGCACCTAGAGATGGTATTGAAAAGAGATATTGAGATGACTATGCCGAGGGTCCAGTTTCTTCTAGATTGTGTCAGTTTCATTTTCAAACATAATTATTTCACCTTCTTGGACGAATATTTTGTACAAGTGTGTGGGGTAGCGATGGGGACAATTTGTGCCCCCAGTGTCGCCAATCTATACATGGGTGAGTGGGAAAAAGGAAATGTATTAGCTAATAATCCGTATTCTGATAAGGTTATGCTGTTTAAACGCTATATTGATGACGTGCTAGTCATCTGGCGTGGAACAGAAGATGATTTCAATGGGTTTATACAATATCTGAATATAAATTAATTTAATCTATGTTTTACATCGAATTTTCAGAAAGAACAAATAGAGTTCTTAGATCTAGTCCTTAACACCAGTGACTACGCGTCCAACAAATCAATAGAGACCTACACTTTTTTCAAAGAGGTTGACAGTAATAATTATTTAGATTACAAGAGTTGCCATTTGAAGAAGTGGAAGAGTAATTTACCCTTTTCCCAATTGATACGGTTAAGGAGAAATTGTACCTCATTAACCAAATTCGAGGAACAAGCTGCAGAATATAAACGGCGCTTTTTAGAGAAAGGTTATCCTTTAAGTCTGATTGAAGGAGCTATTAAAAAAGCCAGTACATTGGAGAGAAAGGAACTAATCAAATATAAAAAACGTGAAGTTCAGAGTCGAGCTGAGACGCATATCATGTTCTGTCCCTTTGTGACGCAATTTAACTCATCGAATCATGAAATACAGACAAGTCTCAAACGTAACTGGCACATATTGCAAATGGACTCTGTATTATCTAAATATTTACCCGTCAGACCTGATATGGTTTTTAGACGAGCTAAAACTCTTAAAACCCACTTAGCTCCGAGTCTATTACCTGCATCTGAGAAAAAAGAGATTAGTACCCCAAATTGTTTATCATTTAATAAAGTAAAGGGATTTTATGTTTGTGGTAAGTGTAAAGTGTGCCAGTATGGGTTAAAGGGCACTAAAACTTTTAGTGGTAAAAATTCGGATAAAAAATTTAAAATTAATAATTTTATTAATTGTAATTCCACTTACACTGTATATTTGCTTGAATGTGGGTGCGGGATGCGATATGTCGGGAAGACTAAGAGGGTGTTAAAACTTCGAATTTTAGAACACTTGAGAAACATCAAAAATAATGTGGAAAATCATAGTGTCCCCCGCCATTTCAAACAGTATCATTCCAGTGACCCCGTCTCATTAAAATTTATAGGTTTAGAACATATAGCCCCTGACAAGCGTGGTGGAGATAGAGAAAATACCCTTAATAAAAGGGAAACATTCTGGATAGTTACATTAGATACTTTGTACCCGAACGGGTTAAATGAGGGATATGAACTGACCCCGTTCTTAAAATAGGAACCTGAGATCGGATTTTAAATATCTGATTCACCATTTTGTTCATTGATTCAAAAGCTCATTATTTTTATAGGATTTATTGTTGGCAGGGAGGATCTCTGTACAACAACTATATTATATATATTCTTCATATTCCTCACTTCTTAGTGTTTATTGTTGATACGGAAACAGTTTTGGTCTGTTTCCTTTATTGGCGTTTCCCCTTCTTTATTGATTTTTCCCCTTAAATATTCCAAGTTGATTGTATTAATAAGCGCTGGTCCTTTAATAAAACGAAAGGTCCGTACACCTGTTCATTAAACCCGCTTACGCTAAGACCGGGCGCCGCCTGCTAGTCCTAATGACGGGGCTAATGCGACGGGCTCTTAGTAGTATAAAAACTAGGAGAAACGTGACGGAGTGAAAGCCACAGGCGTCGGGAGTACTGACACCCTGTTGGGAGGATTGATAGAACCACTGTGAACAACAGAAAAGGTAATTGTCGGTCTAGTACAAGGAGTCCATTGAACATATGACGGGCGGACAAATATTGTTATGCCATTTATATATACGAGCTATATGGAATTCTTTGTAAGCATATATAAATGTGTTTAATGGTTAGCTGAGTATTTTTTGCTAACATTACTTTGTTTATGGATTTAAAAGCTTATTATTGTTGTACGATTCTTAATCGGCAGGGAGGATCATTGCATTATATATATATATATATTTCCTTTAGCTTTTAGTGTTTATTGTGTGTACGGAAATATTTTTGGTTCCTTATTTGCTTTCCCCCTATATATTTTTGATATGCTAATTGCACTAATAAGGGCGGATCTTTTAATATAATGAAAGGTCCGTACTTTTGTTTACTAAACCCACTCATGTCAGAACCGGGAGCCGCCTTTTGGTCCTAATGACGGGGCTAATGCGACGGGCTCTTAGTGTATATAAAAAAACGGGAGACATGGGATGGGATGAAAGACATAGGCGATGTGAGTACTAATACCTTGTTGGGACGATTGAGATAACCGCTGTGAATAACAGAGAAGGCAATTGTCAGTTTAGCATAAGGAGTCCGTTGAACGGACGACGGATGGATGAATATCGCTATGCTACTTATACATATGAGCTGTATGGAATTTCTTGTAAGCATATACAAATGCGTCTAATGGCGAGCTAAATGATTCTTGCTAACATTATTGACAGCGATGTGCTCTTTTATATGATTAATTTTTATTTATATAATTGAAGGTTTTTGGTATATATATATATATATATTTTATATTTGTTTTATATATATATATTTTTTATGATTATGTTTTACTTGATGCCTTGATGAAACTTCCTTCCACATATGTTGGTGGAATTATAGTATTCACTATTTAGAATTATATGTGTTGGAGAAATGTCGACATTGTAATACTGTAATTCATTTGAATGTAACCTGTATGGGTCAATTAGAACAATGATATGTGTATTTAATAATGCTTTTATGACTTCAGACCAGGCCTACTGACGAAGTCGAATGATGAAACGCGTATGGGCGTGGTCTGACATTTGGATTTGGAATTAAAGAATGCTGCTTTACACAGTGGGGTAAATCTTATGCCGGTTATACGAGCGGTGGTTTGACCGCCTTTTATGGTACGGGTTTTTACTTGTCACCAATTTGGATTTTTTAAATAAAATATCTTTACTCTTTTAATGCACTATTGGCGCTCCCTGCTTCTTCAATTTTTTCGGCATATATATATATATATATATATATATAATCACACTTACTTTCTCAGTGTACCCAAAAAAGTTAAAATAGCCAGCACTCACGATTTTGATGAATGAAAAGGGTTTTTATTCCTTAAAGAGACGACATGTCAAATGCAGCATTCACAGCACTGTGAATGCTGCATTTGATATGTCGTCTCTTTAAGGTATAAAACCCCTTTTCATTCATCAAAATAGTGAGTGCTGGCTATTTTTACTTTTTTGGGTACACTGAGAAAGTGAGTATGATTATTTATCCTTGCCTTGCACCACCTCCAGTATTTATCTTGATCTGCTTTGAGTGCTGTCTATCTTATGTTTTATATACAGGTTGAGTATCCCTTACCCAAAATGCTTGGGACCAGAGGTAATTTGGATATCGGATTTTTCCGTATTTTGGAAAAATTGCATACCATAATGAGATAGCATGTTGATGGGACCTAAATCTAAGCACAGAATGCATTTATGTTACATATACACCTTATACACACAGCCTGAAGGTCATTTTAGCCAATATTTTTTATAACTTTGTGCATTAAACAAAGTGTGTCTACATTCACACAATTCATTTATGTTTCATATACACCTTATACACACAGCCTAAAGGTCATTTAATACAATATTTTTAATAACTTTGTGTATTAAACAAAGTTTGTGTACATTGAGCCATCAAAAAACAAAGGTTTCACTATCTCACTCTCACTCAAAAAAGTCCGTATTTCGGAATATTCCGTATTTCGGAATATTTGGATATGGGATACTCAACCTGTATGTATATATATGTGTGTGTGTGTGTGTGTGTGTGTGTGTGTGTGTGTGTGTGTGTGTGTGGTGTGCTTTATAAACTGCCAGAACTGTATGATGTACTGTATACACACATAGATTACATAGTGAAAGAGAGCGCTTAGCGATTGGAAAATTTATTATATACACACAATATTTAAAAAATGAAAACATAAAACATTCCTTATAAAAGCACTCTTAATATAGTACCAGTATAGCCGGCAAATTACATCAATTAATAGCAATATATCTTATAACGAATTATTTGTATAGCTGTCAAATTGTACTTAGTCCATCAATATTTTTGTAGGACAGCGCCGTGCTCCACCTCTTAGTAAGCCTTGTACTTATTTTCACTAGTGGGCCCAGACAGTCTCTAGATAAAAGATAAATGGTTTCCAAACTCCTCTAGACTCAGTTCATAGCAGCAATAGTTGCACACACAGGTGAAATAACTTGTACTCCGGTATTCACATAGCAAGTGTCCGGGTAATGACTACCTGTTCCAAGTGCAATACAGAGTCCGCAAGGAGCCACCGGACAATGTTCTCCCTTGTTGCTGCACTGTGTTGCTGCCCGACTGACGTCTCACACGGAACACCACTCTCCTTGCTGCTACGGACTCTGAGGTGTACATTTCTCTTTCTTATCCATATAAATTATACTAAACTTGGATACCATATATTACTCTAGAGTAGAATAAGATACTAGGAGAGAGGAGAGTAATAGATTGGGAGAAGATTAGGAAGATATTAGGAGGCCAATTTTATTATACTATAGAGTACAAAAACAATAAAATAAATGGAAGATGTTAATTCTTATATACATATGAAAGCACAGAGACTATTAGGTAATCATATTTGACTTTGGCCATCAAATGATCATATTCAGTTCTACTGCCTCATTTAGCCCCTCTGGATAGATAGACCCCATTCTAAACATCCAATATGCTTCTTGTTGGCATAGTCTTTTAAAACAATATCCCCTCTATTTGTAAGTGGAATATGTTCTATCCCTATTAGCTTAAGACTTTTGGGGTCACCATTGTGGAAATAATTGAAATGTTGTAAAACACTATATGAGGAAAGTCTCTTCAGAATATTTTTATGGTGTTTACGGAATCTGGTTCTGAGCTTCCTTCGTAGTGCAACCTACATATGTGATTCCGCATTCACATGATAAAATGTAGATCACGAGTCGAGTTGCAGTTGATAAAGATTTTAATTTCATACTGTTTTTAACCTTTATCAGATACGACATATTGTGTTTTGTTATCTATATGGTTGCAGGTAATGCATTTGTTGCCTCCACATTTGTAAAAACCTTTTATGGGCACAAGCCAAGAATCTCTATCAGCTGTTTGTTTCTTTTCAGGTTTCAGGAAACTACAGTAGGTGCAAGTGAATTCCTTAGATACTGAACCTTTTGGAAGATGAACACCAGTTCTGCTGGAAGTACCCTGATCAATAATTTGTCTTGTTTTAATATATTATAATTTTTCTTAACAATATGTTTAATTCTTGGGCAATAATCATTGTATGTGGTAATTAATGTTAGTTGTTGTTCATTGTTTCAGAATAGTTATCTAACCCTCTCTTTTTAGATTGTAATAGGTTTCTGTCTATCAGCTTAACTTCCTCAAATGCCTTTTGTAGTAGGGGCATAGTATAGCCTATCTGTTCAAAGGCATTTCTCATCTCACTGGCTTGTGACTCAAAATACTTTAAATCCAAGCAGTTTCTCCTAAGGCAAATTAATTGGTGCCTTGGAATACTTTTTTTCCAAGGGGGATAGTGTGCACTAGAAAAGTGAAGGTATGCATTTGATCCCACTTCTTTAACATAATTTGTGGTATGAATTTTCCATTGTGTGCCTCTAAGGTCAGGTCAAAAAAGATCATATGGTGGGTGTAATAACAGTGAGTGAACTTTAAATGAAATGTATTACAACTAAGAAAATTAACAAATGATTATGCTGAAAGTGAGTCTCCATCATAAATAATAAAAAGATCATCAATGTACCTGCCATAGAGGACTAGGCTCACGCTGTGTCCACTGCCCCAAATAAGTTGGTATTCCACCTCCCCCATATAAAGGTTGGTGTAACTAGGCATGAGCCCAGTCCCCATGGCAGTACCTAAAAATTGTAAATAATGCATATCTAAAAATAAAAAATAATTGTGACACAAAATAAATTAAATGGAATCTAAAATTAAAAGTCTATGATTTTCCATAAGGTCCCTATCTCGGAAAAGTCTATTCGATATAGCAAATAGGCTCTGTTGATGGGGTATATAAGAATAAAGGCTCTGTACATCCAAGGTGAGAAATGCATACTTGTCTTTCCATTTAACATCTGTAATCACATAGTGTGGCACAACATTTCAATGATTTCACAATAGTGACCCCAAAAGTCTTAAGCTAATAGGGAAAGAACACATTCCACTTACAAATAGAGGGGGTGGCCATTTTAAAAGGCTATGCCAAAAAGAAGTATATTAGTGTTGATAAAATATTGGATTTGAGTTCCACAAATAAAGAAATTTAGAAATAATGGTGGGATGATGAATTAGTAAGAATGAAAATAAAAATAAAAATAAGAGTATTATAAAATAAAAAAAATAAAGATAAATTTTGGCATATTATGAGGATATATCTCTGGTTGAATTAGAATTAGTGAATTAATTCTCATTTAGGGAAAGAGACCAATGACTTCATTATATATTTGAGAATGATATTTGTCTTGTCTCTATCATGATGATATAATGTTTATTATTTATGTTTGATATATATTTGTATTAATTTTATTATCATTGTTATTAATTTTAGTATTTTTTTCTATACTAAAAACAAAAAATGTGGGTATATTCCCATGTCCTATTTTTGGGGGGAACTAGTAGGATAAAGATATTTATAACCAATTTATAGCCTGTTTATAATCTAGAACTTAATTTATAGCCTGTTTATAATAAGGCGAATTATAAGAAAATAATAAATATAAAAAAAAATATAATGGGATAAGTGAAAATTATATTTAATTTTACAAATAAATAAAATAGATGATGTCGTATGTGTGTCAGTTGTTGGAAAACTGGTCCCAAATAATATAGATAATAATATTAATAATGAAATGTAAATGTTTTTTATGCGTTAAAATATCAATACTATAATGTTTTACTAAGTATGTATATTGCTACTTAACAATCCTAAAGGTGAAAAGGTTCATGAACATAATGAACCTAATGAGATGATAGATGATTGATGCACCTTTTGGGGATAAAAGCACTGGGTTGGAAGGGAAGTGTATACTTCTGATGAAACACCTGTAGACACTTAGCTGAGAAATGCGTCAAGAGTGACCCCTGCATGTGTGAACACTAGTTTTTCAAAGCAGCATACAAGTCTCCCAGCGCCGGTGAAGCACCTGTGTGATCCATGAGATCAGCACCCAGCCATCAGCACAGCTGCCGGATCTAATCAGCCAGCGGAGCTGTAACAACACAAGCTGTCTGTGCGATACTGACACTGGGAGGCGGGCCATGAGATCCCCAGTGCAAGTGAAGCAGCTGAGTGCTTTACAGGACAGGAACAAACGCCTGGCAGGAGATGCAGCCACGGATGGCACTGTTGAGACTAGCTGTGTATACGGGCTTAATTACAGCTTGATCGATCACTAATTGTGGAGCACGCTATTATGTTCACAATATAATAGGAGTTTAATTGCATATGCTAATTATAAGCACTAGAAGGGGATGCCCGTTAGAACCTTTCATTCCAGCCAGTCTCAGCTTTTCCCGGACAGGAGAATAAAAGATTGGTAGTTTATATTGCTCCAAACGTAAATACAGCATGCTTAATTATCAGTGACACTGAGACCAACACAAAAACATATCATCGTCCCAGCGGGAGGATATAAGCAACCTTTGGATATTAATAAGAAATGTGGTGATTTAATTTCTTCTAGATATGCTTGGGGCTGTGAATTACCAGTGAATGTATTTAAACACTCTCTAGGAGGCTGTATAAATGAATGAGAGGCAGTAAGTGCTTTATCTAATGCATGCTGTGAATAAATTTATATTATACTTAGAATTATACATTTATTTCATTTGGAATAGAGTGTATCTAAGTATTGAAAGTGTATCCACTGTGCACAGCTGTGATATAATTAGGTATTGCCAAAAAATAAATTTTGGTCTTTGAAATGCTTTGATGTCCATTTGGTATAAATTATCTCTTATCTAGAGAATTGTAGGAATGGATATTAAATAGATGGTTTTTATGTGATTTTAATGATCTTATATATATATTTTTAAATAAAATACTCTTTAATGTGGACAGCGCTTTCAATTTTTTGTTCTAAGTATATTAGATGTTTAGAATGGGGTCTATCTATCCAGAGGGCTTAAATGAAGCAGTAGAACTGAATATGATCATTTGATGGCCAAAGTCAAATATGATTACCTAACAATCTCTGTGCTTTCATATGTATATAAGAATTAACATCTTCCATTTATTTTATTGTTTTTGTACTGTATAGTATAATAAGATTGGCCTCCTAATCTCTTCCCAATCTTCTCCCAATCTATTACTCTGCTCTCTCCTAGTATCATATTCTACTCTAAAGTAATATATGGTATCAAAGTTTAGTACCGTTTATATGGATAAGAAAGGGAAATGTATACCTCACTGTCCAAAATTAATCATTTTTTGAATTTAACTTTACACAATGGCCAAATGTGGGCCACTATATTGTCCTTTGTCATTTAGATTCATTCCTATTTTAATTTTCTCTATTCCTCTAGTCGGGTGGTCTTCAGTATGCCGACTGATGGGATCCCGGAGCACAGTATACCGGCGCCGGGATGCCGACAGCCGGCATACCGACACTTATTCTCCCTCGTGGGGGCCCACGAACCCCCTGGAGGGAGAATAAAATAGCGTGGCGCGCGTAGCGTGCCACCGTGCCCATAGCGTGTTGAGCGCAGCGAGCCCGCAAGGGGCTCATTTGCGCTCGCCACACTGACGGTAAACTGGCGGTCGGGCTCCCAGCACCGGTATGCTGGTCGCTGGGAGCCCGACCGTCGGCATATCGTAGTGAACCCCCTCTAGTCCATTACTAAACTGTGTATATGCTGGCATTCAATCATCCCATGAAAACTAGCTTTCTCACATTCACTATGTCGTGATACCGTTCATGTGATGTGGGCGGGGGCATCTGACTTAGGCATACTTAAAAGCATTAACGTATGGGTTTAAATGTTGAAGTTAGCGCCGCCGCATCACCATGACAACCCATTCATGACAGACGCAATGATGTGGATAGCTCCGTCCCCAGAACTATAATACATAAAAGTTCCGGGTAACAACTCAGTGTGTAGTGTTACCTTGGCTACTGGCCATGGGGGACGTAATGCAATCAATATAATTTGACATTTGAACTCAAACTGCGTCATTGCATTGCCATGGAGACGACCCCATGGCAGGCGCAATGGCTAAATCGGACCCACCATGCATCTACAGTGTTTTTCTTTGCTAGGGGATTCGAGAGTGTGGCTAATGGATCACGCTGCTATAGCAACTACCCATGGTGAGCGTGTTATAGCAGTTATAAATTGATAGTAGAATTTTGTCAAATTTCAAATATTCCTAGACAATACTGGGATAAACAACATTTTTGATTGGTCGAATGATGTTCCCTCTTTCAAGTAAAATGCAAAAGGAACATAAGAATATTATTTTTCGTACATAAGCTGTCCCTCTGTGGGGATAGGTCTGTCTCCTTTATATATTTTTATTGTTTTTTGTATATTTAATTTGATTGATTGAATTAAACACCCTGGTGCTAATTAAGCCACCATATTGTTTAAGGTATATAAACCCAAACAGAGACACTGCATTTTACCCTTGAAAAAGCTGCAAGCTACATGCAGCAAAATGCATCAGTGATACTTTTTGAATCAGGACCACATATATAGTAACATAGTAATATAGTAATTGAGGTTTAATAGAGGCAAAATGACCATCGTGTTTAACCTGTGTTAAGTTGAGTTGGTTATAATGTACCTGCTGAAGTAATGTTTTATGACTAGTTAAAAACTATAAATCATGCAGCACCCGGATTAATGTCAATATTTTAATGTTATAACTAGAGATGAGCGGGTTCGGTTCCTCGGAATCTGAACCCGCCCGAACTTCATGTTTTTTTACACGGGTCCGAGCGACTCGGATCTTCCTGCCTTGCTCGGTTAACCCGAGCGCGCCCGAACGTCATCATCACGCTGTCGGATTCTCGCGAGGCTCGGATTCTATATAAGGAGCCGCGCGTCGCCGCCATTTTTCACACGTGCATTGAGATTCATAGGGAGAGGACGTGGCTGGCGTCCTCTCCGTTTATAGAGATTCGAGAAGAGAGTGAGACAGTCTCACTAGAGAGAGACACAGTAGTAATTTTGGGGAGCATTAGGAGGAGTACTACTACTACTAGTACTTGCTGAAGTGAAGTGATAGATAGTGTGACTGTATTGTATTATCTGACTTGTGGGGGAGACACTGACAGTGGGGAGCAGTTAGAGTCTGAGAGCAGGACTCAGGACTCAGGAGTACATACATATAACGTACAGTGCACACTTTTGCTGCCAGAGTGCCACACCAGTATAATATATATTGTGATTGTATGCTTAGGAGTACTACTTGCAAGTTGCTGATAGTGTGACCAGTGACCTGACCACCAGTTTAATAATCACCACCAGTTTAATTAATATATATATACATATAATTGTATATAATTAATATATATATATTATAATTGTATACCACCTACCCGTGTTTTTTTTTTTCTTTCTTCTTTATACATACTACTATAGTAGCTTACTGTAGCAGTCTGCGGTGCTGCTGAGCTGACAGTGTCCAGCAGGTCCGTCATCAGTCATTACATAATAAATATATATACCTGTCCGGCTGCAGTACTAGTGATATTATATATACATATATATATTGATTTCATATCATTATCATCCAGTCTATATTAGCAGCAGACACAGTACGTTAGTCCACGGCTGTAGCTACCTCTGTGTCGGCACTCGGCAGTCCATCCATAATTGTATACCACCTACCCGTGGTTTTTTTTTTTCTTTCTTCTTGATACATACTACTATAGTAGCTTACTGTAGCAGTCTGCGGTGCTGCTGAGCTGACAGTGTCCAGCAGGTCCGTCATCAGTCATCATTACCTAATAAATATATATCTACCTGTCCGGCTGCAGTACTAGTGATATTATATATACATATATATATTGATTTCATATCATTATCATCCAGTCTATATTAGCAGCAGACACAGTACGTTAGTCCACGGCTGTAGCTACCTCTGTGTCGGCACTTGGCAGTCCATCCATAATTGTATACCACCTACCCGTGGTTTTTTTTTTTCTTTCTTCTTGATACATACTACTATAGTAGCTTACTGTAGCAGTCTGCGGTGCTGCTGAGCAGACAGTGTCCAGCAGGTCCGTCATCAGTCATCATTACCTAATAAATATATATCTACCTGTCCGGCTGCAGTACTAGTGATATTATATATACATATATATATATTGATTTCATATCATTATCATCCAGTCTATATTAGCAGCAGACACAGTACGTTAGTCCACGGCTGTAGCTACCTCTGTGTCGGCACTCGGCAGTCCATCCATAATTGTATACCACCTACCCGTGGTTTTTTTTTTCTTTCTTCTTGATACATACTACTATAGTAGCTTACTGTAGCAGTCTGCGGTGCTGCTGAGCTGACAGTGTCCAGCAGGTCCGTCATCAGTCATCATTACCTAATAAATATATATCTACCTGTCCGGCTGCAGTACTAGTGATATTATATATACATATATATATTGATTTCATATCATTATCATCCAGTCTATATTAGCAGCAGACACAGTACGGTAGTCCACGGCTGTAGCTACCTCTGTGTCGGCACTCGGCAGTCCATCCATAATTGTATACCACCTACCCGTGGTTTTTTTTTTCTTTCTTCTTGATACATACTACTATAGTAGCTTACTGTAGCAGTCTGCGGTGCTGCTGAGCTGACAGTGTCCAGCAGGTCCGTCATCAGTCATCATTACCTAATAAATATATATCTACCTGTCCGGCTGCAGTACTAGTGATATTATATATACATATATATATTGATTTCATATCATTATCATCCAGTCTATATTAGCAGCAGACACAGTACGGTAGTCCACGGCTGTAGCTACCTCTGTGTCGGCACTCGGCAGTCCATCCATAATTGTATACCACCTACCCGTGTTTTTTTTTTTCTTTCTTCTTGATACATACTACTATAGTAGCTTACTGTAGCAGTCTGCGGTGCTGCTGAGCTGACAGTGTCCAGCAGGTCCGTCATCAGTCATCATTACCTAATAAATATATATCTACCTGTCCGGCTGCAGTACTAGTGATATTATATATATACATATATATATTGATTTCATATCATTATCATCCAGTCTATATTAGCAGCAGACACAGTACGGTAGTCCACGGCTGTAGCTACCTCTGTGTCGGCACTCGGCAGTCCATCCATAAGTATACTAGTATCCATCCATCTCCATTGTTTACCTGAGGTGCCTTTTAGTTGTGCCTATTAAAATATGGAGAACAAAAATGTTGAGGTTCCAAAATTAGGGAAATATCAAGATCCACTTCCACCTCGTGCTGAAGCTGCTGCCACTAGTCATGGCCGAGACGATGAAATGCCAGCAACGTCGTCTGCCAAGGCCGATGCCCAATGTCATAGTACAGAGCATGTCAAATCCAAAACACCAAATATCAGTAAAAAAAGGACTCCAAAACCTAAAATAAAATTGTTTTATTTTACTGTTTGGGGAGTGTTTTTTGGAAAGGCCATCCTGCGTGACACTGCAGTGCCACTCCTAGATGGGCCCGGTGTTTGTGTCGGCCACTAGGGTCGCTTATCTTACTCACACAGCTACCTCATTGCGCCTCTTTTTTTCTTTGCGTCATGTGCTGTTTGTGGAGTGTTTTTTGGAAGGGCCATCCTGCGTGACACTGCAGTGCCACTCCTAGATGGGCCCGGTGTTTGTGTCGGCCACTAGGGTCGCTTATCTTACTCACACAGCTACCTCATTGCGCCTCTTTTTTTCTTTGCGTCATGTGCTGTTTGGGGAGTGTTTTTTGGAAGGGCCATCCTGCGTGACACTGCAGTGCCACTCCTAGATGGGCCCGGTGTTTGTGTCGGCCACTAGGGTCGCTTATCTTACTCACACAGCTACCTCATTGCGCCTCTTTTTTTCTTTGCATCATGTGCTGTTTGGGGAGTGTTTTTTGGAAGGGCCATCCTGCGTGACACTGCAGTGCCACTCCTAGATGAGCCCGGTGTTTGTGTCGGCCACTAGGGTCGCTTATCTTACTCACACAGCTACCTCATTGCGCCTCTTTTTTTCTTTGCGTCATGTGCTGTTTGGGGAGTGTTTTTTGGAAGGGCCATCCTGCGTGACACTGCAGTGCCACTCCTAGATGGGCCAGGTGTTTGTGTCGGCCACTAGGGTCGCTTAGCTTAGTCATCCAGCGACCTCGGTGCAAATTTTAGGACTAAAAATAATATTGTGAGGTGTGAGGTATTCAGAATAGACTGAAAATGAGTGGAAATTATGGTTTTTGAGGTTAATAATACTTTGGGATCAAAATGACCCCCAAATTCTATGATTTAAGCTGTTTTTTAGGTTTTTTGGAAAAAAACACCCGAATCCAAAACACACCCGAATCCGACAAAAAAAATTCGGTGAGGTTTTTCCAAAACGCGGTCGAACCCAAAACAATGCCGCGGAACCAAACCCAAAACCAAAACCCAAAACCCGAAAAATTTCCGGCGCTCATCTCTAGTTATAACCTTGGATATCATTTTCAATCAGAAAATAAATATTATATAAATATAAATCATTCTGCAGAGAGTCCACATCTATTTCCGAATTAATTACCCTACACAGTTTAGTACTGTTTATTCATTAAATCCGGATCAGCCCTTGTCAACTGCTTATCCACCAGAAGTGAACCAGAGAGACTCCCGGTATACCTCAGACACCGTATTGCATAAGGAACGCACCAACTAATATGGGACATCTGCTACTCCCTCTAACGGTGCACCAATTACTCTAATACCATTTGGACTCTCCTACATACAAGGGACTCTTGCTGTATTGGACTTAGGCCCTCATTCCGAGTTGATCGCTCGCTAGCTGCTTTAAGCAGCAATGCAAATGCTAGGCCGCCGCACTCTGGGAGTGTTTCTTAGCTTAGCAGAAGTGCAATCGAAAGGTTAGCAGTTCTGCTACTAAAAAATGTCATGCAGTTTCAGAGTAGCTCAAGACTTACTCCTAGCTTGCGATGACTGCAGTCTGTTTAGTTCCTGGTTTGATGTTCGGCCAGCCACTCCCCCGTTTCTCCAGCCACTCCTGCGTTTTTTCCTGGCACGCCTGCGTTTTTTAGCACACTCCCTGAAAACACTGAGTTGTCGCCCAGAAACACCCACTTCCTGTCAATCAAACAACGAACACTCGAGCAATTGAAAAGTGTCGCTCGAGCTTGGGTAAAACTACAAAGTTTTGTGTGAAAGTACTTAGCACATGCACGCTGCGCATAAATGCCGTTTTTTCACCTGATCGCTGCGCTGTGAAAAATGGCAGCGAGCGATCAACTCGGAATTAGGGCCTATATCCACTACTAAGAGCATTATCGGAACAGATTCCTTTTGCTGCATCATATATACGCATCCTGACTTAATTATCAGGGTAATATACTGTATACTTTCTTAAAAATTGTTCATGAATCCATGTTATATGATTTTTTATACATATATCTGTGATTTCTAATTAATTTTTTTAACGATATCAATTTGAAAATCAGCTATTATTGTTTCATTTAATTTAGTATAATTTTTATAAATTTTATATAATTTAATAATTTAATTTAATATATGTATATATGTATGTATGTATGTATATATATATATATATATATATATATATATATGTGTATGTGTATATATATATATATATATATATATATATGAGAGAGAGATGGATAGAGATGGTTGTGAAGAGGGAGGGAGAGAGATGGCACTATTGATACTGGTGAAAGTGATTATACAGAACCATTGTCCCAGTTAGTGGCAACATTTCAACACCTCTCTGGTGTTTTTCTCAAGCTGCTTACCACTAAACAAAGCCCTCTTTTATTTACAAAAGGAATGCTAAAGAACCAAACATACAATTATGTTGAGCAAACTGATTAACATACCAGCAGAGTGGAATACACCAGAATAGAAACGTTACAGGTTATTTATTGTGACAAACAGCTATTTATATTCCACAGAAAACAAAATTAAACAATTAAACTTGCGTCTAACACGTGTTTACCTGGTTGCTAAGAAATTATGATTCTTGATAAAAAAATGTAAACAATAATTTATATAGCACACACATGTTATGCAGTGCTTTAAATGGAATATTACAATCCCAGTGGATATTATAATCACTATTCCCTATCAAATACACTAGGTTTGACTTTTTTTTTAAATCAAGCTACAGTATCAATATGTTTTTTATGTTTAGAGACGCAAAGAGATTTTGTAAAGTAATCATAATCAGAAAATACAAAAACTGTAGCAAAGTTACTGTACTTCCAGTTTCTCTGCGCTTATTGAGATGCTTTCCTATGCTTGCATCACACACTTCCTTTCATCACACTATTAATAATGAGAGATGAACGGGTCCGGTTATCCAGATTTAGCAATTCGAGCTGGTATTTGAGTCTAGCTCTGGTTTTCCTGTCTCACTCAGATCACAATATGAGGCAAAAACATTATCCATCTGCTGTTGGATTCTTGCATGTTTTAGATTCTATAAACATCCCCTGTGATCCACGCCATTTCACTCCGGCTGTGGAGGTTGAACAATGCAGAAATGTCTGTGCTGTGTTGTCCATCAGAGGTGCTGTGTTTTCCATCAGAAGTGCAGTGTTGTCCATCCAGGGGGTGCAAAGGTGTCCTCCAGGGGTGCTCTGCCTCAATGTTAAAAAAATGAAACTAATATAATATTCTAATAAAAAAAAAAAAATAATATATTTTTGTGCTGCACCCCAGTATTCATCCAGTGGCTGCTCTGTCTGTACAGGGGTGCCCTGTCCGTATATCCAGGATTTCTGTCCTAGAGTAAAATAAAAAAAAGTAAACCTAAAAAGACTAAAATATATAATTATAATATATATATATATATATATATATACAGTATATATATTTGTTTTTGCTGTACCCTAGTGTACTATACATTATTTTATTTTCATAAGTACTGTGACACTGCCAATCAGACCGCATTATATTAATATTTCATACTCATACACATATTGTGTGTTAATGTTAGTGAATGTCACACTATAATATACAGTATTTTATTTCATACTAATATAGGTATTGTGCGACACTGTGGTGAACGTGGTACCACAGTAATATATTTAATTTACTTGTGCATCACTGATGGTTGAAATTAAACCACAGTGTTAGAATACTATTTCTGCCTCGTACACATATTGTGTGACACTGTGGGTGAAGGTAGTACCACAGTAATATATTTTTTTTTCAAACTCGTACACGTATTGTGCAACACTGTTGGTGAAAGTGGTTCCGCAGTAATATATGCTATTTTATACTCATACATGTATTGTGCGGCACTGTGGGTGAAGGTGGTACCACAGTAATATATTTTATTTTGTACTCATACACATATTGTACAAAAATGTTGGTGAAATTAAATCACAGTGTTAGATAAATATTTCTGACTCATACACATATTGTGTGACATTGTTGGTGAAGGTGGTACCACAGTTTAATATATTTTATTTCATACTCATACATGTAGTGTGCAACACTATAGGTGAAAGTGGTACCACAGTGATATGATATATTTTATTTCATAATCATACACGTATTGTGCAACACTATAGGTGAAGGTGGTACCACAGTAATATATTTTATTTCATACTCATGCACATATTGAGTGACACCGCTTGTGAAATGATTCCGCTGTGTTCGATTACTACTTCTGACTCATACACAGATTTGCGTGACAATGTGGGTGAAGCTGGTACCACAGTAATACATTTTATTTCATACTCATACACATATTATGTGACACTGTTGGTGAAATGAAACCTCAGTATTCAATTACTATTTCTGACTCATACATGTATTGTGTGACACTGCATGTGAAAGTAATCTGTAGTGTTTGATTATTATCTTTGACACATACGTGTATTGTAACACTGTAGGTGGTACATTTTTTGTTCAAATTGTGGTGTGTGCTCTACCCCACTTGGTTTGTGTTTGTTGATAGATAAGGAGGACAAACAATTGAGAGGAGAGCAGGAAGCACATACTAGTGCTGCAGGTGCTGCCACCAGTCATGATGATACAAGTCCGTCAACGTCATCTACTAAGGCCGATGCCCAAGGGCATAGATGAATTAAGACAGGACATGTAAAATCAAAGGAGAAGTAAAAGTTGGATTAGTAAACATCAGATTAGTGGAATAACCAATAAAAATTGTTGTCTATGCAGTAAAGACCATCACCAATTTTTTTTCATCCAAAATATGTAATTAAGTTATTACTCAATCATTTCTTCCACTACATACACACTCTACCTCCCCTAGGATATTGATCTAGTTTGTCATTTAATTAAAAAAATTAGTTGTATATGTTGGTCAAAAACATACATATTTACAACATGGTACATACTGTGTGTAAAGTTGACTGAGGCACTCCACCTATTGTTGACAAGCAACTTCCAGCAGGCACAGCCACATACTGCTTTTCTCTGATGTAGAATAGCAAATCTTGGTCCCATTATCCCCATCATCCAGCCTGTGAACACAATAAACATCTATTTACAGTGTGTACTATTAGCACCTCCACAAACAAGGCAGACACCTTTCTATTAGATGTCCAAAAAATATATAGCATAGTTGTCAATCATTCATACTGGGAGCAGCCATTTCAGGTCTACTGCTTATGCTTATCAATATTCATAAGTATGTGGAACAAAATGGCTCCACAAACTGTGTGTTAGCAACATATGCTCTGTAGAGGTCACTCAGATAATCAGGTTTTAGCTGGTTGGCTGATCTTGGTTCACAGAGAATGGGACACAAATTGTCTTCAGTGAGCCTGCTGTGATATACACCCAAAACATCTCTATGCAATGGTACAAAGTCAAAAACTGTACGCTATCTTCTAACAAGCTCTCCTCGCTCGAATAGCAAACCTTCACTAGGTCAAAGATGTTTTTCAGGAACTGAACAACTTAATCCTGCACTAAGGATGAAAATAATTTTATCAGATGATTAGCGAACCTTCTCCAGATCAAAGATTTCTTTCAGAAACTGAAGAACTTGTTCATACATTAAAGCTGAAAATAATTTTAACAGATGATTACAGCATTTAAAAAATATTGTTAACTGCCACATGTTTGCTGTCCACTGTTGTCACTTAGCTTAGTCAAAATAAAAGATAGAGCTGTGCAAATAGGAGTTTTACGACTATGGCTGAAAAAACATACTAAAAACAATTACATTCTTAATGTATAAAGTCTTCATATTATTATTTGAAATTAATATACTGTATACAATAAATGTTTTTCAAAATATATATATGTGCACACCTGGGTCAGTCTATCTCAGAGGGTCGAATATCCTCCAATTAACTGGTATTTAAAAATTACAAATGTATATGCACCTTTTCTCCTCTCCACTCAGGGAACGGGTTGAGTTAAATGTAATTTGCAATAGCTGTGGCACAGTTACAAATATACTGCCATTAATAATTGTATAGCTACCACTTCCAAAAAGTTTACCAAGAGCTGCTTCCATTGGCACTCTCCATTTGTTCCTTTTACTCCTATAGCAGACACAAAACTGGCACCAGGGCTTTCTGTATAGTCTCCACGTGGCTTGAATGTTCAGATCAAGCGGCCATTTGTGGCTGTGAATGTGAAGGTGTAACTGTATTTCACCTTGTGTATCAGTGTCCCAGATGAGATCCACAGTGAATATGTATTGCAGCAAAAGGTTCTCAAATGTGTTTCACTCAAATGAGCTTAGTCAGGCAGCTAGCTTGGTAAAATTTTTAGGCTTAAACTGGATAAAATGAATATTGTGAGCTGTGAAATTACTGGAAATAAATGTTATTGAGGTTATTACTGTAGTAATAAAAAAAGGTAAAAATTCTGTGATTTTAACTATTTTTATTATTTTTGTAAAAAAAAATACAGATTCAAAACCAAAACCCACAAGGATGGTTTTGGCAAAATCAAATACAGATCCAAAACACAAATGAGATACATACAGATACAAAACCAAAACCCGTGATTTGGACTGGCGCCCATTTCTACTATTAATATCCTTCTCATTTTTATTTTCACCACTACTCAAAGGATACATTGACTAGAGTAGTCAATAGTTATAAATTACTTTTAGACCTTCATTCCTTTCTGCTGCATTTGGTCCTATATGTTACTCATATTTTTGATACTCTCTTTGGATCTATTGTGCTTCCTCTCCACTTCCTTTACCATTAGGAGTGCCACAAAGCTCAGTCCCAGGCCCTCTTGTTTTTTATTATTAACACTTTCTTTTGAACAAATACGCCTCTTTGGCTTTCAGTATCACCTTTATGAGAATGGTACTCACATTTATCTATTCTCTGAAGTTATTTTACCATCCCTGCCATATTACTAATTACATTTTTATATTCAATTGTAAGTATTCCATTATCATGTGAAATTCTATCTTTTAGAAACTGATTTATTACTCTTTCACCATCCTAATATAACCTTCTTATCTGATATTTCCATATCTGTTGTTCATATTTCCTCAAATGTCTGGTTGATTGAAACCACCAATTCCCCTACCATTTAATCTAGTACTGTCAATATCTAGGACACAGCTTTTTCCACAAGATAGTAGACAATGGGGAAAGGGTTCCAGCAGTTCATTCAACATCAGAAAATCTAAAAGATACTGTATATCTACTACATCTACTTTATTCTCTTCCCTTCTACTGTGATAACTTAAACATGTCAAATCATTTGGCACCAAATCATGTTCTATGGGAATATTTCTTGAATATTGATCCAAATTATTATTAGCTCTCTGAAAGGGGACTACATAGAATATCACACATTGTCATTTAGCACCTAAAGGAATCCATGAGTATGCCCATTTTCCAAAAGCCCAATACATGACTGTATCTAAGGGAATTCCAAATATTTTGGTATAAATGGTGCCTATATATATCATAAAGAAACCTGTGTTATCACCATTTACATCTCCACATGTGCTATTGTTAAGAGTACACCCCTTTCTTTGTAACTGGAACAAAGTTTTGTTAACTGTTAATACTCCATTTGCATCTATTGAATGCCAGCTGGATCTAAGTTCCCTCAGTGGACATCTAACAAACATTTTAACTACAAATGTAGCTCCAGTGCAGTTAGTGTACCCTAGGTTTTGGCCTTTAACCTTCAATACTTTTCCATTATACACATAAGGGTGTGAGACTTGTAATTTATACTTTTGCAAAACTCAGGTTTCCCTGTGGCTGCAGTCACTTGTAGGGCTGGCACAGACAGCAAACCTGCTTCTGAGACATCTAAATAGGGAAAGTCTACTAAAGATTGTAAATTAGGTGTGTTGTTTGCACAAGTGTAACTACCATTCTTCAGCTTATGACAATACCATTTCCTATCTACTATGTCTTGGGTACTCATGTAGTGAGCCAGCAGAGGTATACCCGCATCTGCACTGATGGGTGGGTAGGTACAAATCCAACATTTACTTTAATTGAGAGTTTCTGCAAATCTGCTATGAATTTCTATCATAGAGTTAACTGTAAATCCATCTCTGCAATTCTTCTGTTGTAAGGTTCTGTGTATATGTGCTCTGTCTGTCATTCCACTATTATATTTTTTATAATCTGCAACACTGGACATGTTGTTAACAGAACCTGGAAAGGGTATACCAAACTCAAGCAAAATGAATTATATTGTAATCAGAAATGCCCATGAGAGAATGTACATTCACAGTCCATGGTCTGTCCTTTGGCCCATCAGCATCATTCTGTTTAACATTGTGCTTGGTGTCATTAGTCTTCACAGTACTCATCTAGGAGTTATGTACCCTCAACAGAGATAATGCATTTGTAAGTGGCTCAATGGATTATTATGCCAGAACCACTCACTTGTTGGTTTTACTGGAAAAGTGAAGAGGCTGTGTCTTGGAGAATCAAAGCAAAGATATAGACAGAGTGTGCTGTCAACGGCAGCCTGTACAGGGAAGGTCAATTCCCTTATGTAAATGAGCAAAAAAAGGATATAGGTACTGGCGCCGGCTGAAGTTCAAAGAAAATTAACTATACCAATATAGAATAAAAATCTTGAATTTAATTTCTACACATTCATAAAGATAAAGGAAAAATATTCCTCAATAATAAAATACAATCAAATGCATATAGCTATGTATATATGAACCACAGTTTCACCCATTAAAAGTATAGCGTCCACAGTCCCTGGCTAGGACATTTGCCCACAGCTGTTTCACAAGTTCAATTGAATAGGGTTGATTACCAGACTCTTTTTCCAAATGGAAGTTCCCTAGGTATCCGTATTGCAATGGAAACCAGATGGCAGATAGGTGTGAGTCCGGATCTGTAAATCCCTTGTGTGCAAAATTAGTGCTGATGGATGCATGGAAGTCCAAAAATCGCCAGGGGGTGGATGAGGGTGCTGGTACTTGTGGTCTTTCAGATAAGAAGCTCAACGCGTTTCACTGGTGTTATGGGTGCCAGCTTCCTCAGGAGCATAAGTGGCTCAATGGATTATTATGCGCGAACCACTCACTTGTTGGTTTTACTGGAAAAGTGAAGAGGCTGTGTCTTGGAGAATATCTTCTGCTTGCACTGCAAGAGATATTCTCCAAGACACAGCCTCTCTACTTTTTCAGTGAAATATGAGTTCATATGCGTGTGAAATAGCAACATTGGGCAATTTTCCAAAGAGTATTCCATAGGGGAAATGTTCAACTCTCCCCTTGGTGTTGTTCTTATTTAGTGTATTATTAATGGCAAAGCCTCTGGCCACTGAAAACTAGTCTCTATGTTGGGCAGTTTATTTTTAATAATCCCATTATAGCAGTCCACTTTGCTGCTTGATGGCGGATTGGGGGCATTGACCGGAACTCCTGGATTTCTCACAGAGATACACAAGTTTGATTTAAAAACATGTTTTATTAATAAGATATACTTTTAATATACAGATTCTTTAAAATACATTCATATGAACCACGTATTAGGTTTCATATAGATGGTTCCATACAGCTGAAAAGTTCATTAGACTTATAGATGGTAACATACAGATGAAAAATACATGGGACTGGGGTGTTCTTAAATGGGTACAGGATGAGTCTCACCATGCATTAATGCTGCCGTGGGCTAGCTGATATATCAGATGCAGTCCCGGGCTGGAATGCTCTGCACCACCGCAGAAGACTTTCCAGACTGTCCAAACGAATTCCACCTCCTTCATTCCCAGCAAATAAAACACAAAGTTTCTTGTTCCAAGGGAAACATTGTGCTCATTTCCTAGGCACATAAGGGCTGCAATTTAACTCCTAACTGTGCAGAAATTGGTGTATATATATTTATCTTTAGGCTTGATGGTGGATGGCATGCAGTGTGTAATTGTTATTTAATCCAGGAAGTTGGCACATATTTTTAAACACTAGTCCAGTAAAGTGAGTACCTTGATCTGATATTACATATGGTTTGCCATACCGACATACAAATGATTGTACCAATTTGTTTGCTGTGATTAAAGTTATTGCACTAGCCACAGATTATCCTTCTACCCACCCGCTGAATGTGTCCACACAATTCAACACATATAGGAGCATCCTGACCTTTGGAAGCTGAATGTAATCAATTTGTAAGATTTGGAAAGGACCAGTTGTTTGGGGAATATGTGAAGGTACTGTATTGTTTTAACTGCTCTTCCAGTATTCTTATGCAAGCAGGTGATGCAGGAAGCACAGTATTTGGGTGCCACTGATAAAAAAACAGGTGCATACCAATAAGTCTGAATCAGACTTATCATGGCCATCTTACCTGCATGGGTCAGTTAATGGTACATCTGTGCTGGAAAGAGTGATTTGTGGGCAACAGGCTTACCTTCAAAGCTGTGCCATAGGCCTTTGCTGCCTTGGGTACACATACCATTTCCCACTTAGTCTTTTCCTGTAAATCACAAACGTTTCACATATTGATCAATGTCTGTTCACTTGCTATACATACATCAGTAATCAAACAAACATTTTCAGTTTTAACCTGTTGTTGGGCTGCCGACTTTTAGGCTGCATCTGCCCTTCGATTGTCTTTGGTAATTTCATCATGTCCTGTTAGCTTGACATTTAATGACTGTTATTTGTGAAAGCACTTGTAGAGCATCCAGTAAGTCTTTTATTGCCTCTACATGTGCAATTGGGTTGCCGGTTGCTGTAAAGAAGTCTCTTTGTTTTAACAGCTCACCAAAATCGTGTGTAATGCCAAATGCGTACCTGCTGTTTGTTTACATATTTAGTTTCCCTTCAGCTATTTGACATGCTTTAGTTAAAGCTTTAAGTTCTGCCAACTGTGCTGAGTGCAGTGGTGAGAGTGGGGAAGAAAAAGCTGTTTTTGTGTCACCTACCACAGCATATCCTGATTGGGTAGCCCCAGTTTCTATTTGTCTGTGGCAACTACCACCAACATAGTAAACTAGATTATACATTTTAAAATAATTTTCTTCCAGGTACACCCTGGGGGTGGACTGCTCATCAACATGTTTTAAACAATCATGTGACATGTTGTGTTCTACTCCCTATTCCTCTCTCTGAAACTCATCAGTTTCATTTACTGGTGATAGTGTTGCAGGGTCCAAAACATTACACTTAATGAGGGTATTGTTTGTGGGCATAATGAGGGTCGATTCCAACTTTGTAAGGTGAGCAGCAGTGACATGTTGGGTCTTTTTCAGGTAAGTAGGGCTGCTACAGCACGGGTAACATAAACATTAAGATCACAGCCCAGCACAATGTCTGCAGACTTCTCTACTAGAAATGCTGCTGCTGCTGCTATTGCTCTAATGCAAATAGGTAGGCCTCTAGCCACTGGGTCTAATAGGGTACTAAAGTATGCAACAGCTCTTTGTTTGCCGCCATGTAATTGTGTGAGAACACCTGCGGCATGACCAAGGTATTCATGGCAAAACAGAGAGAGCACCTATTTGTAGTTTGGTAGCCCCAAAGCGGGGGCTGCTGTCAGGTCAATCTTCAATTGTTGAAATGATAATGTCTTCTGGTCTGTATGAATGAGGGGCTTTGGTCAACACATACAGGGGTGTAGTAAGCTATCCAGTTTCTACAATAACCCACAATTACAAGGAAACCCCTTAGCTTTCTTTTGGCCTTGGCCACATTTATGTTTTATATGGTTGCAATTCTATCTGTGGATAGATGTCTGAGGCCTTCAAATAAACAGTGGTCTATATAGGACACCTTTATTTGGTAAAGTAGTAATTTGTCTTTGGATACTTTGTGTCCATTATTAGCAAGGAACATTAGGAGTTTTGCTGTATCTTTGAGTGATGTTTCAAATTCTGGGGAACAAAGTAACAAATCAACTACATGCTGAATTAGTGTAGATCCACCTGGGAAGGTGAGTACTTGCAGGTTTTCAGCAAGTGACTGACTAATGATCATCAGACTATTAAGCCACACTTGAACCATCCTTGCCCAGGTGTATTGCATAGGTGAATGCAAACATTTACTGACTGGGCGTTTTGGGATGGAGAAAAATACTGAACACAGATGAACTACTGAAAAGTGAGATTACAAAACACAGTGCACACCAATATGCACAAAAAATCCCTTCCCAATAAATTTGTGGGGGCATCAGCAGCCAGTAAATAGGAGTGATCATTTGTTAGGGGTCCAACCATTACTTTTACATCTTGGGTCTGCCTTAAGTTGATCATTTTGTTAGACATACCCACTGCATGTACAACTTTGTTGGTGGTGGGTAGAGTGACTTTGTCAGCTATTAGGGATCGTGCAGCTCCCTGTCAATTAAGAAGGAACATTTTGGATTTTCCAATTATTTTAATAATTAAATACTAGTTATTGTTTGTCTGATGTGTAAGTGCAAGACAGTGTCAGCTGCATATGTTTTATATACTAACTGAGAAGTGTGACACTAAGGATGCCATTCATAAATATATTACTATTATTGTTTGTGTGATTCCTAGTTACAATAAAATAAGGGACTCCAAGTGTGGCCCACTTTGTAGGGAAAGTATCACTAATTATTAATCAAATAAGACTACCAGTAGTTAGACCAATACCTACAATTAAACATAAAACCAGTTAATAAATGTGACCCTTAAACATTGACTTTGTTGGTGTTGTGGTTAGCCTGATGTTGCCTTTGAACTTTTTAAGAATTAACCACATCAGGCAATGATTACAGTAAGTTATAACATTGAACAGCTCTAATTGCTTGCCAGATAGATTGTACCATTGGAGCAGGTATGCTACGCACGCCAGCAATCTCTCAATATATTCTATTTATCCCAAAGACTTCTATCTGGGGTGATTATTTAACATGCTGATGTGCAGGATTGTTTAGATTACCTACAATTGAACATTGGACTATCAATTCAGCCTAAATATGCACTGGATGGTTATCGATTATATCATATCACCATGTATTTAACAGAAGGTATCAAACAACTGCTAAGTGAATAGAATGCATAAATAGAGTGGGATGTGTATACACTGCCAGCAATCTAGAGTAAAAGAATATCCATATCAAAACACCATCATTATATTATTAGGAAGAACATTAGTGGGGAACCTTAAACACCAACATTATGCTACTGGGTCCTTATGATATGCAGGAAATTGCTGATAGTATTAACAGTACAATTCAATCTGTATACCTGACACAATTGAACAGTAACATACTATTACTATACATTTAATTGTGGAAGAAAATAATAAACAATTAAACATACTACCGTATGTGGAAAAACATTATGGAGAATCCAGAAATATCAATGAAGTACAACTGGATAGTGTGGGAAATATAACACTACAGATACTACCAATTCTAATCAATAGTAATATTATTTTGTGATTAATACAAAGAAAAATGCACATTCCCTAATGAATTGGTTGCAACAATAGTGCAGGAAGGAGTGACACTACCTGCAATCTAGTTTATTAAATAGCTCACTGTACACACATCTACAACATAATTGGTTGTCACTTCAAATAGTTACAAAGATAAAGTAACATAATTAATTAATTAATTAATTAGTGTTACTACTATCCAAGTAGACTGCAAGTTATAGTTTATGAATTGATTCCAATGTAGCTATTATTCAAAAAGTAAAAAGAGACAAAAGGAATAGTATTGATTAAATGCTTTATTGTAATTCATACTCACATCATTACAAAGAACACTGTGAGATACATTCATGTATTTATTCATTAATTAACACATGAACAGTACAAAAAGTTGAATAAAACAAAGGCTTCTTGATACAAACAAAACAATCAAAAATTGTTAATAATAGCAATATGTGAAGGCTGACAGTATAATACTCCTTTAACTTATTCTCTTTACTCTTTATTATTATTTTTGCACATGTATTATTCTGGGTGTCTTTATATTTTGCTGGTTTTAATGATCAGCCTAGTAAAAGTTAAATTTAAAAAATCAGTTATCACCGTTAATGATGGGACTTGTAGAATTGTAAAATTTGTGAGTTCCCCATCGAGGAATACTTTTTTTTTATCTCTTAACACTGTTAGTACCCTCCAATATTGTTTTTGTCTTTGTTTCTCTTGGTTCCTGCTAACATAGGTTCCTCTGTAAGGTGCTGCTTCTTATGCTTGTAAGTGCAAGATGCAGTATATATATATATATATATATATATATATATATAGACTATCCTTTGAAATTGCAGCCATCAATAACATTGCGTTGAGAGGCACTCACCAGGCTTGTGTTCAGCAGTATTTTACGCATTCATGGCAACAATAACAAGCTGTAGGACAATGTTTGGAGCCTATTCAAGGGTATTAAACTGGTTACACACATATCAAATATCTGGCTGATTGAGCAAAATAGTCCTGATCAGATGAGCGGTATGTATCTAGCGGTGACTCTTTGTGATGTAAGGTGTTGCAAATTGAATTAATCAGTGCAGTCTTATGAAGTGGTTATGTCACATTGTATTGTGATTAAGATGAACATTTGAGAGAAACACATAAAAGACACTACATTGCTCAATGCATCTCACTTGTACCAGGTGTCACATGCCACATGTTGATGCTAGGTGTATGAGGACAAACACACACACACACAGACACACACACACACACACACACACACACACACACACACACACACACACACGTATAGATAGATAATCAGAATAACGAACAGGGTTTTTTTATTTATTGACTTGCAGTCTTTACTTTTAATATGATCATGGAAATTCCTTTTTATATTGCTAATATCTTAAAAAATAATCGTCTCAACTACTACTGTGCTATAGATGTCATTCTTCATCCATAAATTTAGAAAATAGAGTATGCTACAGTACTTAAATGCTACAAAACTAATACAGATGCTACAGTTTAAGATTATTATTGCTAAGGATCTCTCTGGAGCTTTCAGATAAAAGAAAAAATATAAATGTAGATATAAGCTCTTGATTAAAGAATTGACGTAAGTTTTGTATACAGATCCCGTAGAAAGGAGCTGTTTTCCTCATGAGAGAGGACCTTGATGACTCAACAGATACAATCACTAAGTACTACAGTCATAACAATGAGATAACATACATCTTTCCTAATATATAGTAGGAATTCAAGGGTATTGTTGGCATACAAATAGCTTCCTGTTAATTGTAAAAAGTAATTTGAATAATATTAGTAAAGTTCTAAATATATAATCAGAGCATAACTACAAGTCACTGCCTTTGTTCTATTTGGTTTCTTAGAATAAACTAGTGTGCCCTTGGCAACATTAAAATAAAATCCCTATTGTTTACATTGTTAAACCATCCCAAAACCCTCAGCCTGGAGGGTAATTCACTAAAGAGCTAAGCAGGCAGAATGTGTGTGCCTAAAATTCTGTAAATATCAGCAAGCCCAAGATCGCAGGGGCTGCCAGCGTATGCTTGAGATTGTGGAACAACCAGTGAGAGCATGTATGACAGCAAAAATGTCTTAAATGGGAAACAAAATGCACACACATAATAATTCACCCAATGCAAAAAGAACCCAAAACACTTATAAACAATTTTATTAAACTAATGTCTACATAGGGGATTATCATCTTGAAGCAGGATTTAACATAATAAAAAAAATAATATAAAATTCAAGTGTGTCTGCTCGTTATGAAACCCACTTCTAAATAATTTAGTTATACATTTTAGTGTAGTATCATTTTCATGCATGATGTGTTTTTGTTCCTTACTCATATGCCATTATCTACAATACAATTTAATAAAGTATTGCAAATGTTACCTAACAGGGTTATATTGTGATGATCCTCTACTACAGGTATATCAGCTACATCATCAACACAGCGTAGCTACACATTCCTTTTCACTTTATACATTCAGCTCTTTGTTAAAGGTCAAGTCAATTATGTAGGAATGAGATCTCATCTCTATGCAGCTTTTATAGAGCACTCTCTTCAACAAATCTTTGGAAATTCTCCTCTTTTGCTGGTGCTTCAAGAGTTTTGTTCTATTTGCCTATTTTTAATATATTGCTTCATCACTTACCATTTTACATACTCCACCCTATCAACTCCAGGTCTGTCCATTATGACTCCTCCTTTCAGGACTACCAACTTAGCCAGTTGAGATATGTCTCTGTTCTGGGGTGGTCTTCTGTATGCCGGCGGTCGGCCTCCCGGCGCTCAGTATACCGGCGCCGGGAGCCCGACCGCCGGCATACCGACACTTATTTTCCCTCGTGGGGGTCCACGACCCCCATAGAGGGAGAATAAAATAGTGTGGCGCGCGTAGCGCGCCACCGTGCCCGTAGCGTGGCGAGCGCAGCGAGCCCGCAAGGGGCTCATTTGCGCTCGCCACACTGTCGGTCAGCCGGCGGTCGGGCTCCCGGCGCCGGTATGCTGGTCGCCGGGAGCCCGACCGCCGGCCAGCCATAGTGAACCCCTGTTCTGTACCCAGCTAAGTGATTTTCTCCTTTTTCTCCTTGAAGTAAACAACACCATGAAACTAGTTTTGTGTTATGAGTTTATTACATTTTCCATATGTAGTGTACCAAATAGTTATTGAATTTTGTCCTTAACTGTACATTAACCAAGTGTAGTTGCATTGTGTGTATATATCAATATATATCAATATATATATATATAGACAAGTGCAGGCTGTAAACCACAGAAAGCAGGCACAAGTGCCATGCCTGCTTTCTATGGTTTACAGTCTGCACCTGTCTACATATTTACATTTGGCATCGGCACAACAGGAGCTGCACTTGCTGATAGGAGTGCCGGACCTACAAGGTGTGTATATATATATATATATATATATATATATATATGAACAAGGAAAAACCAAAAACTGGAGCAGATTCAATAACACGAATAGACCTAATCATGGGAATTACTAGTGGAAAACAATACCACAGAGAGGCAAACCGAATAATGGAATCTCATCCCACACAAAGATCAAAACATACAGTATAACAGATTTTTTATCCCCACGCCTAGGAGCTCAGCCGAAAGACACGTTTAGAAGTACGCTACAAGAAGAGATCAAACATACATCCCCACTAAAAAGGCGCCATGCAGAAGAAGAGGAAAACGGGGTGGCAGGAGGGAAAGAGAACAACAACAAAAGAAGAAACGTACAATAATGGATCCAAAGGAAAAAGGGTTCTTTAACCTTTACACGCACACTCTCATGAACCCTGAAACTTCGCTATTAAGCTGAGGCCTTTCATTTGCACCCACAGACTCAATAAGTTTGAAACCTTCATAGATTTGAATCATTTGTTCACAAGCTCACACTTAAAAGACACTTTGCACACAAGGAAGATGCTGTCATTTCCAATTATGAAGAAAGATCAAGATCTGGATTGAAACGTAAATCTAAATATTACCCAGTGGAATCAAAAGGCAGCCATATCAGCATATTCTATGATTTAGTAAAAAAAGACTTATGTGAAACCGACCTTGCACCAGTGGTTACAAAGAATCTTACTAACAGAGAGAGAGAGAGAGAGAGAGAGAGAGAGGCACTAAAGAAACTACAAAAGAATATGGACATTGTTATAAAACCTGCTGATAAAGGGGGGGGACTGATTATCCTTGATCGTGACAACTATGTGAAAGAAGCACTACATCTCTTGGGAGATACTAATTCCTATACACCACTACAGGATGACCCTAAGGATATGTATATAGAGGAACTGAGACTTCTTCTCCTACAAGGGTTACGGAATGAAAGTATAACAAAAGAAGATTTCCAATTTTTAATGCAATGCAGTCCCATCACCCCCATTTTTTATTTCCTGCCAAAAATTCATAAAAGCTTGTCAAAACCACCTGGGAGACCAATCATTGCTGGAATAGATTCCCTGACATCCAAACTGTTGGAATATGTGGATGTCTTCCTAAACCCATATGTCAAGGAATTACCATCATATCTTAAAGACACGACCATGGTACTGAATCTGATGAAGTCCATAGAATGGATTACAATAGATGTCCAATCTTTATACATGTGTATTGAACATTCCAAAGGCATTATGCATGCAGGGACTTTTTAGACAAGGATCCCACTCTCACAGCTACCCATACAAATTTTATCTGTGATGTTATGAATTTTATTTTAAGCCAAAATTATTTTCAATTTTTTAGAGACATTTTATCTCCAGTGTTGCGGAACCGCAATAGGTACGATTTTTGCACCAGGCTTCGCAAATTTGTTTATGGGTAAATGGGAAGAACTTCATGTGTACAATACACACTTTCTTAAGAACCATGTGATCTTGTACAAACGATACATTGATGATATCTTAATAATATGGAATGGCAGTTTGGAAGATTTTTATAGAATTTTTGTAATCTTTTAAAGAGCAATGACATGAATCTCTCTTACACCTACAATACAAACAAAGTCTCTGTGGAATATTTGGACTTAGTACTGATAGGTGACGGATCATTAGTGGCCACCAAAAACTTAATTAAGGGTGTAGATAAGAACAGCTACCTTTACCACCAAAGCGGCCATTCAAAAAGATGGAAAGATAACATTCCATACTCACAGTTCCACAGAATTAAGAGGAACTGTAGCAAAAATGAGGACTGTGATGAAAAATTAGCCATCTACAAAAAGAGATTTGAAGAAAAGTCTTATCCCAAACTGATCCTGGATAAAGCCATAACTAGAACAACCAATTTGAAGAGGGAGGACCTTTTGGAGTACAAGAAGAAGGATGACAGAAAGGAGTCCACTGCCTTCATTACCACCTACAAGTACCATGAGAACCATATCAAGTCATCATTTAGGTACCACTGGGGAATATTACTCGTGGACCCCATCTTGAAATTGATCCTCCCAGAAAAACCAGAGATAATATTCCGCAAATCCAAGAATCTAAAAGACCATCTTGACCAGTATGCTACGTGACATGACCAATGAGAACACTAACCAAACATTTTTGAAATATGTGGGAGCCTTTAAATGTGGGCGTTGCAATATCTGTACATTTCTGAATCCAAACAGAAAAACATTCCATGACTCAGGGGACATTCAAGAATACAAGATAAAAGATTTTTTGAACTGTAACACCAACTTCGACATATACTTATTGGAATGCACGTGCAAGAAGAAGTATGTGGGGAAAACCAAGAGGACACTGAAATTGAGGATTCAAGAACATGTCCGGAACATCAAAAATAAAATCGATACTCACCTCGTTTACAGACATTTTATTTTGGAACATAACTCGAATTCAGAAGACATGATTTTTAAGGCCAATGAACATGTACAGATTGGTGAAAGAGGTGGCGATTTGGCAAACAAACTATCCCAACAAGAAATGTATTGGATTTTCCAATTAAACACAATGCATTCCACAGGCTTTAATGAGGGATATAAAATTGCTCCATTTCTATGAAGGTTCCTTATCATTTTTATCTTATCACCCCCACCACACTACTTATGAATAATGCACTTATTTATTGATATGTAGCTCAATAAAAATTGTCTATATGGACTGATACCGGACTGAGTATTTTGTTTGAAGCTGTCAGATACAGTCATACCACACTGGCTCCACACCTAAACCTGCTTGATCCTGGAAGCAAAGCAGTGTTGGGCTTTATTAGTACCAAGAGGGAGACCACTTGGGAAGATCAAGTACTGTAAAAAACAGGCATTAAACATCGCTATGTCAGAACGGAGTTCACATATATATGTGCACATGGTTACTTAGTTATGTGGGAGTGCTGATACACATATAATTACAAGCACTTATCTTGTACTCACTATAAAGCGCAATATATATATATATATATATATATATATATATATATATAAAAAAACACAATTAATAAAAGTTGTTCTAACAGTTATTTTCACTAACTCACCTTCTTCTTAATCTTATATAGGTAATATGATTTTTATTAGATCACAGATGTCAATATGCACTATAATACAATTATCATGCATATTCATCACTTTATATGATTATAGATATACATAATATTCACACCACTTGGATACTTAATTCATCTTCCTTTTTACCCCCCATATGTCTCTATTGATTATCCTTGATCTGCTCCTCCATATAGAGGGAATAATACCCTCCAATATGATCAAATCCATTTTTCACACAAAAAGAAAGTATTTCTGTGTTGCCCCATCTTAGTAAAAAATTGGTTTACAATTACAATGGCTGTACTTATATGAAATAATATAGAATGTACTTTCTTTTATTATTGCCTTCTATGAGATGTGCCTGTAAACAAACCATCCAACACATGTGTCTGCAACTGTGGACTCGGTGAAAATGGCCACCAGCAGTATAAACTACTGAGATGATGTTTTCATGAGCAAGCCAAGCATGAGCCCGTGATACAGCAAAACAATCACACGACGCTGCGGATGACAGCACCGGAAGTGAGGCATGCATACTGGACTTTGAGGATGGAAGTGTGGCATACAGCACACTATACAGCTGTCTCTATGCCTGTGAAACCGGAAGTTGGGCGGACACGCATGCGCACTTCGCAGCCACTGACACAGGAAGTATGGCGGAAGTGCCCGCAATTAATGAAATCATTCCTTTTTAATCTATGCATCATGTATGCTCGTTTTTTAGATTTACAATATATACGGCCTCTCCAATATACCTTGAATAGCTACATCTTTGTTTTTCGAAATTTTAGTCACTGAAACCAATATATTGTTTTTACAGAATACGTATATAATTCCCTCTGCCTTTTTAGTACACAAAATTAATATACCCAAATTTACTTTTTTATGATAAATGCATCTATGTTATGAAAATATGTCCTTTTTTTAAAAAGTGTTTTTCTATACCTTGGCAATAAATTGTTTATATATATTTTTTTTAAATTATTTTTACATCCCTCCTTTTAATTGTACTATAGACTTCTAAACATATTTTTTTTAGATAAACACCAGTTGGTCGCTAGAACCCCTATCTGTCCATATTTGATCTTAATTTAAAACAGCACCTTACCAATGCTGAAACCTTAGGGGACGGCTGACGCCCTATTATTCATAAGGGAGTGTTTTTTAGTCAAACATAGATTATGAAAAAAAATGTTAGGCTTTTCCCTTACAAGTGGCGCTATACTTCTATTACACACACATATGTATATATATATATATATATATATTAGAGATGAGCAGTTTCGGTTCATCGAGACCTGAACCCCCCCGAACTTCACCTATTTTACTCGGATCTTCCCGCCTTGCTCGGTTAACCCGAATGCGGCCGAACGTCATCATCCCACTGTCGGATTCTTGCGAGATTCATATTCTATATAAAGAGCCGCGTGTCGCCGCCATTTTCACTCGTGCATTGGAGATTGAACAGAGAGGACGTTGCTGCGTTCTCTCCCTGAAAAGCTCCGTAATCTGTGCTCAGTGTGCTGCAAATATCTGTGCTCAGTGTGCTGCAAATATCTACGTTCTCTGCCTGAAAATCTCCATAACTGTGCTCAGTGTGCTGCAAATATCTGTGCTCAGTGTGCTTTATTGTGGGGACTGGGGACCACCAGTATATAATTATATATATAGTAGTACAGTACAGTAAGCCATTACTGTATCTTGCAGCTCCGTGCCACTGCAAGTATCCATTGCATATCTGTGCTGCATTTTTGTGAGCAGTATATATAGTAGTACAGTGCAGCATTTTGGTGACCAACAGTATATACTTGTACAGTACAGTAGGCCATTGCTGTATCTTGCAGCTCTGTGTCACTGCAAGTATCCATTCCATATCTGTGCTTCATTTTTGTGAGCAGTATATATAGTAGTACAGTGCAGCATTTTGGTGACCAACAGTATATAGTTGTACAGTACAGTAGGCCATTGCTGTATCTTGCAGCTCTTTGACACTGCAAGTATCCATTCCATATCTGTGCTGCATTTTTGTGAGCAGTATATATAGTAGTACAGTGCAGCATTTTGGTGACCAACAGTATATAGTTGTACAGTACAGTAGGCCATTGCTGTATCTTGCAGCTCTGTGTCACTGCAAGTATCCATTCCATATCTGTGCTGCATTTTTGTGAGCAGTATATATAGTAGTACAGTGCAGCATTTTGGTGACCAACAGTATATAGTTGTACATTACAGTAGGCCATTGCTGTATCTTGCAGCTCTGTGTCACTGCAAGTATCCATTCCATATCTGTGCTGCATTTTTGTGAGCAGTATATATAGTAGTACAGTGCAGCATTTTGGTGACCAGCAGTATATAGTTGTACAGCACAGTAGGCCATTGCTATTGATATAATAATATTACTGGCATATAATTCCACACACTAAAAAAATGGAGAACAAAAATGTGGAGGGTGAAATAGGGAAAGATCAAGATCCACTTCCACCTAGTGCTGAAGCTGCTGCCACTAGTCATGGCAGAGATGATTCAATGCCATTAACGTCGTCTGCCATGGCTGATGCCCGATGTCATAGTAGAGAGTATGTAAAATCCAAAAAACAAAAGTTCAGTAAAATGACCCAAAAATCTAAATGAAAAGCACCTGAGGAGAAGCGTAAACTTACCAATATGCCATTTACTACACGGAGTGGCAAGGAACGGCTGAGGCCCTGGCCTATTTTTTGGCTAGTGGTTACGCTTCACATGAGGATGGAAGCACTCATCCTCCTGCTAGAAAACTGAAAAGAGTTAAGATGGCAAAAGCACAGCAAAGAACGGTGCGTTCTTCTAAATCACAAATCCCCAAGGAGAGACTAATTGTGTCGGCGGTTGCGATGCCTGACCTTCCCAACACTGGACGGGAAGAGGTGGCTACTTCCACCATATGCACGCCGCCTGCAAGTCCTGGAATGAGCACCCACAGTCCAGTTCCTGATAGTCAAATTGAAGATGTCACTGTTGAAGTACACCAGGATGAGGATATGGGTTTTGCTGGCGCTGAGGAGGAAATTGACAAGGAGGATTCTGATGGTGAGGTGCTTTGCTTAATTCAGGCACCCGGGGAGACACCTGTTGTCCGTGGGATGAATATGGCCATTGACATGCCCGGTTAAATTACAAAAAAAATCACCTCTTCGGTGTGGAATTATTTCAACAGAAATGCGGACAACTGGTGTCAAGCCGTGTGTTGCCTTTGTCAAGCTGTAATAAGTAGGGATAAGGATGTTAACCACCTAGGAACATCCTCCCTTATACGTCACCTGGAGCGCATTCATCAGAAGTCATTGACAAGTTCAAAAACTTTGGGTGACAGCGGTAGCAGTCCACTGACAACTAAATCCCTTCTTCCTCTTGTACCCAAGCTCCCAGTGCAAACCACACTACCAACTCCCTCAGTGTCAATTTCCTCCTTAGACAGGAACACCAATAGTCCTGCAGGCCATGTCACTGGCAAGTCTGACGAGTCCTCCCCTGACTGGGATTCCTCCGATGGATCCTTCAGTGTAACGCCTACTGCTGCTGGTGCTGCTGCTGTTGTTGCTGCTGGGAGGCGATCATCATCCAGAGGGGAAGTCGGAAGACCCCTTGTACTACTTCCAGTAAGCAATTGACTGTCCAACAGTCCTTTGTGAGGAAGATGAAATATTGCAGCAGTCATCCTGTTGCAAAGCGGATAACTCAGGCCTTGGAAGCTGTGTTGGTGTTAGACGTGCGTCCGGTATCCGGCATTAGTTCACAGGGACTTAGAGAATTTCTTGAGGTAGTGTGTCCCCGGTACCAAATACCATCTAGGTTCCACTTCTCTAGGCAGGCGATACTGAGAATGTACACAGACGTCACAAAAAGACTCACCAGTGTCCTAAAAAATGCAGTTGTACCCAATGTCCAGTAGCAGCATCTCGCAAACGCCAACTCGTTCCCAGGCAGGCTACGCTTTGCATCACCGCTTTCCATAAAAGGCACACAGCTGACAACCTCTTACGGAAACTGAGGAACATCATCACAGATTGGCTTACCCCAATTAGACTCTCCTGGGGATTTGTGGCATCGGACAACGCCACAAATATTGTGCGTGCATTACATGTGGGCAAATTCCAGCACGTCCCATGTTTTGCACATAAATTGAATTTTGGTGGTGCAGAATTTTTTTAAAAATGACAGTTGCATACAAGAGATGCTGTCGGTGGCCCGAAGAATTGCAGGCCACCTTCAGCATTCAGCCACCGTGTGCCGAAGACTGGAGCACCAGCAAACACTCCTGAACCTGCTCCGCTATCATCTGAAGCAAGAGGTGGTAACGAGGTGGAATTCAACCGTCTACATGCTTCAGAGGATGGAGGAGCAGCAAAAGACCATTCAAGCCTATACATCTGCCTTTAATTTAGGCAAAGGAGGGGGAATGCACCTGATTCAAGTGCAGTGGAGAATGATTTCAACGTTGTGCAACCCTTTGAACTTGCCACACGTGAAGTCAGTTCAGACACTGCCAGCCTGAGTCAGGTCATTCCCCTCATCAAGCTTTTGCAGAAGCAGCTGGAGAGCTTGAAGGAGGAGCTAAAACGGAGCGATTCTGCTAGGCATGTGGGACTTGTGGATGGAGCCCTTCATTTGCTTAACCAGGAGTCACGGGTGGTCAATCTGTTGAAATCAGAGCACTACATTTTGGCCACTGTGCTCCGTCCTAGGTTTAAAGCATACATTGTATCTCGCTCTCCGGCAGACACAAGTCTGCAGATGCTCAAAAACCTGCTGCTGAGACACTTGTCAACTCGAGCGGAATGTGACCCGTCAACAGCTCCTCCTTTACACGCAACTGGGGCTGTGAGGAAAAGGCTAAGCATTCTGATCCCACCCACTGGCGGTGATGCAGGGCAGTCTGGAGCGAGTGCTGACATCTGGTCCAGACTGAAGGACCTGCCAACGATTACTGACATGTCGTCTACTGTCACTGCATATGATTCTGTCACAATTGAAAGAATGGTGGAGGATTATATGAGTGACAGCATCCAAGTAGGCACATCAGACTGTCCGTACGTATACTGGCAGGAAAAAGAGGCAATTTGGAGGCCCTTGCACAAAATAGCTTTATTTTACCTAAGTTGCCCCCACTCCAGTGTGTACTCCAAAAGAGTGTTTAGTGCAGCCGGTCACCTTGTCAGCGATCGGCGTACGAGGTTACTTCCACAAAATGTGGAGAAGGTGATGTTCATCAAAATGAATTATAATCAATTCCTCCATGGAGACATTCACCATCAATTGCCTCGAGAAAGTACACAGGGACCTGAAATAGTGGATTCCAGTGGGGACAAATTAATACTCTGTGAGGAGGGGGATGTACATAGTGAAAGGGGTGAGGAATCGGAGGATGATGATGAGGTGGACATCTTGCCTCTGTAGAGCAAGTTTGTGCAAGGAGGGATTGATTGCTTCTTTTTTTGGTGGGGGCCCAAACCAACCAGTAATTTCAGCCACAGTCGTGTGGCAGACCCTGTGGCTGAAATGATGGGTTTGTTAAAGTGTGCATGTCCTGTTTATACAACATAAGGGTGGGTGGGAGGGCCCAATGACAAATCCATCTTGCACCTCTTTTTTTATCTTTGCATCATGTGAGGTTTGGGGCCAAATTTTTTGAAGTGCCATCCTGTCTGACACTGCAGTGCCACTCCTAGATGGGCCATGTGTTTGTGCCTCCCACTTGGGTCGCTTAGCTTAGTCATCCAGCGACCTCGGTGCAAATTGTAGGACTAAAAATAATATTGTGAGGTGTTCAGAATAGACTGGAAATGAGTTGAAATTATGGTTATTGATGTTAATAATACTATAGGATCAAAATTACCCCCAAATTCTATGATTTAAGCTGTTTTTGAGGGTTTAAAAAAAACAAAAAAACACACGAATCCAAAACACACCGAATCCGACAAAAAATTTTCAGGGAGGTTTTGCCAAATTGCGTCCGAATCCAAAACACAGCTGCGGAACCGAATCCAATACCAAAATACAAAACCCGAAAAATTTCCGGTGCACATCTCTAATAAGTATATATATATATATATATATATATATATATATATATATATATATATTTATATGCCATTTGTGGGCCAAAACAAAAGCATGCAATGCGATGCTGCTGTGTACTGTCTATCAGATTGTAGTGTCAGGTTATATGTATAATGCATTATGCATTTTGCATTCCTACTGTGTCCAAGTCTACAATGTTTCCTCCAATTTTCCAATATTCACTTTTTAAAATGTATTATAACTTAAAAAAGTTAATGTTTATCAATGCTTTATGAGACTAAATTTCTACAATTTACATCAGTTTTTGTATTAAAATAATGCATGGTGTGCTGTACTGTACAAATTTGACCCTTCATACTGCATACAGTATGTGACTTTATAAAATAAATATTGGCTGTGTATAATTACTGTTGGAGCCATTATCCCATTTACTTTAGTTAACATTTGTTTATTGGTTCACTTTCTTCATATTCCACAGGGTTTGCAACTGTGGCTGACGTTATATTAAATTAATGCTTAGTAGCAGAACAAAATGTACACTCTTATTAGTTACATTTTATTGTTTATATGCGTGACTCATGTAACAATAGAATGGACATAGGAACTGAGGGGGTTTATACTGCATATTTATTTACACCTACTCTCCCAATTATTTTTGCAATATGATTGTTATATTTTAAACTTATAAGACCCTAAACTTATGATTGACACACAAATAAAATAGTAATGTTAACCAAACTATACTTAAAATCAATTTTGACACGTGACTCATATTACACACAAATGGGATTCATGTTAGATATCTGTCCACAATCAAAGGGCTTTGATACAAATTACTCAAATCTGTAGAATGCATATGAATTAATCAATGTAGTACTGTTTATCTTCCTGATTAAATAGGAATATGTTTAATATTTAATCTGTTGATAATTGCAATATATAATACATGTAAATTAGCCATTTTTGCATTCACATAAACAATTTCCATATATGTTGAATTTATAAATATGTGTTCAATGTATTAACTTGTGGGACATCTATACACAAAAGATATACAGATTCTCATTATTACACAATATACTACAATAAATTAGCAACATAAATATACTGAAATGATAGCAATGGGCTTAGCTACCATATGTGCTGGGAGTGTATCAAAGTTACCTGTGTTATATACATTTTTCACTGTTGGGTGGTACACAAGGGGACTTACAACATTTGCCTTGGGTTCTATACTATATCTAGTTATGCCCCTGGTCCTTCTCATTGTAATGTGTTATAAAATTAACTGGAGGGCATTAAGTTGTTACATAATATGAACAGTGGCACTGTAATGGGGCACAGTATGAAGTAGAGGCACTATAGTGTGACATAATGTGAACTAGAGGAACTGTGAATAAGGGTATGGTGTTGCATAATGGGTACTGGTAGCCCTACAATGTGAAATAATGTGAACTAAGGCACTATTAAGGTTCAGAAAATGAACTAGGGCACTATTATGGGGCATAAAAGTTAGCAATTGCTGCAGAGAGGTGTCTCTCTAGAAGCATTGGGCCACAGACCTCTTCAAAATGTTGGTTTGGAGTCCACAAAGTTCTGGCTATGCCCCTGATGTTAGTGGTTGTATGAAATTACTTTTCATGTATTTTATCCTATATTTCATGGAATTACCCAGCTAGTTATTATTATGTGAATCCATTTAGTCAATTAGAAAATACATAGAACTATCACTTTTGAGACCTGTAGATACATAATATGAGGGAAAGTTCTCAACAGTAAATTGGATAGTCCCATAAACAATTATTTTTTATAATTTCAGCTCTTCACTTATAGTGATAGAGTGTGGATTACTGACCTACATTTGTTAGATTTGATTAACACCTTTTGCTGAAGGTGGAGGGTTGCTTTGTGGGGGAGGGGGTTGTAATCAGGGTGAACATGTGTCAGTTGACTTATTTATTCAGTATAGGTCAGGATGCCAGTCCTTTAGGATGCTGCAGTGCCTAGTATATGAAGTTATAGTTATAAATTGGCAGCTAAAATCAATAGCAGTGTTATACCTGTGTTAAACTGAAGGAAAACAGAAGGAAAACAAACCAATAAAACAGAAGGACTGTGTTACAACCACAAAAATCAGGATCATTATGTGGCCTTTCTTCACCTCTACTATGAGATCTCCAGGATCAGGCTTACCACCTCTCCGGCTGAGAACATCAAGTCTGCCCCTGAGCCTAATGTTATGACCACCAGTGCCTGCAGGAATGTACTGGTGTCTGAACTGTTATGCACACCAGTGCCTGCAGGAATGTACTGGTGTTTGAACTGTTATGCACACCAGTGCCTGCAGGAATGTACTGGTGTCTGAACGGATAGGGATGCAAAACAAATGAACTCACAGACAGACTGGGGAATATGACATTACGTACACAGAAGGTGATAGGGTAACAAAATAAACACAAAGTGAACAGAGAAGCCCAGAGGCTAAGAAACTGGGTGTCTCCCTAGTATTAGTAATGCTCAGATGGAAAAAGCAAGATGTTGTGTTTTAATACGTAGAGAACCCGAAATGCTGTTGCTAAGGGCAACAGCAAAACCCTAAAGGGTTACCAACGGGTGTGGCAGTAAACTCCTTGGTCAGAGATGGAATGATAGACACAAGGAGAGTCTCCACAATCCTAATCCTCACTTGCAGTGCACAGGTTCAGCTTACTGCCACTAAACTGACACCTGAACACCTTGCACAGTGAGACAGAATTTAGGCAGGCAAGTCTGAGTATACAGCCGCAAACTTGCTAAGTTCACAGAGTAGCAAAAGAACCCCAGCAAGTTAAACGACTGACTCCAGTCTTACTGCTAGGTCTGGATTGGCAGAGTGTAGTACCAAATCCCCAGGCCTATTTGCAGTAAGCAACAACAAATACAAAGCTACACAGTACTGGCTAACTTTCAGGAACTGACTAACCAACAAAGATTCAGCAGCATCTGCTTAGCCTGAGAAGAGGCCTTATATAGCAGGTGCTGTCCACGCCCCACTCAGACCTCACAGACTGTGAGCACAAAAACCAGCACCGGATCCCCTGCCGTGCACAGAGCCTGTAACCACTGCACAGCAAAAGACCCGAACCGGAGTATCAGCTGCGCTCAGGTTACTCCGCTAGCACTTGTCTCCCGGTTGCCATGACGACGTGGCAGCACAGGGCAGGAGACCCTAACAGTACCCCCCCTCTGACGAGGGGTCAAAGAACCCCTACCACCGGGTTTATCGGGGAACTGCGAGAAGAAAGAGCGTATCAGTCTGGGGGCATGAAGATCACAACTGCGCACCCACGACCGCTCCTCCGGGCCATACCCCTTCCAGTGCACCAAAAATGACAGCCGACCCCGAACCATCTTGGAGTCAAGAATCCTTTCAACAACAAACTCCCTCTGGCCACGTATCAGAAGAGGGGAAGGTCTTCCACTGGAAGAAGGATTACTAATCGCCCTTTTTAAAAGGGAACAATGAAATGTTTTATTGATACCCAAAGAACGGGGCAGATCTAACTGAAATGCCACCAGATTGATAACCCTGGTGATCTTATAAGGGCCGATGAACCGGGGGCCTAACTTATGAGATGGCTGTCTCAACTTCAAATTCTTGGTAGACAACCAGACGAAGACTCCTAATTTGAAGCTGCAGGGTCTTTTCCGCTTATCAAAAACCCTTTTGGTCACTAATGACACAGACACAAGGGCTTTCTTCACTTTCCTCCAAATACCTCTAAGGACCGAAACCACAGAGGAACCACCAGGCGTGGAGTCCAGGGGGTCAAAAGAATTGGCCTTAGGATGATGCCCATACACACAAAGGAAGGGAGAGATCCCTGTAGCAGAGTGAGCCGCGTTGTTATAGGCAAACTCCGCCATGGACAGATGAGCAACCCAGTCAGTCTGACACTTGGAGACATAACACCTGAGGAACTGCTCCAAGGACTGGTTCACCCTTTCAGTCTGCCCATTAGACTGCGGATGGTAGCCTGACGACAAGCTGACAGAAATCTGGAGATCGGAACAAAATGCCCTCCAGAATTTGGCCACAAACTGGGATCCGCGGTCAGAGACCACATCAAGTGGCATCCCGTGGAGACACACAACATGCAGCATAAATAATTCAGACAGGCGTCTGGCCGATGGCAGCCCAACCAGTGGAATGAAGTGCGCCATCTTCGAAAACCTGTCAACGACAACCCAGATGGCTGTCATCCCTGAGGATTTGGGCAAATCCACCACAAAATCCATTGAAATGTGGGTCCATGGCTTAAATGGGATAGAGAGTGGATGTAATGGGCCAACAGGAACCCCTCTAGGAGTCTTATTTCGGGCACAGATGTCACATGCCCGAACCCACTGATCCACATCCTTAGCCACCGAGGGCCACCACACCGCCCTAGATAGCAACTCCCGAGTTCTGGCAATACCCGGGTGACCTGCCGACTTCTTGGCATGGAATTCCAGGAACACTCGCTGTCTTAACCTAGGAGGCACAAACAAAAGACCTACCGGAAGGTCTGGAGGAGCCTGCTCCTGTGCTCTAAGGACTAATGATAAGAGGTCCTGGGTAATGCCCACTTTAATACATGATGGGGACACAATGGGCAACGGCTCCTCGGTGGTCTCCTGGATTGGAGCAAAACTCCGCGAGAGCGCATCAGCCTTGATGTCTTTTGACCCTGGGCGATGTGTTATCAAAAAATTAAAGCGAGCAAAAAACAAAGCCCATCATGCCTGCCTGGCATTGAGACGCTTCGCTGACTCTAAATATGCCAGATTCTTATGGTCAGTGAGAATTGAGACCACAAACTTAGCCCCCTCAAGCCAGTGTCTCCACTCCTCGAGTGCATCCTTAATAGCCAACAATTCCCGGTTACCCACATCATAATTCATCTCGGCAGGCGAAAATTTACGGGAAAAGTAAGCACAGGGATGAAGGCGATTATCAGACACTCCCATCTGAGAGAGCACTGCCCCAATACCCATCTCAGAGGCATCCACCTCCACTACAAAAGGACGCTCTGGATCTGGGTGTCGCAGCACCTTGGCAGATACAAATGCCCTTCTGAGACGGGCAAAAGCCGCTTTAGCCTCACAAGACCAGTGAGCAACATCCGCCTCTTTCTTAGTGAGTGCCACCAAGGGCGCCACTATAGACGAAAATCCAGCGATAAATCGTCTATAAAAATTTGCAAAACCCAGGAAACGCTGAAGCGCCTTCAAACTAGTGGGCTGCACCCAATCCAGGACTGCCTGTACCTTGGAACCCTCCATTTGGAAACCTTCTGGGGAGATAATATATCCTAGAAATGCGATTTGCTGAACTTCAAATTCGCACTTCTCCAGCTTCGCCCCAAGCCGGTGGTCTCTGAGTTTCTGGAGGACTAAGCGTACATGCTTCCGATGTTCCTCCAGGGAATGGGAGAAGATTAGGATGTCATCTAAGTATACATCTAAGAATCTATCCAAATATTCCCTGAGTACATCATTCATGAAATCCTGGAAGACTGCCGGGGCATTACAGAGTCCAAAAGGCATCACCAAATATTCATAATGCCCTGAGTGGGTATTAAAGGCAGTCTTCCATTCATCCCCCTCTCTTATTCGGATTAGATTGTACGCACCGCATAGGTCAATCTTAGAAAAAATGGTGGCAGTACGAAGCTGGTCAAACAAGACCGAAATGAGAGGCAGTGGGTATGAGTTTTTAATCGTGATACGGTTCAATTCCCTGAAGTCGATGCAGGGTCGCAACGAACCGTCCTTTTTACCCACGAAGAAGAACCCCGACCCAACTGGAGACGGTGAAGGTCTGATAAATCCCTTAGCCAAATTCTCCTGAATGTACTCTGCCATAGCCTGAGTCTCAGGACGTGACAGGGAGTACAACCTGCTCTTGGGAAGCTTAGCATTTGGCAACAAATCAATGGCACAGTCATAGGGGCGATGGGGAGGTAGTACCTCTGCAACTTTTTTGGAGAACACGTCCGCAAAATCTGCATAACACCCTGGCAATCCTGGCAAACTTAGCTGCGAGAGCCTGACTGGAAGGCTCAAGCAACTCCTGAAACAATCAGTACCCCAACTAAGAATCTCCCCAGAGACCCAGTCAAATTGAGGATTGTGGGCCCTTAACCAGGGTAACCCCAACACCAATGGGGCAAAAGTACAGACAGTCATATAAAAGGACAATTTTTCAGAGTGTGTGGCTCCAATAAACAAAGAAATCTGGCTAGTGCAAGAGGTAATTTTACCTTGGGATAATGGTTCCCCGTTTAACCCACAAATCTCAATTTCCGATGCCAAGGGTACTAAGGGAACAAAGTGTTTCAAGGCGAATTGGCAGTCCATAAAAACCCCGTCGGCCCCACTGTCCACAAAGGCCTCAGTCTTGACAGTTTGACCGAGGATCTTCAAGGTCACCGGAATGATAAAAGTCTTCTTGGGAAATTCTGACTTCTGGCCTGACAGGATATTTCCCATCACCCTCAGGCCCTGAAGTTTTCCGGCTTTTCTGGGCATGATACTACCACATGACCTTTATTCCCACAGTACAAACACAACCCCTGCTGTCTCCTCCGCGTATTCTCACGCGAGGAGAGGCGGGTAGCCACAATCTGCATAGGCTCCTCGGAAAATTCCTCAGAGTCTGAGGTTCCCTTGGGAAAGAAGGAAACCTCGGTCTCCCTTTCAAGCCTGCGCTCTCTCAGCCGTCTATCCACCCGAATGGATAACTGCATGAGCTGATCCAAGCTATCAGGCAAGGGATATTGTATCAGTTGGTCTTTTATCTGGTTAGAAAGACCTCTTCGGTACTGGTGTCTCAGGGCTGGGTCATTCCACTGGGTATCATGGGCCAACCTCCGAAACTCCGTACAGCAAACCTCAACTGGCCTTCGCCACTGCTTAAGGATCGAAATCTGAGCCTCGGCTGAGGCCGTCTTGTCAGGGTCATCATACAACATGCCCAGTGCCGTAAAAAAAGCATCAACACTTTTAAGCGACGGACAGTCAGGCTGCAACCCATATGCCCAGACCTGTGGGTCTCCTTGTAGCAAGGAAATCACTATGCCCACCCGCTGAATCTCCGACCCAGAAGACTGAGGCCTAAGCCGGAAGTATAGCTTGCAGCTCTCCTTGAAACAAAAGAACTGCGAGCGATCTCCAGAAAAACGATCCGGGAGATTTACTTTCGGCTCCTTAACCCCTGAAGGTGCTGCTGCTGCGGGAGCTCTGCCAGCGGCCTGGGAGGTGTGCATTTTAATGGACAAATCATTAAATTGTCGAGTCAGCACCTGCACCTGATCGACCACCTGTTGCAACGTATTTTGAGGGGTATGCTCCATATTCCCACAAAATTTCAACAGGAGTATTAGGCTGCTGAATATGTTATGCACACCAGTGCCTGCAGGAATGTACTGGTGTCTGAACTGTTATGCACACCAGTGCCTGCAGGAATGTACTGGTGTTTGAACTGTTATGCACACCAGTGCCTGCAGGAATGTACTGGTGTCTGAACGGATAGGGATGCAAAACAAATGAACTCACAGACAGACTGGGGAATATGACATTACATACACAGAAGGTGATAGGGTAACAAAATAAACACAAAGTGAACAGAGAAGCCCAGAGGCTAAGAAACTGGGTGTCTCCCTAGTATTAGTAATGCTCAGATGGAAAAAGCAAGATGTTGTGTTTTAATACGTAGAGAACCCGAAATGCTGTTGCTAAGGGCAACAGCAAAACCCTAAAGGGTTACCAACGGGTGTGGCAGTAAACTCCTTGGTCAGAGATGGAATGATAGACACAAGGAGAGTCTCCACAATCCTAATCCTCACTTGCAGTGCACAGGTTCAGCTTACTGCCACTAAACTGACACCTGAACACCTTGCACAGTGAGACAGGATTTAGGCAGGCAAGTCTGAGAATACAGCCGCAAACTTGCTAAGTTCACAGAGTAGCAAAAGAACCCCAGCAAGTTAAACGACTGACTCCAGTCTTACTGCTAGGTCTGGATTGGCAGAGTGTAGTACCAAATCCCCAGGCCTATTTGCAGTAAGCAACAACAAATACAAAGCTACACAGTACTGGCTAACTTTCAGGAACTGACTAACCAACAAAGATTCAGCAGCATCTGCTTAGCCTGAGAAGAGGCCTTATATAGCAGGTGCTGTCCACGCCCCACTCAGACCTCACAGACTGTGAGCACAAAAACCAGCACCGGATCCCCTGCCGTGCACAGAGCCTGTAACCACTGCACAGCAAAAGACCCGAACCGGAGTATCAGCTGCGCTCAGGTTACTCCGCTAGCACTTGTCTCCCGGTTGCCATGACGACGTGGCAGCACAGGGCAGGAGACCCTAACACCTAACCATCAAGATGAGCAGGGAGCTGTGGGGTGAGAGCACCAGGACCAGTTTCAGCAGGGACATCTCTATTGGTCCTGAGTGTGCTCCCCACATTCTCATACCCACCTGTACTATGATCTTATCAAAATAATGTTATCCCAATTTCCCTTCTGCCACTGGTTACCTGCAATTGTTTTTTCCCCCTGTTGTTTTTTCTCTCTCTTCCACCTCCACTGACTGCACACCTTGCCATTGTGCCCTACATACAGGGTTCATCATACTACTACACAAGTGTCAGTTTAACCATATATGCACTGGGCCCTTGTATGGCTCAAATCCCACAGTGTAACCTTCAAAGTGCGCCTAACATGGCTGCCTCATCTGGTATGCTTGCGAATGGGATGAAAAATACATAGACCTGGTGTTTTTGTTGGAACCCTACAGATATAACATTTGCAGAAAGAGTTAGATTTGGGTGGGTTATTTTGTTTCTGTGCAGGGTAAATACTGGCTGCTTTATTTTTACACTGCAATTTAGGTTTCAGTTTGAACACACCCCACCCAAATCTAACTCTCTCTGCACATGTTATATCTGTCCCCCCTGCAGTGCACATGGTTTTGCCCAACTGTTAACAAATTTGCTGCTACGATCAACTCAGAATTAGGCCCTCTGTACTAAACTTTTCATAGAACATCACATCGGCTGGTTTACAGCACAAATCACAATACGTTTACTACACAGCTGGATCACAGCAAAGTGGAGATCTCCCTCCCAGCTGGTCCACAGCAGACTCTATTTTAACAAATTGTTTTCCCTAATTAGGGACATCCTGACAGATTTTTGTTTATTCCTATGCATTAATAAGGCATTGCAGTATATATTTTTTTTATTTCTATTTGTTCGCATATATATTTTTCATGTGTTTTTCTTGCTTATTCTTTTTTTCTGATCTCACATGAAGTGCTTATTTATGCATATGCAGTTGGGTATACCCTTGTGAATTGGTTATAATATCACCATTCAGACTGTGCAAGATTTTTATGTACATATTGATTCCATTCTTTCAGTAAAACTTTTGCAATTAGCCACATTGTACCGCATGTTATTGTAACACCTGTATGGTTAGGAACAATCTCTGAAACCCAGTAGAGTGTACAATCACTTGAGAGGTTGAGCGCAGCATCATCCCAATTTAATAATAATAATAATAATAATATTAATATTAATATTAATGTTATTTATATAGAATTTTTCTCCTCATAGGACTCAAGTGCTTTACATTTACCTTTACAGCTAAAGATACAAAACAAGCTTAGCAGTAGATATTAGTGAAAATCTTGAGGAAATAGGTAAGTCTTTCGTCTGTTTTTGAAGGATTCTAGAATGGAGGCTTCTGGAACTGTGCAGGGAAGAGAGTTCCACAGAGTTGGAGCCACAAAGCTGTAATGCTGTAATTGCAACCTAGTTGACAGGTAAAAGTGCAAAAGTTAAAATTTACATGTTTTAAAAACCTGCTGCATGTCAGTATTTGTGACCGAGGTGATGCTGAACCCATGGTACCATCTACCTTCTGTATTATTTTATGATTCATATGTTAACAACTGATGTTAAAAATCCCTAGCACAGGACGAGCTAGACACTGGCATCCTGCAAGGATTCAAAGCATGTTTATTCTGATTCCAGCAATAGGATCATAAGAAAAAAAAAGCATAAACTGTCTGAAGATGCGGACAACAGTATGGCGAAACAAGTAACAAAGTTTATGCAGTAACTTACATATCAGATGACCAAGACACATTTGTTGTGCAGTCCTATTACCTTGTGACAAGACATTTATATAAGTCTATCCTTCTTAACCACTCACTCTATTTTCCACTATTAGCCCACTCAACTCCCTAATTTTCCCTAAAAGAACTAGGATCCTTTATGATACTTTTCAATTTGAGCAACATAAACAATGTTACACCCTTCCCCCCCTTTTCACTCCCTTTTTCTATTTTAATTTATTTTCATATTTTTGTATTAATCTAATTAGTTTTTCCTCACAACCATTTTGCAGTTCATTTCCTCCATTCAATGAACACACTCTCCCTAAACACCATCATAAGACGCAGACATCACATATACTCCCATATAGGGACTCTCCAATCATAATTACTGCCTAAAAAGTTTATTAACAACACTATGATTCTGTGTCACCTGGATTGGACATAGCAGCACTCCTTATCTTTGTATTTATGCATGCAGCAACTCCCCTGACCTGTACTCCTTATTTATCTATTCATTTATATATACATAAATCCCCATAGCTAGTCATGTGTTTGTAGTCAACATAGGGGCACATCTTCACTAAATAATTGGACGTACTGTAGCTGCGCTCACTATATATTTACACTATATATTTGTTTTTTGTATAGACCAGAGGTTACCAAACTGTGTGCAGTGTCTCCCTGGGGTGCCCCTAGACACTTGCAGGGGTGTCCTGGGTTGGTGGTCCAGGACCAATTCCAATTATTCATGGTCAATATAATAGGTAAAAAAAAGTGTTGGTGGCTGCCAGTCATAAAATATGTGGCCAAATAGAAGCAAATCTTGTCCCTCACCACACAACTGACCCTAAGGATGACCTATAAACACAATCTACTTAATGTAATATTTCTTTCTAAATTTCTCAATAAGAAATTTTTGGCCTAGGGGTGCCGTGAAAAAAATTCTGATATTCTAGGGCGCCGTGATTAAAAAAAAGTTTGGAAACCACTGGTATAGACAAACTCTCCAGACCATCGCATATTTATTTTTTCTATTTAATTATGCATGCATAAACTCCTCTGATCAGTCTCATGTTTATAGTAAATATAAGGGTAAACCTTTACTAAATGACCCATTCATACATACAGTACAGTAGATAAGATCCACATGGAGTAGACTTGAGCCAATCTGGTAGGCAATGTTAATTAATTGGTAATTATTAAAAAATGTTTACATGACACAAATGGGTGAACATTTTTTTTTAGTTATGTGGTCATCATTTATTTATAAAATAATAATACATGTTTACCTTTTTCTTTTTTAACTTCAAGTAACAATAATTTTTTGTAAACATGCAAATCTTTGTTAACATTCAAGTTGATAAAATATTAGGTTTGATTTATTTTATTGTGAAATCATTAAGCTTGTGGAATTAGTTATTTACTGCTTACAGTATGTGAAGATTCTAAAGACTACTTAAATAACTGCAGTTAGAGACAAAGGGGGTAATTTCAACCCGATTGCCCGCTGCAGTTTCTCACAGCACAGCGATCGGGTCGGAACTGCACGTGCGCCAATGCCGCAGTGCACTGATGCATGCCAGCCATCGTTGCCTAGCGATTGCCTCGGAGGCAGAGTCGGTCACTGGGTGGGAGGAGACTGGATGGCGGCGTTAAGCAGTCATTTAGGGGAAGCGGTCCGGCCAACACAGGCGTGGCCGGACCATTAGGGGGGGCGGGCCGCGGCGGCAGCGTGACGTCACATGCAACCGCTGTGGGCCGGGGAGCGACGAGTAGCTCCCAGCCAGCATGCTAAAGCTGCATTGGTCGGGAGCTACTCTTGAAGTGCAAAGGCATCACCGCTGTTCGATGCCTTTGCACTTCTGCATGGGGGGCTGGCACTGACATGCGGGCGGACTAGCCCTGTGCTGGGCGTCCCCCCGCATGTCAGTGTGAATGATTGTAGCTGTGCTAAATTTAGCACAGCTACAATCAACTCGGAATGACTCCCAATGTTTTCATCCCAAAGTTTAAATTAGCAAACTACCACACAATAATGCTCAAATTCACTGACCCATTGTTTTACAGTGATAACGTCTCTTGCTCCAGTCATGGCTTACATTTTGTTGCCACTTAGCCTTTGTCAATTTGTTTTCATAGTGTCCCTTCAGGAGTTAATCATTTCTATTAGTGTTTAGGTTGCATTCCCTGCCTTGAGTCCAGATTCTACTGCATCCATAACATTTTCTTGCCAACTTCCAAAAACCTTGCAAGAATGGGTGACTGCTTATTAACAAAAAAGTTATATTTGCTTCTGAGGGTTTTCTCACACATGTTAGCATTCTTGTTGCATTCCAACATCAGTATCACAGATTTTTTTCTGATGTACCCCACATGCTGTATTATGCAGTTATATACTCATTCATCTTACATGCAATCACTAGCTGCATGCATACACATTGCGCCACAATTGCTTGCACCGTGCAACAGCTAGTCATAGCATATATACACACCATGCATTTTGATGGACGTGGGTGCGCACGCATATGTCCACACACAGCTGCGGGCATACTAATTGTAGCAAACCAGTCTAAGTTGCAACAAATAAGCTTTAAAATGGAGGACAGAACTGTTACTTCATTTTTGTTTAGAAGAATTTGTATTTCAGAAAATACCATTAGTTTTTTATTTTACTCATTCTAACATGTAAAACAATTTTTAACATAAATTGGCAAAAAATGTTTTGGTCTTTTATTTTATTGAAAATCTAGGAAATGGAACCAAATGCAAACATTATTTTTGTTCTGTATTTGAAACACTGCAAAGAAATACTTTGAGGTTCTTGTTTTTCCAATAATCCATCGATCCAAACTAATAAAACAAAGGATTCTGTGTGTAGGTTTTGACAAAAAATCTGCTCTGTAATTGAAATAGCATTTTTTGGTCACATATTTGCTGTCTCAGTGTAAATGCTTGCTATGTGTAGGAAGAATATGGTAGCCCAACAATGTCTGCCATTTTAAAAACTAGATAACATATTCCATTAAAAGAGAAATTAGATTTTTTTAAAATGCACAAGATGAAAGACATATTGGCTGTAGATAGGGCCGGTGCAAGATTTCTCAGTACCCTAGGCAAATCTTCAGCTAACCCCCCCACCACCACCACTCTCAGCAATACTCAGCCCCTCAGGTGAAAAAGTGAGATGTCGGCAACTTTTTATAAAATCTATCTATCTATCTATCTATCTATCTATCTATCTATCTATCTATCTATCTATCTATCTATCATCTATCTATCTATCTATCTATCTATCTATCTATCTATCTATCTAATCTATCTAATCTACCTCATCTCTATCTACAGTAGCTCATCTCTTTCTATTATATATATATATATATATATATATATATATAGTATAATATATATATATATATTCACACATTACTGTTTTGGCATATTAATTTGGCCAACTACAGCCAGCTGACACCTCTCAGGCACTAGAGAGGTGCAGCTGCTGCAAATCTCCAGCTGATCACATGAATGGCAGCCAGCTGAGGTGTGAGGCACTAACCATGGTTGTCCTCCTGGCTAATGCTGTCGCTCTAGGTGAGAGTGGACAGCCAGCGGACATTGGCCCTCATTCCAAGTTGATCGCTAGCTGCTGTTGTTCGCTGCGTAGCGATCATTTACAAAAAGGCAAATCTGCGCATGCGTATGCACCGCAATGCGCATGCGCGGTGTACGTGTACAAAGAGCTTTGTGGTTTGCACTGGCGAACACAAGGAGATTGACAGGAAGAGGGCATTTATGGGTGTCAACTGCAGGCGTGGCCGGGCGTGTGCTGGGTGGGTGTCTGATGTCATTACCGCGTCACTCATCGCAGCAATCATCGCACAGAATAAGTAACTACAGGGCTGGTCTTGTTCTGCACAAAATGTGTTGCAGGCGCTCTGCTGCACAGGCGTTCGCACCCCTGCTCTGCTAAAATACACTCCCCCGTGGGTGGCGACTATGCACGGCTGCTAAAAGTAGATAGCAAGCGATCAACTCGGAATGAGGGCCATTGCCCTTTAAAATTCACTTGTGCACGGGTTAGAGACTGCCAGACTCCCTGTCGCCACTGCCTTTCAGGGCTGGCTGGGAGGGGGGGCAGATAAACTGGTGTTTGACAAAGCCCTTGCCACCTGGGTGATGGTGCTGACCCCAGTCATGGCCTCCTCCTCGGATTCCAGGAGCTCCCCGCACAGCTTGTGATCCCAGCGGAAGGAGCGGATCTTCTTCCCAGTCATTGGGTTGAGGGAAGGGGAGGGAGCGACACCGGGAGAAGGGCAGTTGGGGACAGGCACCGGACATGCAGCTCCAGCCCTGGCCCGGCAGATCCAACATGGCTGTGCATGGAGCGAGTGCCACACAAGCGCAGCACACATCTTGTCACAGCCTTCATTTGTTGGTTCAATTCAGCGCTGCCCATCAAATACCAGCACCCATACACATCAGCCTAATGGTGGCTCTGGCACTGCCTAAGGTAGAATGGTCACATAGAGGTACATGATATATAGTCCCATGTACATACAGGTACACAATCTATACACATAGGGGGGAATTCAGGACTATTTAGACGCCCAAACAATTGTCACTATTCAATTGTTGTTTGGGCACCCATGCACATTGCGCATGTCGTGCCCAAATAGACACGGTTTAGCCATGTAAAGTGGCTAAACCCATCTAAACTCCTGCATTGGGCATCCAAACGCCAGTTTGGACACCCAAAGTACCGGGTTTGGACACATTCTTTCTTGCACCTCAGAAAGCTGCGAGAAAAATGTGTCCTCCGCAGCCGCCAAGTGCCAGAGTGGCAGAACAATTGAATTGCTGCCGTTGGGCGCCCTCTAGTGGCAGCTGCCCAAGAAACAACTGAATTTGGCCCATACAGTAATTACCTGATGTAAACTGTCTCATCTATATGCATATCCACAGAGGCACATGATCTATACGCCACCTACACACACATATATATATATATATATATATATATACACATACATATACACACATTAGTCTCATCTCTATATACACACTAATACATGTATTATTTATGTAGGTGAAAGTGTATAGATCATGATGTACCAGTGTGTATATATTAAAGATGAGACTGCATACAGTACATAATGTACATATGAAATATATATTACCGTCAGGGTAATCTGAGGGAGTCTACAATCGCTGGGAGGGGAGCAGCTAACATGCAGAGCCTTCAGCCGGGCAACATGAGGGAATCAGCAATCAAGAGGCTACCCCTGGAGTAACTCGCTGGAGGGCACAGGTAACCCGCAGGAGCCTGCACTCGCGGGGGAGGGGGGGGGGGCTCAGGAGATGATGTGTGGGTAACCTGCAGGGGCCTGCACTTGGGGGGGGGACCTCAGGAGATGTGTGGTAACCTGCAGGAGCCTGCAGGAGCGGGGGGGGGGCTCAGGAGAAGATGAGTGGGTAACCTGCAGGAGCCTGCACTCACGGGGGGGGCTCAGGAGAGGATGCGTGGGTAACCTGCAGGAGCCTGCACTCACGGGGGGGGGGGGGTCAGGAGAGGATGTGTGGGTAACCTGCAGGAGCCTGCACTCGCGGGGGGGGGGGCTCAGGTGAGGATGCGTGGGTAACCTGCAGGAGCCTGCACTCACGGGGGGGGGCTCAGGAGAGGATGTGTGGGTAACCTGCAGGGGTGGAGACCACGGGGTGGGTAACCTGAGGGAGTCTGCAATTGTGGGGAGAGGGAGCAGGAAATATGTGGAACCTGCAGCCGGGTAACATAAGGGAGACTGCAATTTGGGACGCGGGGGTGGGGTGTAACCTACGGGAGCCTGCACTCGCGTCACAGGGGGTGGCGTGGGTAACCTGCCGGAGCTGCACTTACGATGGGGGAGGGAGGCATGGGTATCCTGCAGGAGCTCCACCTGCAAGGGGGAGGGGGGCACGGGTAACCTGCGTGAGCTGCACTTACGCGGTGGGGGGGGGAGGAAAGAATAGAGAGGCGGCTAACCTGTGGGAGCTGCACTCGTGGGGAGGGAGAGAGACATGGGTAGCCTGTGGAAGCTGCACTCGCGGGCGGCGGCGGTGGGGGGGGGAGAGGCGCGGGTAACCTGTGGGAGCTGCACACGGGACGGTGGGGGGGTGGAGTGCGGGTAATCTGCTGGAGCTGCACTCGCGGGGGGTAACCGTCGGGAGTCTGCAATCATGCGTTGGTGGGGGGGGAGGGTAACATGCGGGAACCTATTACACTTACACACATGAGCCATTTGAGCTGCCGCGGCATCCCTGCTTCTCCTCTCTTAAGGAAGAATTCTTTCTTTATTCCATTAGCTCGTCTGAGCTCCTCCTCCTCCTATCTTAAGGAAGAGGAAGAGCTCAGACAAGCTAACTGAATAAAAAAAGAATTCTTTCATTGCAGTGTGCGGCACCGCCCTCCAGTGGCCGGCGCCCGTAGGCAGCTGCCTAAAGCTGCCTAATGGTGGCGCCGGCCCTGGCTGTAGATCCTCCTGTGGAAAATGTTTATCTTTTATGAACTGTTTAAGTTATTCACTTTTAATGACGATTATACTATGGGGAGAAATGTGAAAAGAAAAGACTTTCTCTCGGATCTGGTGATCTAGGGGGTCATTCTGAGTTGATCGCTAGCTGCTGTTGTTCTCAGCTCAGCGATCAGGCTAAAAATAGGCATTTCTGCGCATACGTATGCACCGCAATGCACAGGCGCGTTGTATGGGTACAATGAGCATCGTGGGTTTGAACAGAGTGTAACGAACATTCAAGTCGCACGGCCGAACACTGGAAGATTGAGATGAAGTGGGCATTTCTGGGTGTCAACTGACCGTTTTCATGGAGTGCTAAGAAAAATGCAGGTGTAGCAGAAAAAATGCAGGCATTGCTGGGCGTTTGCTTGGTGGGTGTGTGATGTCAAAAGCTGTCCCTCCGTCATTAGAATAAACACACATGGAGAGTAACTACTGGTCTTGTTTTACACAAAATAATTCTGCAAAGAGAAAATACACTCCCCATTGGGTGATGACAATGCGTTTGCACGGCTGCTAAAAGTAGCCAGCGTGCGATCAACTTGGAATGATCCCCCTAATACAGCTGTAAATGAAGCACAGTCAGTGAGACAAACACATGACTAAAAGGCCTGAGATAAGATTATAGACATTATGGTCTGACTCTATGAGAGTACTGAAGCTGTTGGTATGGAGTACTAATAAGCATGACCACATGAATTGTCTAATTAATGCTTTAATTGCTCATACTAACAACTAAATCAAACTGTTCTATGGCGGTCATTCCGAGTTGATCGTAGCCCTGCAAAATTTAGCTACGATAAACTGCAGCGTGCAATCGGGTCAGAATGACCCCCTATATCTTCTTGAATTTTCTATGGCTTGGTTGCATGTGACAGTCTATGGCTACAATAGGAATACTGAGGGGACAGAGGACAATGCCATTTATAAGTCCTGTTAATCAATACATTAATGCAATAGGACATCCCACAGTCTATACTAACTTACAAGTTTGTGTAATTACTAATTTGAAGAGGCTATGCACTGACTCCATCCATAGTGGATACATGAGGGAGTTTTTTATTATCGGTGTTCAGTCTTATTTTAATATTTTATTATTCACAACTACAAAGTTGTGTATTTATGAATGTGATTGTAATAAATGTTTTATAAAAATTATACTTTGAACAAACAGTTCTTCATTTAATATTTTTAATTGTTTATGTTATTGTCTGTTGATCACCAGACAATAACCCCTAAGATGTACAGATAAGTACTTTTATACACTACTGCTACAGTTGCACCAAACATCCCTTCTCGGCGTGACAGGTTCACATGCGACTCAGCTTCACTGAGCACTTTTTTTAACACAAAAATGCACTTATTGCAATGTTATGCAACTAGAGATGTATGGCGAAACCTTTCATATTTTGTGTTTTGGTTCTAATTCCCCACTCGTGTTTTGGTTTTGGCTTGGTTTTGCCAAAACCACCCTTTCGGGTTTTGGTTTTGGATCTGGATGATTTTTGGGAAAGAATGTGTATGTACTTTCAAATGAGCGCAGTAGGTAGTAGAGTGCTGCCCAGGTCCAAAAACAAAGGAGACAAACACAAATCTCCAGCAATGGATTCAAGAAAAAGCGGTATTGGACCCCTGGCGCACTAAAATACTGGATGCTATTTCTTACTCCTATTACTGAATAATGGAGTCAACATGTGCTGAATATCACACAACACTAGCAATATTTATTAAAACACAATCCCCAGCTGGGAATAGACAATGGTATTAAAACAAACAAGTAATAAAACAAATAAACAGATGTGTGGTGAATGGGAGGGAACCCAGTGCTTTCATAAAGTGCTTTCCGTGCTCAAAGTCCTTCTTAATTTAAGGAAAAAATCTCTCACCATATTGTATAGCCGCGGTGGGCTAGCTTTGAAGAGATAGCTGAGGTCCTAGGCTGAATTGCCTAACACCACCGCAGCAAGCATATCAGCTTCCAGTCACTGGTTCCCGAATCTCCACCACGTCTGTCCTTATCCAATTAACACGTTTCGGTCTTGTATTGGCCTTTCTCAAAGTTGGATAAGGAATGTCCTTTATGCTGGCTTTTTATTCTATTTCTAATGACTGTATAACGAACAGTGATTCATTCCACCTGTGACTTCCGGGATCGTTCACCAGGAAGTGAGGTAAATGTGTTCCAAATGCCATGGAGGATGTTGTTTTTGCGTTCCACCGGTAATTCTGGCTTCCGTGATCGTTCACCGGAAGTGAGGTGAATGCGTTCCAAATGCCGAGGAGGAAGTTGTTTATGCGTTCCACCAACGATTCTGCTACATCCTCGCACGACTTCCGCATATCCACGCAGTCAGATCATGTGTTTGCGGGTCAAACGTCACCAGAAGTGACGTATTTGCGGTCCGATATCTTTCTTCCTTCATAGCAAAGCTCAATGCGTTCCACCTTGCTTTATATATAGATTTTTAATCTAATTTACCCCATCTCTACCAAACTAGGTGGTACTTCGTTCCCAACCTGTCCATCCCTATTACCATGATGGGGTAAACTTAATTTCACATTTATATCCATTCGATCAGTCCATATGTAAAAAAGGAGGAAGAAATAAAGGAAGATTATTACAGAATCAGTCAAATCCTATGTAAAACCTTTTAAAATCAAATAACAAAATTCTGTGAAAAATATTTAAAATTTGTTTAAAAATTGTAAGGGAAATATATTGGAAAGATGAATTGATACTTGACACTAAAAAAGAATTGAATAATCATAAAAACCATTTTAACTCAAAGTCAACATTGAGGCCGTTGGGTCTAATGGTGTTTAACATATAAATCCACTTCATCTCACTTTTCGCTAATCTAGTTTCTATATTGTTGCTTCTCCAATTTGGTTTAATTTGTTGTATACCCAAATATCTCTTAATTTGGCGTTCACATTTACCATGAACATCCCTAAAGTGTTCTGATAGAGGGTGTGTATCGAGGCCTTTCCGGATGTTATACACATGTTCTGCCACTCTCACCTTCAACGGTCTAGATGTTTTTCCAATGTACATGTGCCCACATCCACATTCCAGCAGGTAAATGACATTTTTAGAATGGCATGTTATAAAATCATTAATTTTAAACACTTTGCCCTTATATTCAAATTCAGTTGTTTTTCTTATAACATCTTTTTTTGTAGTGGATCGGCACATGATACACGACCCACAACGATGAAACCCTTTATTACACGACCTCACTGTGTTTTTTTCTTGTAGACTACTTTGTACTACATGGTCCTTGATAGACTTGGCTTTCTTGTAAATAAAAACAGGTTTGGGAGGAAGATAACTTCCCAACACTGGATCGTCTAATAAAATGCGCCAATTGTTTTTGAAGATCTTTTCTATCTTCTTATAGTTTCCACCGTACTGAGTAATAAAGGCCCACTGGTAGGGATTATCCCCACAAGCTTGCGGCTCCTTTTCTTTCAAAAGATCTTTTCTTTCAATTGTTTCAACTTTCTTCTTTGCTGCTTCTAATAATGATGGATCGTATCCTTTTTCTAAGAACCTATTGGACATTTCATCCATTTGTGAATTTAAGATGACAGGGTCTGTGCAGTTTCTCTTTAGTCGTTTATATTGACCCACCGGAATGTTATTGAGCCATCTATAATGATGTTCACTATTTATGTGAAGGTATGCATTTGAATCTGTGGGTTTACGATGCGTCTTTGTGCAGATGGTCTGATCATGGATATATACCCTTAAATCCAAGAACACCAATTCTTCTTTACTCTGGGTATATGTTAAAACAATATTAAACTGGTTATTGTTTAAAATTTCTTTAAAAGCTCCCAAGGATTCATCATCTCCATTCCAGATGCAAAAAATATCATCAATGAACCGCCACCACGGTCAAAGAAAAAGAACCTTACAAAAAAGGAATTTCAGGCAATGGAGTCATTACAATCTAATGATGAAATTGTAATAAAGCCTGCCGATAAGGGGGGAGGAGTTGTAGTAATGACAAAAGAATACTACCTAAAGGAAGTGTACAGACAGCTTGGGGATCAGGACACATATAAGAAATTGAAATCTGACCCATTAAAAAGTACAATTGAAAAATTGAAGATGTTGACTAAAAGGGCAGTGGATAGTGGAGCCATCACAGAGAGTGAGCAGGAGTTCATTAATGTGAGTGATCCCTCCACTCCTACCATCTACGTGTTACCTAAGGTACACAAGGATGTAAACCATCCTCCAGGACGCCCGATAATTACTGGAACTAATAGTGTAACGTCCAATCTCTCTGCAATGGTAGATTCTTTTTTACAGACCTTGGTAGTTACAACCAGTGCCTATTTGAAGGACACAGGAGACATACTGAGGAAACTAGAAGAGGTACCTTGGGAAACAAATAGCACTTTAATAAGCGCAGATGTAAGCACTTTATATACAATCATAGATTGGGATAAAGGAAGAATAGCCATTGAATACTTTTTAAACAAGAGTGATTTTAAGGAGGAAACTAAGTCCTTTTTGATGGAAGCGATTGATTTCATTCTTCGCAATAATTATTTCTATTTCGATGGCTCCTATTATTTACAAATAAAGGGGACCGCCATGGGCACCAGGTTCGCTCCCAGCTATGCAAATCTCTACATGGCCTATTGGGAGAGTCTCACCATAGATCATGTAAGGGGGCAGGGAGCGGGCCTGGTTTGCTGGTGGCGGTTCATTGATGATATTTTTTGCATCTGGAATGGAGATGATGAATCCTTGGGAGCTTTTAAAGAAATTTTAAACAATAACCAGTTTAATATTGTTTTAACATATACCCAGAGTAAAGAAGAATTGGTGTTCTTGGATTTAAGGGTATATATCCATGATCAGACCATCTGCACAAAGACGCATCGTAAACCCACAGATTCAAATGCATACCTTCACATAAATAGTGAACATCATTATAGATGGCTCAATAACATTCCGGTGGGTCAATATAAACGACTAAAGAGAAACTGCACAGACCCTGTCATCTTAAATTCACAAATGGATGAAATGTCCAATAGGTTCTTAGAAAAAGGATACGATCCATCATTATTAGAAGCAGCAAAGAAGAAAGTTGAAACAATTGAAAGAAAAGATCTTTTGAAAGAAAAGGAGCCGCAAGCTTGTGGGGATAATCCCTACCAGTGGGCCTTTATTACTCAGTACGGTGGAAACTATAAGAAGATAGAAAAGATCTTCAAAAACAATTGGCGCATTTTATTAGACGATCCAGTGTTGGGAAGTTATCTTCCTCCCAAACCTGTTTTTATTTACAAGAAAGCCAAGTCTATCAAGGACCATGTAGTACAAAGTAGTCTACAAGAAAAAAACACAGTGAGGTCGTGTAATAAAGGGTTTCATCGTTGTGGGTCGTGTATCATGTGCCGATCCACTACAAAAAAAGATGTTATAAGAAAAACAACTGAATTTGAATATAAGGGCAAAGTGTTTAAAATTAATGATTTTATAACATGCCATTCTAAAAATGTCATTTACCTGCTGGAATGTGGATGTGGGCACATGTACATTGGAAAAACATCTAGACCGTTGAAGGTGAGAGTGGCAGAACATGTGTATAACATCCGGAAAGGCCTCGATACACTCCCTCTATCAGAACACTTTAGGGATGTTCATGGTAAATGTGAACGCCAAATTAAGAGATATTTGGGTATACAACAAATTAAACCAAATTGGAGAAGCAACAATATAGAAACTAGATTAGCGAAAAGTGAGATGAAGTGGATTTATATGTTAAACACCATTAGACCCAACGGCCTCAATGTTGACTTTGAGTTAAAATGGTTTTTATGATTATTCAATTCTTTTTTAGTGTCAAGTATCAATTCATCTTTCCAATATATTTCCCTTACAATTTTTAAACAAATTTTAAATATTTTTCACAGAATTTTGTTATTTGATTTTAAAAGGTTTTACATAGGATTTGACTGATTCTGTAATAATCTTCCTTTATTTCTTCCTCCTTTTTTACATATGGACTGATCGAATGGATATAAATGTGAAATTAAGTTTACCCCATCTTGGTAATAGGGATGGACAGGTTGGGAACGAAGTACCACCTAGTTTGGTAGAGATGGGGTAAATTAGATTAAAAATCTATATATAAAGCAAGGTGGAACGCATTGAGCTTTGCTATGAAGGAAGAAAGATATCGGACCGCAAATACGTCACTTCTGGTGACGTTTGACCCGCAAACACATGATCTGACTGCGTGGATATGCGGAAGTCGTGCGAGGATGTAGCAGAATCGTTGGTGGAATGCATAAACAACTTCCTCCTCGGCATTTGGAACGCATTCACCTCACTTCCGGTGAACGATCACGGAAGCCAGAATTACCGGTGGAACGCAAAAACAACATCCTCCATGGCATTTGGAACACATTTACCTCACTTCCTGGTGAACGATCCCGGAAGTCACAGGTGGAATGAATCACTGTTCGTTATACAGTCATTAGAAATAGAATAAAAAGCCAGCATAAAGGACATTCCTTATCCAACTTTGAGAAAGGCCAATACAAGACCGAAACGCGTTAATTGGATAAGGACAGACGTGGTGGAGATTCGGGAACCAGTGACTGGAAGCTGATATGCTTGCTGCGGTGGTGTTAGGCAATTCAGCCTAGGACCTCAGCTATCTCTTCAAAGCTAGCCCACCGCGGCTATACAATATGGTGAGAGATTTTTTCCTTAAATTAAGAAGGACTTTGAGCACGGAAAGCACTTTATGAAAGCACTGGGTTCCCTCCCATTCACCACACATCTGTTTATTTGTTTTATTACTTGTTTGTTTTAATACCATTGTCTATTCCCAGCTGGGGATTGTGTTTTAATAAATATTGCTAGTGTTGTGTGATATTCAGCACATGTTGACTCCATTATTCAGTAATAGGAGTAAGAAATAGCATCCAGTATTTTAGTGCGCCAGGGGTCCAATACCGCTTTTTCTGGATGATTTTTGAACAAAACATAAAAACAGCTAAAATCACAGGATTTGGAGGTAATTTTGCTCCTACGGTGTTATTAACCTCAATAACATTCATTTCCACTCAGTTCCAGTCTATTCTGAACACATCACACCTCACAATATTGTTTTTAGGACAAAAGGTTGCGCCGAGGTGGCTGGATGACTAAGTAAGCGACACAAGTGTGCAGTACAAACACCTGGCCCATCTAGGAGTGGCACTGCAGTGGCAGAGAGGATGGCAGATTTAAAAAATAGGCCCCAAACAGCACATCATGCAAAGAAGAAAAAGAGGTGCAATGAGGTAGCTGTATGACTAAACTAAGCGACACAAGTGGGCGGCACAAACACTTGGCCCATCTAGGAGTGGCACTGCAGTGTCAGACAGGATGACACTTAAAAAAACTAGGTCCCAAACAGCACATGATGCAAATAAGTAAAAGAGGTGCAATGAGGTAGCTGTATGACTAAGATAAGTGACACAAGTGTGCAGCACAAACACCTGGCCCATCTAGAAGTGTCACTGCAGTGTCAGACAGGATGGCACTATTCAAAAACTAGGCCCCAAACAGCACATGATGCAAAGAAGAGAAAGAGATGCAATGAGGTAGCTGGATGGATAAGCTAAGCAACACAAGTGTGCAGCACAAACACCTGACCCATCTAGGAGTGGCAATTCAGTGGCAGACAGTATGGCACTTAAAAAAACTAGTCCTCAAACAGCACATGATGCAAAGAAGAAAAAGAGGTGCAATGAGGTAGCTGTATGACTAAGCTAAGCGACAAAAGAGTGTGGCACAAACACCTGGCCCATCTAGGAGTGGCACTGCAGTGTCAGAAAGGATGGCACTATTCAAAAACTAGGCCACAAACAGCACATGATGCAAAGAAGAAAAAGAGGTGCAATGAGGCAGCTGTATAACTAAGATAAGCGACACAAGTGTGTGGCACAAACACCTGGCCCATCTAGGAGTGTCACTGCAGTGTCAGACAGGATAGCACTATTCAAAAACTAGGCCCCAAACAGCACATGATGCAAAGAAGAAAAAGAGGTGCAATGAGGTAGCTGGATGGCTAAGCTAAGCGACACAAGTGTGCGGCACAAACACCTAATCCATCTAGGAGTGGCACTGCAGTGGCAGACAAGATTGCACTTAAAAAAACTAGGCCCCAAACAGCACATGATCCAAAGAAGTAAAAGAGTTGCAAGATGGATTGGTCCTTGGGCCCTCCCACCAACCTTATGTTGTATAAACAGGACATGTGCACTTTAACAAACCAATAATTTCAGCGACAGAGTCTGTCACACGACTGTGGCTGAAATGACTGGTTTGTTTGGGCCCCCACAAAAAAAAGCAATCAATCTCTCCTTGCACTAACTGGCTCTACAGAGGAAAGATGTCGACCTCATCCTCATCCTCCAATTCCTCACCCCTTTCACTGTGTACATACTTCTCCTCTAAGAGTATTAATTTGTCCCCACTGGAATCCACCATCACAGGTTCCTGTGTAATTTCTGGAGGCAATTGCTGGTCAAGGTTTTCCCTGAGAAATGTATAATTAATTTTGAAGAACATCATCTTCTCCATATTTTATGGAACTAACCTCCTACAATGATCGCTGACAAGGTTTCCAACTGCATTAAACACTCTTTCAGAGTACACACTGGAGGGGGGTCAATTTAGGTAAAATATAGTCAGTTTGTGCAAGGGCATCCAAATTGCCTCTTTTTCCTTCCAGTATATGTACGGACTGTCTGACATGCCTACTTGGATGCTGTCACTCATATAATCCTCCACTATTCTTTCAATGGTGACAAAATCATATGCAGTGACAGTAGACACATCAGTAATCGTTGGCAGTCCTTCAGTCCGGACCAGATGTCAGCACTCGCTCATGACTGCCCTGCATCACGACCAGCGGGTGGGCTAGGAAATCGTATCCTTTTCCTCGCAGCCCCAGTTGCAAGAGAAAGTGAAGGAGGAGCTGTTGACGGGTCATGTTCCGCTTGAACCTCTGCAGATTTGTGTCTGACAGAAAAAGAGATACAACAAAGGCTTTAAACCTAGGATTGAGCACGGTGGCCAAAATGTAGTGCTCTGATTTCAACAGATTGACCACCCTTGAATCTTGGCAAAGCAAATGAAGGGCTCCATCCACAAGTCTTACATACTTTGCGGAATTTCTCCATTTTAGCTCCTCCTTTAATTTCTCCAGCTGCTTCTGCAAAAGCCTGATGAGGGGAATAACCTGACTCAAGCTGGCAGTTTCTGAACTGACTTCACGTGTGGCAAGTTTGAAGGGTTGGAGAACCTTGCACAAGACTGAAATCATTCTCCACTGCACTTGAGTAAGGTGCATTCCCCCTCCTATGCCTATATTGTAGGTGGATGTATAGGCTTGAATAGCCTTTTGCTGCTCCTCCATCCTCTGAAGCATATAGAGTGTTGAATTTCACCTCATTACCATTTCTTGCTTCAGTTGATGGCAGGGAAGGTTCAGGTGTGTTTGATAGTGCTCCAATCTTTGGCACGCAGTGGCTGAATGCCGAAAGTTGCCCGCAATTTTTCGGGCCACTGACAGCATCTCCTGCATGCCCCTGTCATTTTTACAAAAATTCTGCACCACCATATTAATTGTATGTGCAAAACATGGGACGTGCTTGAATTTGCCCAGATGTAATGCACGCACAATATTGGTGGAGTTGTCCGATATCACAAATCCCCAGGAGAGTCTAATTGGGGTAAGCCATTGTGCAATGATGTCCCTCAGTTTCCATAAGAGGTTGTCAGTGGTGTGCCTCTTACGGGAAGTGGTGATACATAGCATAGTCTGCATAGGAACGAGTTGGCATTTGTTACATGATGCTACTGGTGCCGCTGCTGTTGTTGTTGCGGGAGGCCATACATCTACCCAGTGGGCTGTCACAGTCATATAGTCCTTAGTCTGCCCTGTTCCACTTGTCCACATGTCCGTGAATAAGTGGACATTGGGTACAACTGCATTTTGTAGCACACTGAAGACACTTTTTCTGACTGCTCTGTACATTTTCGGTATCGCCTGCATAGTAAAGTGGAACCTAGATGGGATTTGATACCGGGGACACAGTACCTCAAACAATTCTCTAAGTCCCACTGAACTAATGGTGGATACCGGACGCACATCTAACACCAACATAGCTGTCAAGGTCTCAGTTATCCGCTTTGGAACAGGATGACTGCTGTCATATTTCATCTTTCTCCCAAAGGACTGTTGGACAGTCAATTGCTTACTGGAAGTAGTACAAGTGGGCTTACGACTTCCCCTCTGGGATGAAGGTCAACTCCCGGCAGCAACAACAGCAGCGTCAGCAACAGCAGCAGTAGGCGTACCACTCAAGGATTCTTTGGAGAAATCATAGTTAGGAGAGGACTCCTCAGTCTTGCCAGTGATATGGACTGCAGGACTACTGACGTTCATGACTGAGGAGGAAGTTGACATTGAGGGAGTTGGTGGTGTGGCTTGCAGGAGCTTGGGTACAAGAGGAAGAAGGGATATAGGTCTCAGTGGACTGGTTACGCTCTTACCCAAAGTTTCACAACTTGACAATGACTTCTGATGAATGTGCTGCAGGGGACGTATAAGGAAGGATGTTTCTAGGAGATTAACATCCTTACCCGTACTTATTACAGATTGACAGAGGCAACACATGGCTTGACACCAGTTGTCTGGATTTGTGGAGAAATAATTCCACACCAAAGTGGTGTATTTTTTTGGTATTTTGCTCAGGCATCACAATGGGCTTCTTCATCCCACGGACAACAGGTGTCTCCCCCAGTGCCTGATTTAAACAAACCACATCACCATCAGTATCCTCATCGTCAACTTCCTTTTCAGCACCAGCAACACCCATATCCTCATCCTGGTGTACTTAAACAGTGACATCTTCAATTTGAATATCAGAAACTGGAATGTGGATGCTCCTTACAACACTTGCAGGGGGGCGTGCAAATGGTGGAAGAAGTCACCTCTTCCCGTCCAGTGTTGGGAAGGTCAGGCATCACAACCGTCGACACACTTGGACTCTCCTTGGGGATTTATGATACCATCTTAAAATGCACAGATCTTTTCTGTGCTTTTTCCAGCTTATCTCATCATTTTTCTAGAGGGAGGATGAGGGCTTTCATCATCATGTGAAGCTGAACCACTAGTCATGAACATAGGCCAGGGCCTTAGCCATTCTTTGCCTCTTCGTGTCGTAAATGGCATATTGGCAAGTTTACGTTTCTCCTCAGACCATTTAAATTTCTTTCTTTGGGTCTATTTACTGAACTTTTCCTTTTTGGATTTTACATGCCCTCTACTATCACATTGGGCATCGGCCTTGGCAGACGACACTGATGGCATTTCATCGTCTATGTCATGACTAGTGGCAGCAGCTTCAGCACTATGAGGAAGTGGTTCTTGATCTCTCCCTTTTTTATCCTCCAAATGTTTGTCCTCCATTATTTTTCTGGAGTTATATAACAATATGCGGTACAGGAGAGCGTACCTCTACAACACACAGGGCAAACCCTGTAAAAATTAGTTGGATTAAATATATATAAACTAGAGATGAGCGGGTTAGGTTTCTCTGAATCCGAACCCGCACGAACTTCATGTTTTTTTCACGGGTCCGAGCAGACTCGGATCCTCCCGCCTTGCTCGGTTAACCCGAGCGCGCCCGAACGTCATCATGACGCTGTCGGATTCTCGCGAGACTCGGATTCTATATAAGGAGCCGCGCGTCGCCGCCATTTTCACACGTGCATTGAGATTGATAGGGAGAGGACGTGGCTGGCGTCCTCTCCATTAGAAATTAGATTAGAAGAGAGAGAGAGATTGTGCAGAGTCAGACAGAGTTTACCACAGTGACCAGTGCAGTTGTTGTTAGTTAACTTTTATTTATTTTAATATAATATATCCGTTCTCTGCTATATCCGTTCTCTGCCTGAAAAAAAACGATACACAGCAGCAGCCAGTCACACAGTGTGACTCAGTCTGTGTGCACTCAGCTCAGCCCAGTGTGCTGCACATCAATGTATAAAAGGCAAAGCTTATAATAATTGTGGGGGAGACTGGGGAGCACTGCAGGTTGTTATAGCAGGAGCCCCCAGGAGTACATAATATTATATTAATTTAAAATTAAACAGTGCACACTTTTGCTGCAGGAGTGCCACTGCCAGTGTGACTAGTGGTGACCAGTGCCTGACCACCAGTATAGTAGTATATTGTTGTATGTATTGTATACTATCTCTTTATCAACCAGTCTATATTAGCAGCAGACACAGTACAGTGCGGTAGTTCACGGCTGTGGCTACCTCTGTGTCGGCAGTCGGAACTCGGCAGGCAGTCCGTCCATCCATAATTGTATTACAATATATACCACCTAACCGTGGTATTTTTTTTTCTTTCTTTATACCGTCGTCATAGTGTCATACTAGTTGTTACGAGTATACTACTATCTCTTTATCAACCAGTGTACAGTGCGGTAGTTCACGGCTGTGGCTACCTCTGTGTCGGCAGTCGGCAGGCAGTCCGTCCATCCATAATTGTATTATTATTATAATATATACCACCTAACCGTGGTTTTTTTTTCATTCTTTATACCGTCATAGTGTCATACTAGTTGTTACGAGTATACTACTATCTCTTTATCAACCAGTGTACAGTGCGGTAGTTCACGGCTGTGGCTACCTCTGTGTCGGCAGTCGGCAGGCAGTCCGTCCATCCATAATTGTATTATTATTATAATATATACCACCTAACCGTGGTTTTTTTTTCATTCTTTATACCGTCGTCATAGTGTCATACTAGTTGTTACGAGTATACTACTATCTCTTTATCAACCAGTGTACAGTGCGGTAGTTCACGGCTGTGGCTACCTCTGTGTCGGCAGTCGGCAGGCAGTCCGTCCATCCATAATTGTATTATTATTATAATATATACCACCTAACCATGGTTTTTTTTTCATTCTTTATACCGTCGTCATAGTGTCATACTAGTTGTTACGAGTATACTACTATCTCTTTATCAACCAGTGTACAGTGCGGTAGTTCACGGCTGTGGCTACCTCTGTGTCGGCAGTCGGCAGGCAGTCCGTCCATCCATCCATAATTGTATTATTATTATAATATATACCACCTAACCGTGGTTTTTTTTTCATTCTTTATACCGTCGTCATAGTGTCATACTAGTTGTTACGAGTATACTACTATCTCTTTATCAACCAGTGTACAGTGCGGTAGTTCACGGCTGTGGCTACCTCTGTGTCGGCAGTCGGCAGGCAGTCCGTCCATCCATAATTGTATTATTATTATAATATATACCACCTAACTGTGGTATTTTTTTTTCTTTCTTTATACCGTCGTCATAGTGTCATACTAGTTGTTACGAGTATACTACTATCTCTTTATCAACCAGTGTACAGTGCGGTAGTTCACGGCTGTGGCTACCTCTGTGTCGGCAGTCGGCAGGCAGTCCGTCCATCCATAATTGTATTATTATTATAATATATACCACCTAACCGTGGTTTTTTTATACCACCTAACCGTGGCAGTCCGTCCATAATTGTATACTAGTAAACTATCCAATCCATCCATCTCCATTGTTTACCTGAGGTGCCTTTTAGTTCTGCCTATAAAATATGGAGAACAAAAAAGTTGAGGTTCCAAAATTAGGGAAAGATCAAGATCCACTTCCACCTCGTGCTGAAGCTGCTGCCACTAGTCATGGCCGAGACGATGAAATGCCAGCAACGTCGTCTGCCAAGGCCGATGCCCAATGTCATAGTACAGAGCATGTCAAATCCAAAACACCAAATATCAGAAAAAAAAGGACTCCAAAACCTAAAATAAAATTGTCGGAGGAGAAGCGTAAACTTGCCAATATGCCATTTACCACACGGAGTGGCAAGGAACGGCTGAGGCCCTGGCCTATGTTCATGGCTAGTGGTTCAGCTTCACATGAGGATGGAAGCACTCAGCCTCTCGCTAGAAAACTGAAAAGACTCAAGCTGGCAAAAGCACCGCAAAGAACTGTGCGTTCTTTGAAATCCCAAATCCACAAGGAGAGTCCAATTGTGTCGTTTGCGATGCCTGACCTTCCCAACACTGGACGTGAAGAGCATGCGCCTTCCACTATTTGCATGCCCCCTGCAAGTGCTGGAAGGAGCACCCGCAGTCCAGTTCCTGATAGTCAGATTGAAGATGTCAGTGTTGAAGTACACCAGGATGAGGAGGATATGGGTGTTGCTGGCGCTGGGGAGGAAATTGACCAGGAGGATTCTGATGGTGAGGTGGTTTGTTTAAGTCAGGCACCCGGGGAGACACCTGTTGTCCGTGGGAGGAATATGGCCGTTGACATGCCAGGTGAAAATACCAAAAAAATCAGCTCTTCGGTGTGGAGGTATTTCACCAGAAATGCGGACAACAGGTGTCAAGCCGTGTGTTCCCTTTGTCAAGCTGTAATAAGTAGGGGTAAGGACGTTAACCACCTCGGAACATCCTCCCTTATACGTCACCTGCAGCGCATTCATAATAAGTCAGTGACAAGTTCAAAAACTTTGGGTGACAGCGGAAGCAGTCCACTGACCAGTAAATCCCTTCCTCTTGTAACCAAGCTCACGCAAACCACCCCACCAACTCCCTCAGTGTCAATTTCCTCCTTCCCCAGGAATGCCAATAGTCCTGCAGGCCATGTCACTGGCAAGTCTGACGAGTCCTCTCCTGCCTGGGATTCCTCCGATGCATCCTTGCGTGTAACGCCTACTGCTGCTGGCGCTGCTGTTGTTGCCGCTGGGAGTCGATGGTCATCCCAGAGGGGAAGTCGTAAGCCCACTTGTACTACTTCCAGTAAGCAATTGACTGTTCAACAGTCCTTTGCGAGGAAGATGAAATATCATAGCAGTCATCCTACTGCAAAGCGGATAACTGAGTCCTTGACAACTATGTTGGTGTTAGACGTGCGTCCGGTATCCGCCGTTAGTTCACAGGGAACTAGACAATTTATTGAGGCAGTGTGCCCCCGTTACCAAATACCATCTAGGTTCCACTTCTCTAGGCAGGCGATACCGAGAATGTACACGGACGTCAGAAAAAGACTCACCAGTGTCCTAAAAAATGCAGTTGTACCCAATGTCCACTTAACCACGGACATGTGGACAAGTGGAGCAGGGCAGGGTCAGGACTATATGACTGTGACAGCCCACTGGGTAGATGTATGGACTCCCGCCGCAAGAACAGCAGCGGCGGCACCAGTAGCAGCATCTCGCAAACGCCAACTCTTTCCTAGGCAGGCTACGCTTTGTATCACCGCTTTCCAGAATACGCACACAGCTGAAAACCTCTTACGGCAACTGAGGAAGATCATCGCGGAATGGCTTACCCCAATTGGACTCTCCTGTGGATTTGTGGCATCGGACAACGCCAGCAATATTGTGTGTGCATTAAATATGGGCAAATTCCAGCACGTCCCATGTTTTGCACATACCTTGAATTTGGTGGTGCAGAATTTTTTAAAAAACGACAGGGGCGTGCAAGAGATGCAGTCGGTGGCCAGAAAAATTGCGGGACACTTTCGGCGTACAGGCACCACGTACAGAAGACTGGAGCACCACCAAAAACTACTGAACCTGCCCTGCCATCATCTGAAGCAAGAAGTGGTAACGAGGTGGAATTCAACCCTCTATATGCTTCAGAGGTTGGAGGAGCAGCAAAAGGCCATTCAAGCCTATACAATTGAGCACGATATAGGAGATGGAATGCACCTGTCTCAAGTGCAGTGGAGAATGATTTCAACGTTGTGCAAGGTTCTGATGCCCTTTGAACTTGCCACACGTGAAGTCAGTTCAGACACTGCCAGCCTGAGTCAGGTCATTCCCCTCATCAGGCTTTTGCAGAAGAAGCTGGAGGCATTGAAGAAGGAGCTAACACGGAGCGATTCCGCTAGGCATGTGGGACTTGTGGATGCAGCCCTTAATTCGCTTAACAAGGATTCACGGGTGGTCAATCTGTTGAAATCAGAGCACTACATTTTGGCCACCGTGCTCGATCCTAGATTTAAAGCCTACCTTGGATCTCTCTTTCCGGCAGACACAGGTCTGCTGGGGTTGAAAGACCTGCTGGTGACAAAATTGTCAAGTCAAGCGGAACGCGACCTGTCAACATCTCCTCCTTCACATTCTCCCGCAACTGGGGGTGTGAGGAAAAGGCTCAGAATTCCGAGCCCACCCGCTGGCGGTGATGCAGGGCAGTCTGGAGCGACTGCTGATGCTGACATCTGGTCCGGACTGAAGGACCTGACAACGATTACGGACATGTCGTCTACTGTCACTGCATATGATTCTCTCAACATTGATAGAATGGTGGAGGATTATATGAGTGACCGCATCCAAGTAGGCACGTCACACAGTCCGTACTTATACTGGCAGGAAAAAGAGGCAATTTGGAGGCCCTTGCACAAACTGGCTTTATTCTACCTAAGTTGCCCTCCCACAAGTGTGTACTCCGAAAGAGTGTTTAGTGCCGCCGCTCACCTTGTCAGCAATCGGCGTACGAGGTTACATCCAGAAAATGTGGAGAAGATGATGTTCATTAAAATGAATTATAATCAATTCCTCCGCGGAGACATTGACCAGCAGCAATTGCCTCCACAAAGTACACAGGGAGCTGAGATGGTGGATTCCAGTGGGGACGAATTGATAATCTGTGAGGAGGGGGATGTACACGGTGATATATCGGAGGGTGAAGATGAGGTGGACATCTTGCCTCTGTAGAGCCAGTTTGTGCAAGGAGAGATTAATTGCTTCTTTTTTGGGGGGGGTCCAAACCAACCCGTCATATCAGTCACAGTCGTGTGGCAGACCCTGTCACTGAAATGATGGGTTGGTTAAAGTGTGCATGTCCTGTTTTGTTTATACAACATAAGGGTGGGTGGGAGGGCCCAAGGATAATTCCATCTTGCACCTCTTTTTTCTTTTCTTTTTCTTTGCATCATGTGCTGATTGGGGAGGGTTTTTTGGAAGGGACATCCTGCGTGACACTGCAGTGCCACTCCTAGATGGGCCCGGTGTTTGTGTCGGCCACTAGGGTCGCTAATCTTACTCACACAGCTACCTCATTGCGCCTCTTTTTTTCTTTGCGTCATGTGCTGTTTGGGGAGGGTTTTTTGGAAGGGACATCCTGCGTGACACTGCAGTGCCACTCCTAGATGTGCCCGGTGTTTGTGTCGGCCACTAGGGTCGCTAATCTTACTCACACAGTCAGCTACCTCATTGCGCCTCTTTTTTTCTTTGCGTCATGTGCTGTTTGGGGAGGGTTTTTTGGAAGGGACATCCTGCGTGACACTGCAGTGCCACTCCTAGATGGGCCCGGTGTTTGTGTCGGCCACTAGGGTCGCTTATCTTACTCACACAGCGACCTCGGTGCAAATTTTAGGACTAAAAATAATATTGTGAGGTGTGATGTGTTCAGAATAGGCTGAAAATGAGTGTAAATTATGTTTTTTGAGGTTAATAATACTTTGGGATCAAAATTACCCCCAAATTCTATGATTTAAGCTGTTTTTTAGGGTTTTTTGAAAAAAACACCCGAATCCAAAACACACCCGAATCCGACAAAAAAAATTCGGTGAGGTTTTGCCAAAACGCGGTCGAACCCAAAACACGGCCGCGGAACCGAACCCAAAACCAAAACACAAAACCCGAAAAATTTCCGGCGCTCATCTCTAATATAAACCCTTTATTTGGATTAAATAATATACAGCACAGGACAGCACCACTGAAATTATATGGCAGCACAACTGGACTGGATTTATGCGGAATTATATAAATTTATATGGAATTATATGGCAGGATCACTGGAATTATACGGCAGGATCACTGGAATTATACGGCAGGATCACTGGAATTATACGTTAGTACCACTGTAATTGTACAGTAGGGTCAGTGGATTTATATGCCAGTACCACTGTAATTATACAGCAGGATCACTGGAATTATACATCAGGATCACTGGATTTATATGGCAGTATCAATGAACATATACGGCAGTATCACTGGACATATACTGCAGTATCACTGAACTGGTTTTATATGCCAGTACCACTGTAATTATACAGCAGGATCACTGGAGTTATACGCCAGTACCACTGTAGATATACGGCAGGATCACTGGATTTATATGCCAGTACCACTGGAAATATACGGCAGGATCACTGGAATTATGCAACAGGATCACTGGACTTATACGGCAGGATCACTGGATTTATACGGCAGTACCGCTGGACATATACGGCAGTATCAATGGACATATACGGCAGGATCACTGGATTTATACAGCAGGATAACTGTAATTATATGGCAGGATCACTGGACTTATATGCCAGTACCACTGTAATTATAAGACAGGATCACTGGATTTACACGGCAGTACCGCTGGACATATATGGCAGTATCACTGGACATATACGGCAGTATCAATGGACATATACGGCAGTATCACTGGACTGGATTTATATGCCAGTGCCACTGGAATTATATGGCAAGATCACTGAAATTATTTGCAAAATCACTGGATTTATATGGCAGTACCGCTGGACATATATGGCAGTATCAATGGACATTTATGGCAGTATCACTGTACATATACAGCAGTACCACTGGACATATATGGCAGCACAGGGACACCACCACTGGACTGATGCAGGACAACAGAGCACCACTTGACTGGACTTATACAGCAGCACAGGACATATGGCAGCAGAGGACTCCACCACTGTGACTGGCATGATGCAGCACAATACACCACCACTGAACTGATGCAGCACAACACAGCAACACTGTAAGGGACTTATACAGCAGCACTGGACATATGGCAGCAGAGGACACAACCACTGTGACTTGATAGATGCAGCACAAGACAAGGACACTGAGGACAGTGAGGACAGAGACACGTCCTCTCTCTACATTTTCCAATGCTAGAGTAAAAATGGCGGGGACGCGCGGCTCCTTATTGAATACAAACCCCATGAGAATCTGACAGAGGGATGATTACTTTTTGCCTCGTTCTGGTTTCCGAGTCAGGCGGGAAAATTCGTGCCTGACTCGTATCCGGGTTTAATTGGTTAAGTACGGTAGGGTTCGGTTCTCTGAGAACCAAACCCGCTCATCTCTATATGCAACAGTACTGCTGTATTTATATGTACAACTAAGTCAGAATCTGTATACAAATAGTTACAATGCACGGCTGCTGCTTTGTTTATGCCAAATTCTGTTGCTGCTCTTCATATAAAGATTCTTTCAGCTGTATGAGTGATTTACAAGTTATGCAAGTGTACACAGATACACAAGTGTCATATTTCAAATAATCACTGTAGTCTTGTGAAGCATTTTGTCACATTGCATTGCAATTAAGATGAATATTCATATCACGCATACACTTGTTGCTCAGCTTTGCTCACACGCGCCAGGCATCTAGTGTCACTTGGCATATTGAGGCTAGGTGTATGAGGTCACATCTGTAATTTCAAAGTCAAGACTCCCCTCTTGCAAGGAAAACTATTTTTTTCTGTAGCACTGTTTTTACAACTATAGTTGCCCACAAAGTTGGTGTTGTCATTATGGGGATAAGAGCACAGCAAAACATTGCATGGTGATCATAGGTGATCACCAGACAATATGTACTAAAGGTACCCCTTATTTTAAAGTGGAGACCGCTCTATTATAAAATGGGTGCCTGTTATTTCAACAATGCCAGGTTCAGGAAAAAATAACCCCATCTCTGGACTCCATGATTTATTCATTTTTTTGTTGTTCAGGGAGCTTTGCCCAATAGTAACACTAATAACCAGGCTATAATCTCTATTTGGACACAAAAGGAGAGACTCAGCTCTTTAAAATATAGGTGACCATATTTGTCTAAATGCCAGGGTTGGGGACATAGAGGAACTTAAATTCCCACCCCATCTTGTGCAATTAGTTTAAGTAAAAATTAAAAAGTGACATCAGTGCTCATGCGGAACTCTGCACTGGTGACTCCAATCCAATCATTCACTGGAGCTCTAACGGGACAGAACAGAATGTGCAGCATATCAATTGCCCATCTACTGATAGGTTCTATTTATGAGTATCCCTACAAGCACAGGATGCTTCCACTGTTTTATATTGCATCTGATGCATACAAGAATGGGCTGACCCAACAAGGAAGTAGGGCAAAAAAGGGACTATATGTCTAACCCGGGGCACATTTGAAATATGTAATAGTTTTTATAAAATGCAACTTTTAATATTGCAACTTAAAAATTGACAAACACACAAAGACACTAGGCTTATATTCAAAATATAGACAGTAAGTAAATTTAAACTGTCAAGGCTGACCATACGTTGCTTTTTTTCTAAAGCAAAAACATATCTCTGTTTTAGACATACACATAAGAAAACAGGGAATTTAATCAGTATATCAAAGCAACCACATGTTGCAAATATTATCTGACCACAGATGTACAACACTCACCTGATTGTATAGCAATAGCAAAAATATTATTCGCCAATAGATGTTTAACACTTTAATATAGTGGAATAATCAGAAACATCAACAAAAGATAAAGATACAGAAAATTTGAAAAAATTCAAAACATCAAAAAAACTTCATAAAAATAGTGAATCAATAACTCCCCGAGGTGTATTACCTCCTAGAGTTGTTGTAGGGAGACTAGGCTACTCTGTGTATAATTCTGAGCCACCATATTTGAAGTCACAAGTATCTGTGTGCAGTTTGTATATGCCCTCCAACAAAACTAATTTTGAAAGGTAAAGGGGGCTAGCTGTGCTGATAATAACCATATATAATTATTCAAGAAACACTTTTGCAGATGATTCCACAAGAAGTAAGAAGTAAGACAATATGGCAGTGACATTTGCTGTTTTCTCACAGATCATAGCCGCATGGTGTTAAAAATAAACCATCTAACAAGGTATTCTGAATCTCATACACATAAATAAATTTATAAGACAGTTTGCCTGGCCTTAAAAGCAATTTGTTGTTGTTAAAGTAGTACGCTCTATCTCATAGTAGGCAAAGCAATTCATAGAAACATGCCTTATTGGGGAGATGCTTTAAACAACCGAAAGTGTAAAGAAGAATGGTTACCCTGTAACGGTTATAACTGAAGATTATCCTTTATATACACAGCCGTGCATAGTAAATTACACCATAGATATCAACTTTCTTGTATACATCTGATGAATTATACCACATTGATTGAGGGTACATTGACCTGTGAGCCTTATGCACAATCTTATAAGACTCTCCCCATAGACAAATATATATATATATATATTAAGAATGCCAAATTGATTTCTCAAAAATATTTAAAATGCCCGCTCTAATATATATTGTCAATGCCTGCAACTCTTATTACCGTATCCCATGAATGTGCACTGTACATCGCACAACACTGCATCCCATAAGAGAAAACAATACACCTACACATTATCTGAGTTCCAAAGCTCATTGATGTATTTATTTGTTGTTAAAAGGATATGGATTCAATATATATTACAAAGTACAGTATACCTATAGTTACATGAATACAACTCACACAGTAAACAGTTAGAACATACAATTACATACAGTTTTATGCAGTTTCAGTTACATGCCAGCGATACAATACCATATCTTTCTCATATAAGTTTGTCCCTCAATATGACTTTCTCTCTCTCCTCTGTAAAATCATGCAAGACTTCCATCTCCCTCTGAGACCAAAAAGGAACTAACTCTGAGACCAAAAAACAGGAACTACCTTCCTGTGTGACCAGCAAAATGTGTTAACTAGTTTCTGGGGGAGGGGTCTCTCTCTCATTCATGATTGAGTCACTATTCTCTTTGTATATGCTGATCAGGTTCAGCCTTGAAGACTGCCAAAGGGCTGGCCTGAGTTCCCTGTCCACTGTATCATTCATTGTTCTAACAAAGTGATTTTAGCTTTTATACATTCAATCATAATTATCCGCTGCAATGTCCTACAACTTAATAACAAGTATCAAAATAATTTACACACTAATCTGCTTGTTTTAATAGTAAACATGACAGGTGTATCTGGTTCCGTTCAAATAATACACATTCATGACATTAATTCATTAGGTAATTTTAAATCATCATGATGTCTGGCGCTTGATATTATTATAATTATGTACTGTATGAAATAAGTGTCAAATCCATCTCTGTGGCATGTCCGTGTAAATGCGTGTGTTACCATATATGGCTGTGCTCGCTGCGCATATTTGCAAGTATAGCGACTTAAATGTGTGTAGTTTGTATGTTCTCTTTATGTAATACTTTTGACTTTGACAATATATATATATATATATATATATATATATATGTGTATTCATGCAATTACATATCATTTGTCCTAATATTGGGTGGTATTGGCCACACTTGTGACTCATAATTATCCAAAATTTGGCTATAGTGCCCTTAATAGGGAAGCATTTCCCTGTGCGCACCAAACAGCTCTCTAAAAATAATAATAATTCACATAGATGGTATTATTTTGCAGTTATTCCTCTCTCCCACTTTTGTATAACATTATTGTAGTATGTAGTCATGCCTCAGATCCTAACAACTTGAGGCTCCCTTTAAAATTCCAGCAGAGCACATAGCCTCCTAATTGGCATAATATCATTTGGTAAAGGTAAATGGTTTTACCAGGGTGTTTAAAGGTGCTGGTCTTCTGCTGTCCAATATCTGCTGATGCATCAAATATTAGGATGAGAGAGAGCTGCTACCTTTTCTCCGGTAAAGAACAAGAAAAGTAGAGGTTCCCATTTCTGAACTATTTTTCCCGGGGGCACCACCAACCCAGCGCCTATGGTTTTTACCAATAGAGCCCATATGTTGGTTTATACATTGGATCAAAACTCTATTGTTTGTCCAAATTATCTGTGTAAAACTTATCACAGGTCTTGTGCAGTTTCAAATCACCTCTTTTACCTGATGCATACACCCTGAAGTACTATAGACTCACACAATTTCCGAAGACCAAAGGTCCACCAGTGGACATATGCTGATCAAGAATCACGGAGGTGTTCACTCAAGGATTAATCTTACTTTATCGCACATTATACATCACCTCCAATTATGGATTGGTACAATATAGTGGATGTATTAGTTACAGACCCAAGCATACCCATTTGCACTGTCTACGGAGAAGCATTGCGATTACTCAAATTAATAGCTTGGTTATTACATTCAATCCTCCAATCATTTTACGTTACAACCATGAAGCACCCACACTACAGGTTCATTACTATCCTATATTTGTAATTATTATTTTTCTTTAAGTAATCATGCTGCATGATGTCTTTCAATGCTTAATAAAAGAGAGCTCTTTTTATTTTAAACAGGGCTAATATAGTATTTTCTCATATCAGAAATTTTGATTTCCTCTGTCAGCCCTATAAATTTAAATATTTGTGTATTTATCTACCAAATCATAGACTCAATTATACAGTACATAGGTAATATCACTCCCTTGATAGTCACAATAAAGATGATCTTACAAAATGAAATAAATCTTTCTTATCCTATACTGGAAAAATTACATCTCTAAGGATTAATGATTTTCCTAGACTATTATAAGTAGCTCTTTCAAACACTCGCACTATGAATTCCTACAAGAACCTTCAAAACTCTAGAGCAATTACAGTAGCTCCAAAATTACTTTGGTCTGCAAGGAAACCTCAAATTCACAAGCTATTTTATATAAACCTATTCAACCAGGAGGTCTGGGAGCCTGTAAGTTTCTCAAACATTATGGAGCTATCCATGTAACTCAATGTGTTTTAATTACATTCTTCACCTACCACAAAATGTAATTAATTTCCTCTACTCTGTACTTGGTCTTGAAATTACTAGGTTTAGACCCTATAAATAGACTTGCTTTAATTACCTTACCTCCTTACCTTCAATGCTATAGATATGTACTTATAGACCTTTCCCCTTTACTTCATTTAGCATGAAATGTTTAGCATGGCAAAAATGATCCACAATGAACAGCAAAAGAATTTGTATGAAGTAGCAGATTAAAGTAGCATATTTTAAGAATTTCACATGTCTCAGATTTCATTGCATCGCTAATTTGGCCATACTACTTCAATGGGGAAATATGTATGTGGACACATTTGTAGCTTTCTCCCTATCAATTTATTCCAAAGTCGCTACCATTACCAATACTATCTCATACCTGCCATATTACTCCATTGGGTAATAATTCATCAATGCCACCAGGCCAATGCCTTTCTTCTCTTTGCAACTGGACTGGATTTAATTAAAAATAAATCTATCCCCAAATTGTAACCAATATTTTTACCAACATCCACAACTTTGAGATTTGTACAGTTCCTCTTGTCAATCTTGTTCTGGTCCTCAACATGCTTCTCCCTTGGAAGTAATTCTGCTAATAGATCTAAAGGACTCATATCAAGCTTTTAATGTATTTTATCATTGCATAAGTGACCATTAAAAGAACTGTAAAGGGGGAGTACTCACGGAGTGATAATCTAAGCAATCTGACTAGACTGCTTAGATTTTAAGCATGATCACTCCGTGTGTACCCCTTACAGCGATAGCGATCCGCAGCCCCGCGCATCGCTATTGCTGGTGTTAGATTGGCTTGCATGCAGGCTCAATCTAGCAGGTTGCTCATTTCACCTGCTGGGCGAAATGAGCGCCCTTCCCCCCCGCACGCTCAGCATACATCGCGCTGTGCTGAGCTGGGGGAAAGATGTGCGCTGAGCGGTGCGCTCAGCGCACATCTCTCCCTAGATCTGCCCATGAATATGGGCCTTAAGAGTAAAGGACAACAATTTTAAATATATATATATATATATATATACATCCACAGTATTACAAATTTTGATACTTAGTACAGTACCTCATTGACTACATATAAAGTGTAAGTTTTTGTTCTGATGTCCATAAATACACCCACAAACTAATAACACATATTTTGACTGTTACCAAGTGTCAAATAGCTTAATATTGGAAAAACCCAGTTTCTTTACCCTTCATCTTAATTATAAATGGAATCTAGCATATATATTATTTAGAATACAGTATATTGCTAACAGCAACACTCTGAATCAGTTCTTAGTACTTAGGGGTAAATGTATTAAAGCTTCTAAAACAGAGAATTTGTGATGTTGTCTGTGACAGAATGGACTGTCCCAGGCTCATTCTGACAATGTTTTTATTTTTTGAAAAGTTTTATTGGTCGATTTACAGTAATACATAGAAATGGTGCATTTCACAGGTATAGAAAAGCAAAGCAGTATTAGGATACACACAACAATTAAGTAACATAACAATCAAATGAGTAAATCTTTTTTTTGTTTTTAAGAGAGATGACACAGATAGTGCAAGAGAAGAAAGAGTCCTCTGGGTCCACGGTGTGGCCAACCAGCCCAGGGAAGTGAGATAACAGGAAGAATAGAGACAAGAAAAGGAGGAGGCAAGATCATGGGCAAAAAGGGAAATGGATGTAAGAGGAAGGGAGGTCTGAGTGGCGGGGTCCGGGCAGCCAACATAAAGGTGGAGAACGTATCTTAATCAGCTACTAAATGGGGAGGGGGCATTTTGAGTAGTGAGCCAAGGTGCCCAGATTTTATCGAACGCCCTGGCAGAATGTCTAATGACACTGGTCATATATTCCATCTTATAAATGTACCAAATGTAAGCGACAATGGACTGTAGGGATGGTGGGGAAGGCAACCTCCAGGCCGTTGCAATTTGACATGTCGTGGCAGTAGCCACATGACATAATAACTTGTTCTGATGTTTAGTTAAAGTCGGGTGGTCCAGAGGCAGTAGAAAGTATTTAGGGTCCAGGGGGATTGGGGTAGAAAATAGGGACGAAAGAAGTCGGACAACTTCCTTCCATAAAGGCACTAGTTTCGGGCAAGTCCACCAAATATGCATGTACGTCCCCTCAGAAGCCCTCCAACAACCGTCAGAAACATCAGGGTACATCGTCTTCAAACGAGAAGGTACATAGTACCATCGATATACCAATTTTTATACATTTTCCTTTATCCTGACACAGATAGAGCTAGAGGACGCATTACTCCAAATTTCACCCCAATTCCTCCTCCTCCAAAGTGACACCCAGATCTCTCTAACAGGCCAGTTCTCTGGGATCTCTGGAAGTAGCAGAGCCCTGCAATAATAAAGCATAGAGATCCGATATAAGACCTCTCGTAGAAGCGCGTCGCATGCATATATTTTCAAGAGTAGTGAGAGGCCTAGAAGAGAGAGTGGTTTGATCCCCGAAGTCAAAGTGTCTAAGTTGAAGGTAGCGAAAAAATTCACTATGAGGGTGAAAGTATTGTGTCTGAACCTGGGTAAACAAAGGAAAGGGCGTACCAGAGGCAATGTCGTTGAGGAAGGCAATGTTTCCCTGTTTCCAGAGTGAGAATGCAGATTTTACTATTCCCGGGGGAAAGCAGGGTTATGGAACAGAGGTATGAGGGGGGAAGGGTTAGGGACCAATTGATGTTTCCTCACTACAAAATCCCAAATATATAAATAACGGGCCACCACTGGGTGAGATGAGGTGGCACAAGGGTGGGCGGCTCTCGGGAGCCACAAAAGGGAAGAAAGTGTGGAGAGTCCCAGCTCACCGGCTTCGATAGTTATCCATACCTTGTCTGCCCTCGGACCACACCACTGGACACAGGATGCCATCTGAGCTGCGTGATAATAGTATTTAAAATTGGGTATACCTAAACCTCCACTCCCGGAAGGCCGTTATAGCAGCGAGAGTTTAATTCTAGGGTGTTTATTGGCCCAAACAAAACGGGAAGTTTGATGCTGCAAGAATTTGAAAACATATGGGGGAACGTAGATCGGGAGCATCTGAAAAAGGTAAAAAAGTCTGTGAAGAACATTCATCTTTACAGAATTGGCACGTCCAATCCATGAGATGAAATAGGAGGACCAAGTTTGGAGATCCGAGCGAATTCGGTCTGATAATGCTGATTTAGATTACCTTATAACTTCACAATAATGGGTAAGAGACACAGTACGCAATTGGCGTATGGGGTACCGTAAGGGTACGTATTTAGCATAGCATACGCTAGGCCGTGATCGAGACGCACATGCGGCACGCTCGCTCACAGCTTAATGCATGGTGTCGAGCACGCTATAGGCGAGCGACAACCGTAATGCTACGCTATCAGCGTAGCGGACGCTCGAGACCACGAGGAGATCACGAGCGGCGCAGACGCTCACAAGATGACAATCAGTAAACCTTGAATGTAACACACAGAAAGGATATTCTTATACTGTAAACCTTGTACTGAAACACTGTAGCGATATAACGCTGCTTAACCTTGTTAACACTAAAGCTGTTTGAGCGATCGAGACGCTCCTATTACCCTCTGCAATGTAATGAACACACAATACCGTGCTAAGGATCCAACACCTTTACTAACAAGCTTTTAGTTATATCGAAAAGGGGTAAAACAGTTACAAGTCATACACTACATACTAACATATAATTCTAACAGAATATCTAGACAGAAATATACAATAACGTTACAATCTTGAACTAAACAGAGAGAGAGAGAGAATGTGGCCAATACAAACAAAGAGCGAGATAATCACAGAGAATTACTTACACACACTGGGAACGATCGCAGCGCAGCCTGGTACCAGCTCTGAGTTAGTCAATATGAAAACCATTTGTGGAGAGTGAGGGAGCTGTTCAGGCTGGCTGATCTTATATACACTGCGTACAGTATACTACAAAGGGACCTACAATCTCATTGTTCATTGGACACAGGAATGTCTCCTCGCATCATATCAAAAGGTCATAGGTTAGTTTGAACAGGTGGGCTGTGACTATTTCAAACAGCTCAGGTGGGTGGGAATCTCCGGATTCCCGCCGCATGGATAATGAACTGCAAATATAGAATATGTCCAGAAACTACTAATGGCCATAACTACACGCAGGAGCGATTAATCTTTACCTAACCAACACCGGATTATTGCTATAAAAATACTCTTCGGTTAGGTACCAGACACCACTGTTCAACCTTAATCAGACCCTTTGTACAACGAAAAGAGGGATTCCCAAGTCCGTGAACAAGTCACATTACCAAACTTACAGTTATCATTAAGGGGAACATTACCAATAAAACATGCTATTTGGTTCTATTATTAAACGATTGAGTCGCCCGCTAGACGCACACAAACTCTACTGTAAATGCACATACCACGCGCTCGAGCGCATGGCCGAGGCGCCATCACGCGGCTGCGAGTATCCGTACGCACGGGAGAGAATGTGCACGTGCAGCAGGCACGCGCATGAGGTGAATATATGGCAACGTGCAGCGTGATATTTTTCTGACTTTGACAGTCCACCCTTTGGCAGTCATCAATAACTGCCACTTCCTAAAAACAGTTCAAAAAGAGAAAAATATATGTCATGTAAAAATATATTTCTATGATTGGGTAAGGGAGAAGAGATGAAGGTGGGAAAGAGGTATGACCTAGTGAGATAGTAGAAGTATGTATGTATGAGTCCATGTTTGAGGGGTCATGTATCATCGTGCCGTACGTGTTTTAAATCAAGCTTCGAGGTATTGCGAAGTATACATTTGAATTCCTTCTTATCCCGTATTACGGGTCTGTGGATGGGCTGTCAAACTTTACCGAGCTCTTTTCGGCTTTTGGTTGCAACAAAATGGGGGTGCACATTTTAGTTGATGATACATGAATGGGGGGATATGTGAGTGCTGATATCTGTGCCTATATTCCCTATCGACTATGTGTGTCATTACCTGAAGGTTGTAGAGATGAAGATAAGAAGCAATTATGGTAAATGCAGTCATAAACTATGTGAGTTTAATGTACATTTGCCGATTGAGGTCTTGTCTGATGTCTTGTCTCGATGTACATGTTGACTGTAGTCTCCCGATGCTTTTGCTATAATTGCTTGAGCAAAAAGCTTTCTCAATGTCCATAGACTTACAATCTTTGAAGTGTTGGGCTATCGTAAAATTTTAGAGTCACTAGGGAAAATGGGGGTCTATGGCATTGTCCATCAATGGTCTGTGTAAAAGGTTGTCAAATTCTTCTTCCAAGCGGATGTCTTTGTACCTTGGAGGAAAACAAAGGAGAAACGGGTGAAAGAAACGGACCGTGGAATCACATTTTCATCACAACATTGTCTCTATTGTTGGGTCATACATCAAATTAATCGTTGTTAATACAGTGTCCTCGTTCCTTAGACTCATCACCCTGGTATTACTTTTACGCTTCGCTAAAACCCGAACGCATCTAAATATCAGACCGACCAATATGATGACTCCCAGAATACACAAAAAAAATTTCCCTACATCCATGATAATACCTTGGGCCCATTCTCCTAAACCAGAGAACCAATTTCGTGGGTTCAACCATGACACCCAACTGGTCAGCTCATTACCCACAGCAGCAAGGGTGAGATTGTGTTTCCTTCGGAACTCCCATTTTAATTGTAAAATGTAATCCATCTTTTGGTCTATGACCTCGGCTGGGTCCTCCGTGCTGTTTGTAATGTACGTGCAGCACTTGATTCCATATTGAGTTGCCAGGGTTACACAATACCCGCCTGTCACAGCTGTGAGGTAATTGAGAATCATCCTATGCTGAACCAGTTCTGTTTTGTAGGCTTGTAACTCTTTCCCAGTGTACCTGAATGTGTCGTCATACATTTCGGTGATATTGTCTAATAAATTTGCAAGCGCAGATATATATTTATAATTTATCACTCCCCTAGCGGTGCGAGTGATATCTAACGCGAGAAGGAATTGAATCCCGGTGGATTCATGGATCAGGTCAGAGGCTGAATGCTCTGTTCTTTCTATCAGGTGCCGTTTAACGATGTGCTCATAATGAGTGTGAGTATAAGGAGCTTGGGCACTGCGGTGAATATCTTTCATTTTAGTATGGGATACAGTCAGTACCTCAGGCAGTACTTTTCCAATATAACATAACCCTTCTGAGTTTGGGGCAAGCCACTTATACGCCTTCCTCCCGCATATGAAATATGCGTCATCGGGGAGTACATATGGGACGGAGTGTGACATAACCATATTACAGATTTTCCATGTGAACTCTCCTAACCCTAATTCTTCCATCTGTTTAGTACACGTATCAGTTTGTACGATCTGTGCACAGTATCCTGGTGATACTTCTCCAACTCGCATGATCCTACTTCCTAAGGTGTACCTATACCGATAGAAATTTCCTATGGTCGGCTATCTGGCGTATAAGTTCTGTGTCTATGGGCAATCTGTCGGCTCTATGTGAGAATGTCATGGTTTGATTACTCCATGACACTTCCCAATTTCCCGGCTTTCGGGGATTGGAAATGTTAAAGCACACTAAGGACCTGTCCACATGATATTGGTGGAGCTTCAAACTAGGAGGACTAGAGATATTAAACCTCTTGTCCACCGGCCTCCCACCACTTAGCTCAAGTACCTCTCCTACCGTTAAAGGGAATGGTACTAGTCCTGATTTGCTATGGCCTTGAGGTACTTGAGAGCATACCCAACAGTCTGTCTGATTTAACACTTTACCCACTAAGGAGTGATAGTCACTCAATGGATGCCGGTCCATGTGGACATTAAAACTGGACTGACATTTCTTTATGCACCCATCCTCAACTATATTGTCACAATGCCTACAGATGCAGTTCTCTTCAGCTAACAATCCTTCACAATTCCTTCTATTGTCAATGCTACCAGATCGTTTTCTGATACTCGCCTTTACTCGGAGATTATGTTGTTCTTGGAAATCTACGCCTGCATCCTGGTCATCAGAACCCATTCCTGATCCTTTCTCGACCTCCATGGTACTCTCACCGAAACAGACTGCTCGGGTCAACATCATGGTCAACAGGAAAATCCGGATCACAGTCTCTTGGGGCAAGTCCATCTTTGAGGAGTAAAAGGAGAAAAATAAGAAGGGGGAAAGGAAATAGGAGGGAGGTGGGAGCTGGAGAAAATAACAAATGGGAAAAAGAAATCTGGCTCGACAAGCTTCCGTTCTTGTTATTTTCAGCGCTCAGGTGTCGTCTCAATCCTCCCTGAACAGACACTCTAGTGATACAACCTCTACCGTCTGTTCTTTATCACGGGACCTCTCTGGGTCAGTGACCTTTTTACAATGAGACGAATGGACCCAAGTCTCTCTCTCGGTAACCTTCAAAGCAGTTGTGCTGGTCAATAAGACTTGATATGGTCCTTCCCATCTGTCAATAAGGCAACCTGAGCGTAGAAAATTCAGTATCATTGCATAATCCCCAGGTTCAATGTCATGACAATTACTGTCTGGCAAATCAGGAATCACCAATTTTAGATTATCATTCTGATTCCTCAATTGCTTACTCATCTTAACCAAGTACTTTATGGTTACTTCATTGTTACATTTCAAATCATCCTGGGGGTTAATCATAACATGGGGTTGTCGACCAAACAGAATTTCAAAAGGAGACAGATTAAGAGGGGACCTGGGAGTGGTTCTGATGCTGTATAATATGATTGGCAAAGCTTCAGGCCATAACAGTCCTGTTTCAGTCATTACCTTGCTCAATTTATTTTTAATAGTGCTGTTAACTCTTTCCACCTTTGCGCTCGCCTGGGGGCGGTATGGAGTATGCAGCTTACTATTAATTCCCATCAACTTACACATTGTTTGAAAGACTTCACCTGTAAAATGGGTACCCCTGTCACTTTCAATTATTCTAGGGATACCGTACCTACACACAAATTTCTGCACAATTTTCTTTGCAGTAAATACAGCGGTATTTGTGGCCGCAGGAAATGCTTCAACCCAATTTGAGAAAACATCAATACAGACCAAAACATACTCTAAATTTCTACAAGGTGGCAATTGTATGAAATCAATTTGTATCACCTGGAAAGGGCCATCTGTTGGAGGGATATGAGATGGCTCTGTCGGTATTGCCTTTCCGATATTCTTCCTCAAGCAGGTAAGGCATGTCATCGCTCTTTTACCCGCATGGGAAGAAAATCCTGGGGCGCACCAATAAGCTCTTACTAGCTTGCACATCCCTTCTTTGCCTAGATGAGTCAGCCCATGTGCTGCTTCCGCTAGACTTGGAAGGTATGCTCTGGGTGCCACTGGTTTACCATGTCCATCTGTCCAGAGTCCTGAGGACTCCTGGTCATATCCTTTTGACTTCCAAACTGCCTTTTCCTGTGGGGAACACAAATTTTGCATTTCACACAATTTCTGTGTGTTTACAGTATTAAATACCATCAGTCGTGTACTATCTGTTTGTATGGGGTTACTAGCTGCTGATTTAGCAGCTTCGTCTGCTCGGCTGTTACCAAGTGATACCGGGTCTTGGCTATACGTGTGAGCTTTACACTTGATAACAGCCACTCTGTCGGGTTCCTGTATCGCTGTTAGAAGTCTTTTGATGTGGGCTGCATGCGCTACGGGTGTGCCAGCTGCCGTCATGAAATTTCTGAGGCGCCATAGGGCTCCGAAATCATGAACTACTCCGAATGCGTACCTAGAATCTGTGTAGATATTGGCTGACTTGCCCTTAGCCAATTCACATGCTCTGGTTAGGGCAACCAGTTCATCAACTTGTGCTGAGTGAGGTGGGCCTAGCGGTTCTGCTTCTATGGTACCTTGGTCATCTACGACTGCATATCCAGTACACAAGTCTTCCGAGTCCGTCTGTCTGTGACAACTACCGTCAGTGTAGAAAGTAAAATCTACATCTTCCAGTGGGTTGTCACTGATGTCAGGCCTTGCCGTGAAATTTTGGGTCAAATATTCCATACAATCATGTGTGTCATGCTCTGTATTAAATCCTCCTTCACCATTATTCTCATCCTCCACCCTTTGTGCCTGTCCAGGCACACCTGGGAGATACGTTGCAGGATTTAATGCGCTGCATCTCCTTATGGTAATGTTTACGGGGGCCATCAATGCCAATTCCCATCTTGTAAACCGCGCTGATGAGACGTGTCTGGTTTGGGCAGAATTTAGTAAGGCTGACACTGCATGTAGTGTATGAATTGTGAGGTTGTGTCCTAGTACTACATCTTCGCTTTTTGTGACTAGCAATGCTATTGCTGCAACGCTTTGCAAGCATGTGGGGAGGGATCGCGCTACCGTGTCAAGCTGGGCGCTGTAGTAGGCTACCGGCCTGCTGGCATCACCATGCTTCTGGGTTAGGACACCTGCTGCGCAACCAGCACTTTCTGTTCCGTACAGCTCATAGGGTTTCCCATAATCAGGCATACCTAATGCCGGTGCCTGTGTTAGGCACTGTTTTAGTCTTTCAAATGCCATCTCAGATTCGTCTGTGTGCGAGATCCGATCAGGTTTACTTGATGAGACCATCTCCTGCAAAGGTAGGGCTAGTATGGAAAAACCTGGGATCCAGTTACGGCAATACCCACACATTCCTAAAAACGTTCTAATCTGTTGCTGGGTTTGTGGCAGGGTCATGTCACGAATTGCTTGAATTCTATCAGCGGTAAGGTGTCTCAGACCTTGTGTTAGACAGTATCCCAAATACTTCACACGAGTCTGGCATAATTGTAACTTGTCTTTGGAAACCTTGTGTCCTGTGTCTTAAAGATGAGACAGGAGCTGTTTCGTATCTCTCAGGGACGCTTCCAATGAATCTGAACACAGTAGTTAATCGTTCACGTACTGTATCAATACTGATCCACTCACTGGTTGGAAAGACTGTAAACAATCATGCAGAGCTTGTGAGAAAATACTTGGACTGTCTATGAAACCTTGGGGTAAGCGAGTCCATGTATATTGAACTCATCTGTATGTAAATGCAAATAAGTATTGGCTGTCAGGGTGTAGAGGTACCGAGAAGAAAGCGGAGCAGAGGTCAATCACAGTGAAAAATTTGGCAGTGGGAGGGATTTGCATTAGGATGACAGCTGGATTTGGCACTACGGGGAATTGACTCTCAACTATTTTGTTGATCCCTCTTAGATCCTGCACTAATCTGTAACCCCTCCCCCCACTCTTTTTAACAGGGAAGATGGGACTATTTGCAGTGCTGGATGCCCTTACCAGAATGCCCTGTTGTAGCAAGCGCTCTATTACAGGGTAAACTCCTAGCTCCACCTCTGGCTTCAGAGGATATTGTGGGATTTTTGGAGCTATCCTACCATCTTTTACTTGCACAACTACTGGGGCTACATTTGCCATCAATCCAGTGTCTTGTCCGTCCTTGGTCCAAAGTGACTCCGGTATCTGGGAAATCATTTCTTATACCTTGGACGGACACCTATTTACAACAGCAGTGTGTGACATTAATCTTGTTGGGGAGTCTAGCATATCCTGCGCTTCCTGAGCGTGGTTTTCGGGTATGTCCAAGAACACACCTTCAGGAGTACAGTATATGACGCATCCCATTTTGCACAGTAAATCTCTCCCTAAGAGATCAGTCGGAGCCGATGCAGCCAGCAGGAAAGAATGCTTGGTATGCAAAGGCCCTATCGTAATCTCTGCGGGTTTGCTTAAAGGGTAGTGCTGTACTACTCCTGTTACTCCCATGGCTGGAATTGTTTTACCAGTGGTTCTCATGCCCACGGTCGAATTTATCACTGACTTGGCCGCCCCCGTATCTACAAGGAAATTTAGAGATTTACCAGCTACATCAATTGTGACCTCGGGTTCACTTCCAAGGTTCGCAATTAATTTCACTGGCTGCAGATTACAGGTGTGGCCTCGCCCCTATGGTGCGTGGTGGCCTCCCTGTATTGCGCTGGCAGCTATTACCTGTGAAGCGGGTAAATGGGATCTATCAGTGACTTGCCAGTCTCTTTTTGGGGGATACCTTTTTGTTTCCCCTGCGTGTGGTTCATAACTCCGTCTCTGCGGTCCTTGCTCCCAATTTCGTGTGTCATGTCGTTGTCTAGGGGGTTGGTATGATCTTTGTGCATTCTTTGATTTACAGTCTCGTGCAAAATGTCCCTCTTTATGACAGTAATAACAAGTTACCACATTTGACTTACCCACAGGGGTCGGAGATTTATACAGAGATGGCCTTGTGGTCAGGGTCTGTATACTTACGGCCATTAACTTATCACTTTGTGACTCCCTGTGTCTGGTGATATTCCGTTCATGATCAACAGCAGCCTCTCTCAAAGTAGCCACCGACAGACCTCGCCAACATGGTTGGGTGGTCTGTACCCTTGTCTTTAATACTTCTTTTAAACCTTCCATTAACACAGATACTGCTACTGCTCTATGATATACATTTGTCGAAATGTCTTCTATACCTGTATACTTAGCCATTTCCTGTAGTGCCCGATGAAAATAATCAGCAGCTGTTTCTCCCTCTTTTTGTTTGATGGAAAATTTTTTATTCCATTTGGCAACAGCTGGAAAATACTCTTTTAACTGTAAATTTATTCTCTTTACATTATCTTGGTTGTACACATCCGTAAGGGGTACATCTTCATCTAATTTACAGTCAGCTAAAAATCTTGCTGAGTCGACATTGGAGGGTAAATATGCCCTCAGCAATATCTGCCAGTCTTTGTTATTGGGCTCCACAGTATTTCCTAGATCTCTAATGTATTTCTGACTAGCAGCTAGATCTTTCCTAGGATCAGGGAATTCAGACACCATTGTTCTTAATTCCATTCGGGAAAAGGGGCAGTGCATGGCGATGTTTCTGACAGGAGTGATTCCTGAAGTGTCAGTTTTCCCATTTGGCACTGCTATTACCCTAACTGGATTAAGTCCAATAACATCCTTCTGAGTAGATTCTACAATATGTGGTGAAATGGTTTCAGCATAGTGTATGGTGCCGTACTTACCAGATGATACGACCTCACCTGTCCCTCCGCTAGGGGGCTTTGACGCTAATCTTACGGGTTGGGCCGTGCCCACTGTTGTTTCTGCTATGGTGGCTGCTAGAGACAGTGCCGATATTGTTGTTGGCTCATCCTCTTGATCACACTCCTGGGGAAAGTTTAAAACAGGGTACAGCTTGCACGGGTTAGTATTTGCATCAATAATCTTAGTCACATTATTCTTAACATTTATACAGTTACTAAGTGCATGTTTATCATTCACCAGTGTGCCATTCTCTGTGACCACCTGCTCTCCCGTTATGTATAGTGGCGGTGGCGCCGTGGCTATCAGTTTCTTGATAGGGTTAGATCTAGCCGCCTGAGCCAATCCTCTCTGTATTTCACCCTCCTGCTGCCATAACTGTAAATAGTCATAATGTTTGATTCGTCTCTTTGCAGATTTAATGAGACATATCCTTCTCCTTAGATTTTGCAACACATCTGGGCTAAAACTGCCTACCCGTGGGAACTTTTCCCCATCGTGCACAGTCATTCTTTCCCATTCATCGCACAAAACCTCTGTGTGTGATCCGTATTTCTCACACATTACATACCTTGCCGACCCGATTGGTCGGTTTACTAAGTCAACCCGAACCGAGGTTGATCGCCCCCTACCTGAACAACTTGGCCCCCATCCTTGCAGGTGTTGCTTTCACTACCTCTGACCTTCAAATCAGGGTCTTCAGCGAACCCTTACAAAACCAAGATGTCCTGGGCAGGCCGGCGGCGAAGTTTACCGAGTACTCCACTCACTCGCCCACGTCGACCAATACGCCCACACTCTGCCTTAGCGCTGGCGTACTCAACCTAGGGCCCCTGCGACCTGAACCTCTATTTACTGGAACATGTGGGTGGGATCCGAAGAGCACTTAACCCTTTCCAGTAACTATTGGTTGTTGGATAGTTCCCAAGTGACTAGCGAACTTCCCTTAAAATAAAAAAAATATTACACAAATCACGTTAGAATGTACAAATAGCGTTTATGACCCCTCAACGTACACAAATGGTACTGGGTCAAGTTACTAACTAATGCACACAATTACATGCGGTACAATCGTTCTGCACATAAGCAACTAATCTTATGTGCGGAGCGACCAGTGGAATCGAAAATTGTGGCTGCGAATTCCTTCAGCCTGAGCTTAATGGCCTATATGGGTATCGCACCAACCCTTTCTGGTGTTGTGGTACTCTTTATCTATAGCGGACTTCTTAGCCTGCTGTACCTGGACCTCCTGGTCTGTCTGGACCTCCTGGTCTGTGCTACAGTAGACCTCCTTTAAATGTTTAACAAGGGATGCCTCCCAAGCCACCATGCAGTCACTTACACGTATGTACCTTCACGAGAACTCGATTTCCTTTGGTTCAACCCCAAAAATTTTTTTTTAGAAACTTATATATATGTATACACACTCTTTCACCTCATATACACTTTACTTTCATTTCTGTGCAGAAATTTCTTTCATTCAGTAACACAGTTCAGTCCAGATGAGTTGCAGATTAGAGAAGGATCTATTAGCTTAAAATTTTGGACACTGAAATTGACTTGCGCTATTATCGCGTTATCTCCTTTTTGCCTTTTTAAAATAATACTATCGTGTGATTTGTATCATGTGGGCGTACCCAGATGCTCCGTTGCGTAATATACGCTCCGTGCGTCGACCCTTGCGTCACGTACACTCGTTCTGCCCCTTGTTAGAGACACGTGTACGTAAGCCAGGTATGTCCACAGTAACACAACTAACACAATTATCAATGTAAATGACCTTTAATTGTAATCATCTACTGAACACCACACAGAACTTCCTTGTATTTTAGGCAAGCCGTGTGCGTGTTTTACAAATTACTTCCTTACGTATTAATATTAACTTTTAACTACCAACAGCAACAAATCTTTCTCAGCACGTTATCAATTGTGAAATGGCAAACAGGAAGGTGATATGTGAAAATACACAAATGAGAAGAGATACAGTTGTGTGTGTGCGTGCGTGTGTATGCAAAACAGAAATAAGCTGTTTAAAAAAAAAAACAATAGCGTATTGTTCTTATCTCTGGTTCCGGATTCCACCAGCACTCCTTCAATCTAGCGAAACAGACGCTTATCTAGTCAGCACTCTTGTATCCCGATACGAAGGGATACTGCCTTCCCACCCTTGCTGACGGATAACGTTTGTTTTCGCTAGTGCGGATATGTGGAGGACGGACGAGCCGCCAATTGATAATGCTGATTTAGATTACCTTATAACTTCACAATAATGGGTAAGAGACACAGTACGCAATTGGCGTATGGGGTACCGTAAGGGTACGTATTTAGCGTAGCATACGCTAGGCCGTGATCGAGACGCACATGCGGCACGCTCGCTCACAGCTTAATGTGTGGTGTCCAGCACGCTATAGGCGAGCGACAACCGTAATGCTACGCTATCAGCGTAGCGGACGCTCGAGACCACGAGGAGATCACGAGCGACGCAGACGCTCACAAGATGACAATCAGTAAACCTTGAATGTAACACACAGAAAGGATATTCTTATACTGTAAACCTTGTACTGAAACACTGTAGCGATATAACGCTGCTTAACCTTGTTAACACTAAAGCTGTTTGAGCGATCGAGACGCTCCTATTACCCTCTGCAATGTAATGAACACACAATACCGTGCTAAGGATCCAACACCTTTACTAACAAGCTTTTAGTTATATCGAAAAGGGGTAAAACAGTTACAAGTCATACACTACATACTAACATATAATTCTAACAGAATATCTAGACAGAAATATACAATAACGTTACAATCTTGAACTAAACAGAGAGAGAGAGAGAGAATGTGGCCAATACAAACAAAGAGCGAGATAATCACAGAGAATTACTTACACACACTGGGAATGATCGCAGCCTGGTACCAGCTAGTCAATATGAAAACCATTAGTGGAGAGTGAGGGAGCTGTTCAGGCTGGCTGATCTTATATACACTGAGTACAGTATACTACAAAGGGACCTACAATCTCATTGTTCATTGGACACAGGAATGTCTCCTCGCATCATATCAAAAGGTCATAGGTTAGTTTGAACAGGTGGGCTGTGACTATTTCAAACAGCTCAGGTGGGTGGGAATCTCCGGATTCCCGCCGCATGGATAATGAACTGCAAATATAGAATATGTCCAGAAACTACTAATGGCCATAACTACACGCAGGAGCGATTAATCTTTACCTAACCAACACCGGATTATTGCTATAAAAATACTCTTCGGTTAGGTACCAGACACCACTGTTCAACCTTAATCAGACCCTTTGTACAACGCAAAGAGGGATTCCCAAGTCCGTGAACAAGTCACATTAACCAAACTTACAGTTATCATTAAGGGGAACATTACCAATAAAACATGCTATTTGGTTCTATTATTAAACGATTGAGTCGCCTGCTAGACGCACACAAACTCTACCTTAAATGCACATACCACGCGCTCGAGCGCATGGCCGAGGCGCCATCACGCGGCTGCGAGTATCCGTACGCACGGGAGAGAATGTGCACATGCAGCAGGCACGCGCATGAGGTGAATATATGGCAACGTGCAGCGTGATATTTTTCTGACTTTGACAGGTCTAAAAGGCGTGGGAAGTTCGCTTGAAAGAGTTGATGGTGTCTGTGGGTTAGATAAATACCTAGGTATTTGAGTTTTCGGTTATGCCAGGAGAATGGGAATGTTGATTCAAATTGTGTCCTAGACGCAAGAGTAATGTAAAAATTGAGTACTTCAGTTTTAGTAGCGTTAATCTTGTAACCCGAGTGTTGCGAATAGAGGTCAATCTCAGAGAGGAGAGGAGATAGTGACGATGTCGGGTTAGAAAGAGAAACCAGTACATCCTTAGCATAAAGTGCAATCTTGTGTTCCGTGTGGCCGATTTGAGTCCCCGTAATATTCGGGTTGAGACGAACCCGGGCCGCTAAAGGCTCCATGATGAGGGCAAAAATCAAGGGCGAGAGCGGGCATCCCTGTCTGGTACCATTAGATATCTTAAAGCATGAAGAAGTGACCCCATTGACAGACACCCGCGCTGAGGAGTTGCGATACAGTGCCGAGACGCCATCATAAAGCTTACTGGAAAAGCCCATGCGTTGGAGAACAGCGAAGGCGAAGGGCCACAAAATGCAATCAAACGCCTTCTCCGCATCCAGGGCTAGCAGCAGGGAAGAGGACTTTTGTCGGTGGATAGAATGGATAATATCAATAGCCCTTCTGGTGTTATCAGAGGCCTGTCGGCCTGGGATAAATCCAACCTGGTCGGGATGTACCAATCCAGGGAGAAGGGGGGCCAACCTCAAAGCCAGAATTTTCGCATAAATTTTCAAATTGACATTGAGCAATGAAATGGGCCTATAATTACCGCACAGAGTGGGGTCTTTGTCAGGCTTAGGGATCACAACGATATCAGCTTGGGTAGTCGCCGGAGCAAAAGATGTGCCCCCCAAGATCTGGTTAAAAAGGGCGGTAAGGTGAGGGGCTAATATTTTAGCAAAGTGTTTATAATAGTGTGCCGTGAAACCGTCAGGGCCGTGGGTGGCTGAAGACCGCATGGACTTCACAGCTGTTAACGTCTCCTCTACTGAAATATCCTGATTAAGTGTGTCTAATTGAGCTGCGGAGATGCCCGGCAAAGGGGTCGAGGACAGGTAGGAACACAGCCTCTCCGGGTCGAGGGAAGGGAAATGCGTCGGGTTCGTCAAGTTATAAAGGGAGCTATAGTAGTCCTTAAACTCATCAACCATTAGTTTAGGGTCATAAGTAGGCTCACCCAGAGTTCGGGAATACAATTTGTCAATTACACCAGTCGCTTGTTTATTTTGCAATTTATTCGCCAGGAGGGAGTCTAATTTGTCCGCCTTGTCATAGAATTTCTGATTCAATCTTCGTAGAATGAGAGCCGCACGACGGGACAAAAGCGCATTCAGTTGGCCTTGTAAATTAGTGATTTGTGCAAATAATACAGAGCAGGAAGTTAGTTTATGCTGGGCGGTTAGGGTAGCAATTTGAGACTCTAACAAATGTATCTCCTGCGTCGCTTTTTTGCGCAGCGAGGAGGTCCGTGCCATAAGGAGACCCTCAAGGTGGCCTTATGAGCCTCCCAAATTATACTAGAAGAGACATCAGGCGTGATATTCTCAGTAAAATATTGTTCTAGTGCCATGTGCATTTCCGTGGAGACTGACGGATTAAGCAACAGGGATACATTGAAATGCCATGTGCGAACAGTGTGTGTGGAGTGGTGTAAATCCATGAGAACGTAAACACCGGAATGGTCAGTCCAAGTGAAAGGGGTTATTCCCGCGTCAGTAATTTTAGAGGCAATGTAGGACGAAATGTGTAACATATCGATCCGGGTGTACTGCTAATGCGGGGCCGAATAGTGGGTATAATCTCTGGCTACGGAGTGGCAGAGGCGCCACGAGTCCTGGAGGTCGTGAAATTTAAGGGAGGCTGCAAGTGTACGTGAAGCTCTAGAGGCAATGGGGGGACCAGTCCTATCTAGAATGGGATCAAGAATGGTGTTAAAATCCCCACCCAATACAATATGGCCCTGTGCAACTTTGCCAATGTGACGGAAAAGGGAGTGGAAAAACATAGGCTGATCCTGGTTAGGAGCAAATACAGAAATAAGAGTCAGGACTTCAGAACGGAGGGTACTAATAACCATCAGGTACCGACCGTCTGGATCCGCCACAGTTTTGCTATGTATAAATGGAATGTGACGATTAATTAAAATTGCAATCCCACGTTTTTTACAATCTGCTGAAGCAAAGAAAGTTTGTGTAAACTGCCTACCGCGGAGTTGCGTATGGGAGCCCGTAAGGTGGGTTTCCTGTAGAAAAACTACGTCAGCTTTCTCACGCCTACAGGCACCCAGGAGCATCGTCCGTTTTTTTGGGGGAGTTGAGGCCATTTACATTAATGGATAATATCTTTAGAGGCATGGTGGACTGAGTAAAAACATCTCATTGAGAATCATAAAAACGGGGGTACAAAAGCAAAGGCCTCCCGAGGCCCAGTTTTTCTTAAAAAAATAAGGGCAAGTGAGATGGATACCCAGGACCCACCACAAGGACAAGGGGAGAAAAGGGAAGTGAGAGAAAAGAGGGTCACAGAAGGAAACTAAAGAGAAGCAAGAAGAGAGGAAAAAAAGCCCATTCGGGCAGAAACCCTGTAGCAACGGGGCCCATAACAGGACCGCCAAAAAAAAAACCCTAATCAATAAAGTATTCAAAGCAGGGAGCATGGGGGTAGTGGCACAAACCACCATATCAGGCTGTGCGGCCTGACCAAGAATAAAGTGGCCAAGGCCAAATAAGTATAAAATGCGAAGATAAAACCTGTGTCAAGAGGGGGGGGGGGAGGAAGGGAAAAGTAGAAGAAAAAAAAAGGGGGGAGGGGGAGAAATGGGAAGGAAGTAGAGGGAAGTGGGACATCAAAGGGAAAATATAGCAACCATATGTGGTCCACATAGAAGATTAGGCATCGTAGGACCAAACTGCAAAAGGACCGGTCATCTTGTGACCATGAACATGAAGGCAAAATGTACAATAGGAGACATAACAGGTGGACCATTTAAAGAACGATCATGGAAAGTGCCTGAACTAAACCAGAGGGGTCCACGGAGCAGGGACCAGGTCGACCAGCTCCGTGGAGGGCTCTCAGTACTCTGAGAAACTTTCAGCATTAGGCATAGAACATAAAAGGCGATATATCAATCAACATATAACATAAAACAAAGGAGGTCCAAAGAACCTCAAAGAAACAAATGTCATTAGGCATAAAACATTAAAAGCAAAATAACAGTTAACATATAAATTGAAACAAAGGAGGTCCAAAGGACCAGGGAAGGTCAGTCCAGTCCAGGGAGAGCCTCCAACAAATTGGTGCAGTGACATAGAGAGACCAATAGAAGAAAAGAAGGCAGGTAATCAGGGGGGGGCATCATCTTCACCCCTATGGCGAGACAATCTCATCCAGTCCGGCTGAGGCGGGTGGGGTCGTTGCGATTTCGGCGAAGCAGATGGGTCAACAGAGGAAGATGATGAATCTGGAAGAAGATCAAGCTTATGAAGCAATTCCTGCCCTTGTTCCAGGGTCTTAATTGCATAGCTGACACCATTACAAGAAAGCTGCAACTGAAAGGGGAATCCCCAGCGATATCGCATTTGGTGTTGGATTAGAAGCCTAGTAATCGGCTGGAGGTCCCGTCGTTTCTGAATGGTCGAGGGCACCAGGTCCTGGTAAATCTGCAATTGCATGCCCTGGAAGGCTATATCAGAGGAGTCCCGGACAGAAGCAATTATTTTCTCCTTCGAACGGTAATAATGGAGACGGGCTTTAATGTCCCGAGGGGGTTGTGATGTTGAAGGTTTGGCCCGCAGGGCCCGGTGTGCCCTATCAAAGAAGCAATCCTCATCAGACAAGTCCGAGACCAAATGCTGGAAAAGGTCTTTCAGGAAGGAGGGCAGCGTGGAGCTCTGGACTGATTCCGCCACATTACGTATCCGTAAGTTATTGCGACTGGATCGATTCTCCTGGTCCTCTTGGCCCTCCTTCAGGGTCTCAACTTCAGCATGGAGCCTCAAGAGCTCATGGTCTAGACGCTGTTGCGAGCGACATAAGTTGTCGGTCTTCGTCTCCACAGCATCCGTACGATTTCCAAGAGAGGCAATCTCCGTTTTGAAATCCAAGACAGCTTTGGATAGTTCTTGTTTAAAGGCTGTCTGCACGCCTTCCAGGAGGCCAGACATCACTGCTTGTATCTGAGGGTCAATACCCAACTCCGAAGAAAGTGGTGATGAAGGGGACTCCGGGGAGTGCGCCATGTTCTGGGGACCCTTAACCTTGCTGCCGAAAAAGTTTGCGGAGACCTGGGGGGCTTTCTTGTTCCTTTGTGACATAATGAGTGCAGGCAGGGGGGAGGTCTATCTTCTCCAATAAAGTTGCAACAGAGAGGGGGAAGGAGCGGTTGGGTAGAGGCTGGGAATTGACACAGGTGGGTTATGAGGCAGTCAGGCCGACCATGGGGTTTTATTCATCCACAGACCATCGCAGCCGCAAGGAGCTCCAGGACCAGACTATATAGGTAGCCAAGGTGAAGAGGCAATATTGCAGCCGTGGGTAACAGCCACCACTGGAGAGGGTTAGTGTATCAGAAATTAATCATGCAAAACAGTGTTAAAACCAGGGAAGGGATTTACAGGAGAGCATCCAGAATCTGTGCAATAGGTGAGGGAGATGCAATATATGGACCAACAGCAGGGGGCTCTGGCATAAAGTGCAGTGAATGAGGTCCGGACAATGCTAATAAGATACTGGGAACAGTAAGAGGTATGAGGTGCTGAATGCACTATATAGGCCTGTGTCCAGTAAATATATAGTGTAAACTGTCCCAGGCTGTGAGTGTATGTCACTAGTAACCAGCAGAATCCTTATAGTGAGTGCTGACCGTGCCCCCTCCAAGATGGCCAACGCCCTCCAGCACCAGCGGGCCTCACCTCTGCCTGTCGCCGTCCGTGATCCGTCCGCCCGGGGGTGATATGCCGTCCCCGCAGCACTAAGGTAGGCACCAGCGATGGGAAGGCTGCCGCTAAAGGGGGCCGTCCATGTGAGCGTGGCACCCGGACTCCGCTGTCCGCCTCTACCAATATGGCCGCCGGCACCGGATCTCTGCGAGCAGGGCCGCAGCTCGTCTCAGCACTTGGCTTGCAGTTCCAGGGGCTCGATTCCACCGCCACAGCTCCCGGTAAGGCTGCACAGACGGGGGGAGTACGGGCAGTATAAGCTGTGTGATAGCACACAGTACCCGGACCACGCAGGAACCCGGTCGGATGTCTCCAAAATTTTGGTCCCGGCTTCACCTCGGGGGAGAGGCCGCAACCTTCAAGCATGGGGTTAACCCACACTCCGGCTCTGCAGCTCACCACCGTAGACTGCGGGGTACTTATAGCGGCACAGGGGGCAAATAAAGGGCAGGCAGGCACCCGGGAGGCCGTAAATGGAAGCTTTTTAGCTGGAGCTCGGGCACCACACATCTGCTCCGGAGTCCCACTAGGCCACGCCCCTCCATTCTGACAATGTTTTAGAACAGAATTTATCAGTCAGCTATTGTTCTTAAACAGGGCCAGGTGTGATGTTTTATTCTGGTCCAGTCACTTTCTGTAGAGCAGGCATGTCCAAACTGCGGCCCTCCAGCTGTTGAAAAACTACACATCCCAGCATGCCCTGACACAGCTTTTGCATTCTCTGACAGCAAAACTGTGTCAGTGCATGCTGGGATATGTGGTTTCACAACAGCTGGAGGGCCACAGTTTGGACATGCTTGCTGTAGAAACACTAAAAACAGGAAGCTGGGAGCAGCTGGAGGCCATCTGAGGTCACAAATGACTATAAAGGGTTAAAACAGGGTGTGACTGACTATCAACCACCATCACCAAAGGATTAATTGCATCAAGATCACATTGTTCTCATCTTGGACTGAGCCAGACAGAACATTGTAGCTACTGGATTACAATCTTCTCTTGGGATTTGCAGACTTCTTGGCTCTGCCTGGTTTAGGCTTAACTATACAGAAACTTCATCAAACTCTTGTGATCCTACAAATTAGATTACATCTGGACATGACAGTGTGGGAGAGCACTGGGGAGTCTGATGGTAAACTGGTTTTTATCGGGATCTGTTGTATTTATCTTATAGCTGATTTAGAGAACTTTTATTAAGTAAATTTCTAATAAATATATTGTTTTATCTTTATCTGTCTCCTGTCTGCGTGACCTGACCCAGAAGTCCCGGGGTATGCTCTGTGAGTTTATACTCTAAAACTCTGGGTCTTCACATTGTCCATAGCAACCAATCAGATGCTGTATGGAATTTTTTATTGCCTTTTAGAAAATGATAGACAGCATCTGATTGGTTGCTGTGGGAATCATCACCAATTCTCTGTTTGAGAAGCTTTAGTAAATGTTCCCCTTAGACTCCTTGGACTACCCATTTTGGAGCACCCCCCTCTTTAAGAATGATCTTACTCTAGCCCTATACTTTTTGTGTTTCACTGTCCTCACATTCACATTCTTTACTTATCACTACTTAACCCTTATGTCTTTCCATTTACTTCCTTAGAAAACTAAATCAAGTATAAACTATTAAGACTATTTTGTTCCTCCTTCATTCATTGTTTGCTTAAACCATCATATAAACATGTTTGATAAAAGGAGAGAGATAGAGATAGAGAGAGAGAGAGAGAGAGAGAGGGAGAGGGAGAGAGAGAGAGAGGGGGGGAGAGGAATCCAAAACTATTATTATGAACCTAATGTAATTTGCAAAATGCATTTAATATGATAATATTTTTAAGATTAGGAATCTATTTTGTTTCTTTTTAGGATTAACATTGATAGACTTTAACTGGGTTCGGGTTCAGGTGACCGGCGTTTGAGATCCCGCCGGTCACCATACTGATGCTGGGATCCTGATCTTTAGATTGCCATGGGGGGGATGAGTGCTACGAAGCCCCTTGCATTCTCGCTGGGCTTATCAAGCAGCGGGCTTGGTGGCTCGCTGCGCTCGCCACAGGTTCTATTCCCGCTCTATGGGTGTTGTGGACACCCACAAGTGCAAATAGTTCCTGCTAGTCGGCATGCCGACTATCGGGCTATGAATTGGCTGGGATCCTGGCGTTGGTATAGTGATCGGTGGTCGCCTGACTGCCAGTTACATAACTACATCCCCTTTTGCCAGTTACATAACTACATCCCCTTTTAACCCATTGCTCTGGGTGGATTTTCACATGGGCAGCACCCAGATGGGATTGGCACACGTTTGCTAGTATGCTGGTGACCATAGGCAGCACCCAGATGGGATTGGCACACGTTTGCTAGAATGCTGGTGACCATATTCCGGCCATATTATCTAAAGCCACTAAACTGAAACACAAACATTCATGGTTACAAAGGACCAATCATGTTGAACCTTATGCAGAGGAGAACCAGTAATTAAGGCAGCAATATCTAGATAACACAGCCAAGAAAGGTAAACTTCATAGCCCAGATGGTCAATGATAGTCATTTTGATGGATGTGGAAAAACAAAATGTGAGTTGCTTGAACAATATTATGTTGCAATAAGTGTACCTCAGATGTATATCATTTTAATATAGACAAAATAGATAATATAGAATAAAATAAAACCTTAATTTAAGAAAAAAATAGATCTTCTAGTAGTTTCCTAAAAGTGTAGGTTACAATATATATATCCTTAAAACAACATTGGTCTGAAAACATATTTAGAAATGGAGCACAAAACCTACTATACTGTAGACCTTTATATGCTCCTATTTTTCCTAATTTTGTTACATTTGTAAATGTATTTCTTTCTCCCCTAGAAAGTGTTTTTCTATGCTGTAACAATATTAAGTTACTAGCAGTGTAATGTTTAGTTGGATGGCAATAGAATATGCTTTTAAATATTAATTTAAGACATGTAAATAATATCTGATCCTGCAGAAGAGGATTCAATGGAGTGAGGGATGCAACGGAGGATAAACAATTACACAATGAGTGGGAAACGTACTCTTTGTAGTCACACAAGTAATGTATCATTAGAGAGACTCAGATTCATATTTTATTTTGTTGAAAATTATTGAGCTATAAAAAAAGTTAATTCCACCCTTAAAAAAAAGTAAATTTAACAATGCATAGGATACAATATTTGAAAGTAGATCAATGACTGAGCACTAAATATACTCCAATGAAACAGAAATTTGCTCAAACAGCTTGAATCCATTTTATGTCTCCGTGGACAGATACAAATGATTGTATTATATGTTTGCACCTGTGATTTAACACGCACAGTAAAATTGATAGAAACAAAACTACTTTGCATTTCTCTTATATCATATTCAATCTTCATATATTCAATCACTTGCTCTCTATTCTCCCTATTTATAGTTTCTATTTTCATTCTTCCAGTTACTTCTTCAGCATTATTCTGGTTTCCACATTTATATTCTTTTCAGAAATCTTTAAGATTCAGTACTGCTTGACCTAGTATGCCCTGGAAATCTTGTCCCAATAAAAAGGTGTTATTGAGTAATGAAGTATCCATCTTTTCCAGTATTACAGCAAGACTTATTTGACCACTACAACAAAAATGGAATACGGTATGCTGTGTTTGATATAGCTTGCTTGGAACATTCCCTGCTGTTAGACCTTTATTTGAAAAATATAATAAAAATCTATCAAATATAATTAACAAGATAAAGCATTACTGCTGCAGTATGTCCACACATACAAATGGTTACATAAAAATGAATTCAAATTCAGTAGTGTCCGTTTTTATGGTGGTAAAGATTATAAATTGTTTTTATTTGCTTGTCTCTGCATTGTTCCTAAGAATACGGTACATTGACCACAGCAAATTGTTTATTGTGCAGAAGAGCAGTGGTATTGATGTACTGAAACAGCCACCTGGTAAAAAAAAATGAAACTGGTGTTTTTGTGTATTGTGGGCAAGATTCAGAGATGTGTGCAAACCGAATGGTTTACGTACATCTATGTTTTCAGATCTGTGTATATGTAGAATCTGTATTATTCATGTGCAGATCGCACATCATCTGGGATGATGTCACAGTGCCCACTAAGCTGCATCAAGATTGACATGCTGTGGGCATTTAGGGGGTGGTGATGCTTTCTGGTGTGCCGAAGCCAGTGGCTATGCCCTTGAAAGCAATTTTTCTGGCCTGCCTGTGTGAAAACACCAGCCGTCTGAGTCTCTCAGATGACCGATGTTTATGCAGAGTGATCCGATGATACATATTTGGATGCAGCAGCAGATCACAGAACCCTGCAAAAGGTGTCTATTTTATACAAGACACCTCCTGTGGTATTAGCATATTGTAGCACAGTGGCTGCATACAAAGACGCGGCGGCTGTGCTATTGCATCCATCTCTGTGAATCTGGCCCTATATATGTTCAACTATGCCTGAGGTTGTGGCCCAGACACTTTCATTATTTTTTATAATTGCAAGCAATGCCCTCTTACTATCACCTGTTGTTGGTCCCATAGTGAAGAAGGCCTGATTCAGAGAGGTATGCTGCTTCAATGTTCATACAGGTTCCTCATGGTTGGAGAACTGTGCATGCATTAGAGATGCCATGCACATGTGCCTCCATACAGATGCATTGTAAGCTGACATATGATTGGAATGCTGTTGATGTTCAGAGCAGTGACAAGAAACATTCCAGAAAATGGGGACTAGTTTTTATCATTTTCTATATTTGTAAAATGCAAGTGACTTAATTTTCAGATGCAGTGTCACTGGCCCCAGCAGCATTTTTTTTGCCAGATATCTTGAGTAACCTGAGGGTCACTCAGATATCTGCTAAAATGGCTGACGTTTGGGCTTAATTGACACCTGATCACAGCAGCAAAATTGTTCTCTAATGAGCAAAACCATGTGCACTGCAGGAGGGACAGATATAACGTGCAGAGAGAGTTAGAATTGGGGTGGGGTGTGTTCAAACTGAAATCTAAATTGCAGTGTAAAAATAAACCAGCCAGTATTTACCCTGCACAGAAACAATACAACCCACCCAAATCTCACTCTCTCTGCACGTTATATTTGCCCCACCTGCAGGCACATGGTTTTCACCACTAGAGAACAATTTTGCTGCTGTGATCTGGTCTGAATTGTTGGGATATGGTGCACTCTGTACCTGTCTCCTTCTGTGTATCAGTCCATGGGTGCATCCCCCAGTGGCAGACCTCTAGTGCCAGGACTCACCCAGAGGCAGAGTCGTATGATGTAAGTTCCTGTTCCTCCATCTCAGAGAGAGAGTGAGGAGAGTGTGACACACACAGATACTAAAGGTGTGTACACACGGTGAAATAAATCTTTAAGATTTTGATTATATAGTCAAAATCTTATGAAAAGTTAGTGCATATCTCAAGGTGTTAGGTAGCTTGCGATACAGATATGTGGGGTCAGTATCGTAAGGCTGGATAGACTGTGCAGAAATCCAGAAGAGCCCAACACTGCCCGGGCCCAAAATTAGAACTGTCTCTGCAACCACTAAACCCACAATTATTGATCGTTCCAGGGCCTCAATAGTGGCAAAACACTGTTGGGCCTGGCTGAGCTTCTATGGCAGTACACCTGGAGACTGCTCAGGGCACACTAGTGTGCCACGGCACAGTGGTTGAAAAACACTTGTCTAGTACAAAGTATAGTCATAAATTAGCACTTAGTCAAAATTATACATAGAAAAAATCTCAAGCACAGATAGTCAAAATCTGTACTATCTGTGCTATCTGGGCTATGGGGGAGTTCAAGGGAAATTACACAGTCAAAATCGGACATAGCAAGGATCTCAAGGTGTGTACACCCCTTAAGAGACAGAGGGGCAGATGTATTAACCTGGAGAAGGCATAAGGAAGTGATAAACCAGTGATATGTGCAAGGTGATAAAGGCACCAGCCAATCAGATCCTAACTGTTAATTTACATAATGGAGCCGATTGGCTGGTGGGTTTATCACCTTGTACATATCACTGGTTTATCACTTCCTTATGCCTTCTCCAGGTTAATACATCTGCCCCAGAGTCTGGGTGTACAAGTGTGCAGAGCTGAGACTGGGAGCAGATCTTAGCTTCAGAGACTTACAGTGTTCCAGTGCATGCATCATCTTCTCTACAGGCTGTGCAGTCCTCACTGCTTCACCATCACAGACATCTCCTGATAAGTATCACTACCTAATGCTGTTGCCTTGTATGATATATGGGCTCCTGACTACCAATATCAGTGTTACATTTGAGTCACCTGTGTACACTAAATAAACCTGCATTACTGTTTAATTCATAAAGTGTGTGGACTGACGTCACTGCACCAGATAGCCCAGAACACTCTGCCAACATTAATTAGGCCCTCTATGCTGTGCATCAGCTGCTGCATCCTCGGATGTAACCAGAGTATCTGAAAAATCAACAGTGGGAGTCTTTTTACATAAGATGTCTCCTGCGATTTTTGCACATTTTTGGACAGCCACTGCGTACAAAGACGGACATTGGTACTGATACATTATTACTCTTGGTACTGGGAATAATCTATACTGCATGATTTAAAGGGCTTTCATTACAGTTTTACATTTTATTCATTCATTTCACAACTGCTTGTTCATTCTTAGTACATCCTAAAATCCTGTATATATACAGTAGATAAGCATGGAACGTTCACTGTTTGATATGCATATAATACTTATATTGTAGGACAGACATTCCCAGCCTCGGTCCTCAAGGCACACTAATAGCTCTTTCAGACCACACAAATAACTTGGTATCGACCAGGTATTTTGCCGGGTTGACGCAGGTTGCTGAGCAGTCTGAAAGAGTCAGTCCCAAATCCCCGTCTCGCCTCACTCAGTAATTCAACCTGGGAATAAAGAAGGGTTATTCCTGGGTTGTCAGGTGTAGTGTAAACAGGCTAGCTGGGTCGATGCAACCCGGTACCCATTCACAGCATAGGGAGAGGGGACGCAGAGATGTTCTCTTCTCCTAGCATCACCCCGAACCTGTTGACACCACGGTCTCTCGCCCCCGATGACAACCCCCGACCCGCCAATTTGCCATGTCGGGAAGCCAGTTCTAAGTGTCCAATGCCAGGTCGCACCCGGGAAGGACCCATTTCCAATTACTGGGTGCGACTGGGCATTAGCAATCTGAAAGCAGTAGTCCAGGTTTTAGTGATATTGAGGCTTGAGCCCAGTTGAGTAATTGGTACCTCAGATAGAGTGATTTAACCATCTGTGCTAAAGCCTCGATATAACTAAAACCTGCACTGTTAGTGAGCCTTGAGGACCAAGGTAGGGAATACCTTTTAACGGATAATTATCACACTGAAGGCACAATTCCTTATCACTATTTTGTAGAGGCTTGATAAAGGGCAGAGCTACTGTATGCCCAAAGCATTGCTTATATATTTGGCTATTCTTTAAGCCTAATAACGCATTGTTATTGTAAACAGTGGAGTGCTATGCATCTTTATACCATAAACTATTGACTCTTTGGCACCATAAATTGATGTACCTGCTAAGCGGAGTGACCAACTATGCACTATATATATACAGGTTGAGTCTCCCTTATCCAAAATGCTTGGGACCAGAGGTATTTTGGATATCGGATTTTTCCGTATTTTGGAATAATTGCATACCATAAGGAGATATCATGGTGATGGGACCTAAATCTAAGCACAGAATGCATTTATGTTACATATACATCTAATACACACAGCCTGAAGGTCATTTTAGCCAATATTTTTTATAACTTTGTGCATTAAACAAAGTGTGTGTACATTCACACAATTCATTTATGTTTCATATACACCTTATATACACAGCCTGAAGGTCATTTAATACAATATTATTAATAACTTTGTGTATTAAACAAAGTTTGTGTACATTGAGCCATCAGAAAACAAAGGTTTCACTATCTCACTCTCACTCAAAAAAGTCTGTATTTCGGAATATTCCGTATTTCGGAATATATGAATATGGGATACTCAACCTATATATATATATATATATATATATATATATATATATACAGTATATATACATACAAATGCACTTACATTCTCCATTAGGTACATTACTCACTAACATCACTAACTCATACCAATGGAAGACTATTAATACTTTTACATGGACAATGTAATTTTATGCTGTACTCAAACATCACATTACTATTTAATTAGGTTGTATAACCACTTCACAGCTGTTTATTTTGTATAAAACTTAATTATTTAAAGTTGTCATTAACATAAATCTTGAAAAAGCTCTAGAGAAAAGTTGCTTTTATGAGTGTAATCTAAAGGGTAGAGGACCCCCCTCTCTAAGATTCTGCACATGAGAATATTGTATTTAGTTTGATGTAGAGAAAGAAAGCACAAAAGAATAGAAACTTTACACCTTTGGGCATAAGAATTTCTTTAAACGTAACCTCTTCCAAGACCTGATATTCAACTATTTTTAGCAAATGTGATTTCACATTGTGTGTTGAAAATATTCAGTACTGATTTTCCTTAGATTTGTTTGTTTTGTTTCTATATTTGAGCTATAATTAAACATTAATATGGATACCTTACTGTATATCAATGAACACTATAGTAGGAAATCTGTGAAATTAAGATGCATAGAATATTAAACTGTATGAAAAAACTTACTTTATGTTAGATGAATGTCAGTGTTTTGATAATCTTAGATAATCTATATAAAAGATAAATATAAAATGTTCATATGAATAAATAGGCAGGTATTAAAATCATGGATCTGTAAATTTGAGACATCTTAAAGTAAGTAAATATTAATTCATGGTTCTTGACGTCCCCCGAAGAGCACCCATAACAGATACGGTAAAAAGTGACAGGACCATTTTTGTAGTTTATTAAATTCTTCACAATGGAGGTGAAATCCAAATTTTGATCCAATTATCTGTTTGGGTGTTATCGTTCCCACAACGCAAGTCATGCATCGGTAATGATGTAATTATGTCTAAACCCTTTTCATCCCCTTAGGGGAGTTTTTTTTTATTCTAATTACGCAGCTTTCCTATTTCCCACCTGCAGAATACCTAGGTTAAATTTCATCTTCCTAACATATCGTGAAGTAAGAAAATTAGTGATGAGTCAGTGAGTGAGTGAGTGAGTGAGTAAGTGAGTAAGAGCTTTCACATTTTTGTAGTTTATTAAATTCTACACACTGGAGATGCAATCCAATTTTTTTGATCCAATTGTGCATTTGACCATTATCGTTCATGGAATGCAAGCCATGCATCGGTAATTATGCCATTATGTCAACCCCCTTTTTATCCCCTTAGGAGAGATATTTTATATTCTAATTTTGTAGTTTTCCTATTTCCCACCTGTGTCATGTCTTGGGTCCCTGTGTACTCAACTGGTGATTCCTGAGATGAGGTTACTGGATCAGGAGGTAAGCTTCACTAGTACAATCATGAAATAGCCCAGGATCCTGGCAACCTGAAGAATACCTATGTTAAATTTCAGCTTTCTAACATATCGGGAAGCAGAGAATTAGTGATGAGTCAGTCAGTCAGTAAGTGAGTGAGTGAGGGCTTTCACATTTTTGTAGTTTATTAAATTCTACACACTGGAGGTGCAATCAAAATTTTGATCCAATTGTCAGTTTGGGGTGTTATTGTTCACGCAATCGGTATTGATGTCATTTTGTATACCCCCTTTTCATCCCCTTAGGGTGGGGTTTATTAAAAATCTAATTATGTAGTTTTCCTATTTTCCACATGAAGATTACCTACATATGTTAAATTTCATCTTCCTAAGTTATCAGTAAGAGAACTAGTGATGCGTCAGACAGTGAGTGAATGAGTGAGGGTGTCACGATCCGGGTATCGGGACGCCATTACCTGCCGTTTAGGTGTCTTCTGAGACTGGCCCAGCGTTCCAAATCCGGATTTCATCTGTGTCAACACTCTGCACATCCCTCCTGTCATTCTGAGACACTACCACAGCGGCGCCATGTTTGAATCCAACATGGCGTCTCCCGTCCTCCGCGGCCTCCGCCGCCGTTACTGTGTTATTGCTGCAGGTTCTCAGAATCATGTATCATGCCTGCCGCGGCCTCTGCTGCCCTCCAAGTGTCTCAGCATATGGCTGTCATCTGGCGTCTCCTGTCCTCCGCGGCCGGCGCCGCCATTATCACTATGTTTGCACATTTCATTCCAAACCAGGTTTTCCCTCCAGGTTCCAGCATGGGCGCAGCCATGTTGGATTTGATCACATGCTCCAATTCCTCCAATCCACCATCTCTGGAATCTGCATAATTGCCCAGCCAATGCCTGCATAGCAGCAGGTATAAGTATCCTGTGTCTGGGCCAGATAGATGTCAGTGCTTTGAATGTCATACCTTGTTCCAGTCTCTCTCTCCTGTGGCTTGTTTCTCCAGGTTCCAGCTCCTGTCTCCAGCATCCACAAAGAGACCCTCACCTGCTTTCCATCCTGCGGTGCAGCCTGACTTTGCAATCCTCTGTGACTGATCCAGCTTTCAGCTATTACTTCGTTTGCTTCCAGCTTCCAAGCTTTCAGCTTTTAACCCATCTGTTTCCAGCAACCTGCTTCCAACAGAATTCAGCCTCCTTAAAGAGCCGGTGTTCTCCCAGCGGATTTCTACTTATCAGCAGTATCCACTACCACCGGTAACCACTCTTCATTTCATCTGTTTCCACGCACCCTAGCATCTTTCAGTTTTAACTCCGTGTCTCCACCATCTGTCTGGTTCCGTCCAGTGACTCCTACAGTGCATTCCAGTTACCAGCATCATCTCATACACCTACTGGCGTGTTCCTCGGTTGTCTCCACTACTACAGCCTGGCCTGGTAAGGTTATTCTACCCAAGGACTATAACATCCGTTCTGCAACCTACCAGTGCCCTGTTATACCTTTTATGGTTTAGTGATCCAGGAACTGTATTATCTGCCACTGCTAATACTGACTGTGAACGCTGTTGTGATTATACGGAGTCTGTTTAATAACCTTTCATTTGACTTTTAACCTGCTTGTCATGGTCACACCTTCGGGTTTCCTTCCACACTTACATGTCCAGGGGTCTGATTAAACCATCTAAGTTTAACTTCATTCCAGCCCCTACAACTGAGGCTTCCTCCCGTCAGCCTAAACCCTCAGTTGTGACAGTAAAGTAAGCACTGACCATATGAATCCAGCCGGAGACCAGGATCAAGCGGCTAGACCTATGCAAGAACTGGCAGCCAGACTCGAACATCAGGAGGCTGCACAAGGTCACATCATCCGCTGTCTCCAGGATCTCTCTACTCGACTGGATGGGATTCAGACGACCCTCCGTGGACCTGGCACGTCTGGTGCGTCCACCACAGTGACTCCAGCTGTAACCCCACCCACCTTGCCCATTTCCATACCACGTTTTCATCTTCCAACGCCAGCAAAATTTGACGGATCTCCAAGGTTCTGCAGGGGATTTCTTAACCAATGCGAAATCCATTTTGAGCTTCAATCTGGCAACTTCCCCAGTGACCGTACCAAAGTTGCTTATATTATTTCTCTCCTCAGTGGCTCAGCCCTTGATTGGGCATCACCGTTATGGGAGAAGTCTGATCCCCTGCTGTCCTCCTATACTGACTTTGTAGCATCATTCAGGCGCATCTTCGACGAGCCGAGCCGGGTTTCCTCTGCTTCATCTGAGATTCTCCGTCTACGCCAGGGAACACGTACTGTGGGACAGTATCTTATACAGTTCAAAATCCTGGCATCTGAACTGGCCTGGAACGACGAGGCCCTGTATGCTGCATTCTGGCATGGCTTGTCAGAACGCATTAAAGATGAGTTAGCTACCAGAGACTTGCCTTCTAAGTTGGATGAGCTAATTTCACTATGCACGAAGGTTGATCTACGGTTCAGAGAGAGAGCAACCGAGCGAGGAAGATCATCCGTTGCTAAATCTTCTGCTCCTCCTCCTCGTCAACCATCTCCATCCAAGGATGAGCCTATGCAAATTGGTCGTTCTCGTCTATCTCCCGCTGAGCGCCGAAGACGCCTTTCCGAGTCTCTATGTCTCTACTGTGCAGCTCCGTCGCACACTATCAATGCCTGTCCCAAACGTCCGGGAAACTCCAGATCCTAGCTCGCCAAGGAGAGGGCCGGCTAGGAGTAATGATCTCCTCTCCATCTCCTCATGACTGTAATCTCCCAGTGTCGCTCCAAATTGCTCAACGTTACAAGAACGTCATTGCCCTCCTTGATTCCGGAGCAGCTGGGAATTTCATAACCGAAGCTTATGTTAAACGGTGGTCCCTACCCACCGAGAGACTGTCCTCGTCCATCTCTTTGACTGCCGTGGATGGCAGCAAGATTTTTGACGCAGTCATTTCCTTAAGGATTCTTCCAGTTCGTCTGAGAGTGGGAGTTCTTCATTCTGAGTATATTTCTTTTCTAGTGATTCCAAGAGCCACACATCCAGTGGTTTTAGGCCTTCCATGGGTCCGTCTCCACAACCCATCGATTGACTGGACGACTACGCAAATACTGGCATGGGGTCCCTCCTGTGCTGAGACTTGTTTAGCCAAAGTTCTTCCTGTTTGTTCTTCCTTCCCCAGGTCATCTGATGTTCCGCATCCTCCATATCAAGACTTCACGGACGTGTTTAGTAAAGCCTCTGCTGATATCCTTCCTCCTCATAGAGAATGGGACTGCCCAATCGACCTCATTCCAGGGAAGGTTCCACCGCGAGGTCGAACTTATCCGTTGTCTCTGCCTGAGACACATTCCATGGAAGAGTACATCAAAGAGAACCTGGCGAAGGGTTTCATCCGACCATCTTCTTCTCCAGCCGGCGCAGGCTTCTTCTTCGTTAAGAAGAAAGACGGTGGTCTGCGTCCGTGCATCGACTACAGAGGTCTGAACGACATTACCGTCTAGAACCGATACCCTTTACCCCTGATTACCGAGCTCTTTGATAGAGTTAGTGGTGCAACCATTTTCACAAAGCTGGACTTGAGGGGTGCCTACAATCTCATCCGAATCCGTGAGGGTGACGAGTGGAAGACCGCCTTTAACACCCGTGATGGACATTATGAGTACCTCGTCATGCCCTTCGGATTGAGCAACGCTCCAGCAGTCTTCCAGCACTTCGTGAATGAGATCTTCAGGGACATCTTGTACCGCCATGTCGTGGTTTATCTAGATGACATCCTCATCTTTGCTAATAATCTCGAAGATCATCGTTTCTGGGTAAAAGAGGTTCTCTCCCGTCTCCGTGTCAATCACCTCTATTGTAAATTGGAGAAGTGTGTGTTTGAAGTTAAAACCATTCCGTTTCTAGGTTACATTGTGTCTGGTTCCGGACTAGAGATGGATCCTGAGAAACTCCAAGCAATCTAGAATTGGCCTATACCCTTTTCCTCAAAGGGGTCCAGAGGTTCTTAGGGTTCGCCAATTATTATAGAAAATTTATACGAGACTTTTCCACCATTGTGGCGCCTATCACTGCATTAACCAAGAAAGGTGCTAATCCGTCCAAGTGGTCCGAGGAAGCTACGCAGGCCTTTCACCTTCTGAAGCAACGGTTCATCTCTGCACCATTTCTGAAACAGCCCGACACCGACTCTCCTTTTATCTTAGAGGTAGATGCCTCCTCCGTTGGAGTAGGAGCAGTGTTATCCCAGAGGGCCAAAGATGGACATCTACATCCTTGCAGTTTCTTCTCCCGGAAGTTCTCCCCAGCTGAGCGCAACTATGCCATTGGCGATCAGGAGTTGCTGGCCATCAAGCTCGCTCTGGAGGAGTGGAGATACCTGTTGGAGGGAGCTTCCCACTCAATCACCATACTTACCGACCACAAAAATCTTTTATATCTCAAAGGCGCACAATGTCTGAATCCTCGTCAGGCCAGATGGGCACTTTTCTTCTCTAGGTTTGACTTTAAACTCCAGTTCTGTCCGGGTTCTCAGAATCGTAAGGCCGATGCCCTTTCCCGCTCATGGGAGCAAGAAAATGAGTCCGAGTCTGCAGACAAGCATCCTATTATTAATCCGTTGGCATTCTCCACGGTAGGGATGGACTCTACGCCTCCACCAGGGAAAAGTTTTGTTAAGCCAGTTCTAAGGAAGAAGCTCATGCATTGGGCCCATGCTTCCCGTTTTGCTGGACATACAGGCATTCAGAAAACCCTTGAATTTATTTCTAGGTCCTACTGGTGGCCAACTCTGAAGAAGGACGTTATGGAATTTATTGCTTCCTGCCCAAAGTGTGCCCAACACAAAGTCTCCCGCCAGTCGCCTGCGGGGCAACTGGTTCCATTATCTGTTCCCCGTCGACCATGGACCCATTTGTCGATGGACTTTGTTTCCGATCTACCTATCTGCAACAAGTTTAATACCATCTGGGTGGTAGTTGACCGGTTCACCAAGATGGCACATTTCATCCCTCTCACCGGTCTTCCGTCAGCTTCCAAGTTGGCTCAAGTATTTATACAAGAGATCTTCCGACTTCACGGTCTTCCTGAAGAGATCATCTCAGATCGTGGAGTACAATTTGTAGCCACATTTTGGCGAAGTTTGTGTCAAGCCCTCCAAGTCAAGTTAAAGTTTTCCACGGCTTACCATCCTCAGACCAATGGTCAAACCGAGAGGGTGAATCAGGACTTGGAGGCCTTCCTCCGTATATATGTGTCTTCCTCTCAAGATGACTGGGTTCAACTTCTTCCTTGGGCCGAGTTCAGCCACAACAATCAATACCATTCCTCATCTTCTTCTACACCATTCTTCATTAATTATGGATTCCACCCTAAAGTCCCAGAATTCCAACCGCTTCCCGCAACTTCTGTTCCAGCAGTGGATATCACCTTGCGTCAGTTTTCAAATAACTGGAGGAACGTCCGCGCAGCCCTGCTTAAAGCCTCATCCAGGTATAAGAAGTTTGCCGATAGGAAGCGTAGAGCGGTTCCTGCTCTCAAGGTGGGTGATCGTGTGTGGTTGTCCACGAAGAATTTGAGGTTGAGAGTTCCCAGCATGAAATTTGCACCTCGCTACATCGGTCCCTTCAAGATTGAACAAGTCATCAATCCTGTTGCCTACAGATTACAGTTACCACCCTTCTTGAAAATACCCAGGACATTTCATGTTTCCTTGTTGAAACCGCTGATCCTAAATCGGTTTCATTCCGCACTTCCTCCAGCTCCCAAAGTTCAGACTCAACGGGGAGTCGAGTACGAGGTGGCCAAGATTTTGGACTCACGTTTCCGTTATGGTCAGCTACAGTATCTCATTGACTGGAAGGGCTATGGTCCTGAAGAACGCTCTTGGACCAATGCCTCAGACGTCCATGCTCCTGCCTTGGTCCGAAATTTCCACTCAAAGTTTCCTTTAAAGCCTAAGAAGTGTCCAGGGGCCACTCGTAAAGGAGGGGTGCTGTCACGATCCGGGTATCGGGACGCCATTACCTGCCGTTTAGGTGTCTTCTGAGACTGGCCCAGCGTTCCAAATCCGGATTTCATCTGTGTCAACACTCTGCACATCCCTCCTGTCATTCTGAGACACTACCACAGCGGCGCCATGTTTGAATCCAACATGGCGTCTCCCGTCCTCCGCGGCCTCCGCCGCCGTTACTGTGTTATTGCTGCAGGTTCTCAGAATCATGTATCATGCCTGCCGCGGCCTCTGCTGCCCTCCAAGTGTCTCATTATATGGCTGTCATCTGGCGTCTCCTGTCCTCCGCGGCCGGCGCCGCCATTATCACTATGTTTGCACATTTCATTCCAAACCAGGTTTTCCCTCCAGGTTCCAGCATGGGCGCAGCCATGTTGGATTTGATCACATGCTCCAATTCCTCCAATCCACCATCTCTGGAATCTGCATAATTGCCCAGCCAATGCCTGCATAGCAGCAGGTATAAGTATCCTGTGTCTGGGCAAGATAGATGTCAGTGCTTTGAATGTCATACCTTGTTCCAGTCTCTCTCTCCTGTGGCTTGTTTCTCCAGGTTCCAGCTCCTGTCTCCAGCATCCACAAAGAGACCCTCACCTGCTTTCCATCCTGCGGTGCAGCCTGACTTTGCAATCCTCTGTGACTGATCCAGCTTTCAGCTATTACTTTGTTTGCTTCCAGCTTCCAAGCTTTCAGCTTTTAACCCATCTGTTTCCAGCAACCTGCTTCCAACAGAATTCAGCCTCCTTAAAGAGCCGGTGTTCTCCCAGCGGATTTCTACTTATCAGCAGTATCCACTACCACCGGTAACCACTCTTCATTTCATCTTTTTCCACGCACCCTAGCATCTTTCAGTTTTAACTCCGTGTCTCCACCATCTGTCTGGTTCCGTCCAGTGACTCCTACAGTGCATTCCAGTTACCAGCATCATCTCATACACCTACTGGCGTGTTCCTCGGTTGTCTCCACTACTACAGCCTGGCCTGGTAAGGTTATTCTACCCAAGGACTATAACATCCGTTCTGCAACCTACCAGTGCCCTGTTATACCTTTTATGGTTTAGTGATCCAGGAACTGTATTATCTGCCACTGCTAATACTGACTGTGAACGCTGTTGTGATTATACGGAGTCTGTTTAATAACCTTTCATTTGACTTTTAACCTGCTTGTCATGGTCACACCTTCGAGTTGTGACAGAGGGCTTTTTTATATATATATATATATATCTATCAGTGACGTGCGGTGGGGTGAGGCAGGTGAGGGAGAGCCTTTCCTGTCATACTTACGTTTGTGTCAGAGTTTTGACTGTATAAAGTATATGAAATATACAAAGAATATGTTTGAAATATCTTCTTTGCATGATTCTAATCATTTTTTATAGCCAAAACTCTGAAGTAAAAAGTCTATGGCAGGTGAGGCAGTGCATCACATGCCTATCTTTTCCGCATATCTCTGATCAAAACTCACCAAATTTCCAGGAGTTTATATTGCTGCACCTGTGTATAATGCCCAGATGAACGATTTGGCTCATATATTGCATGTAAATCTAGCTCTGGTGCTAGCCAGTGCCTACTGAGGTATTTAGCTCACAGCACATCCCTGATATATATATATGTGTATATAGATATATATATACAGATAGATAGATAGATAGATAGATAGATAGATAGAGAGATAGATACCATACCATGATAATACTATTTACAAAAGTAAACACAAATACTGCATATCCTAGCCTAAAGATAAGACTCCTGGCTCAAGCTACAGTATGTCCCCACAAACCAGCACTTGCCCATCTTATGTAACAAAGTAGTTGAGGAGGTGGTGCAGCTTATATTAGAAAAGCTACTGTTTTCCAAACCATCAATATGGATAGGGAAAAAAAAGAATTTGGAAGAAGATTGACCAACAGGCCAATGTGGTCATCACCCACATAGAGTTCAAGCAGAGATATGTACATGCCTATTTTTTTTTATTCCAAAGCTTTGGCTGAATGGCTTGGTGGTTTAGGTCACAACAGTACACTAAATTTACCTGTAGGCTGAGTAGGAATCTGACTTTCCAGTGCCAGGACTGGGATTCAGTCACGATCCCAGTGTTTGGGATACCGGCTGTCAAAATACTGATCCGGAATCCCGACACTGATAGGAATGTCGACACTGGCATCCCGACACCCGTGATCCCAATCAATACACTGCTGAGCTGCAATAGATGTAAGCCACAGGGAGGGAGGTTAGGTTTAGGATGTGGATGGAGGTTTAGGTTTAGGTTGTGGGGCCGTGAGGGTTGTAGTTATGTTGCATGGAGGAGGTGGTTAGGTTGAGGGAGGTTGAAGATTAGGGTCAGGCTGCATGGAGGGGGGTTAGGGGTTAGACTGCTGAGGGGGGATGGTTAGGTTTAGGCTTCGGGGAGGGTTAGGGCTAGGGGGCCATTGGTGGAAGGTATGTACTGTATACGTACCTTCCCCTGTCGGTATTCTAACCACAGGTATCTCTTCAGCAGGCATTTCAATCTCAACCCCCAGGACTCTGTATCTGCAGATATGACCTTCACATCTACAGTAATGGTAGCAGCTCTTTGTTTCTTAATTGATTGCTTCTCTGTACGATACAATTATGTACAGACCTACAATAGAATACCCTTCTTAATTTGTTGTTTACTGTAAGACTAGATCCTGTATTATATGGCAGTCACGGATGCTCTCTGCATTTTTCCTTCTAATGAAACCGTTAGACATTGTGAAAAACAAAAGGTTAATGCACTTACCTGCTCTACTGTTCCTTTGTTCTGTCTTGACATCACTGCACCTAGGATCAGCATTCTCCACCATTCCCCTATACAGTGGACATCACATAACATCTGAAGTCTGCTTGAACTTTCATTTCATCTCATACTGTAGCTAAAACCACGGAAATCAGCCACTGATAATCTACATTTACCATGAGCATTACATTGGGAAACTTTCAAAAGGAGCAGTGAGCTCCAAAACAGAATCACTTTAATTTCTGCAATGATACATGTTCTCCACAAATACATGTGGCTTTTATTTGGTTATTTCAGAGGGAGTGTTTATTTTCCGGCAAATTGATTGAGATTATTTATAATACATTTGATCACAGATTACGGTTCTAAAACATATAAAGCTGGATGTAATGGTGCCCGAGATCGTTGGCCATGCAGGATGCCGGCCGAACACAGACTATTTTTTGAAGGGGCAATTACTTACAAGGCAAAACCATGCCTTGTAAGTGAATGCCCCTTTAAAAAAATGGTATTGCGCATTGCAGACAAACTCGGACACCATTACATCTGGCCCCCAGTATTGTTTCTCATCATTTATAATATATGTAGATCTGGCAACATGTCCTGTTAATTTTCATGTTTAGTATATGGTGATTGTGTTTTGGTATGTACCTGAGCACTTTATTTCACTCCTTGGAGTGATTTTTTTTATTGTAATTTGTAATTGTTATATTAAATATTTGAAATTTTGACATACTGATAATTGACTTTATACTACTGTATGAATTTTTATACTGTTTAAACTTGTGCCTTTTTGTCACATATTCACTATCACTGGCTCTTTCTTTTTTGGGTATTGCACATCCCTAGTTGTTGGCAGCTGGCAACTGTTTAGTTTGAGTAATATTAGATTCCCACAACAGCACCCTTTTATCCCCTGTACTGTATGTCATGCTAAACCCTCCTGATTGTGAATCCTTGTACCAATCTTGATGCTGATACTTTGACAACATTCCCTGTTTACCTCTATTTGTTCTAATGCAAGTTATAACAACCACATTTGAATATTAAGAACAGATAGTAATATTACATTGTTTGAAAAATATTATGACAAAGGTAATGTCGAAATAAATACCATTCTATGATGTTTGGTCAATACATTTTTGTATTACTTGCAAACGTGTAATCTAACCAATAATGCAAAGAGAATCTCATAAATGTAAATTTTAAAGCTCAATAAAATAGGAAGAGAATAATAACCACTGCTATTCTGTCTTCACTTTTGTTTCTGACACTGAATAATTAGATTATGCAGTTTTCATATTAGATTACCAATAGAATATGTTGCTATCTAATAGTTTGCTGAAGCAAGCTAAAATCAGTAATATGAACAACTCAACAACTAAAATAAATCATCTATGCTTACTGTTTTAAAATTAAGCAAAAGCTGAACAAACGTGTTTTTTCTTGTTCAATAATTTTTTGTTTTATAGTTTAACATAGTATATTTAAAATGTAAAAATGCCAACCAGTTGTAATGGATCTCACATAATATTATTTATTAAGTGTGATAGTGTTTTACAGAAGCTAGGCTTTCTTTTACTGAGAGAAGGAGCTGGTGGGGGCAGGGGTGTGTGGTGGTGGTGGTGGGGGGGGTTCAGCATGTTTCTACCCATCCTCAGTAATATGAACAACTCAAAAACCAAAATAAATCATTGATGCTTACTGTTTTTAAAGTAATGCTGGACTTAATCAAAATGTTATCAACTTTTTTGAACTATAGGTATTAGTATTTTTAATGCTTAGAGTGTGCTCCTGCATTTTTCATTTTCCTGTATGTTACCAGAAGCCTCTCAGTATGGTAGCACCTCTTATTATGTTTAAAAGTAGGGTGTGTAGTCCAAGTCTCCTTTGTATCCTCTATATTTGTGTGTATATATGGTATACTTTGGTTTGGTATTAGCACCCCTCCCTTTTACTGTTAGGTTATTTTAATCAGTATATGTTCCTGCATTACTGACTACAGATTATAATGGACATTATTTAAAGGTAAGACCTGAATAAACTGATATAATGTGTTAGGATTATAGATATTAGGAACCCATCTGCTGAAGTTCACCTGGGATGTGGTGGATGGACCCAAATTTGTGCTAAGAACTTCACTTGTACTCCATGTTAATTGTCAGAATTTGTCAAAATGATTTTTCTATGAATTTTCTTAGTGCTTAAGTGTGCAATTTTTTTTTTTTTGCCAAAAATGTATCTTAGTCACAATGCAATGCATCTAGGATGCACAAGTAGACTGTGCTGATTAATTTGGTTATTGACACTTGTATATCTGTGTGTGACTGAGTCTCTGAATCTGTATATGAAGTACCGCAAAGTAGCAGCTTCAGTTTTTTTCAACTACATGTTCCATTGTGCTCCATTAACATGCTCAGTCACACACAATTATATGAGTTGATATCATATAAATCAGCTTAGTCTCCTGGTGCATTCTTGTCACATTGCATTGTGACTAAGTCAATTTTTGGGGGGAAAAAAGACACCCAACGCTAACAGAGTTGCATGGGACGTAGTGGGTCACTCTCACCAGGCATCTCATGTTGCACGGCATATTGAGGCTAGATGTATGAGGACACATTTGTGCAATATAAAAAATGTTAAAGTGCTAACCATTTCTAATGAATTATACATAATAGTATTTAATAAGTGTGATAGTGTTTTACAGAAGCTATGATTTTTTTTCACAAGGACAGGAAGGGGGCATTGGTGGTGGTGGTGGTGGGGAGGTATTCAGCATGGTTCTACCCATCCTTTACCTAAATGGCTTCCAGATAATGTAGAGAATATCACAGTGACCACCATGCGATCTATAGAATAGTGCAGAGAATAAAATATAAAGAAGGGGACATTACAGTGATTTCTGTAAAAAAAGGGAATAACACAGTGACTACTATATTATATTAGGCAGCCATTAGTTAACACTATATAAAACAGAGAGAATGAAAATAAAAACAAAGAGCATTGGTAACCACAATATAATATAGAGAGTGTCAAGATGACTGCCATATAGTACATAGAGTATCAGTGAACCCCATAGAATACAGACAGCTTCAGTAACTGCCATATAATACAAAGAGCATCAGTGACTGCCATATAATGCAGAGCACATCAGTGATTGCCATACCATTCAAAGAGCTTCAGTGACCAGCATAAAATACAGATAAATGTAACTACCATAAAAAAGAATTATTTTTGATTGCCTTTTACAATAAAATTTCCTCATCAATAATATACCACTCCTCCAAACTATATTATCAACTTCAACATCATTGTTACAAACCCAATTTAAAGTTATAAGTACAATTAACCCATTTACAATAACTATCATCATAAACAAAAGAGGATAAGTCAAAGATATTGACATAACAGTCGGTATCTTTCCACACATATACAAAATAGTAATAGTCAACACATGAAATAGATTGAGACATCAAATAAGATACATAGGGGTATATTCAATTGAAGTCAAAAGCTGCCGTCTGTTGAAAAGACGGCAGTTTACAACTTTTTTTGGTCGGAAGGGGTTCCGACCTATTCAATCTAACCCCAAATTTTTCGACAAGTCGAGGAATTCGACTTGTCGAAAAGCACGTGGATCGGCGGAATAACTGCGGAATAGCTGCCGATCCGCATGCTTGTGTCGAAAACGGGGCCAAAACTCCCCTTTTTGACCATCTCAATTTGACATTAAAAAAAGTCAAAGTGAGATGGGAAGAGCGGCGCTGGAGATGAGGAGATCAGCATAGCCGGAGGATGTCACAGCCGCCACTCACAGCAGCATCCACCCAGCTCCAGCAAGCGAGACCTCGTGGAGCCAGGTGGATGCTGCCGTGAGCGGCGGCTGTGATGCGGGTACAGGAAGAGGCAGAGATGGGTGGGGGAGAGATGGGGTCGAGCAGCGCTACAGCAGTGGCTATATAGCCACTGCTGTAGCGCTGCTCTCCCCCGTCTCCCTCCCGCATCTCAATTCGATTTTTTAAAAGTCTAATTGAGATAGCATTGAATATCCCAGGTCAGATCCATTCCGACAAATGAATATCGGAATAGATCCGACTTCAATTGAATATACCCCGTAGTCTTAACATTGGAACTCAAAATGTTGCATTAAAGTGATAAGTGAAATACAATATACAGGATACATATAACATATTTTTGCTCAAACTAGTTATTCGAAGCCAGGGAGATATTAGGATAAAGCAACTGGAGGTTCACCTACAGCAATTTTAGTCAGGTACCACACAGTATTAAGTAAGCTATGGTGAAGTTGTTGCCTGACAAAGAGAGGTAATGTATCTATATATGGTTCCCACACTGTAAAGTACCGTTCCACCTTCTTTTCTTTTTGCAAAAGCGTGTGTATCCAATCCATATTAAATATAAAGTTAAGGTTGTACATAAACAGGGGTATTTGCGGGGGTGTACTATCTAACCAACCGTAGAGTATAGTTTTTCTTCCCACTGCACTTAATACGAGTTGAAAATGTTTGCTTTCGGTCGTTGTACGTTGGGCAGGGTCGATTATTCCCAGGATTGCCCATTCCGGGTTGAATGGGACATGGTTAATAAGGTTCGCTTCTGTGTATCTGCGGATAAGGTGCCAAAAATACTTAACCAAGAGGCAGGCCCACAGACAATGAAAAATGTCAGCCTACTCTTGGTGGTAATGCAAACAAGTGTGGCTTTCCGAGGTGCCCATATGATAGTGTCTGAATGGTGACAGGTAAGTGTTGTGGTATGTTTTCAGGGATAACTCCATATACATGCTGGCTGACAGGGTTTTTAGGGTAAAATAGTAGAGCCATCTCCAGAGTTGGTATCGATAGGGTCGGGAAGTGGTGCAACCATTTCGACATACCCCCCGGTGTCTTAGCATTATCTAAAATTTCTCTTAAATCATTATAATGAAATGATAAAGCTCTGCATTGAAGTGGTGGGATGGTCAGGAGGGAACCCAGAGAGTTATTCCAATCTTTTTAAAAAAATGTTGCAGTACATGTGATACATAAAACTGTAATTGCAAAAAACATCAGTGGTTAGGAACCCATCTCAGGGTGATTAGAGGTCAATTCCGTAAAAGTTAGGAGGCATTCATGGTTAGTAGAGACAGAGGAACGTAGAGAGTGGTAACATACAGAGCTTCATGTACTGAAAGGGTGAGCAGCCATGCCATCCTGGAAGTTGGGATTATGAATCAAGGGTAAGTGTAAGGAATGATATGCATTAAGGTTTTGTTTGTGGTGCAATATATGCCACAGCTGTCTAGTTGACCATAGTAATGGATTCAACCATATTGGATCCGGTATTTCTTGATCATGTAAATGAAGAAAACAAGTTAGGTTTCAGTTTGTTAAAATATTTTGTTTTAAGGATGTGTCAGTGTAAATCAGTTTTGAGAATCCAATCACGCAGGTGTCATAAAATCACTGCATTGTTATAGGTAATACCATCAGGGAAATTTATTCCGCCATTATGTTTTGATTGGTGGAGTTTTTTAAAGCAATTCTAGCTCTGACACCTTTACAGATAAACATACAAATTATCGTGTTAATAGGGAGGGAGTCTGCTTTAGTCAAAAGTATTGGTAGTGATTGGATAGGGTACAATAAGCGTGAGATTGCCACCATCTTTAGGAGATTAGCCCTGCCCAAAAAAGATAGCGTTAATCTATCCCAATATTATACATCCCCGGTGAGCATGGTGATCATCTTCTTAATATTTAGGCTATACAATAAGTTAAAATTATGATGCAGTAATATGCCCAGGTAAGGAATATGATGTGTCGCCCACATGAAAGGGAATCGCCTAGCCCATCGGGGGTGCACAACCATAGTTACCAATGTGGTCCTGAGTTTTTCCTGATGTCCTGATTTAATGCCTTGAAAGGACTGGTCATTCTGAAGGAAAAGTAATAAGGGATCTAGGGCCATATTGATTAGTAAGGGGGATAGCGGCGAGCCCTCTTGAGTGCCTCTCCACAATGGAAAAGGAGGTCCCATAATACCATTAAGAAACAAAGATGCTGAAGGACTATGGTAAAGATATTGAATTAAGCCAATGAATCCAGTGCCAAAGTTTAGCTTTTACAGTACCGCAAACAAATGCAGCCATAATACCATATCAAAAGCTTTATGTATATCAAGACTCAAAAGCATATTTGCAGTTTCAGGCATGTTATTCGCCATTGCAACTGCCATTATTGCCATTCTAATTGCTTTAATTGCTTGGCGACCCTGGACAAATCCCACTTGTTGGTCCATCAGTAGGTTGGGGAGAATCATTTGGGTATGCAAAGCCATGATTTAAGCTAATAGTATAGTCAACATTTAATAAACTGATTGGTCTATATGGCATGATTAAAGTGGGGTCTTTATTAGGCTTGGCCAAAAGAATCACGTTAGCATAATTGAAAGTAGGGTATGCTATATTGTGGTCCTGAATACTTCTGAATAACTCTAGTATAGCCATTGGGGCCAGGCGATTTACCATGGGGGAGGTTGGATATGGCTGTATTAAGATCCTCCATGGTAACGTCACCCACTAAAACATCCCTCTGTTCCGAGGTCAGTTTAGGTAATAAAGATTAATTTAAGAAAGTATCTTGTAGTGTAGCATCTACGGGTAAAGAATGGAAGAGAGCCTCAATATGCGTTTGGAATTGTGAGACAATATCCTTGGATCTAATGAGCACAGCGCCAGTAGATGGGTGTTTTAAAGAGGTAACATTGGATCTTGCTTTACATGGTTTGGAGAGAGAGGCTAATTGTTTGCCTGCCTTATTCCCCCAACGATAAAATGTCTGTTTCATGTATTCTAAGCAGTACCGAGCTTAGGTAGCCAAGTGTGTTTCAAGGAGTTGTCTAGTTTGCTTGTATATGGCCAAATTCTCCTCAGAGGGAGTCAGTGTGTATTGTAAAAATGAGTCCTGTACTGATGATTTGAGATTGTTATATTCGATTGTCGCCTCTTTCTTTTTTTGGGAAACATAACTAATGATGTGCTCCAGCATTACCGCTTTGGAAGTTTCCCAAAAAAGGGCCTGGTGTTCCCAATGCTCTAGGTTATAATCTACAAAGTGAGTCCAATGTTGCATGAGATAAGCTTTGAAATCAACCGATTGGGCAAGATAATAGAGGAATCACTAAATGCGGCAGTTAGGATGCATTTATGGATGAGAAAGGGTCAGAGGTACTGGAGCATGATCTGAGATAAGGATATCAACTTGCTGAATGATCATCAATAGGTCATCTGAGATACAAATCTTATCTATTCTTGAGAGAGAGCCATGGGCTAGGGATAAATGCATATGGATCTTTTCCAATGGGTCTGAAAGGTTTAAGTCATGTCTAAAGGTAGTTAGGTGGCAGTGCATTGTGCCTACAAGTCCTAGAGGATAGGGGGATTTGTCATGGGAAAGATCTTCCACCATATTAAAGTCCCCACCAAGTATTAAAGGGTAATTGTACCGGCTTTGCAAAAAATGTACTAGGTCTTGAAGGAAATGGTGTGTGTTCAGGTTTGAGGCATAGATACTGACAAGGGTATAATTAGTTAGGTATAATTCAAGAGCCATGATAATGTAGCGGCCCTCAGATTCTATAATTTGGAAAAGGATAGATAACGGTAGTCCCTTTTTAAAAAGAATAGCTACCCCTCGTGCCTTACATCTAAATGGGGCCGAGACGCATGTGCCAATCCAGGCAGCTCTTAATCAGTTCTCCTTGGAAGAGACCTAAAGTGTCTCTTGAAGGTATACTATGTCGGGATGAAAGCATTTAAGGTGACTAACTACTCTTTTACCCTTAATAGGCATATTGAGCCCACCACAATTCCAGGACAGGATTTGTAAAGGATTCAGGGGGAGGGAGGTAACAGGATTAGGGGATGGGGATGACATGGCTACTTACCCTCCCGGAGGGGGAGATCAGGTAGCAGATGAGGTTCAATGCATTGAAAGGATGTTGAAGGAGTGTAGTGGATACTGTTTCTCCGAGGCTTCAGAGCACAATGAAAAGACAACAAAATTAATACATACAATTTAAAGAAACAAGATAAAGACAGTAAAAAAAATTAAAAGGTTTGTGAGTAAAACCTCAAAACTATTTTTTTTTTACAATTTTACTAACCACCAAACTGAGTGTGGCACCATCTATTATATAGAAGTGCACAGAGAAGAAAAAACAATAATATCAAAGAGAAAATTTTAAAAGAAAGAAGGCATGCAACCTTCTGAGGGTATTAGAAACAAATGGTCAGCCTACCTGTAATGGGAGCTATCGCTAATCCAGAGTCAAAACTTTGAGAGGTGTACTCAACTTGTGGAGCCATGAAACAGGTCTTTGGCACTTTAGGATAATTTAAGAATAAATGAGTGTTGCTCCGCAGGACCCTCAGTTTGGCTGGATACAGTAGGGCAAAACGGACATTGTTATTATGCAAGTAGGTAGAAATCTTAGAAAATTCCCAACGTTTCTGGGATACCATGGCTAAGAAATCGTTGCTACCCTTAATTATCAGTTTCCCATATCTGTGGTAGGTAGATAAGATAGTCTCCTTAGTTCTGTAGTCCAGGTAACATGCTAGTACCAGTCAGGAATGACGTCTAGCTCCATCCCGGAGTAGGCCAACCCTATGTGCTCTTTCAATGTACGGGAGATCAAAGTCAGTCAAGATACCTAGGGCTGACAGCAGATCAGTAGTAAGGAGGGTAATTAGGTTTGGCCAAGTTACAGACTCAGGGATCCCCACAAACCGAAGGTTATTTTGGCAGAATCTGTTTTCAAGGTCATCCACCATCTCCAACAACTGTTGAGTTAACTTATCATGGAACTTTCATTCGGATTGACAGGACTGAACTTGGTCCTCAACATTCCCCAACCATGTCTCAATGCCACTATGTGGAAGGCATAAGAATCAAAGCAGGCCAGGCCAGCCTCTAACTCATTTGGGACTCTTGAACCTTTTGTCTATGAGGGGCATTAGAAAGTCTGAAATCTCCTTTGCAGTGAGAGGAGTTGGTCTTTCCCCATGAGTCTCCAAGGAGCCAGGGTCAGAATGATTCAGAGAGGATGGGGTTGACTTTTGAGAGGGAGCCTTATTTTTATCAGTTTTGTTAAAGAAGGTGGTGTGTTTAGGAGGCATGGCCTTATCAGCAAATGCATCCATACCCTTGGAGAAAATATTGTTTGTTTTGTTGCAGAGGCAAGCAATAACAAATGTCCGTAGTATACAGTAAAGGGGTAGTCGGGTAGAGGTGTGAGGTGTGGTGCTTCTGGACTGGCTGAGCTGGATGGCCTTAGTGTGGCATACCTTTACATTCTATTAACGCTTTTCACTTATTAATTTTTTAACACTATTTCTCTATTTTAATTGCATTTCATTTTTGTATCACTTTCTCTATAGCTTCGGCTTCCTAAATACTAATTTATTAACACTATAGTTTTTTCACTGGTATGCTACGCTGGGCTTTCTGGCTTATGCTGGTGTTTTGGGGTGCCACACCCTGCACCTAGATATAGCGCTAGGGACCCCAAATATACAGAGACGCCGTGATGCGGCTTTGGGGCTTATTCACACATATGTGCAATATGTGTAACGAAGATCTCTGAATTATATTATTATGTGGAATTTATATCTGGTTACGGTTATCATTCAGGGTGCTGGGGGAAACAAATGCCTTTTTTTCTTGCATAAAGATGCAGACACAGCTGCGACAAAACATGCAGCTGGGGTCACATCTGCATGCAACTCAGAATCAGCCCCATAACATCTTATGAGAGGAGAACAGCATTAAACAAAGGGTTTGGACCAACACTTTATATTGAACATATTTCTTAGGTTGAAAAATGAAAACACGTCATTCCGTGTTTGGAAGGCATCAACATGATAAACACTAAACAGCCATTCACCCTGCATTATTCAGGTGAATACATAAAACAGTATCTCACTATAATTGTGTAGAATGCTTTATAAGTTGTACTATATTTATGCTACAATCTTGACAAATGTAATAATATTAACATGACCTGACCAACACATATTTGGATGTAATAACAGGGTAATGACAAACAAACTCTGCATCAAATAATGTTTAAATTGTCCCATGTTTACATCCACAGGTTTATCACAAAGATGATTTTAAAATAGCAGCCTGCCTAGAACTGTATGAGAGTTGGTGTCACAGGGGTTTATTTAATAAGCAGCAGCTCTCAGAAGCTAAGGGAAACAGCCATAGCTTAAATCCACATATATTGTATTAAAATGTGCAATTAGCATAATATTTTAAAATCAAGGCGACTTACCCAGCAACCATCGCCCTGGCATTGTACCACCTCAGAAATTGCTGACAGGTATGAATTGATGAGGATATAGGAATTGTTTGCACAATCATGAAGTAGGCCTGATGGTCTACTTTCTTATGGTATGAAAATCACTACCTGACTAACGAGACCAAGGAGGCAAAATTAGAGCAACCATAACAGTTTTTGAGATACTCGTTGATTCTTCCATGGTCAGTAAAACATCAGTGCATTGCTGCTGGCAAGGTCAAACAGATGGTCCATCTTAACCATTCCAATATAATGATGCTGTATGACCTTATCAAGACTCATCTTGAGCTAAACACTGCATTTTTCACATGCTGTATCTGGCTTGAACAAGCTGCTATATGCTTTGCATTTTTTGCCACTGGCTCATTTCAGTCAGTGCCTGTGAAAGTCATGGGCATATTGCAGCCTTAATTTATCATGCACCTCATTAGGTGATTTCAGCACTCATCCCCCCAGCAACACCTACATCTGCTTTAAAAGCCAGGAGTCACAGTGGCATGATGTTATATTAGCTTTCTATAGTCTCACAAACATGCATAATGTCCTGCGAGTTATTGCACCACACAAATAGTGCAGAGACCACCCATGAATAGTGCACACCTACATATTATTAGCATATCATTGAATAGCTATGATTCCTATATCCAGAGTGTACCACATGATTGTGTTTCTTTTATCGGCACCATAAGTGAAGTACCAGACAATAAAATGCATTTTAGAAGTTTAAATCTCCTCTCTGTTATTAAGGCCTAATTCAGAGTTGATCGCAGCAGCAAATTTGTTAGCAGTTGGACAAAACCATGGGGGTAATTCCAAGTTGATCGCAGCAGGATTTTTGTTAGCAATTGGGCAAAACCATGTACACTGCAGGGGAGGCAGATATAACATGTGCAGAGAGAGTTAGATTTGGGTGTGGTGTGTTCAATCTGCAATCTAATTTGCAGTGTAAAAATAAAGCAGCCAGTATTTACCCTGCACAGAAATAAAATAACCCACCCAAATCTAACTCTTTCTGCACATGTTATATCTGCCTCCCCTGCAGTGCACATGGTTTTGCCCAATTGCTATAAAAAATCCTGCTGCGATCAACTAGGAATTACCCCCCATATGCACTGCAGGGTGGGCAGATATAACATGTGCAGAGAGAGTTAGATTTGGGTGGGGTGTGTTCAAACTGAAATCTAAATTGCAGTGTAAAAATAAAGCACCAGTATTTACCCTGCAAAAAACCCAAATCTAACTCTCTCTGTACATGTTATATCTGCCACACCTGCAGTCCACATGGTTTTGCCCAACTGCTAACAAATTTGCTACTGCAATCAACTCTGAATGACCCCCTTTGGGGGTCATTCCGAGTTGATCGTAGCTGTGCTAAATTTAGCACAGCCACGATCATCTTCCCTGATATGCGGGGGGATGCCCAGCAGAGGGCTAGTCCGTCCCGCATGTCAGTCCAGATTCCCCCCCCCACCGCACAAGTACAAAAGCATCGCACAGCGTACTTGTGGAGTAACTACCGGCCAGCACCTGCTGGCTGGCCAGGAGTAGATCATAGCTGCCCCTGGTCGTAGCGAATGCGGGTGACGTCACGTAGCCGCTGCGGCCGCCCCCGCATGGTCCAGCGTTGGCCAGACCGCGCCCCCATAATGGTAGCCAAACGCCGCCGTGCTGGGGATCAACTGCCTTTGATTGTCCGGCATGCGCCGACGCACTGCAGCGCCAGCGCATGTGCAGTTCTGACCCGATCGCTGTGATAAACTGCAGCAAATGATCTGGTCGGAATGATCCCCTTAGTCTGTTATTTTGCTGATTTATCTGTCAGTTTTCTGTCAATTTTTGGTCGATTTTCAAACCAACCATTAGTAAATCCGGGGATCCACTGTTGTCTATGTAAAATTACCAATGCTTTGCGTATGTACTGTTTTTGTCGGGAATCAGATTTATAGACGTTTTTACAGTTGGTTTTGCCTTTAGTGAATCTCTGCTTTGCAAAACTTACTGAAACTTGACTACAAATTGGTCCCAATCACAAAACCAAACAAAATTAACCTTTTGTAAATATACCCTGAGGAGTTAACAATAGAAACTGCATTGTTATAGGACATCCTGAAAAAAAAATACAGCTTTGTATCATAAAGGTGCAACACTTGTTATTTGAGATAAAGTTTCTTTGATAATATAGTTTTGCATTTTAGTATTATTTAAAGCATTTAAAGAACATAAGATTTGCTTTTATGACACTTATATTAGATCTAATATATATTGATGGCAACATTTGAAATATAGCAGTACCAGATGTATTTGTTATGATAAATGATACATTTTAATGTTTTTTTGGCAAATAACCTTTTACCCCATAATTGACATATAGTACTATATGTTCATGAACATCTATCATCACAAAGCAATATATATGACACAAAAAAAGTAGTAGTTACAATGTTTATATAACATTTCTGCACACCTGTATCCTTGCAAATGCAATCACTGTACAGTTATTGAGGTGGAAAAGATGGAATGGAAATTTTGTAATTTGCAAATACACAGGAAGACACATTTCCTAGTAAAAAGCATACATTCAACATTAAGCATATAAATCACCCTCCCCCCAAAAAAATAAAAATAAAACACACACACACACACACACACACACACACACACACACACACACACACACTTAAAATAATACAGTATCTGGTCCTGTTTTTACTGTAATGGGGAGCAAACTGAACTGTCTAATGCATTGGTTGGCTGGCTATTTTGGAGCATGATGTCCATTTACTAATATATATTTTTTTAAAGCAGAATACTTACAGTAGGGCTGTTAAACTACAGATGGTTAGAGGTATATTTACTAAAGTGTGGATTCTTCAAAGTGGAGTTGTTACCAATAACAACCAATCAGATTAAACAGCATACTTATCATATATCTAGTACCTTCTGGAAGATAATAGATATAATCTGATCTTAAAACTCATCTAATTGATAGAATCTGATCTTAAAACTCATCTAAAAACCTACACTTTAGTAAATATACCCGTTAGTGTGTTGGCAACTGTGTGTTTTTACCAGAGCAGGTAATATAGGTCTCCAGTAGGGGGAAGTACATTTCAAGGCCAATTCTGAGCAATGTCATTAAAAAGTCACCCATGTTATAAATGACTGCGGAATGAGGAAACCAGGGGCATACATAAAACTCGGCAATGTAGTAGGGTGCAAGTTGTAAACTCACGACCAAAACATTACCGGAAAAACAAAACAAAAAAACAGACCAGCTTTTGGCTGGCGAGTTTGATAAGAAGCATGCACGTATCAGCAAGTTCTGTGCATACTTCTGTCTGTAAAAGTTAAGAAAGAGTAAAAAAGCATATCCAGCCCCGTGATCTTTGATCCGGCCTAGTTGAAAAAAAATTAATGAGATATCCCTGTATTTTAACAACCAGCACTGGGCTCTTGACCTGGTCCAGGTTTCAAAATATGAGGAAAAAAAGATATAGGGGTCCCCCGTATATATTTTTTTAAAACAAGCACCAGGCTCCACTAGCCAGGGAGGTAATGCCACAGCCGAGGAACATGTTTATATTATGTCCTGTCAGCCGTAGCATTACCGCCCCAACATGGATTCCTGGGGGAGTGGGGACCCCCAATACAGGGGTCCCCCCTCTTAGGGCACAAAAGGCCAGGACTGAAGCCCAGGTTTATCACCGGCATCCCTTAGTGGTGGATGCAGAGTTGATAGCTTTTAACTGTAATAAATATAAATAATATTGTCTTTTACAGGTGTAACTACAGGTCCCAGGAAGTCTAGCCTGCATCCTGGTACTAGAAGAACCACAAGAATCAGCATGCAGGCATTAAAGGGCACGCTGGTACCTCTAGTCCCCATGTAAAATAAATATTAAAATAAAGACAGTACACACATACCATGAAAGTAAATGTTTATTTACTCAGACCCTATTACATCTCGCCAATTATTTTTAAATATTAATAATTATATAAACAGAAGGGCATAGCACAGTGGTTCCCAAGAATATCAGATTTTTTTATTCACAGCACCCCTAAGTCAATAGTTTCTTATTAAGAAAATTTGGGAAAAATATAAAATTAAGTAAATTGTGTTTATATGTCATCCTTAGGTTCAATATTGTGGTGAGTCACATGATTTGCTCTGTATGTCCAAATATTTTAGGATTGACAGCCACTAGAACTGGTTTTGCCTGTTACCTTGACCATAAATGATTTGTTTGGTCCTGGGCCACCAATCCAAGGCACCCCTGCAAGTGTCCCAAGACACCCCAGGGTGCCCAGGCACACAGTTTTAGAATCACTGTCATAGTGACTAACCAGCTGTTCAGCATAAGACAAATAAACTACAGTCTAACTATTGCAAGACCACACCATATTCTACGAGACACCATAAAGGCTCCATTTCATCATTATCCTGTACTCAACAATGAAATATTACTAATTAATCCAAATATACATGCGTATAAATCTTTTTATCCTAACACCACATTTTCTCCCATAAGCAAGCCTATTATGACAAATACTGTACATTGGGGTCATTCTTTTCACCCAATTTTACACAAATATAACTTACTGCATTGAAAGACACATCAGCTTGTCAGTAGATATGCTGTAAGATAATTTTTTTTATAAAATAATGCAACATATTCATCCTTTTCAGCAATTAACATTTCTGTTTTGTAGAAATTTGATGAATCCTAACCTTGACCGTAGAATGATTAGACAATCATGGTCTGGACCCAGCAGTAGTCATACAGTTGCCATGTTTTTGTACATTAGGGATCACAGCTAACAACCACTTCCCACTAACACTTAATAAATACCCCCATATGGTCACTTTCTGTCAATCACTTTGCGAAGGAATTCTTATTGCATGTGTATTTGCAATGGCACCTTGACACATGCACAATGCGAACACAACATAATCACAGTCGGCCAATAATAGTTTAGCTCCGTTGAACATCAGCTTTGCATAGTTCTATGAATCAGGTTCATAGTTTTTATTGCTTCTGGAATCAGGTTACACTATAATTAGTAACTTATGCAAATTGTACAATCTGCTCCAGTGACCTTTCTAAATATGTAGTAAAATTGCAGATACCTTGTTGTTTGAACATAAATCAATTGCTCTTTGAATCATTCATGAGAAAAAATAGACTAGTCTGATGTGATGAACAGGTCTCTGTGCCCCCCTGTGGTCCTTGCCCAGCCACAGCAGCAAGTCATCAGCTCGTTCCCCTGCATTTAGCTGTCTTGACCATGATCTTCTCCTACATGGTGACTGCTCCTGGATGTGTGCTGAGAAATTTCCTGGATAAGGACACCTGACATTTCAGCAAGCTACAACCCCTCAATGAGTCAGATCTGACAACTTCAACCAAAAAAATGGAGAAAACCACTTAACCAGCGCTTCCGTTCGTTCAATAATTCACTTAATTCTCATCAGATCATCCCTGTCATTTGTATATGTAACAAAGAAATGGGAAAGAGAATATAGTGTAATACAGTATTTAATTTACAGACAACATAAAAAATGTATAAAATCCAATGGTCTGTGCAAATGGCATATTATTTAGACAAGGTAGGTCTTCCAGTCAATTTATGCAATGGAGGTTTACCAGATAAGGTGGAACTGTGGTTTAGACAGTTCAAAAACAGCTCGTATGGTAAAGTGGGAATCCCGGGAACACCACTCGCAACCGTCCTGGCTGCTGAATCTAACAGGGTTTCTACCAAAGTGTCAAAACTGGAATGCCTCCTCCACCAACGCGTTTCCTCCCCTACTGGGGTCTTTATCAAGGTGTCACCTCAGGTATCACCCAGCTGACACGGCCCACCCCCGCAATGGCCTGGACAAACCTGCATTGACCGGACCGGGTCCCACCAACGGCATTCTAACGCCGTGGCACACTCCCTCCCACCCCGCTACCACCTCTGTCTGTCAATCATGCAGAGGTGATCGCAGCCCAGAGATGCTCTTAGCATCTCACTGAGCTCTCGGGGTGCACGTGCGCACTCCACAAGGGGATTCAGACTGCGATCGCCCAGTCTGAATTACCCCCATTATCCACTGAAAGAAATAATTATCAGGAACTGATTTGATAAGCACAATATTATTGTATTTCTGGTACACTGATATACAATTGTTATTTATATGTCATATTAAATGCACTATGGGCCTAATTCAGACCTGATCGTAGCAGCAAAATTGTTAGCAGATGGGCAAAACCATGGGGGTAATTCTGAGTTGATTTCAGCACCAAGTTTGTTAGCAATTGGGCCACACCCAAGTCTAACCCTCTCTGCACATGTTATATCTGCCCCCCCCCCCTGCAAAGTGCACATGTTTTGACAATCTGTTAACAAATTTGCTACTACGATCAGGTCTGAATTAGGCCCGATGGGGCTAATTCAGACCTGATCGCTGCTATGCGTTTTCGCACAGTGGGTGATCAGGTCTGAACTGCGCATGCGCAGTTGCCGCAGTGCGCCGGTGCATGCCAGAGATGCTATCAGCATCTCAGCCCAGGGATCGCTTCTGCCTGATTGACAGGCAGAGGTGCTCTATGGGCGGGTGGGGGCAGGCCGGCGACATTGGGCCGCCAATTTGGTGGCACGGTCTGGGCAACGCAGGTGTGCCCAGACCATGCAGGGGGCGGGCCGCGGTGGCTATGTGACATCACACACAGCCACTGCAACCCAGAGAGTGATGGGTAGCTCCCTGCTAGTGCGCCGTGCAATGCTTTTGTACCTGTGTGGCAGGGGGAGGGACAGACATGCAAGCGGACTAGCCCTGTGCTGGGCATCCCCCCCGCATGTCAGGGTGGCTGATCGTAGCCATGCTAAATTTTGACCGCCCACTACGGTCAGGTCTGAATTAGGCCCCATGTTTGGTTTCCCCGGTCTCCTTCATCTTTTTACATAAATTCTGGTACAGTGAATTTGTTCTTTCAAGGGAACTGCCATTTTGTTTATTGTTTTTTGAACAACTGTCACTAAGACCTGCTGTATTACATAGCCTACTTCTTTATGCACATGGTAAATATTATTAGTTACAGTATATACTGAAACCCCTTTGCTACTATGGAAAAATATAGAGGATTAGTACAGTCCTTCACAATTACATAAAAAAATGCAATTATATAAATAGTTTAACAATAACTATTCACAGATTTCCACTTGTTTATCTCAATCCCTATTGCAGCTTCATTGAATATTATACTTACCTGTATATCCATATATACATATATATGTAGCGTTAATGCTGGTGGATAATAGCAGATTGTGATGAATCATTTATAAAGGAAAGCAGATTCTGAGTCACCTTTCCTATTTAATTATTTATATTAAAATGTCTTAAAATACATTTTAAAGTACTGATATCTACAAAATATTGGTATTTTTATTAATGGTAAATAATAATTGTTACATTAGTTTAAAGCCTATTATGACATACACCACCTAGTAATGAGCAATATTTTCTAAACTGTGCAGCAAATATTCCTCTTGTTTCCTATTTGTATGTGAAATTCAATAATCCTGGTCTGACAATAATATACAAGTAAAATAAAGTGCCCTTCATCATCAATGTTCTATTTATAAACTATGAAATCTACAAAATGCAAATTTACATACAGTATAAAGTGGGGAATGACAATGAAAAGCAAAACTGGAAGACTACATTGTCCAAGATTTTTTAATGAAAACATTTGTAGATAATTGTGGAATTGTTAACTTTGCAGTTTTTATAACTATAAAATTCTCATTTTGGCTTACTTTTGAAGCGAGGGACTTGCCTGTTAGTATTACCTCCAAACTGTTACCTCATTAAAGAAGCTGCTTTCTGAACTTTATTTCTCTAGCATCCATAAGGGACACATTAGTACGATGGGTATAGACGGGGTCCAAAGGAGCAAGTGCACTTTGAATTTCTTCTACTGGGTGTGCTGGCTCCTCCCCTCTATGCACCCTCCCACAGGCAGTTTCGAAAAAGGTGCCCTCAGGAGAGGATGCACAACTCTGCTAGCTAAAGAGATTTTCTTCTTTTTATTGTAAACTTTTGTTTATTTCAGTATGCTGTTTGGGCAGCAGCATACCTGCGCCGAGGGAGTTAGGGGGGAGACTGCGCATTAGCTGTCACAACCTCAGCACGCCGCACACCCCTAACAAATGCCTGAAGGTGAACATCAGTGGTGAGTACAAACTGGGGGCCCCACTAGGGGGTCCCCCGGTTCATGGTGCAGCTGTCACACAGGTAAGGCTTACGGGTCCCTCCTGGGGGGACCTGCTATAGCCCCTGTGTAAAACTGGCTAGAGGTGGGCTGAACTAAGCATTCACATGAGGTTACAGCATGTTTTGGAGACATGGCCAGTATAAATATATTCAGTAGCTCCATCGCCATTAGGGGGGCGGAGCTACATCTGAGCGAGCTCAGCTGCCTTTTGGCACCTTCCTCTGCATAAGCAGCAGCAGCAGCCTCATACAGCTCCTCCGAACTCTGACACACGCTGGATCACTGGTACCGGGTGTAGTTGATTGGGAGAGCCGTTATTTGTGAGGGGAAATTGTTGTAAACAAACAGTTTTTCTGGATATAGAAATGCTGACAGCCTCACTGGGGTTCTCTAGCATTGGGTGTGCTGGTGTCTTCTCTTCCTCTGTGTCTCCTCTCACATGCAATAGGGCAGGCTTGCATTGAAAAACGGTCTGTTTTGTATGTGTATTGTTATGTGTTACTTTTCATCTTGGTAAAACACAAATTATGCTGTATATGTAACACCAGATTCTACCCACTCTCATCTGGTTCCATTTCATGTGAGCAGTGTAGTCAGTCCTCACAAAACATTGAGGAGAATGTGGGCGAGGGTCACAAGCCTTCCTGGCAGGGTGCGATCAAAACTATGATGTCTAATATGTCATCTCAGCAAATGCCCACAAAACACAAGAACTGCAACTAGCAGTAGCAGATCTAGCTGCCAGGGCTGATGTTCCCCATCCCCCGTTCTCTTCTGCAGGTCAACATAAACATGCTTTACCTGCACTTCTATCAGTTACTGATGATGATATACAGGATGCTGGGAACGATGTGGATCCCATTAGTGCAGATTCCACTCCTACACAGGGTATTGAACCCCTCCTTTTAGCTATAAGGGATGTGCTAAAGCTCCCCCTAGAGGACGCTGCAAATCATCAGTCGTTTTTCCTCCCTCAAGACAAACTGACTGTCACATTTCCTGATTATAAAGAATTAGATGATTTATTTAAGCTAGCCTGGAAAAAAACAGATAAGAAATATCAGGTGTCAAAACGGTTTTGGCATACATTTCATTGTGCCCCTGAGGGCAGAAAGTTCTGGGTTGAATCTCCGACTGTAGATGTCTCAGTCTCTCACCTCTCTAAGAAGGCGGTACTCCTGGCTCCGGGCTCCTTTACAGTGAAGGACCCGGGGATAGAAAATTTGAGACCACACTGAAATCTATCTACATTGCTGCAGGTATATCTCAAAGAACAGTCATTGCAGGTTGGTAGAAATTGGTGTTTCCCAGCACAAAATAAGTCAAAATAAATGATTATAATGATTATTCTGAGTATATATAGTGTAAAATTGAATTTTATTAAAAAAATGTAATTTTATATAACTATATATAGTGCAATATATGAAGAAGAAATCTTCTAAAAATGTATACAAGTAATGCTCAGGATGGAAATGCATGCAAATTATGCTATAAAAAATGCTGAGGGATGCAATGTGTTTAAATGTAATAAATCAACCTATTACCGGTAAACAGTAGACAAACTACATAAAACACAAAATGAATACGCAAGACATATAAATGCACCAATATGGTATGTAGAAAAAGTGAAAGGTCAAGTCCGTACAGGTACCGTCTATTACCATTAAAATATGGCACATAAAGAGGCTGATTTAGCATGTGCAAAAACAGGAGGTGTACTAATTAGCGGCTTATTCCCTCTGTTAATGTAATAAATAGCTGCAAGTTGCTGGATGACACATGCAATTCATTCCTGGGCTACTCAAATACAGGAGGGTCTCTTGGGGGATATGACCCTGGTTTCTTCGGTAACTTTCCTAAAACACATTCAGGACATGGCAAGAGTCCTCTGTGACTCCCTAAAAGAGATTGGCAATATTAATGCTAGAACCACTGCTATGGCTGTGTCAGCACGCAGAGCCAAATGGTTAGTCGGTGGATTGCAGAAACTGACTCCAAACGCAATGTGGAATCTCTTCCCTTTTTGGGTGAATGGCTCTTCGGAGGTGAATTGGACGCATGGATCTCCAAAGTTACTGCTGGGAAATCCATGTTTCTTCCATTGGGGGCTCCGCCTGCTAGATGTACCTACCCGGGACCATCTACTTAGTCCTTTTGGTCCACCAGATTTTGATCTAGGGCCAGCGGTGCATCCAATGCAGCTAGAAGCACCAGAGGTAAACCTAAGAAGCCAGCCATTGCCGGCTCTCAGGAACAGAGCACCAGTTCAGCTTCCGCAAAAACCTCAGCATGCCAGTGCCTACCCACCCCAGGAGGATCTCGAGGTGGGAGCTCAGTTACGTCACTTCAGCCACATCTGGTACAGTTCCTACCAGGATGCCTGGGTAAGGGACCTTATTCCTCAGGGTTACAATTTGAACGATTGTTCAAATCATGCTTACCAGCTTTGGAAAATATGCGTGTTACTCTACTACTGGCAATCACAAAGTTGGTCCAGTCCCAAGACATTGTTCCAGTACCCTTGCAACAGCAAGGGCAAGGTTCCTAATCCTACTCCAGTCTGTTTGTAGTGCCAAAAAAGACGGGTCTGTGTGGCCAATTTTGAAGCTTCAAATTCAATCTTTTCAATCTTTTCAAATTCAAGATGAAATCTTTGAGAGCAGTGATCACAGGCCTGGAACAACAGGAATTCCTAGTGTCCCTGGATATCAAGGACACTTATCTCCATATCCCAATTTGGCCTCCTCATCAGGCCTATCTGAGGTTCGCCCTGCTGAATGATCACTACTAGTACCCTTCGGCCTGTCTACAGCTCTGAGGGTGTTAACAAAGGTGATACAGAAATGATGTTCCAGCTCAGAGTCCAGGAGGTCAACGTGGTCCCTTACCTGGACGTTCCCCTGATAAAAGCGAGTTCCAGGGAGCGTCTACTGCTCCATATAGAGCGCACTATCCACCTTCTGTCACACCACGGGTGGATCCTCAATCTATAGAAGTCCCACCTGGAGCCATCTCAGCGGCTCCTGTTTCTGGGAATGCTACTGGATACTGTAGCGTAGAAAGTGTTCCTCCCAGAGGACAAAGTGAGAACTCTCCAGGAAATGGTTCACATGGTTCTCTGACCAACTCAAGTATCCATTCATATTTGCATAAGATTGTTGGGAAAGATGGTAGCCTTGTACAAGGCCATTTAATATAAAAGGTTCCATGCCAGACCCTTTCAATTGGACATCCTGAACAAGTGGTCTGGTTCCCATCTTCAGATGCAACCGGTTATTCAACTGTCATCACAGGCCAGGATTTCACTTCCGTGTTGGCTGCAATCTTCCAATCTCCAGGATGGTCAATGCTTTGGGATTCAGGATTGGATCCTGCTCACGACAGATGCGAGTCTGAGGGATGGGGAGCTGTCACCCAAGGGATGCAGTTCAAGGGCAGCTGGTCTGCCCAAGAGGCCCTACTTCCGATCAACATCCTGGAACTTTGGGCTATCTACAATGGTCTGATTCAGGTCTCCCTTCTGCTCAAGTATTTCCGGTACAGTCGGACAACGCCACGGCTGTGGCGTACATCAATCAACAAGGAGGGACAAAAAGCTGGGCCTGCATGCGAGAAGTATCAACTGTCTGCAATCTTCATTCCGGGAGAGGACAACTGGGAATCAGACTTCCTGAGTCGTCACGATCTCCACCCAGAGGAGTGGGGCCTAAATCCTCAGGTGTTTCAACAGATCATCGACAGGTGGGGTTGCCCCCAGATTGACATGATGGCGTCTCGCCTCAACAAGAAACTTTAAAGTTGTATTTAGAGAATTGGCTATTTAAGCCGGTGCTAAGCTATAAAGACATGACCTGAATCTGCTCGTATGTTCAGTAATGGTTTCCTGTCAGATGCTTTCCCGATCTCTAATGGCACATGACAAGGATGCCCTCTTTTTACCCTATTTTTATTTGGCTTTAGCAGTTAAGTTTCGTCTGCAGCATTCCCCACAGTTTGTCTAAGTACCAGTTTCCATAAATTATGTGTATTTGCAGATAATGTCCTCCTTTTTGCCACTGATCCCCTTACCACACTCCCTCATTTACACACTATACTATATAGTTATAGCAAGTCTTCTAATTATAAACTTAACACATCTAAGACAAATGCCCTGCCATTAATCTCATGGACTCTATTCTGACTCTTCCTATCTATATAACTGGCAGACTGCTTCGATTCGATATCTGGGTACTCATATACTCCCCAGTACTACCTCTGTATTTGAGGTGAATTTGTCTCTTCACATCAATTCCTTATTATCTTTATCCAAATCCTGGATTTCCTATGACATTTCCTGGTTAGGGCACTGAGCATAGGAGTTTATATAATGGGTGCAATGTGTGCGGTGCACACGGGCCCCTTGGTCCAGGCAGTGCCCACACTGCACACACTGCACTCATATAATATACTTACCCCTGCAGAGGCCTTGCAGTGCAGGCACAAGTCACTTGGAAAATAGCAGACGTGGACATTTCCAAGTGATTTGCACATGTGCACTAGAGATGTCCCCAGGAACAAGGCATGGGTGTCATGTTCCTGGAGACCTGCGCATGCACAGTTGACTCTGGCATTATGCCAGTGTCTACTAGCTGCCGGAGAGGAGAGGGCCCATGACAGAGATTTCACGAGGGTCCCCTCCTCTCTGAAAATGCCCCTGTCGCTAAGCAGCATTAAAAATGTCTCTCCTATCCAAATGAATGTACCTTTTCTGCACAATTCCTTACAGTTTTCCTAAAAAGCACTCGGATAAATGCAGTTTTACAGTATCTTAACTAACTACATATGGTTAACCCATCCTCTTAAATTGGTGCACTCTAGAATGGTTCTCCCTAAGGCTAGAGGAGGTTTAAATCTTCCTGATCTTCCACTTTATCGGGAGGCTTGTCTCTAAGTGCAAATTAAAGCTTAAATGGCAAAGAGCCCAGACTTTGGAAGGACTTATCTGGAAATATTAGCCTGTTCAGCCTCCCTTCATGTATGGGATAGGTTATTCGTTAGATTACCTATTTTTCCCTTAATTTTTCTATACTCTCTCTGCATGCATTACTCAAACTCATCACCAACCTTAATCTTTCACGGTGGTATGCTTGCAGTTTGAGGTCCTTAGGTGATGTACTGGATGGGTCTGTATGGCTTTCATTTTCATGCTTGCAGGAATATTATTCTCTTCCTCAATCTAAATTGCTCCATCATTTTCAAATACAACATTTGTGAAATAGTTTCCCCTGTCCTAAGGGGCCTCCCTGCCCACTTATACTTTCTGTCATTGCTCTTTTGACCCAGAAGGGTACTAAATGGGATATATCTTTCTAATACAAAATCCTTGTGGATCTACTGCCTATCTCCAAATCCAATGCTCAGAAGTGATGAGAGGTGGATTAAGGTTTCTCATTCTCTGATAGACGATAAAGTAAGATTTATTTGACCTCTTATAGTATGTCACGATGGTTGATCCACTCCAAAATGCATATTAAATTATTACACAGGTTATATCTAACCCCAGTTAGGCTTCCTGCTCAAAATTTGGCTGGTGTCTCTGCGATGAAGTAGGCTATACATTCCACACTTTTTGGTCTTGTACGCTCTTTTATACTTACCGGGCAGAGGTGTTTCAATTGATTAATAAAGTGTTGACTCACTCTTTCACACTATCCTTTGCTCTAGCTTTATTAAATGTATGTCCTGATATGATTTTGCATCATCATCGCTATGTACTCAGTCATATCTGTATAGCCGCATGTGCCACATTAGCCCAATTTTGGAAACAGAGCACACACGTGCCCTTCTAAAAGCTAACAACGTAGTTCACTTCCATTTTGTTATGGCGTTTAGGCCTTATTCATTCTTGGCCTCCTCCTCACTTGTTTGTTGAATGAGTTGACATGAATTCATTACAGAGGGTGAAGGGGTTCACTATATCACTCAGATTTCCCAGACTGTCCCTCTACAATTTAGCTTATATGAGGCAGAGTCATCTCCCTAATGATATGTTCCAAGTTTTCCAGTTTAATACTGTCCATTCAGTGTAATGTCTCCATTTTACCTTTGTATGAATGTTTTATAATTTATCTGACTGATATTTACTGTTGTCATTGTGTTTACATGTCCTATGTTGATATGTCTCAAACCTTATGGCTTTGTTCCCTTCCTCCCTTTTCTCTATATCTTTCTGTCCAACAATTGATGTTTAAAATAATAATAATAATAATAATAACAAGAAGAAGAAGAAGAATGTTTTAGTCAGAGGTCATTTAACCTATCAGTACATTTTTGGAATGTGTAGGTAGTTATATTGACTACTTTCCTGCTCTGTATTAGCTTGTCTTTAATAATTCAACAATTGTACCTGCCCACTGACTACAATGGTTCGTATTAGTATTGAATTGCAATATTAAAATATATATAAAAGTTATTAATATCTAGAGTATTTATGTATTTGTTTTACCTTTTTGTATTTCAAGAATATTTTTCTGTGTTAATCCCATAGAAAATCACAGTATGAGCTGTAAATGAAAAAAAGCATTCTATAGTAATTAATAATTGTAAAACACTGTAATACTGAAGGTTTTGCGGAAAACTGAGCACACACAAACATTTGGGATCTTTTATAAGCAAAGTCCCAGTTCGAAACACTTGGGATTCTGACTAAAATCGAGTCTTGCAAGGTTGGAACTCAGATCTTAATACCAGATCTAGAGTTTTGGATTGTATTTCAGGTGCCATTTCACATAGTAGAATGTATGGTGAAGTGGACAGAAATGACTGGGGATAAATGTTACTGATGTTAATAATAAAGTAGGGAAAAATGAGAGGTGTGCGGTAGGCACTTTTCGTGTTTTGTGTTTTGTTTTTGGTTCTAATTCACCACTCATGTTTTGGTTTTGGGTTGGTTTTGCCAAAACCACCCTTTCGTGTTTTGGTTTTGGATATAGATGATTTTTGAAAAAAACATAAAAAAAGCTAAAATCACAAAATTTGGGGGTAATTTTGATCCTACGGTATTATTAACCTCAATAACATTCATTTCCACTCGTTTCCAGTCTATTTTGAATACCTCACACCTCACAATATTGTTTTTAGGCCAAAAGGTTGCAACGACAAGGCTGTATGACTAAGCTAAGTGACACAAGTGTGCGGCACAAACACCTGGCCCATATAGGAGTGGCACTGCAGTGTCAGACAGGATGGCAGATTTAAAAAATAGGCCCCAAACAGCACATGATGCAAAGAAGAAAAAGAAGTGCACTGAGGTTGCTGAATGACTAAGCTAAGCAACACAACCACCTGGCCCATCTAGTAGTGGCATGCAGTGGCTGAATGTCGAAAGTGGCCCGCAATTTTTCAGTCCACTGACAGCATCTCCTGCATGCCCCTGTCATTTTTCAAAAATTCTGCAATTGGTGGACTTATATGGCAGTACCCCATGACTAATACTGCAGTACCCCTGGACATATACGGCAGTGTCAGACAGGATGGCACTTTAAAAAACCATGCCCCAAACAGCACATGCAAAGATGAAAAAGAGGTGCGCCAAGGTTGCTGTATGACTAAGCTAAGTGACACAAGTGTGTGGCACAAACACCTGGCCAATCTAGAAGTGGCACTGCAGTGTCAGGCAGGAGGCCAGATATAAAAAAGGCCCCAAACAGCACATAATGCAGAGATGTAAAAGAGGTGCAATGAGGTAGCTGTATGACTAAGCTAAGTGACACAAACAATTGGCCCATCTAGGAGTGGCATTGCAGTGTCAGACAAAAGGGCAGATACAAAAAAGGCCCCAAACAGCACATCATGAAAAGATGTAAAAGAGGTGCAATGATGTCGCTGTATGACTAAGCTAAGCGACACAAGTGTGCAGCACAAACACCTGGCCCATCTAGGGTTGGCACTGTAGTCCCACTGCACTAATGGCAGATACTGGCTGCACGTCTAACACCAGCATAGTTGCTATGGCCTCAGTAATCCGCTTTGCAACAGGGTGTATATATATATATATTTATATATATAGTATAGACAGTGTGTGACTGGCACTCAGGAGACTTTGAAAAGAAGAGCTGACACAGTTGCTTATGCCAACATCTCTTTTACCTCTAGCAATCCTGAATGGTCAAAATGAATCAGATGGGGCAGTTAGTTTTACTTTCACCATGAGTAATGAGCAGGTACATTTCTTGGATGTCAATATACAATTGTTCGATGGTGTATTTAAAACTAATCTGTTTATAAAAAGCACAGACAGAAATACAGTTCTACAATTTGACAGTTTTCACCCTCTTCCCCTAAGACGTGGGTTACCCTATTCACAAATGTTACGTATCAAGAGAATCACCAGTGACCCTGATGAGGTAGAAGCTGAATTAGACAAGATGGTGGATGCATTTGGTTCTGGGGGGTATAAAAGATCACACCTCATTCATTGTAAAAATAAAGTAATGCAGCTCTCTAGAGATACTTTATTAAAAATCACCACTAAGCCTCAACAATCCTTAGTTATACCATGGGTCAATATGTATACAGTATTGAGTGATAGGATTAATAAGAAAGTGAAAACCTTATGGCCAATAGTTAGCAGTGACAAAGAATTACCTGCATTGCTTAATACTAAACTGATGCCCAGCTACACAAGAGGTAGGAATCTGAAAGATCATCTGGTCAAATTGGATGTCACTGATTCCCTGAGAAAACCAACTCCCAAGCCAAGCATTTTTTATCCCAAAAAAGAGGGTGTTTTAGATGCTTGGGATGTACCACATGTGGTATCATGCTTCCCGGAAACTTTATCTCTCATCCTAGGACAGGTAAAAAATATACAATTAATTATTCACTTACCTGCACCACAAAATTTGTGGTGTATGTCTTAATTTGCCCGTGTGGCTTATACTACATAGGCAAAACTAAGCGTCAATTTCGGGAAAGGATGGCCTTACAAAGAACAGCCATAAGGATGGCTATAGAAACAGGTAGAAGCGATCAACCCATGGCCAGTCATTGTATCAAGGAAAGACACAATGTGTCATCTATTAGATCAAAAATTATTGACCATATTCCACCATCCATTAGAGGGGGGGATCGTGATAGAAAACTGCTTCAGCTTGAAAGCAGATGGATATTTGTGTTGGACACTGTAGCGCCCAGAGGGTTAAATGAAACCCTGGGGCTACAGTGTTTCCTATAGATAATTCTACTGCCAAAAAGTTTTGCAAAACCGGGGCATTGTATTGGTATTTCACATTATATGTTTGTATAACCTAGTGTTTACATTATACAGTGTTCATATGGATTTGTTTGTATTGTTTTTAAACATTTGTGTCATTCTTTTATATTTGATTTGTTTTAGGGTCACTGGTTTCCATGGAGATCCATGGCTGGATCCTGGTTGGCTCTACTGTAGGACATGCCTACTCTGACGAGGTACGCACGCATATGGCATCTGCTGGTTGCTAGGTTACGGTGCAGGAATTGTGACGTCAAGCAGTTGTGTGGTCGGGAGTTGCCATGGTGACCAACCATTGGACCCCGATTGGCCCACTGCGGCGACGCAGCCGAATCACGTCATTAGATCAGCGTGTGAGCCGGTGAAGTGGCGGGACTCGTGGAGGATTGGCGCCCGACAGGTGAGCACAATCAGATAATGAGAATTGTGTGTTTCTAGGGGTATTTATATGTGAGTTGTGGTATTGCACTGTGATTGTCCCTGACAACGGGCTGTGTCCCGAAATGTGCGTCGGACTGTGACGCAATAAACTTTTGCATTCTATCCAGTCTCCTGAGTGCCGCCTAACCAAACGTTCTACATAGGTGATCACACACTGTGGAGAGCACCGGAGCAAGAAATGATGTGAGAAAAGGGGTGAGTGCCGGGCTACAGCACAGATAGATATATATATATATATGCCAGTATCACAGGAATTATATGCCAGCATCACAGGAATTATATGGCATTATCATTGTAATTATACGCCAGTATCACAGGAATTACATAGTAATATCACTGTAATTATACGGCAATATCACAGGAATTATACGCCAGTATGCCGAGAATTATACGGCAATATCACTGTAATTATACGCCAGTATCACAGGAATTATATGGCAATATCACTATAATTTTACAGCAATATCACAGGAATTATACGCCAGTATCCCGAGAATTATAAGGCAATATCACAGGAATTGTACACCAGTATCATGGGAATTATATGGCAATATCACAGGAATTATATGGCAATATCACTGTAATTATAAGGCAATATCACTGTAATTATATATTAATATCACTGTAATGATACGGCAATATCACAGGAATTATACGCCACTATCCCGAGAATTATTCGGCAATATCACTGTAATTATACGCCAGTATCACAGGAATTATATGGCAATATCACTATAATTTTACAGCAATATCACAGGAATTATACGCCAATATCACTGTAATTATATGCCAGTATCACGGGAATTATATCTCTCTCTATGGGGGAGATTCAAATGTTTGAAAAGTCGGTTGGGTGTCTTTTTTTCCCCTGTCTATTAGATAGGAAAAAACAGACTCCCAACTGACTTTTCAAACATTTGAATCTCCCCATATGTGGGTGGTGGCTTCGGGTGGGGTTAGTGTGTGCTCTCTAGAGGTGCTGCTGCAGTCATTGTGGTGTACCTGAGCTGTGTTAGGGATGCTGTTATGGCTGTCCAGGCTGTCACTGGTTTTTCATGTGCTGTTATGGCCAGGTTCTGTAGCTGTACATGGGTTTTTCTGTCCTGCCTGTCAGTCATTGTGTTGTACAGGGTGCAGGGGCACTGTCCTCTTGTACACTGGAAAATATAGTGGTGCTGCTGGCACTGTCTGTTGTAAAAATTCAGGGGTGCAGATGTTAAAAATCAAAAGCACACTGCTCCTGTATGCTTTAAATTATAGGGTTGCTGCTGGCCCTGTATGTTGTAAAAATTCAGAGGTGCACTTGTTAAAAGTTAAAAGCACACTGCTTCTGTATGCTGTAAAATATTGGGGTGCTGCTGTTCAAAAAACAGTACACTGGACCTGTATGCTAAACATATTCAGGGGTGCAGTTGTTAAAAATGAAAAGCACACTGCTCCTGTATGCTGTAAAATATAGGGGTAACAAATACACTGGCCCTGTATGCTATAAAAATTCAGGGGTACCATTGTTAAAAATTAAAATCACACTGCTGTATGCTGTAAAATAAAGGATGCTGTTTAAATAACACTACACTGGCCCTGTATGCTATCAAAATTCAGGGGTGCAGTTGTTAAAAATTAAAAGCACATTGCTGTATGCTGTAAAATATAGGGTTGTTGCTGTTCAAATAACATTACACTGGCACTGTATGCTATAAAAATTCAAAGGTGCAGTTGTTAAAAATGAAAAGCACACTGCTGTATGCTGTAAAATATAGGGGTGTTGCTTTTCAAATAACATTACACTGGCCCTGTATGTTATTAAAATTCAGGGTTTCAGTTATCCAAAATTAAAAGCACACTGCTGTATGCTGTAAAATATAGGGGTGTTGCTGTTCAAATAACATTACACTGACACTGTATACTATTAAAATTCAGGGGTACAGTTCTTAAAAAATAAAATAACACTATTGTATGCTGTAAAATATAGGGGTGCTGCTGTTCAAATAACATTACACTGGCCCTGTATGCTTTTAAGACTCAGGTGTGCAGTTGTTAAAAATGAAATGCACACTGCTGTATGCTGTAAAATATAGGGGCGTTGCTGTTCAAATAACATTACACTGGCCCTGTATGCTATAAAAATTCAGAGGTGCAGTGAAAATCAATGTATACTGGCCCTGTCTTGTATGCTGTAATAATTCTAGGGTGCAGTGAAAATCAATGTACACTGGCCCTGCCTTGTATGCTGTAAAATTACAGGGGTCTTGTAAAAATCCATGGGTATTGGCAATGTCTGCAGTTGCGTTGTTTAGGCCTGACCTTCACTATACTGTATGGGAAGAGGAGGCTCCTACCACCATTTTCACTCCTCCTGAAGTGCTGGGAGGAGCACCGCCAGTCCAGTTGCTGATGTTGAGATTGATGTTATCACTGTAGAAGTACACCAGGATGAGGAGGATATGGGTGTAGCTGGCACTGCAGAGGAAGTTGACAATGAGGATTCTGATGGTGATGTGGTTTGTTTGAATAAGGCACCAGTGGAGACAGTTGTTGGCCATAGGATGAAAAAGCCCATTGTCATGCCTGGGCAAAATACCTAAAAAGCCACCTCTTCAGTGTGGAATTATTTGTCCACAAATCCAGACAACAGGTGTCAAGCCATCTGCTGCCTTTGTCAATCCATAATAAGTAGTTGTAGGAATGTTAACCACCTATGAACATATTCGGTTATACGTCACCTGCAGTGCATTAATCATAAGTCATTGTCAAGTTCATAAACCTTAGGTAAAAGCGTAAGCAGTCAACTGTCAACTAAATGATGTGGAATGTTTGTTTGAATATTATTTCTCTGTGAGGATGAGGATGTAAACACTGAAGGGGGGATCTGAGGATGATGACAACATCTTGCCACTGTAGAGCCAGTTTGTGCAAGGAGAGATAATTGCTATTTTTTGGTGTGGGCATAAACAAAGCAATAATTTCAGCCACAGTCATGTGGCAGACCCTTTCGCTGAAATGATTGGTTTATTAAAGTGTGCATGTCCTGTTTATACAACATAAGGGTGGGTGGGAGGGCCCAAGGACAATTTCATCTTGCACGTCTTTTCTTTGTCACAACATACCAGGGTTGTTGACTATATGGGGTGCTGCCCCTCTGCCTCTCCATCCAAGGGTGCTGCCCCACTGCCAGTTAAGTCCAGGGGTACTTTTGCATGTCTGCTGTGCTGAGTAATTCTGCAGGGGTGCTGCCTATGCTGTATAAGTCCAGGGGTGCTGCTGTACTTGATCCTAGGTTTACATGAAAGCCTAGAGAAGATATGAAACAAGGTTAAATATCACAAACAGATTTGTAAAAACTAGCTGCAAAGGTGGAAATGGAAATTGCCAAAGTGTTTTTAAATAAAGTGGGGAGACACTACATTTGTGGCCAAAGTTAGTGTAACTCAGAAGAGACTGAATCATAATCAAGCGCAACTGCCGGAGAGGTAAACGTGATGTTTTCTGCCGGAGCATTAGAGAGATGTTCTTCTCAATTATTTCATGTTAGGGACTCACTCAAATGAATGGCTCTAATTAGTGAACCTTAATTATGATTTATCATTGATGTCCCACATTTTGGGATTATTTATTTAGAAGATGCACATTTATTGTACAGGGATATTCTTTTCCTAAGGGCTGCGTAGGGTTATCGCAAGACTTTGCGGTGTTAGAAGATCAGAGTTTCAGTGATCTTGCATTGCATCAGCTTCCATTGCACTGCATCACTAGATGGGCCAAGAGCTCATGTGAGGCACAAACAGTTACTGGATAATGCACAGTATGGAGTCTCATGGTGGCTCAGCCAGGAAGATGTCTGGCTTGCCAGGCTGAGGCATGCTGTGGGCACAGAGGTTAGCATTGCTTCCTCCCGCAGTCCTGCTTATAGTATGAAATGAGTTTGGACTGTAGAGTGGTAAGCTCCACTAGGGCAGGTTCTCAATAACAACATTTTTTTTTACTGCACAGCTGTGCTTAGTACTTAATATGAATAAAATAAACAAGACAAACAGGTATGCTCACATGCGTGTAACTGGGAGCTGTGAAAAACAAAAATTAGGCATCTGCCACAAAATATGTAAATAAGAATGCAATAAAAAATGGGGAAATAAAGAAACCCATGAGATTTTTACAAAATAAGTCACAAGACTCCATGGAGAGGAAAATATCCAATCATGATCCTGTGGTATACACCAGTTTATTTGCATCCCAGCATTAAAACCAGATTATCTGAATACCTGAAAATAGAGGAGGCTTTGGCTCCTAGTTTTTCAGTTTGTCAAGTAATGTGGTAATTAATAATTAAATACTTGCTTGGTTGAAGTCCTTTCTGTTCCACACCAATATAGGAGTGGAGGTGAAAGCCTGTGTGTTGTTCCTGATTGCATGTGCCTCTCTTATTTTCAATCACCTTCCTGACACTGTCCTTTTCCTCTTGCTTCTTCTCATAATGTGAAAAATCATCAAATATGAAGGACTTTTTTGAGTGAGAGTGAGATAGTGAAACCTTTTTTTGAGTGAGAGTGAGACTTTTTTGAGTGAGAGTGAGATAGTAAAACCTGTTGTATGTTTGTAGCTAGCTATGATTCAGAGAACTTGGCAAACTATTTCCAGGAGGACCACCTCTCGCTGAAATGATGGGTTTAATAAACTGTGCAGGTCCTGTTTAAACAACATAATGGTGGGTGCGAGGGCCCCAGACAATTCCATCTTGCACCTCTTTTTTTCTTTGCATGATGTGCTCTTTGAGGCCTAGTTTTTAAAACTGCCATCCTGTATGCCTCTGCATTACCACTCCTAGATGGGCCAGGTGTTTGTGCCGCACACTTGTGTCACTTAGCTTAGTCATCCAGCGACTTTGTTGCAACCTTTTGGCCTAAAAACAATATTGTGAGGTGTTCAGAATAGACTGGAAATGAATGTTATTGAGGTTAATAATACTGTAGGATAAAAATTACCTCCAAATTCTGTAATTTTAGCTGTTTTTATGTTTTTTTCAAAAATCGTCCAGATCCAAAATACGAGCGAGGATCCAGATCCAAAACCAAAACACAAAACTCCGAAAACTTCCCACAACATATCTCTAGTCTGCACACATCTCTGCTAATTTGTTTTAGTAATACAGGTTGAGTGTCCCTTATCCAAAATGCTTGGGACCAGAAGTATTTTGGATATCGGATTTTTCCGTATTTTGGAATAATTGCATACTATAATGAGAAATCATGGCGATGGGACCCAAGTATAAGCACAGAATGCATTTATGTCTCATATACACCTTATACACACAGCCTGAAAATCATTTTAGCCAATGTTGTCATATACTTTGTGAATTAAACAAAGTTTGTGTACATACACACAATTCATTTACGTTTCATATACACCTTATATACACAACCTGAAGGTCATTTAATACAATATTTTTAATAACTTTGTGTATTAAGCAAAGTTTGTGTACATTGAGCCATCAGAAAACAAAGGTTTCACTATCTTACTCTCACTCAAAAAAGTCCGTATTTCAGAATATTTGGATATGGGATACTTAACCTGTACTGTACATTAGGGCCGTTTCTTGGGGCAGGCGAGCAGTGCAACCGCACTGGGCGCCCGCCGTGTCACTAACTGTGGCTCCCTGCTTCCCCCTCCTATTTCTCCCCGAGTAACCCGCTCGGGGGCGGAGTTTCACAAAATGACGCGGTTGCGTCATTACGTCACGACGCAACCCCGTCACTCCACGAAGCCCCCCCCCCCCCAAGCGGAGTACAGAGGGGGATCCAAGTTAGGAAGAGGGAAAGGCCGGCGCAAGGAGCGACTGGTGAGGCGGGCCGAAGAGCGGTAATCGCCTCTGTAAGTATTCTCTCTCTCTCTCTCAATGTGTAAAATGGGGACACCTGCCGTAATGTGTGAATTGGGGACTCTTGCCTGCCGTAGTGTGGGGATTTAATGTATCAAGGGCATTGCGGTATGTGGCATAATATGGTGCAGGGGGCATTACTGTGTGGGGCTTAATATGGTAGAATTTTTTTTTCCTGTGGTGGTCATGATCTGTTGGAGCAGGATCAAAAACTGGATTGTGAGGTAGTCTTTTCAGAAGAGGCCACACCCATTTAGATGAGGCCACGCCCCCTTGCCGTGTGCGCACACAAGTTTTTTTTTATCTAGGTGTGTGTGTGGGGGGGCACATTTTTTATGTCATGGGGGGCGCATTTTTTTATGTCATGGGGGGCGCATTTTTAAATCTCGCACTGGGAGCCAAATTGGCTTGGACACTTTTTATGACATAATAACATATTGTTTAGCATACATAACAAATCTTGATACAAATTAATTTAAAACAATTTTCATACTCTGAAAGAAGAGTTATGGATATTTCTGCCAATATAAATTTAGAATTCAAAGGTGAAAGAAATGTGAACCATGATATATGCGGGGACAAAAAAGGTGCTTGATTGATTATGAGATAAATAAAAATGTCAAGTAACTGCAGTCAGAATGATGTTAAGATTATGAAAATTATCCTCAGGAAGCTGGAGCAAAAGGATATACTGTAGAAAGCAAAAGAAATACAGAATATATGGGAAGGAGTTGATGGGATGTATCATGTTATGTAAGTATTAAAATAGACAGAACATTATAAAAACATAATGACGCATTGTGCCTTAAGAAAATCTGCTGTGAGCATGTATCATTGCTGTTCTTGGTGGGATCTGTACCTTAATATAACTATGTGGTTATCACAGTGATGGTTAAACTCATTTAGCTAAATGGTGCGTGTTTTACTGTATTATCATGGTGGTGATCTTCAATATGTTTACACATCGGTCCTCACACCTAGCCTTCTTAGCTGCTTATAGGGTCTGGATCAGTATTTCATGGATTAAGCACAAGATTTTATTACATGATGCATAGTGCAGTTTACTTACATCAGTCCTTAGTCTTTAGCATCTGAGTTGTACATGCAATGCCCGTTCCAGTGTGCAATGTACTTTGCTGCATAAATAAGTCACAAACTCAGTACAGAACTGTGTTGTGGGACATACTGTGCAGCTTTTTTACAAAGTCTGTGGCATGTATGAAACGAATAAGCATACTGATGTTTGAGGAGCTTGCATTAAAACAGTGGATAGTGAATTTGAAGAAAAAAATATTGTTTGAACAAAATTGCTATGCATATTAAATTAATGCAGATGGAAATATCAGTGTGGCACCCAACTATTGTGCAAGGCTATACAGTGGCGCTATAAAGTTTGTGAACCCTTCAGAATTTTCTATATTTCTGCTGAAATTTGCCGTAAAAATATCTCAGAATTTCAATGTTGATTGTCATCCCATAGATTGAAAATACCTGACTCTAATTTCACCTCCAAAATATCTGGTAAGCCTAAAGGTTCACATACTATTGCAATTCACAGATATGTGAAATTGGAACACTTGACTCAATCAAAAATTGGCACATCTAACTTTTTTCGTCTAACTTGATTGATTTAATTCACTTTATCTATTTTTAGTACTTATATAAATATATATATATATACACACTTTTATATATCTATATATATATATATATATATATATATATATACACACACACACATATATATATATATATATATATATATATATATGTGAGATGTGTGGTTCTATGGAAACACTCCCAAATGTCTGATGTCTGCAATATGAGTAAATATGAGTAAATATGAGTCCCAGCTCAGGTTTCCCCACCAAACTCGATCAGAAAAAGATTAAAAAAGTACTCTTCTCAGCGTTGGATCTTGCGTGTTTTGGATTGGACAAAAACACCTCCATCATATTTTGTAGGAAGTTTACTAGGAAGCACATTCTATTGTTAATATTAATAACTGTCAAAGTCACTAAAAGTGTCCAGGTTATTTTGGGACTGTGGGCTGCAGCACTCAGGGGCATTTAACCCCATTACGAGGATTTTAGTACTAGTCAAACTGGACCTGGAGCACTGCGTTGTACTTGTTGGACAAATGACACCACTGTGAATAACCAATGTGGAAACTGTGGAGCACCATATGCCATTGATGTGAGAGGTGAAAGTCAGCCATTAAGGTGCATGAGGGCCAACCGACATGCTACAGTGGAGCAACTCACCATCAAAATGAACCTGGGGGCTACCACACATGTGTCTAAAAAGACAGTTCATCCCATCTTGCTGCTGTCCATGATGCACATGGTGGTTACTCTGGCTATTATCTGGTTGTCATAATAATGTAGATATACTGTGAGTTGATGTAGATCATTCAATAAGAGAGCAGGATCAGCAATCTAGTACCTGTGCTGCAGCTGTCATTCATGCTAGTACTTCAACACATAATAAAAGTGGTACAGGGCACACAAAGTTTATAAGAAAGCACACCTGAAATCTAACCAATATTTCAACATTTTAAAGAAATCACCTCAAAATGTTAAAACACTGTAACATAGCATTTCATATGCAAATACAGCTATAATCGCACACAGAATATAGTCATACCACATAATGGTATTGTTATGGTATTCCGGCATACCGGATGCCGGTTCTCACTATACCGACAGCGGCATCCCATCCAGGCCCCTTGCCGGCTCGCTGTGCTCTTCACACTGCGGGCAAGTTGTCTGAAATATCGCTGAAATACCGCCACAGGTTCTTTTCTCCCTTTGTGGGTGTTGTGGACACCCACAGAGGGTGTTGTGGACACCCACAGAGGGAGAATTAAGTACCTCGACAGTATTTCAGCAGCAGTGTTGGGATTTCAGCAGTAGTATTGTGGCCGTCAGGATCCCGACGGGCGGTATGTTAAACGCATACCCGCATAACATTTTAGTCAGCAAAGTCTGCTTCACATAGAATTTTCAGGGGAAAAATGCATGCAAATACACTCAGTGTTAGTTAACACGCTCACGACAAGGCAGCATTAGTAGGGCTATTTAATGTACTGCAGCAATGATGAGGGAGGGCACATCTGTACAGCATGGTGTCCCATCCTAGGAACATTCATTTTGGATGGAGGACCCACACTGAAAGAGAATTATGTAATATTCACAACTTCTGAAAAAGGAATTTATATTTTGAATTTATATTTGTTTTTTTAATTTTTTTTATTTTGTTGAATGTTTACCATTCAATTTTGGTCTATCCATCAACTCTGACAGATTTAGTGCCAGAGACTCATTCAATTTCTTAATCACAAATTACAAAATATTGAATACTACAATATAAATCACTGAATTTTAATGTATACAGAGTATGTCGTGACTTTTACACATTGTGGATGACTTTACATTTTCATTGTGGAATTACTTTATGAATTCATCACATTTTGTTTTCACTTAGCTCACTAAAATCACAACATCATGCCGTCTCCATGTATTTTCTGCAGGGAGCCTGCAGTGAAAAGCATTCATCAAGTTGTCTCCTTCCAAATGATCTTTTTTCATCAATACAAACTAATTTCTTATACTGTATTCAGCATCAGTGTGTGATCAAACGCATTCAGCTGCTTACTGGCTATAGTGTATATTTAGTAAAAACCATAGTCGCAATAATAATTAATAAAGATACATTCAATGTAGAATTTAATGGTACAAATTAAGCAACTAAAAGACCATATTATAATTCAAATTCCTTCTCTGATATGCAAAAGATCATTTGCTATAGCAGATTGCTATATTATTGAATACATTCTTGAAAGTGTCATGCTTTCATTAAATGCAAACAAGCATACCAAGTAAGACTGAAAGGACACAATACAGTAAAGTTCTATTAGTTATTTTGGAATCACAAAAGAAGAGGGTACAGCATTTGTGCTGTGTTTCTTGTGACTATAACTTTTCTATTAAAGTTCCTCCCAAATTAGTGCTATTATGATCAGTGCCACATTTCCAGAAGTGTAAATGTTTTTGAATTGCAATCACCATGATTAAGAGAAGGATCAAACAGATTAAAGAATCGGTGGGTAAATTAAGGCTGACAAAGTTGATTTATAATCACTATCAGTCCAATGAGAAGCAGCGAGAGGCAGTACAGTTGAAATAGTGGTTAGCAAACTGCAACACAATACTAATTCCCTGAGTTTAATTCCTGACCGAAACCTATGTAGAGTATGTATTATGGTGGCTAATCCTGGGATCAGGATAGTCGGGATCCCGAGATTTTGACCAAAAATTATCCGTGATTTAATCCTGGGATTGGGGTTTCCAATCCAGGGGATTTTAAGATTAGAAAGCCCATTATTTTTTTTCAAAGCCGGACAGCATTGAGTGTCCTCAGGAGGCTCGGACACTGCCTGGCTCCCACTGCTCACCTCCCCCCGGCTGTGCGCACTGCGCAACATGATGTGAAGTCTGAGGTCGCGCTGCACAGCCATCTGCACAGACCTCAGCTCCTGCACCAGCCTGCATCTTACCTCACCTCCTTGCAGCAGGTGGACCCACCCTACCTCCCATCTGGATGAGGGTAAATTATGTGAACTGGGCAGGTGGGGAGGATGAGGACACTGAAAAGGAACCAATCCTGGGAATCCCGGCATTGAGCATATTTCAATTCCGATTCCCAGGATTGAAAAAATGGCCCGGGATTGGCCACCCTAGTATTTATGTTCTCCTTGTGTTTGCATGAGTTTTCTCTAGATTATATAATTTCCACTTACACTCAAAAAAAGTACTGGTATGTAGAATAAGTCACATCTAACATAGAAAACAAAAAAACCCTCATAGTTTCTATGTAGGTTGACATGATGGGATGATAGAGATCAAAAGGAATCTATAACTTTATTGTGCTTAATGAATAATAACAATACAGATGACAAAATTAAAATGTTCTATTGCAAAGAAGGATGCTAAAAAACACTCAGCTCCAACCAAATACAATGTTAAAGAAATGTGGGGTAAAAATATGACCCCTGCCTGTCCTGGGTGTAGGACCCACCACCCATTGATATGACACATTATGAGGCACCCAATGTTCTCTGGCTGTGGTAGGCCATACCTATCATCCCACAATAATCCCTTATACCACACATTGCAGCTGATTTGGAGCAACTGCCTGGCAGGTTCAATTAACAGTATCCTCCTTTGCAAACCCAACAAAAAGCCATGACCCCCCAAAAAAGACAATCACCCAAGAAAAATTCAATCCCTAATCTAGACTAATTCATTCCATCAGGGCAAAACAAATGTGATCTATCAAATGCAACATGTGAATCCTGACAACCAAGCCACCGGACTGTGCAACAAAGTGTGACACAATACTATAAAACTTCCCCTGTGCCTTGTCCGAGGCAGACAGATTTGTGGAACCTCTCACTCAAAGGCCACTGATTTGTCCACAGCAAGGTGGACAAATCAGCCTTATCCTCAAAAGTAAGTCAATGCCCTTCATTTGACCAGTGTCATTGCCCCCAACATGCAGCACCAACCAGTTTTGACAGCCCCCAACACCGCTCCTGCTAAAAAAACAGAGCTGGGCAGCATAACCCCCAAACTCCAAAGAATCTAATCGTATGAGCAACTAGCAGCAAAGAAGCCTTTCCCAGTATTCCATGCATCTCTGCCCAATAAGAGCCACTGGGGGAGGAGTATGTGAGGGGGAAATTTGACAGAAAAATGTAGGGGGGTAGGAACATCAAATAGAGGTAGTCAGAAGGAGAAAGAGATACGAGCTAGTGGAAGAAGAAACAAATGGGCAGAAATATACAAATAGAGGCAAACACAGATACAGTACTTAGCCAGTAGAGGAAACACCATAGGTTACATCCATTGGCACGTTAAACTGGCAAAGATGGCAACCAGCTTGAAACCCTATCCTAAATGCAGTTTATCCTAGTAAACTGAAATTCCCCTAAACCCCTTAATTGGCCACTGACTAACCAATAACAAAACACACCACCAACTATCTGCCTAGTAATTGATGCCTAATTTTTCAACCAATCACATAAAACAAATGACTCATATATGGCATGCTTAAGCTTAGACAGCTCTCATCTAAACTAAACTCCACTAGACTGGTAGTGATGTGAAGGAATTAAATATTTGTGTAAAGCACTGTTATATGTTGCTGATTCTGAGGCCAGAATGTAATGAAGTCTGAGATCGGCAGCCATGCTGGATGACGGCTGAACTCGGATGTTTTTTTTAAGGGGCAGTCATGTACAAGGATAAACCATGTCTTGTACATGATTGCCTCGTTAAAGAAAATGTCTGAGTTCAGCGAGCATCCCACATGGCCGCCATACTCCAACTTCATTATATTCCGCCCTAAATGTTAGAAAAGCAAGTACCTTTTTACCTGGAACAGACCATGTTGCAATGCAAAGGGTTCCCATACATTTATTGTTTTTTTAAGCAGGGAAAAACTGTCTGCTTTGGCATGTAGCCAACAAATACTGGACAGCTTTATTTTTACACTGCAATTTAAATTTGAGTTTGGACACACATTTTAAATCAGCCCCACTGGCTGTTTTGCTTTTACTAAAGTGCAAAGTTACTTAATCTTTTCTGCTTTGCTCTCAACTCAGAATCAGTCTGTTAAATCAATAACGGTTTACAAATAAATGTTACATTCCTTTCATCCATAACCTTGATGGCTGTGTGTGACTGGGGTCCTTAAACTCTAAGGGGTATATTTACTAAAGAATGATTTTAAACGATTTCAGATTGATTAAAAGTGATCTTAATTTATGTTGGGCTTCCAGGGTTAAACCACATATTTAATAACAGATGATTTTTTTTATACCAGGTTGAGTATCCCTTATCCAAAATTCAAAATCACACATTTTTGGTTCCCCTCCTGAGATAATGACACATATACATATATATTAGTACAGGAAGATAGTACAGCGCCACTTGTGAAAAGCTCTCATGTATTAAAAACTTTTTGTTTTTATATTTTTTGGCTTTCATTTAAAAAAAAAACATTTTTTAAACACGATCTTTTAGCCACATTAGTCGCCGGTATCCCTATCCCCTCTGTTTTATACATATATATTATATTATATATCTATATAATATATCTATATATAAACATAATATATAATATATATATGTATGTCATTATCTCAGTAGGGGACCCAAAAATTTGGAATTTTGAATTTTGGATAAGGGATGCTCAAACTTGTATTATTTTTAAGTGTTAGTAAATGTGTGTTTTACCCATGACAGCCCAACATCAATTAAGATCAGATGAAAATGATTAAAATCTACTACAGTATTAGTAATTAAAAATATACCCCAAGAAATGCATTGTTTTCATTACGTGATCTGGATTGAAATCAAAGGTAGAACGTTTCTACTGTTATTATAACTGATTTGTGTAATGTTCAGAAAAAGAGGCACCCTGCCAAGTAAAAATATTTCACAAAACAGTAAAAAGCATTTGTAGTTCCACACGTTTATTGCTTATTTATTACAAATTATAAAGTATACAATCTCATACCCAAGAATATTGAATGAGAACACATTGAAGTGATATAGTATATAGCTGTTTTAAAATTAAAATAAAATGTAAGTCAATATATTGCAATACTAATGCACTTCCAGGTGGGCCACCTTTTTTATTATTATTATTATTATTATTATTATTATTATTATCCTTTATAGGGTGGCACAAAGAGTACACAACAAAGTGCATACAACAAAGTGCATAAACAAATATACAGATGTGTCCTCACTGTCTAGTTGTTCATATGCCATGTATGATTCAGAATCAGGCAACTGGATAGCACAGTTGGCATGGTGGTTAGCATTACTAATCACCATGCCACAAACCTGAGTTCCTGATATAAATTCCTGATCATTTAACTATCTGTATGGAGTATGTATCTCTCTTCATGTTAGTGTGTGTTTCCTCTGGGTGCTTTCATATTCTCCTACACTCCAAAACATACTAGTGAGACTGAGTATGTGCATCCATGTGACAGGGAATATAGATTTTAAGCTCCATTGGGGTTTGAAAGAAGTGAATGAGTGAAATACCCTACATAATAAATGGCTAATGCTACTCCTCACCTACCCCTCTCTCTCTCTCTCTCTCTCTCTCGCTATATATATATATATATATATATACACTATATGTATATATAATATAATACAAACAAATACCCTTATCTCGCGCAAGAATTGTAGCAGCACCACAGGAGGAATCCCTGTCAGCGGGAACCAAAAAAACATAGATACAAACTAAAATTCCAGAGTTTGCTGATTTATGTATGTTGATGCACGAATAGGTGTGACCCAGTCTGAATTTTCATATAGAGAGTTCTCTTCTGTCCCTTTAGATTTAATGGGATACTCTGCTTTAAAGCCTGTAATAATCCCTCTCACCAAGAAGTCACCCAGAGAGATTGAAATGATACATCAGTAAAAGATACCATACATTTAATTTTAAAATGTTAAAATATTGACAGTACAATGTACATAAAAATCACAGATTTGTAATACAATCTCATGCACAAGAACCAAAGTAAGAGAGATGTTCACAAATTTTTCCCCTCACATTCAAAAAGGTGTGAGCTCTAGGGTGGGTGCTCATACAGTTGGGTGGTGCATGAGGTTTAATAAACCCTATGTGTTTCATCCATGATGGATTTCTTCAGGGGTATCTTTTGGGTTAAAGAATTAATAAAGGCAATGGGTGAGAGTAAATATGTGAAGATCAAAATAATTGAAGTTAAAAAATATATTACTGGTGCCAACCTATATGAAATAGAAATCTTTCTCATGGAATTCTTCTATCAGGTGGAACCAGAATAAGTATAAAGATAAGTGGTACCAACTTTTTTTTACCTATAAAGAGCAGTACTTTTTATTAGAAAAGAGTGGGCAAAGACAATACAGAAATAGTTTCTAAAATGTGGTGTCTATTACATACCAAAATATTTAAATAGCTTCTCGCATTTGGTATAACGTGAGAGTTTTCCAATGTAAAAACATTGACTATATTAGTCTAAAAAAATTTAACTTTAGTTTATGAGTAGTCTATTCAGTTATCACAATAGTTTGAGCATACTATAATCATACGTACCCAAAACATTTTAAAAACAGGAGTAGGGAAAAGGACTATTAATCCTTTAATGTTTCTTCACTTAGACCATAAGAGCTACACTGAGCTATCTTAAAAATAGTGAACATAGACTTTTAAACTATATCAGACAAAGGACGTGTGGCTTATCAAAGATTAACGCACCAAAAATAATACATAGCGGGATAAAAATACATACCATAATGCACTTATTAGTAGAGATGAGTGGGTTTGGTTCTCAGAGAACTGAACCCTACCGGACTTTGCCTTCTGAGTTTGGTTTTGAGCCAGGCTCAGGTTTTCCCACCTGACTCGGAAACCCAAACGCGGGAAAACGTCATCATCCTGCTGTCGGATTCTCGTGGGATTTAGAATCCATATAAGGACCCACGTGTCATGGCCATTTTCACTCCAGCCTTGGAGAGTGTATTGAGAGTGTTCAGTGTCTGTGTGGGGGTGGGAGAGTGAGGTGGCGAGTCTTGTGCGGTGTTGTGCTGCTCAGTCCAGTCCAGTGTAGTCAGTGTATTATGCTGCATCAGTCCAGCCAGTCACAGTGTTGGTGTTCTCTGCTGCCATATATCCATGAGTATCTGTATAAAGTGGTGTTGTGTATTGTTATGCTGCATCAGACTAGTGGTAGTGTCCTGTTCATCAGTCATTCCAAGGACGATATATGCTGCTGCTATATGTCCACTGATGCCATATAATAATAATAATAATAATAATAATAACAACAACAACAACAACAACAACCATAAGTCCCTTACAGTGTTGTTGTGTTGTGCTGCATCAGACCAGTGGTAGTTTCCTGTCCATCAGTCATTCCAGTGATGATATACACTGCTGCTATATGTCCACTGCTGCTGTATAATAATAATAATAATATTAATAATAACAACCACAAGTCCCTTACAGTGTTGTTGTGTTGTGCTGCATCAGACCAGTGGTAGTGTCCTGTCCATCAGTCATTCCAGTCATTTCTGTGCTGCATATTGTCTTATATAACTCCCAAGGAAAGATCAAGAAGAACCACTTCCTCCTAGTGCTGAAGCTGCTGCCACTAGCCATGACATAGATGATGAAATGCCATCAACATCGTCTGCCAAAGCCGATGCCCAATGTGGTATTAGAGGGCATGTAAAATCCAAAAAGCCAAAGTTCAGTAAAAAGAACCAAAAAAAGAAATTTAAATAATCTGAGGAGAAACGTAAACTTGCCAATATGCCATTTACGACACGGAGTGGCAAGAATGGCTGAGGCCCTGGCCTATGTTCATGGCTAGTGGATCAGCTTCACATGATGATGGAAGCCCTCATCCTCCCTCTAGAAAAATTAAAATAGTTAAGCTGGAAAGAGCACAGAAAAGAACTGTGCGTTCTGAGATGGTATCACAAATCCCCAAAGAGAGTCCAATTGTGTCGGCGGTTGCGATGTCTGACCTTCCCAACACTGAATGGGAAGAGGTGGCTCCTTCCACCATTTGCACACCCCCCGCAAGTGCTGGAAGGAGCACCCACAGTCAAGATCTTGATATTCAAATAGAAGATGTCACTGTTGAAGTACACCAGGATGAGGATATGGGTATTGCTGGCGCTGAGGAGGATGTTGACGATGAGGATTGTAATGGTGATGTGGTTTGTTTAAGTCAGGCACCGGGGGAGACACCTGTTGTCCATGGGATAAATAAGCCCATTGTGATGCCTGGGCAAACTACCAAAAAAGCCACCTCTTCGGTGTGGAATTATTTCTCCACAAATCCGGACAACAGGTGTCAAGCCATCTGCTGCCTCTGTCAATCTGTATTAAGTAGGGGTAAGGATGTTAACCACCTAGGAACATCCTCCCTTATACGTCACCTGCTGCGCATTCATCAGAAGTCAGTGTCAAGTTGTGAAACTTTAGGTAAGAGCGTAAGCAGTCCACTGACAACTAAATCCCTTCTTCCTCCTGTACCCAAGCACCTGCAAGCCACACCACCAACTCCCTCAATGTCAACTTCCTCCTCAGTCAGGAATGTCAGTAGTCCTGCAGTCCATGTCACTGGAAAGACTGAGGAGTCCTCTCCTAACTGGGATTCCTCTGGAGGATCCTTGAGTGGTACGCCTACTGCTGCTGTTGCTGCCGCTGCTGTTGTTGCTGCTGGGAGTCGATCGTCATCCCAGAGGGGAGGTCGGAAGACCACTTGTACTACTTCAACTAAGCAATTGACTGTCCAAAAGTCCTTTGTGGGGAAGATGAAATATGACAGCAGTCATCCTTTTGCAAAGCGGACAACTGAGGCCTTTACAGCTATGTTGGTGTTAGATGTGTGTCCGGTATCCGCCATTAGTTCAGTGGGACATAGAGAATTGTTTGAGGTAGTGTGTCTTCAGTACCAAATCCCATTTAGGTTCCACTTCACTAGGCAGGCGATACGGAGAATGTACAGAAATGTCAGAAAAAGTGTCCTCAGTGTCCTAAAAAATGCAGTTGTACCACTTAACCACGGACATGTGGACAAGTGGAACTGGGCAGACTAGGGACTATATGACTGTGAGAGCTTACTGGGCAAATTTATTGCCTCCCACAGCAACACCAACAGCAGCAGCACCAGTAGCAGCATCTCACAAATGCCAACTCATTCCTAGGCAGGCTTTGCTATGTATCACCGCTTTCCGTAAGAGGCACCCCGCTGACAACCTATTATGGAAATGGAGGGACATCATCGCACAATGTCTTACCCCAATTAGACTCTCCTGGGGATTTATGATATCGGACAACGCCACCAATATTGTTCATGCATTAAATTTGGGCAAATTCCAGCATGTCCCATGTTTTGTACATACAATTAATTTGGTGGTGCAGAATTTTTTTAAAAATGACAGGGGCATGCAGGAGATGCTGTCAGTGGCCCGAAAAATTGCGGGATACTTTCGGCATTCAGCCACTGCGTGCCAAAGACTGAAGTACCATCAAATACTCCTGAACCTGTCCTGCAATCACCTGAAGCAAGAGGTGGTAACAAGGTGGAATTCAACACTCTTTATGCTTCAGAGGATGGAGGAGCAGCAAAAGGCCATTCAAGCCTATACATCCACCTACGAAATAGGCAAAGGAGGTGGAATGCACCTGACTCAAGCGTAGTGGAGAATGATTTTCGTCTTGTGCAAGGTTCTCCAACCCTTCGATCTTGCCACACATGAAGTCAGTTCAGACATTGTCAGCTTGAGTCAGGTCATTCCCCTAATCAGGCTTTTGCAGAAGCAGCTGGAGAAATTTAAAAAGGAGCGAAGACAGAGCGATTCCACAAAGTATGTGGGTCTTGTGGATGGAGCCCTTCATTTGCTTTTCCAGGATTCAAGGGTGGTCAATCTGTTCAAATCAGAGCACTACTTTTTGGCCACCGTGCTTGATCCTAGGTTTAAAGCCTACGTTGTATCTCTCTTTTCTGACAGACACAAGTCTGCAGAGTTTCAAAGACCTGCTGTTGAGAAAATTGTCAACTCAAGTGGAACGTGACCCATCAACAGCTCTTCCTTCACTTTCTCCCCCAACTGGGGTTGCGAGAAAAAGGATACGATTTCCTAGCCCACTCACTGGCGGTGATGCAGGGTAGTCAGGAGCGAGTGCTGACATCTGGTCTGGACTGAAGGACCTTCCAATGATTACTGACATGTCTACTGTCACTGTATATGATTCTGACACCATTGAAAGAATGGTGGAGGATTATATGAGTGACAGCATCCAAGTAGGCATGTCAGACAGTCCGTATGTATACTGGCAGAAAAAGAGGCAATTTGGATGCCCTTGCACAAACTGGCTTCATTTTATTTAAGTTGCCCCCCCTCCAGTGTGTACTCCGAAAGAGTGTTTAGTGCAGCGGGTAACCTTGTCATCGATCATTGTAGGAGGTTACTTCTACAAAATGTGCAGAAGATGATGTTCATCAAAATGAATTATAAATTCCTCCGGGAAGACCTTTACCAGCAATTGCCTACAGAAAGTACACAGGGAACTGTGATGGTGGATTCCAGTGGGAATGACTTCATACTTAATACATAATATTATGCATTGTGCAGAGGCAACTTGTGGTGCCTTGGTGCATTTGCAGTGGTGCCTTGGATTGGTGGCCCAAGACCAATTAAAATTATTTATGTTCAAAATAATAGGCAAAAACAGTGCTTGTGACTGCCAATCATAAAATATGTGAACAATCATAAGTGAATCCTTTCCTCACCACATAATAAGGATGACATATAAACACAATTTACTTAATTTACTATTTTAAAAAAAAAATCTCAATAAGAAACGTTTGGCCTAGTAGAGCCATGAAAAAAATTCTGATAATCTAGGATGACATGATTCCAACAAGTTTGGGAACCACTGATATACATTCTCAATAAATTGAACACCATGGCCAGTATCCTATTAGTGCTAATGGTGTACCACTCATGAAACACAGGTTTTTTTTCCATTTTCCTCTCCAAAACAAAAATTGGCCCAAAATAAACATAGGGTCCATGAAAAGCCGCATAACTATGCATTTTTGTGTCACTTATCAAGACTTTTAGGTTCACATATCAGGGATAGCCATGATAATTAACTGCTATAAACAGGATACCTGCCTATTTTCACTTTTCTTTTTTTATTGTGCTTGTATTAATATTTGTTACTTTGAAAACTTATTTTGTTTTGCATAATTTGTATATTTTATATTTGAAATATTGACCTAAATTCTGAGATTTTCTTATAACTAGAGACAAGCGGGTTTGGATCCCTGAGAACCGAACCCCCCCCGAACTTCACTACCCGAGCCGGGATCCGAGTCGGTCTCAGGTTTTCCTGCCTGACCCGGAAATCAGAATGAGGCAGAACATCATAATCACGCTGTCGGATTCTCGCAGGGTTTGGATTCCATATAAGGAGCCGCGTGTCGCTGGCATTTTCACTCTGGAATTGGAGAGTGTAGTGAGAGGACGTGGCTCCATCCTCAGTGTCTGTGCGGGAGGGAAAGTGGGGTGGCGATTCCAGTGCTGTCTTGTGCTGCTCAGTCCAGTGTAGTGTCTTACGCTGCATCAGTCCAGTCACAGTGGTGGTGTCCTCTGCTGCCATATGTCCAGTGTAGCTGTATAAGTCCAGTGCAGTGGTGCTGTCTTGTGCTGCATCAGTCCGGCATTGGAGGGTGTAGGACGAGTACATGTCTCTGTTGCAAGTGTCCTGCATCAGTTCAGTGGTAGTGTCTTGTGCTGCATCAGTGGTACTGCATTCCAGTGGTACTGGCCAGAGCTGGATTAAGGCATCGGGGGGTCCGGGGTACTTAAGACAGGGGGGCCCTAAGGTGTAAATTTTATACATATATATATATACACACACATATATATGTATGGGTTGGGTCTGATATGCGGGCGCTATTCCGAAGATGAAAATCCCGACGGGCAAGGTAAGTGCCCTTAAGTAAGGTTAAGGGTAAGGTTATCTATCCCCAATGCCCCGCTAACCATTCCTTCCCGCAGTCTACCCTCCCCCACCTCTGCAGCCTAACCTTAACCCTCCCCGGGGGTGCCTAAACCTAACCTCCCCTTCACGCAACCTAAACCTAACCACCTCTCCAAAGCCTAACCCTAACCCCCCACAGCTTACTTCTCCGGTGGACCGTCAAACACTCGTTCCGGTTTCCAGCTGTCGGGGTTCCGAGCAGTGTCGGGATTCCAGCGTCAGTATTGCGTCTGCTGGAATCCCGACTGCCGGGATCCTGACCTGATCCCATACATATATACACACACACACACACACACACAAATATACATACATACAGACAGATATATATATATATATATATACACACACACACACACACACACACACACACAAATATATATATATATATATATATATATACATACATATATTATATACACACATTATATATATATATAGTGTATATATACATACATATTTGCATATACAGTACTATATATATATATATATAAACACATAACTCTTCAAATGCATACCTTAAAAAGTAAAAAAGTCTGCCTTGCAAACAGCAGAGTGGAAGCTTGAATGTTCCTCTCCTTCTCAGAACAAATCCCCACACGCTGCCGAGGTGGGAACTTCCTCTTTCCAGCCTGCGTGCTCAGCCAGTCACTGAGCCGCAGGCTGCAGCTTTACTTCCTCCTATTGGGCGACTGAGCCGTTGCTCAGGTAGCTCTGCAGCGCCGGCGGCTGGGCTCGCTGTCACCTGTCAGCGGGGAGGGGAGCGCAATGCACGGAAGTACAGTGCCGCGGACCAGATCGAATTAGAGATCTGATCTCCGGTGCATGGCGGGGGGCCCTTTTATGACAGGGGGCCCAGGGTACTTACCCCCGGAAACCCCCCCTTAATCCGGCTCTGATACTGGCGTATAAGTCCAGTCCAGTGATACTGCTCTATAAATCCAGTGGTACTGCTGCATAAATCCAGTGGAACTGGCTTATAAATCCAGTGATCCTGCCATATAATTCCAGTAGGACTGGTGTATAAGTCCAGTGATCCTGTTGTATAATTCCAGTGTTACTGCCATATAAGTCCAGTCCAGTGGTATAAGTTCAGTGGTGCTGTCCTGTGCTGTATATTATTTACTCCAAATAAAGGGGTTATTAATATTTAATCCAAATAATTTTCACAGGGTTTGCCCTGTGTGGTGTGGAGGTAAGCTCTCCTGTACCGCATATTGTTATATAACTCCAGAAAAATAATGGATAACAAACATTTGGAGGATAAAATAGGGAAAGATCAAGAACCACTTCTTCCTAGTGCTGCTGCTGCCACTAGTCATGACATAGACAATGAAATGCCATCAACATCGTCTGCCAAGGCTGATGTCCAATGTGATAATAGAGTGCATGTAAAATCCAAAAAGCAAAAGTTCAGTAAAAGATCCAAAAGAAGAAATTTAAATGGCCTGAGGAGAAACGTAAACTTGCCAATATGCCATTTACGACACGGAGTGGCAAGGAACGGCTAAGGACCTGGCCTATGTTAATGACTAGTGTTTCAGCTTCACATGACGATGGAAACCCTCATCCTCCCGCTAGAAAAATGATAAAAGTTAAGCCGGATAAAGCACCGCAAAGCACTATGCGTTCTAAGATGGTATCACAAATCCCCAAGGAGAGTCTAAGTGTGTCGGCGGTTGCGATGCCTAACCTTCCCAACACTGGATGGGAAGAGGTGGCTCCTTCCACCATTTTCATGCCCTCTGCAAGTGCTGGAAGAAGCACCCACAGTACAGTTTCTGATATTAAAATTTAAGGTGTCACTGTTGAAGTACACCAGGATGAGGATATGGGTGGTGCTGGCGCGGAAGAGGTAGTTGACGAGTAGGATTCTGATGGTGATGTGGTTTGTTTAAATCAGGCCCCGGGGGAGACACCTGTTGTCCGTAGGATGAATAAGCCCATTGTGATGTCTGGGCAATATACCAAAAAACCCACCTCTTCGGTGTGGAATTATTTCTCCACAAATCCCGACAACAGGTATCAAGCCATCTGCTGCCTCTTTCAATCTGTAATAAATAGCGGTAAGGACGTTAACCACCTAGGAACATAGGCCCTCATTCCGAGTTGATTGCTAACTGCTTTTGTTCGCAGTGCTGCGATCAGGCAAAAAATCGGCAATTCTGCGCATGCGTATGGGGCGCACTGCGCACGCGCGTCATACTTTCACAAAAGCCGATGTAGTTTTACACAAGCTCTAGCAACGATTTTCAGTTGCACTGCTAGCCGCAGAGTAATAGACAGGAAGTGGGTGTTTCTGGGTGGTAACTGACAGTTTATGGGGAGTGTGTGAAAAAACGCAGGTGTGCTAGAAAAAAACGCAGGAGTGTCTGGAAAAACATAGGCGTGGCTGGCCAAACGCAGGGCGTGTTTGTGACGTCAAAACAGGAACTAAATAGTCTGAAGTGATCGCAAGGTAGGAGTAGGTCTGCAGCTACTCTGAAACTGAACTTTTTTTGTTGCAGTGCTGCGATCCTTTCGGTCGCACTTCTGCTAAGCTAAGATACACTCCCAGAGGGCGGCGGCTTAGCGTTTGCACTGCTGCTAAAAGCAGCTAGCGAGCGAACAACTCAGAATGAGGGCCATACTCCCTTATACATCACCTGTAATGCATTCATCAGAAGTCAGTGAAACTTTGGGTAAGAGCGTAAGCAGTCCACTGACACCTAAATCCCTTCTTCCTCTTGTAGCCAAGCTCCTGCAAGCCACACCACCAACTCGCTCAACGTCAACTTCCTCCTCAGTCAGGAATGTCAGTAGTCCTGCAGGCCATGTCACTGGAAAGACTGAGGAGTCCTCTCCTAACCGGGATTCCTACAAAGGATCCTTGAGTGGTACGCCTACTGCTGCTTTTACTGCCACAGCTGTTGTTGCTGCTGTGAGTCGATCATCATCCCAAAGGGGAGGTCGGAAGACCACTTATACTACTTCAACTAAGCAATTGATTGTCCAAAAGTCCTTTGTGGGGAAGATGAAATATGACAGCAGTCATCCTTTTGCAAAGTGGATAACTGAGGCCTTTACAGCTATGTTGGTGTTAGACGTGCATCCGGTATCTGCCATTAGTGCAGTAGGACTTAGAGAATTGTTTGCGGTAGTGTGTCTCTAGTACCAAATCCCATTTAGGTTCCACTTCACTAGGCAGGCGATACGTCAGAAAAAGTGTCCATAGTGTCCTAAAAAATGCAGTTGTACCCACATTATCCACTTTACCACAGACATGTGGACAAGTGGAACAGGGCAGACTAGGGACTATATGACTGTGACAGCCCACTGGGAAGATTTATTGCATCCCGCAGCAACAAAAAAAGCAGCACCAGTAGCAGCATCTCGCAAACGCCAACTCATTCCTAGGCAGGCTATGCTATGTATCACTGCTTTCCGTAAGAGGCACACAGCTGAAAACCTATTACGGAAACGGAGGGACATCATTGCACAATGGCTTTCCCCAATTAAACTCTCCTAGGGATTTGTGATATCGGACAAAGCCACCAATATTGTGCGTGCATTACATTTGGACAAATTCCAGCATGTCCCATGTTTTGCACGTACAATTAATTTGGGGGTGCAGAATTTTTTTTTTAAATGAGAGGGGCATGCAGGAGATGCTGTCAGTGGCCCGAAAAATTGAGGGATAATTTCGGCATTCAGCCACCACATGCCAAAGACTGAAGTGCCATCAAACACTCCTGAACCTGCCCTGTCATCACCTAAAGCAAGAGATGGTAATGAGGGGGAATTCAACACTCTTTATGCTTCAGAGGATGGAGGAGCAGCAAAAGGCCATTCAAGCCTATACATCCACCTACGAAATAGGCAAAGGAGGGGGAATGCACCTGACTCAAGCACAGTGGAGAATTATTTCCATCTTGTGCAAGGTTCTCCAACCCTTCAAACTTGCCACACATGAAGTCAGTTCAGACATTGTCAGCTTGAGTCAGGTCATTCCCCTAAACAGGTTTTTGCAGAAGTAGCTGGAGAAATAAAAGGAGGAGCTAATATGGAGCGATTCCGCAAAGTATGTGGGACTTGTGGATGGAGCCCTTCATTTGCTTTGCCAGGATTCATATGTGGTCAATCTGTTGAAATCAGAGCACTACATTTTGGCCACCGTGCTTGATCCTAGGTTTAAAGCCTACGTTGCATCTCTCTTTCCGGCAGACAAAAGTCTGCAGAGGTTCAAAGACCTGCTGGTGAGAAAATTGTCAACTCAAGTGGAACGTGACCCGTCAACAGCTTTTCCTTTACATTCTCCCGCCAACTGGGACTGCAAGAAAAAGAATAAGATTCCCTAGCCCACTCGCTGGCGGTGATGCAGGGCAGTCAGGAGCGAGTGCTGACATCTGGTCTGGACAGAAGGACCTGCCAATGATTACTGACATGTCTACTGTCATTGCATATGATTCTGTCACCATTGAAAGAATGGTGGAGGATTATATGAGTGACAGCATGCAAATAGGCATGTCAGACAGTCCGTATGTATGCTGGCAGGAAAAAGAGGCAATTTGGATGCACTTGCACAACTGGCTTTATTTTACCTAAGTTGCCCCCCCTCCAGTGTTTACTCCGAAAGAGTGTTTAGTGCAGTGGGTAACCTTGTCACCGATCATTGTAGGAGGTTACTTCCACAAAATGTGGAGAAGATGATGTTCATCAAAAAGAATTATAAATTCCTCCGGGAAGACATTCACCAGCAATTGCCTACAGAAAGTACACAGGGAACTGTGATGGTGGATTCCAGTGGGGATGACTTAATACTCTGTGAGGAGGAGAATGTACACACTGAAAGAGGTGAGGAATCGGAGGATGAGGATGAGGTCGACATCTTGCCTCTGTAGAGCCAGTTTGTCCAAGGAGAGATTGATTGCTTCTTTTTTGGTGGGGGCCCAAACAAACCAGTCATTTCAGCCACAGTCGTGTGGAATGCCCTGTTGCTGAAATGATTGGTCTGTTAAACTGTGCGTGTCCTGTTTATACAACATAAGGGTGGGTGGGAGGGCCCAAGAACAATTCCATCTTGCACCTCTTTTTCTTCTCTGCATCATGTGGTTTGAAGATTAGTTTTTTAAGTGCCATCCTGTCTGACACTGCCATACAACTCCAGGGTTACTGCCGTATAAGTCCAGGGTTAGTGCCATATAAGTCCAGTCCAGTGATGCTGTCTTGTGCAGCATCAGTCCAGTGGTGGTGTCTTGTACTGCCATAAGTCCGATGGTGCTGTCCTGTGCTTTATATTATTTACTCCAAATAAAAGGCTTATATACATTACTTATATTATTATCCAAATAATTTTTACAGGGTTTGCCCTGTGTGGTGTAGGGGTATGCTCACCTGTGCTGCATATTATTATAATTAGAGATGTGCACTGGAATTTTTTCGGGTTTTGTGCTTTGGATTCGGACGCGTTTTTGCAAAACCTCCCTGAATTTTTTTTGTTGGATTCGGGTGGGGTTTTTTTACAAAAAACCCTCAAAAACAGCTTAAATCATAGAATTTGGGGGTAATTTTGATCCTATAGTTTTAATAACCTCAATAACCACAATTTCCACTCATTTCTAGTCTATTCTGAACACCTCACACCTCACAATACTATTTTTAGTCCTAAAATTTGCCCCGAGGTCGCTGGATGACTAAGCTAAGCGACCCAAGAGGGTGGCACAAACACCTGGCCCATCTAGGAGTGGCACTGCAGTGTCAGACAGGATGGCACTTAAAAAAATTGGCCCCAAACAGCACATGATGCAAAGAAAAGAGAAAAAGAGGTGCACTGTGGTCGTTGGACGGCTAAGCTAAGTGACACAAACACCTTAATATCACAGGAAAAATTAGTTCTAATCAATGGCATTATTGGTCCAAATCACTAGAAGAAAATGACAAAATCACTGGAATTATTTGTTCTAATCAATGGTATTATTGGTTCAAATCACTGGAAGAAAATGACAAAATCACTGGAATTATTTGTTCTAATCAATGGTATTATTGGTCCAAATCACTGGAAGAAAATGACAAAATCACTGGAATTATTCGTTCTAATCAATGGTATTATTGGTCCAAATCACTGGAAGAAAATGACAAAATCACTGGAATTATTCGTAAACATTTGTAGAAAGTCACTGCTTTCTGATTACAGAAATGCTCAGATATTCCTGCGAATCCACAATCCCTTCCCAGAGGAAAAAGAAATTGAGAGACCGTTGTTTGAGAACGTTTGTTCTCTTTCCCTTACAAAGGAACAAACCACTTTCCAAGAAGACTGACGTTTTTGGGATTATGGAGACATAATGTTTTTGAATATAAATCCTAAAGCAGGTGGTGTATTAGAGCAAAAGAGTGCAAGAGACCAGCCATGCAGTTTCTGAAATATTATGACATAATGTTACTGTATTTCACAAGTACTCATTCCTAACTCTGCCAAATACTGTTTGGTATACTGTATCTGGCTTCCATGAGGTAGTTGTCCATTATTTCAGCTTCCATTGACCTTTTTGAAAGTGGTAGAAGTTATCGATTTTTTATTTTTATTTTCCCCTATTTTTAATTTTCTCCTGCATAGCCCAGTAAAATGTTGCAATGTTAAGTATTGACTTGTGCCTTCTGGGGGTCCACTTCTTCACCAAACCCAGTCAAATCTCATCCTAACCCTCTGTTCCACGTTCTCTATGTACCCCATCTGTGTCACCCATGTCTGTTTGCCCCTCCCCTTTAGATTGTAAACTCTCACGAGCAGGGCCCTCTTCCCTCATGTGCTTATCCTTTATCTTACTATAATAATCTTCAGCTGTACCACATCCAGCAGTCTTCTGCCACCTGATACTTATTCCAGTGTCATCTGCTGATGTAACTATGTTTATTTACCCTGTACTTGTCCTATACTGTCATCAACTGTAAGTTGCTGTTTTCCTGTTTGATTATTTATGTACTCTGTAATTGGGCGCTGCGGAACCCTTGTGGCGCCATATAAATAAAGGATAATAATAATAATAATAATTAGTGATGTGCACCGGACATTTTTCAGGCTTTGTGTTTTGGTTTTGGATTCGGTTCAGCGGCCGTGTTTTGGATTCGGACGCGTTTTGGCAAAACCTCAATGAAAATTTTTTGGCGGATTCTGGTGTTTTTTTTAAAAAAAACCTCAAAAACAGCTTAAATCATAGAATTTGAGGGTCATTTTGATCCCATAGTATTACTAACCTCAATAACCATAATTTCCACTCATTTTCAGTCTATTCTGAACACCTCACACCTCACAATATTATTTTTAGTCCTAAAATTTGCACCGAGGTCGCTGGATGACTAAGCTAAGCGACCCAAGTGGGCGGCACAAACACCTGGCCCATCTAGGAGTGGCACTGCAGTGTCAGACAGGATGGCACTTAAAAAAATAGTCCCCAAACAGCACATGATGCAAAGAAAAAAAGAGGTGCACCAAGGTCGCTGTGTGACTAAGCTAAGCGACCCAAGTGGCCGACACAAACACCTGGCCCATCTAGGAGTGGCACTGCAGTGTCAGACAGGATGGCACTTCAAAAAATAGTCCCCAAAAAGCACATGATGCAAAGAAAAAAAGAGGTGCAATGAGGTAGCAGTGTGACTAAGCTAAGCGACCGAAGTGGCCGACACAAAAACCTGGCCCATCTAGGAGTGGCACTGCAGTTTTCTAGCGAGAGGATGAGTGCTTCCATCCTCATGTGAATCTGAACCACTAGCCATGAACATAGGCCAGGGCCTCAGCCGTTCCTTGCCACTCCATGTCATAAATGGCATATTGGCAAGTTTACGCTTCTCCTCAGATGCTTTTAATTTTGATTTTTGGGTCATTTTACTGAACTTTTGTAGTATACTTGATGACATAGAGGTAGAGCAATGGAATACTGTACCGTACTGCTATATATTATATACTGGTGGTCAGCAAAATTCTGCACTGTCCTCCTACTATATATACTTCGCACAACAACTAAAATGCACCACAGGTATGGATGGATAGTATACTTGACGACACAGAGGTAGGTAGAGCAGTGGACTACTGTACTGACAATGCTAAATTCCTTGTCGTATAAACAACCCTTTATGAAGCTAAGAACACTGTACGCTGTTTGCTCAAGAAGTACCGTAATGGTACGCTATTGGCGTAGCGATCGCTCAGCCGTAGGCGAGACGCTCAAGCGTCACGTTCGCTCACGGCCCAGTGATCACAGGACACGTTATTGGCTATGTCTAGGGGAATGATTCGCTATGGCGTAGCATACGCTCGAGACCACGAGGAGGTCACCAGCGGCGCAGACGCTCACAACGCTATACCTTTATGTTAAAACCTTATACCAATGAAATACACTGAATACCTTAATGTGAGTACAGGGTGTAAATGCAACCTTGTGTAACCTGACTAACTACAAAGCTGCTTGAGCGTCACCGACGCTCAAATGAACACTTATCACTATAGAAAATACACAGATGCTGGTTTAGGTTCCAAGGCCTATTAACTGTATTATATCTAATATACTTGTAAAAGGGGATAACAGTACAATTGATACACTACAATATAACAGAGACTTCCTAACCACAGAACTAAACAATAAATACAAAAAAGACAATACTACACTGACCTAAATGCAATACAATACAATACTATCTAATACAATACAATACTAGCCTAGTCTAGGGGAGATATGAGAGAACAGATCAGAGAGAGAGAGAGAGAGAGAGAGAGAGAGAGAGAGAGAGAGAGGGAGAGAGAGAGAGAGAGAGAGAGAGAGGGGGAGAGAGAGAGAGAGAGAGAGAGAGAGAGATTGGCTCACAGAAAGACAATGATAACATTAAATAAGAGACAACATGGTTGCAGATAAAACTACACATGTGAGAGACAATCGCTGCGCAGTTAGTCAATGCTGAATACAGCATGGGATGGAAGCTAGACTCCATTTTGAGAAACCTCCACTTGATTCCAAAGACCACACCACATGGCTGAAAGGGGGAGGGGAAGACATCCAGCAGCAGCCATTTTAGATTTGCAGGTCCAAACACATGGCACTTTATTCCAAAATGTCCAAGCCTCAAAACAATGCATATGTTCTGATTTTACAATTCCAAACCATCTAAAACACCTTTCACAATGTAATCCAACTTCCTAGAACCATCTCATAATTTCACATCCCAAACAACTTCAGTATCTCAATAACCAGAGCATATTCATCACAAGACCAGATCACAATGTAATTAACACAAACGTAACTGCATGGTGGTATTTATGATTAACAGGATATATATATTATAACTAACCAGCACAATCTATTTTAAATCTCCATAGGCAAACAAATACCACAAATATTATGCTACAGATTGTATACTGTTCCAATTCATCACGGACTTCACAGAGTATCCACAAACACCCAACAATCACACAACCAAGTTACAATATCCTATTTAAACCAGAAAGCAATCTATCTGTTTCCTTATCTAGCCATGTGAAGTTCAATACTTAGCCTTTAGTTTGGAAGATGTCCTGGGGATTCAGCCGCCATGCTGCTTGGTGCCAGGTAGCTGTGTGTGTGTCTGTGAGTGTAGCTACATTACATCTGTTCTCTGAGGCCACACCTGACCACTACCTTCCTGTTTGACCAGTACCTGGGGGAGGGGTCTTTCTTTCTCCTTTGTATTGAGTCACCATTCTCTTTGTATGTGCTAATCAGGTTCAGCCCTGAAAACTTAGTAAAAGGTTGTCTTGAGCATCCATTGTTCTAACAATATGATCTTAGCTTTTATACATATAATCATATCTATCCGCTGCAATGTCCCACACCAACACAACAGGCCTCAAACTAACCCACACCTCATTCTGCTTGCTTCAATACCAAACATGATGTGTTTATCTGGTTCGGTTCGAATGATACACATCCATGACATTAATTCATCAGCCAATTCTAAATCTCCATTATGTCTGGTGTTTGCTGTGCTCGCTGCGCATATTTGCAAGTATAGCGGCTTATATGTGTGCAGTTTATATGGTCTCTCTATGTAATATTTTTGACTTTGACAGTCCACCCTTTGGCAGTCACCAATAACTGCCACTTCCTAAAACATTTCAAAAAGAGAAAAATATATGTCAGGGGTTAATACATTTCAATGGTTGGGTAAGGGAGGAGAGAGGAGAAGGTGTGAAGAGGGTATGACCTAGTGAGATAGCAGAAGCATGTGTGTATGAATCCATGTTTGGGGGGTCATGTATCATCGTGCCGTACGTGTTGTACATCAAGCTTCGAGGTATTGCGAAGTATACATTTGAATTCCTTCTTATCCCGTACTAAGGGTCTGTGGATGGGCTGTCAAACTTTACCGAGCTCATTTCGGCTGTGGTTGTAACAAAATGGGGGAGCACATTTTAGTTGATGATACATGAATGGGGGAGGTATGTGGTTGCTGATATCTGTGCCTGTATTCCCTATCGTCTATGTGTGTCATTACCTGAGGGTTGTAGAGATGAAGATAAAGAACACTTATGGAAAATGCAATGATATTCTGTCGTCGAAGTTGTTTTCGGTATCTGTTGAGAGTCGTCTTCTTTGCGCTGTATTGCTCCTTAGGCATGAGCAAATAGCTTTGTCTGAGCCATCAGATTTACAAAAATGTTGGGCTAGCGTGAGTTTAAAGATACTAGGGAAACTGGGGATCTATGGCAAAGTTCATCAAGTGTCCATATTTAAAGTTGTCAAATCTTCTTCTTTGGTCAATCCGTTGTCTGTATACATCTCGTCTCGTCAGCTTCCTCGTCCAAGGGGGTCTTTGTATCTTGGAGAAAAGCAGAAAAACAGGTGAAAGAAACGGACCGTATAATCGCATTTTCATCACATTCTGGTTTCTATCATTGGGTCATAAATCAAATCCAGGTTAATTACGGTTTCCTCACTCCTTAGACTCATTACCTCAGGTAGTACTTTTCCAATACAACACAATCCTTCAGGGTTTGGGGCAAGCCGCTCATACGCCTTTCTCCCGCATATGAAATATGCGTCATCGGGGAGAACATAAGGGACGGAGAAGGACATGACCATGTTACAAACCTTCCAGGTGAAATCTCCTGACCCTAATTCTTCCATCTGCTTAATACACGTATCAGTTTGTACGATATGTGCACAGTATCCTGGTGATACCTCTCCAACTCTAGTAATCCTATTTCCTAAGGTATATCGATACCGGAAAGATTTTCCTCTACTGGCTATGTGGCGTACGATCTCTGTATCTGTAGGCATTCTATCTGCTCTGTGTGAAAAGGTCATGGTAAGGTTGCTCCATGACACTTCCCAATTTCCCGGCTTACGGGGATTGGAGATATTAAAACATAAGAGGGACCTATCCACATGGTATTGGTGGAGCTTCAAACTAGGAGGGCTGGAGATGTTAAACCTCCGGTCCACCGGTCTCCCACCCCTTAGCTCAAGTACCTCCCCTACCGTTAAAGGAAATGGTACTAGCCCTGATTTACTATGACCCTGAGGTACTTGAGAGCATACCCAACAATCTGTTTTATTTAACACGTTACCCACTAAGGAGTGATGGTCACTCAATGGATGCTGGTCCATATGGATATTAAGACTGGATTGGCATTTCTTTATGCATCCATCTTCAACCATTGTCACAGAGCCTACAGATACAGTTTTTCTTTTTTTTTTTTTGAACTAACAATCCTTCAAAGAAAATGTTTACAGATAACATGGTTGTTAGATCGTGCCCGGTACTCGCCTTTGCTTGGTGATTGGGTTGCTATTGGAATTTTACACCTCCGTCTCAGTCATCAGGACCTTTCTGGATCCTTTCTCGACCTCACTGGTACTCTCACCGAAACAGACTGCTCTGGTCAACATCATGGTTAACGGGAAAAATCCATATCACAGTCTCTTGGGGCAAGTCCATCTTACAGGAGGAGAAAAGAAGAAATTTGTAAATGGGGTATAAGAAAATCAGTTTGAGGGGGAGAGAACTCGTTACGATAATAAGTTCTCTCGTCTTGTTGTTCTTCTTGTTCTGCTGTCCTCTCAAAGGTGTTGTCTCTCAGTCTTCAAAAACGATCATTCTGGTGATGCAATATTCCTTCCTAACCGACGATCTTTCTGTAAGGAGCAAAAATCTGGCATTACCATTGGTCCAACTGAGGGGTGACATACCATCTTTAAATCATGGAAACATGAGTGAGAAGAGAGAGAAAATAAAAACAAAAGAGATAGAGAACAATTCATGTGCATATATACATTACATAACTCGACAATAACCATCAATAAGAGAAGAGAAACAAAGCATTTTTAAACATTGTCAACATTAAGAAAACATTGTCAGACTATTAGGCTGTCGTATCTACGTGTCTAATGGTTTCCTTGAGCAGTCCCTCCCCACCAGCACTTGCATTATTCCACTGTCTGTATCTGGCCAGAATACATTGTGGTGGATAGGTCATGCTGGGGTTTGGTAGACTTCTGCAAGGACCAAGCGAATATGCAATGTTTGAATTCTTACCAATAATCGTCAGAGATGGGGATAGAGAGAGAAAGAAAAAACATTTTTCACAAATACATTTACAACGTTTAACCTGGTCATTCCTGTGTCTTCAGTGAATGACCTCCCAATTTATTAACCGTTACCTCAGGCTTGCCTCCATTCCTAATAATCACCTTTCCTGCCTATGTGATCCTTGATTATAATGGTGTGTCATAACTTTTGAAGTTCCTCCATGTGCCAATGGCCTGGGGTTTTGGTTGATTTGATGCCTCCTCAAACGCTTGGATGCTCATCACCATCAACCGCTTTCCCTGTACCTACCTGATTCCTTGGATACCATGATTATGTCGTTGTCTAGGGGGTTGGTATACCTTCTGTGAATCTTTGATCATACAGTTAGATCTTTCCTAGGATCTGGGTAATCAGACATGATTGATCTCAATTCTGTCCGGGACCAGGGATGGCGCATTGCACTGTCCTTGACGGGAATGGTTCCCTGATCGTCAGTCTTCCCATTGGGGACTGTGATCACCCTGACAGGACTAAACTCAATTACATCACCTTGTTTTGGTCTTACAATATGGGGTACATTTGTTTGTGCGTGATATAAAACATTGTACGTACCTGTGGACACGACCTCACCTGACCCTCCGTTAGGGGGTTTGATTATTGCCTTTACCAATTTGGTCGTGTCCACCTGGATGTCTTGTAGGATGGCTTCCGGAAGAGGCGCCGACATCGTTCTGGGCTCACTTTCTTGTTTGTATTCCTGAGGGAGGTTTGACATGGGGTGCAGCTTGCACAGGTTAATAGTTGTACATTCAACAGTATTACAATAATCATTGTTACATTTATTACACTTATTCTTATAATCTATATTACAGTTGCTAAGAGCGTTTTTATTGTTCCACCTTTGTGCTTTTCTCTCCGCAATCAACTCCTCTCCTGCTGCCATATCTCTCCTCTCAAGATAGAGTCAGAAAAGTCAATAGACTCTTTTTGTAATTCACTTTCCTGTTGCCATAACTGTAAATATTCATAATGTTTATTTTGTCTCTTCGTTGGTTCAATGAGACTTATCCTCCTCCTTAAATTTTGTAACACTACTGGACTAAAGCTACCTATTCTTGGGAATTTGTCCCTGTCTTGTACAGTCATTCTCTCCCATTCATCACATAAAACTTCAGCGTGATTTCCATATTTCTTACACATCACATATCGTGCCGACCCGATGGATCGGTTCTCTGAATCAACCCGAACCGAGGTTGATCGCCCCCTACCTGAACAAATGGCCCCCATAATCTGCAGGCGTTGCCTATTCCTCCTTGAATATCAAGGCTTTCAGCGAACCCTTACAAACAAACCAAGATGTCCTTGGGCAGGCCGGCGGTGGTGGTTTATCAAGTACCCCACTTACTTCTCGCCCACGTTGGCCTGTGCTGCAATCACTGTAGCCAGAGCTGCTGGACCCAACCTAGGGCCCCTGTGAACCTTTAGTTTACTGGAACATATGAGGGTTACCCGCAGGACACTTACTCTTTCCAGTAAAGTTGGGGTTGTTAGATAGTTCCTGAGTGACCAGCGAACTTCCCTTCCAAAATAAAAAATTACACAAATCACGTCAGAATGTACAGATAGCGTTTGTGACCACTTTACTCTAATGGTATTAGGTCAGATTACTAACTACTGCACACAATAACGTGCGGTCCAATCGTTCAGTATACGAGCACTACTTGTCATGTACTGAAAGATCAATGGAATCTATGTTTCCGGCTGCGATTCCTTCAGCCAGAGCTTGTATGGCCTATATGGGTTCTGCACCAACACCCCAGGCGTTGTGCCACTGGACTTTTATAGCGGACCTTTTACCTTACGACCTCCTGGTCTTGCTACCTTATGACCTCCTGGTCTTGTTACCTTATGGTCCGCTATACTCTAATGCTCAAATATTATTTAACCAGGGATGCCTCCCTGGCCACCGTATATGTCACTTACACGTATGTCCCTTGACGAGTACCCGGCTTTCCTTTTGGTTCCACCTTAAAGTTATATAAACTTTTGTATACAAAACACACTCACTCAACACATGTACACTTTTGTTTCTATATCTATTTCTGCGCAGAAATTTGTCTTTAGCCCAACAGTGTTACCAATTAGGAGCAGGATCTGTTAAACTAAATTTCAGATTTTCTAAAAATAGATTTGCGTTATTTACCGCTTCGCGTTATCTACCGCTGTGCGTTACTTATCGCCTTTGCGTTACTTCACTTTATCACAACTTGAGCTACGTGGGCGTAACCGGACGCTACGTTGCGTAATGAACGCTGCGTGCGTCTGCCTTTTGGATTGCGTACGCTAGTCTTTGTTAGCGACACGTGTACGCAATGCAAAGGATCCACCGTAACACAATATATTTATTTATCAATGTAGGTGATCCCTGATCATCTACCGCAATCCACACTGACTGCCTTGTATCTCAGACAAACCGTGTGTTTGTTCTATACTTTAACTATCACCTCTACTATGAAATAACAGCAAATCTCTTTTTAGCACTTTCTATCAACTATAAAATTGGCAAACAGGAATGTGAGATGTGAAACTTACACAGATGAAAATGCAATTCTAAATTTAATCTAATAACATACATTGATGTAAGCACACGCATATGAAATTACATATAAGTACCAATCACTATTACTTATGATTGACTATGATATAGATTAAATAAATGCATAAAAAAAAAACCTCATTAAATGATGATTTCTTTTTGACAGTGGATGGCTGATTGTTTCCTGAGTCAACTGAAAACCAGCCGCTCAGAAAAAAAAAATTTTTTTGACCTTCCCAAAATGGCCGCTGCTCCTCCCCCTTCCACCTCCATGAGGGTCACACAAAATGGTGGACAGACCATGCGGCCTCTTTTCACAAAGAAAGTCATCATTCAAAACTCCTAAAGTTATTCTAGGCCTGAGTGTGTAGTTGGCACCAAATTGAAATAAAAACCAGATTTTCAAAGACAATAGCGTACTGTTCTTACCTCCGGTTACCGGGTTCCTTCAGCACTCTTTATCTAAGCGAAGCAGACGCTTATCCTGTCAGCACTGTGAGACAACCTCCCACCCTTTGCTGGAGGGATAATGTCTGCTGATCTACCTAGTGCAGATATGAGAAGTATAGGACGAGCCCGCAATTGACAATGCTAAATTCCTTGTCGTATAAACAACCCTTTATGAAGCTAAGAACACTGTACGCTGTTTGCTCAAGAAGTACCGTAATGGTACGCTATTGGCGTAGCGATCGCTCAGCCGTAGGCGAGACGCTCAAGCGTCACGTTCGCTCACGGCCCAGTGATCACAGGACACGTTATTGGCTATGTCTAGGGGAATGATTCGCTATGGCGTAGCATACGCTCGAGACCACGAGGAGGTCACCAGCGGCGCAGACGCTCACAACGCTATACCTTTATGTTAAAACCTTATACCAATGAAATACACTGAATACCTTAATGTGAGTACAGGGTGTAAATGCAACCTTGTGTAACCTGACTAACTACAAAGCTGCTTGAGCGTCACCGACGCTCAAATGAACACTTATCACTATAGAAAATACACAGATGCTGGTTTAGGTTCCAAGGCCTATTAACTGTATTATATCTAATATACTTGTAAAAGGGGATAACAGTACAATTGATACACTACAATATAACAGAGACTTCCTAACCACAGAACAAAACAATAAATACAAAAAAGACAATACTACACTGACCTAAATGCAATACAATACAATACTATCTAATACAATACAATACTAGCCTAGTCTAGGGGAGATATGAGAGAACAGATCAGAGAGAGAGAGAGAGAGAGAGAGAGAGAGAGAGAGGGAGAGAGAGAGAGAGAGAGAGAGGGGGAGAGAGAGAGAGAGAGAGAGAGAGAGAGAGATTGGCTCACAGAAAGACAATGATAACATTAAATAAGAGACAACATGGTTGCAGATAAAACTACACATGTGAGAGACAATCGCTGCGCAGTTAGTCAATGCTGAATACAGCATGGGATGGAAGCTAGACTCCATTTTGAGAAACCTCCACTTGATTCCAAAGACCACACCACATGGCTGAAAGGGGGAGGGGAAGACATCCAGCAGCAGCCATTTTAGATTTGCAGGTCCAAACACATGGCACTTTATTCCAAAATGTCCAAGCCTCAAAACAATGCATATGTTCTGATTTTACAATTCCAAACCATCTAAAACACCTTTCACAATGTAATCCAACTTCCTAGAACCATCTCATAATTTCACATCCCAAACAACTTCAGTATCTCAATAACCAGAGCATATTCATCACAAGACCAGATCACAATGTAATTAACACAAACGTAACTGCATGGTGGTATTTATGATTAACAGGATATATATATTATAACTAACCAGCACAATCTATTTTAAATCTCCATAGGCAAACAAATACCACAAATATTATGCTACAGATTGTATACTGTTCCAATTCATCACGGACTTCACAGAGTATCCACAAACACCCAACAATCACACAACCAAGTTACAATATCCTATTTAAACCAGAAAGCAATCTATCTGTTTCCTTATCTAGCCATGTGAAGTTCAATACTTAGCCTTTAGTTTGGAAGATGTCCTGGGGATTCAGCCGCCATGCTGCTTGGTGCCAGGTAGCTGTGTGTGTGTCTGTGAGTGTAGCTACATTACATCTGTTCTCTGAGGCCACACCTGACCACTACCTTCCTGTTTGACCAGTACCTGGGGGAGGGGTCTTTCTTTCTCCTTTGTATTGAGTCACCATTCTCTTTGTATGTGCTAATCAGGTTCAGCCCTGAAAACTTAGTAAAAGGTTGTCTTGAGCATCCATTGTTCTAACAATATGATCTTAGCTTTTATACATATAATCATATCTATCCGCTGCAATGTCCCACACCAACACAACAGGCCTCAAACTAACCCACACCTCATTCTGCTTGCTTCAATACCAAACATGATGTGTTTATCTGGTTCGGTTCGAATGATACACATCCATGACATTAATTCATCAGCCAATTCTAAATCTCCATTATGTCTGGTGTTTGCTGTGCTCGCTGCGCATATTTGCAAGTATAGCGGCTTATATGTGTGCAGTTTATATGGTCTCTCTATGTAATATTTTTGACTTTGACAGTACCGTACTGCTATATATTATATACTGGTGGTCAGCAAAATTATGCACTGTCCTCCTACTATATATACTGCGCAAAACTTAAATGCACCACAGGTATGGATGGATAGAATACTTGACGACACAGAGGTAGGTAGAGCAGTGGACTACTTTACTGTACTGATATATATTATATACTGGTGGTCAGCAAAATTATGCACTGTCCTCCTACTATATATACTGCGCACAACAACTAAAATGCACCACAGGTATGGATGGAAAGTATACTTGACGACACAGAGGTAGGTAGAGCAGTGGACTACTGTACCGTACTGATATAATACTGGTGGTCACTGGTCAGCAAAATTCTGCACTGTCCTCCTACTATATACTACAATACAGCACAGATATGGAGCGTTTTTCAGGCAGAGAACGTATAATACTGGTGGTTACTGGTCAGCAAAACTCTGCACTGTCCTCCTACTATATAATACTGGTGGTCCCCAGTCCCCACAATAAAGCACACTGAGCACAGATATTTGCAGCACACTGAGCACAGATATTTGCAGAACACTGAACACAACTGAGAGAACGCTGCACACATCCCCTCCCTATCATCTCGAATGCACGAGTGAAAATGGCGGCGACGCGTGGCTCCTTATATAGAATACGAATCTCGCGAGAATCCGACAGCGGAATGATGACGTTCGGGCACGCTCGGGTTAACCGAGCAAGGCGGGAAGATTTGAGTCCACCTCGGAACCGTGTAAAATGGGTGATGTTCGGGGGGGGGGGGGGGGGTTCGGATTCCGAGGAACCAAACCCGCTCATCACTAATAAATAATATAGGGTGTATAATCACCAGGTGTATCTCACACATCACACAGTACAGTATATAGGGTGTACAGTCCCCAGGTGTATCTCACACATCGCTCAGTACAGATTACAGGATGTATAAAATCACCAGGTGTATAACACATGTCGCGCAGTACAGTATACATACTGGTCACAACAATGCAGCAGATATTGAGCACTGATCAGGATACTAGAAGTAACACAGAGCTGCAATATACAGCAATGGCCCACTGTACTGTACTATATGTATACTGCTGGTCACCAAAATGCTGCACTGTCCTACTATATACTGCTCACAATAATTCAGCACAGAGATAGTATACTTGACACAGAGCTGCAAGATACAGCAATGGCCTACTGTACTGTAATATATGTATACTGCTGGTCACCAAAATGCTGCACTGTCATACTATATACTGCTCACAATAATGCAGCACAGAGATAGTATACTTGACACAGAGCTGCAAGATACAGCAATGGCCTACTGTACTGTACTATATATATACTGGTGGTCCCCAGTCCCCACAATGCAGCACACTGAGCACAGATATTTGCAGCACACTGAGCACAGATATGGAGCGTTTTCAGGCAGAGAACGTAGATATTTTCAGCACACTGAGCACAGATATTTGCAGCACACTGAGCACAGATATTTGCAGCACACTGAGCACAGATTACAGAGCTTTTCAGGGAAAAACACAGCCACGTCCTCTCTGTTCAATCTCCAATGCACGAGTGAAAATGGCGGCGACGTGTGGCTCTTTATATAGAATACTAATCTCGCGAGAATCTGACAGCGGGACGTTGATGTTCGGGAGCGTTCAGGTTAACCGAGCAAGGCGGGAAGATCCGAGGCTGCCTCACAACCATGTAAAATAGGTGAAGTTCGGGGGGGGTTCGGATCTCGGAGAACCGAACCCGCTCATCTCTAATTATAATAGCACCAAATAAAAGGGTTTTTATTATCCAAATTAATTTTACAGGCTTTGCCGTGTGTGTGTGTGTGGTTTAGGGATATGCTCTCCTGTGCCACCAATTTTGTGCATGTATTACATCTGGGCAAATTTCAGCACGTCCCATGTTGTTTGTGCCGCACACTTGTGTCGCTTTGCTTAGTCATACAGCTACCTGATTGCACCTCTTTTACTTCTTTTCATGATGTGCTGTTTGGGGCCTAGTTTTTTCAAGTGCCATTCTGTCTGCAACTGCAGTGCCACTCCTAAATGGGACAGGTGTTTGTGCCACACACTAGTGTCGCTTAGCTTAATCATCCAGCTACCTCATTGCACCTCTTTTTCTTCTTTGCATGATGTGCTGTTTGGGGCCTATCTTTTAAATCTGCCATCCTGTCTGCCACTGCAGTGCCAGTCCTAGATGGGCCAGGTGTTTGTGCCACACACTTGTGTCGCTTAGCTTAGTCATACAGCTACCTCGTTGCTTCTTTTAGGCATAAAAACAATATTGGGGGTAATTCCAAGTTGATCGCAGCAGGAAATTTTTCAGCAGTTGGGCAAAACCATGTGTACTGCAGGGGAGGCAGATATAACATGTGCAGAGAGAGATAGATTTGGGTGGGTTATTTTGTTTCTGTTCAGGGTAAATACTGGCTGCTTTATTTTTACACTGCAAATTAGATTGCAGATTGATCACACCACACCCAAATGTAACTCTCTCTGCAAATGTTATATCTGCCTCCAACTGCAGTGCACATGGTTTTGCCCAGTTGCTAAAAAATGTCCTGCTGCGATCAACTTGGAATTACCCCCATTGTGAGGTGTTCAGAATAGACTGGAATTGAGTGGAAATGAAGGTTATTGAGGTTAATAATACCGTAGGATCAAAATTAGCCCCAAATTCTGTGATTTTAGCTGTTTTTATGTTTTTTTCAAAAATCATCCAGATCCAAAACCAAAACCAAAACACGAAAGGGTGGTTTTGGCAAAACCAATCCACATCGAAAACACGAAGGTGGAACCAGAACCAAAGCCAAAACGCAAAACACAAAAAGTACCCGGCGTACATCTCTACTATAGCTACTAGTATATGTAATTTACCAAATTATTTAAATAATATACTATACATTACTTCAGTGATGGCTAACCTTGACACTACAGCTGTTGTTGAACTGCACATCCCAGCATGCCCTGCTACAGTTTTGCTATTTGGCCTTGCTAAAACTGATGCAGGGCATGCTGGGATGTGTAGTTCAACAACAGCTATAGTGTCAAGGGTAGCCATCACTGCATTACTCTAAACTCATTTCAAAACAAATGTGGTTGCAAGAGGTTGAGGAACTTCTGGTATACAAGTTATTTTGTTCTTTAGTAGATACAGTATATCAAAATAAAATCCAAAGTGCTGTGCGATGCAGAAATTGCAAGTTACAGTACGGCTGTAGGATATTCTTGGTTACTGATGATGGCTCATGTGATTATTATTCTGTGTCTGCCCTTAGATATTTTGCTGACTAGTCTAAAATTAATATTTCAAGTTATTGGAAATGCTATAATGCTCACAGTACTGATTTTCTTTATGTATTTGAAAAATGTGAGAGTAATCAGAGATGTTTTTTTCTATAAGAAGTTATTGCCAAAATAAAAGTCTGTCGGTGGGATACCTCTTATTGAAACAATACCTCAGCAGGCTATCTGTTTTGTATACATCAGTAGAAAAGGGCCATCCCTTTAATGAATAAATACAAATCGTTGTAATTACAACACATGGTGAATGTACTTGTGGGAATAATTGGAACCTAAAAAAAGAACAATGTCTGTGGATAGAAAGAAAATTAAAGTAGTAATTTTACCTAATTAGGTAATTCAGCTTTGTCTCAATGTAATGATGGCAAGCAGAGACTGTTTCATTTTCATCACTAAGGGGACACTTTCAAATTTGTCTAAAATGAAAAATATAAAACAATTTAGGGCAAATCCTCCCGGTGATAATGTACTGTACATAAATGTTGAATAATGCTAAAAAAATCTGATTTCCTTTTTTTCCTTTTAATGTTAGCTGTATGATTAACAAGGCAACATAACAATTCGTTTAAAACACAAATTCACAACTGAAAAATGATTCAAGTGAGTAATCATTTGGAAATCATGCATTCAAGTAAGAGCCTGACAAATACAATAACATAATATAATATTAAACAACCCTATGCCACTGTTGTAAAGGAGCCTGGCTCCCTCTTACTGAGTCCAGTGATGCTGTATCTCCCAAGGTGGGTACAGATCTATTGCGCTGGTCTCAGTAAGTGCCTCCATGATGCTGATGGTCACAACTGCTGCAGGGCTGCCGGCATCAATTGTGATCTCCGGTGGCTGCTCACAATGGGGTAATTCCAAGTTGATCGCAGCAGGAATTTTGTTAGCTGTTGGGCAAAACCATGTGCACTGCAGGGGAGGCAGATTTAACATGTGCAGAGAGCGTTAGATTTGGGTGTGGTGTGTTCAATCTGCAATCTAATTTGCAGTGTAAAAATAAAGCAGCCAGTATTTACTAGTGATGAGCGGGTTCGGATCCTCGGGATCCGAACCCGCCCGAACTTCACCTTTTTTTTCACGGGTCCGAGCGACTCGGATCCTCCCGCCTTGCTCGGTTAACCCGAGCGCGCCCGAACGTCATCATCCTGCTGTCGGATTCTCGCGAGATTCGGATTCTATATAAGGAGCCGCGCGTCGCCGCCATTTTCACACGTGCATTGAGATTGATAGGGAGAGGACGTGGCTGGCGTCCTCTCCGTTATAGTAGAAAAGAGTAAAGACTGAGTGACTTAGTTATAATTGTGGGGAGGATTGGGGACGGGGAGCAGCTGTTAGGGAGTACAGTGCAGGGTTTTGATTATACCATCAGTGAGTTTAATCCGTTGTTTCTCTGCCTGAAAAAAACCGCTCCACCATATCTGTGCTCACTCAGTGTGCTGCACTGCTGCATATATCTGTGCTGAGTGCACTGCTCACACTGCATAATTGTGGGGACTGGGGAGCAGTTATAGCAGGAGTACAGTGCACAGTTTTGCTGACAGTGACCACCAGTCCAGTATACGTTTGTCTGCCTGAAAAACACTCCTGTGGTGGCTTTTTTTTTCTTCATACTAGTTTAGCAGTCTGCTGACAGTGTCCACCAGGTCCGTTATTATTATACAGTATATTATATATATATAGCAGTACGGTAGGCCACGGCTGTACCTACCTCTGTGTTGTCAGTGCACTCGTCGTCCATAAGTAATATAATACTATACTATCCATCCATCTACATTGTATACCTGTGGTGGCTTTTTTTTTTCTTCATACTAGTTTAGCAGTCTGCTGACAGTGTCCACCAGGTCCGTTATTATTATTATACAGTATATTATATATATATATATATAGCAGTATGGTAGGCCACGGCTGTACCTACCTCTGTGTCGTCAGTGCACTCGTCGTCCATAAGTAATATAATACTATACTATCCATCCATCTACATTGTATACCTGTGGTGGCTTTTTTTTTCTTCATACTAGTTTAGCAGTCTGCTGACAGTGTCCACCAGGTCTGTTATTATTATTATACAGTATATTATATATATATATATAGCAGTACGGTAGGCCACGGCTGTACCTACCTCTGTGTCGTCAGTGCACTCGTCGTCCATAAGTAATATAATACTATACTATCCATCCATCTACATTGTATACCTGTGGTGGCTTTTTTTTTCTTCATACTAGTTTAGCAGTCTGCTGACAGTGTCCACCAGGTCGGTTATTATTATTATACAGTATATTATATATATAAGCAGTACGGTAGGCCACGGCTGTACCTACCTCTGTGTCGTCAGTGCACTCGTCGTCCATAAGTAATATAATACTATACTATAGTATCCATCCATCTACATTGTATACCTGTGGTGGCTTTTTTTTTCTTCATACTAGTTTAGCAGTCTGCTGACAGTGTCCACCAGGTCCGTTATTATTATTATACAGTATATTATATATATATATAGCAGTACGGTAGGCCACAGCTGTACCTACCTCTGTGTCGTCACTCGTCCTCCATAAGTAATATAATACTATACTATCCATCCATCTACATTGTATACCTGTGGTGGCTTTTAGTTGTGCGCATTAAAATATGGAGAACAAAAATGTGGAGGTTAAAAAAATAGGGAAAGATCAAGATCCACTTCCACCTCGTGCTGAAGCTGCTGCCACTAGTCATGGCTGAGACGATGAAATGCCATCAACGTCGTCTGCCAAGGCCGATGCCCAATGTCATAGTACAGAGCATGTAAAATCCAAAACACAAAAGATCAGTAAAAAAATGACCCAAAAATCTAAATTAAAAGCGTCTGAGGAGAAGCGTAAACTTGCCAATATGCCATTTACGACACGGAGTGGCAAGGAACGGCTGAGGCCCTGGCCTATGTTCATGGCTAGTGGTTCAGCTTCACATGAGGATGGAAGCACTCAGCCTCTCGCTAGAAAAATGAAAAGACTTAAGCTGGCAAAAGCACAGCAAAGAACTGTGCATTCTTCGAAATCACAAATCCCCAAGGAGAGTCCAATTGTGTCGGTTGCGATGCCTGACCTTCCCAACACTGGACGGGAAGAGCTTGCGCCTTCCACCATTTGCACGCCCCCTGCAAGTGCGCCTCTTTTTTTCTTTGCGTCATGTGCTGTTTGGGGAGTATTTTTTTGAAGGGCCATCCTGCCTGACACTGCAGTGCCACTCCTAGATGGGCCAGGTGTTTGTGTCGGCCACTTGGGTCGCTGAGCTTAGTCACACAGCTACCTCATTGAGCCTCTTTTTTTCTTTGCATCATGTGCTGTTTGGGGAGTATTTTTTTGAAGGGCCATCCTGCGTGACACTGCAGTGCCACTCCTAGATGGGCCAGGTGTTTGTGTCGGCCACTTGGGTCGCTGAGCTTAGTCACACAGCTACCTCATTGCGCCTCTTTTTTTCTTTGCGTCATGTGCTGTTTGGGGAGTATTTTTTTGAAGGGCCATCCTGCCTGACACTGCAGTGCCACTCCTAGATGGGCCAGGTGTTTGTGTCGGCCACTTGGGTCGCTGAGCTTAGTCACACAGCTACCTCATTGCGCCTCTTTTTTTCTTTGCGTCATGTGCTGTTTGGGGAGTATTTTTTTGAAGGGCCATCCTGCGTGACACTGCAGTGCCACTCCTAGATGGGCCAGGTGTTTGTGTCAGCCACTTGGGGTCGCTGAGCTTAGTCACACAGCTACCTCATTGCGCCTCTTTATTTCTTTGCGTCATGTGCTGTTTGGGGAGTATTTTTTTGAAGGGCCATCCTGCGTGACACTGCAGTGACACTCCTAGATGGGCCAGGTGTTTGTGTCGGCCACTTGGGTTGCTGAGCTTAGTCACACAGCTACCTTGGTGCACCTCTTTTTTTCTTTGCATCATGTGCTGTTTGGGGACAATTTTTTGGAAGGGCCATCCTGCCTGACACTGCAGTGCCACTCCTAGATGTGCCAGGTGTTTGTGTCAGCCACTTGGGTCGCTGAGCTTAGTCATACAGCTACCTCATTGCGCCTCTTTTTTTCTTTGCATCATGTGCTGTTTGGGGAGTATTTTTTTGAAGGGCCATCCTGCGTGACACTGCAGTGCCACTCCTAGATGGGCCAGGTGTTTGTGTCGGCCACTTGGGTCGCTGAGCTTAGTCACACAGCTACCTTGGTGCACCTCTTTTTTTCTTTGCATCATGTGCTGTTTGGGGACAATTTTTTGGAAGGGCCATCCTGCCTGACACTGCAGTGCCACTCCTAGATGGGCCAGGTGTTTGTGTCGGCCACTTGTGTCGCTTAGCTTAGTCACACAGCCACCTTGGTGCGCCTCTTTTTTTCTTTGCATCATGTGCTGTTTAGGGACTATTTTTTTGAAGGGCCATCCTGCCTGACACTGCAGTGCCACTCCTAGATGGGCCAGGTGTTTGTGTCGGCCACTTGTGTCGCTTAGCTTAGTCACACAGCCACCTTGGTGCGCCTCTTTTTTTCTTTGCATCATGTGCTGTTTGGGGACAATTTTTTGGAAGGGCCATCCTGTCTTGATTGACACTGCAGTGCCACTCCTAGATGGGCCAGGTGTTTGTGTCGGCCACTTGTGTCGCTTAGCTTAGTCACACAGCCACTTTGGTGCGCCTCTTTTTTTCTTTGCATCATGTGCTGTTTGGGGACAATTTTTTGGAAGAGCCATCCTGTCTTGATTGACACTGCAGTGCCACTCCTAGATGGGCCAGGTGTTTGTGTCGGCCACTTGTGTCGCTTAGCTTAGCCATCCAGCTACCTCGGTGCAAATTTTAGGACTAAAAATAATATTGGCCCTCATTCCGAGTTGATCGGTCGCAAGGCGAATTTAGCAGAGTTACACACGCTAAGCCGCCGCCTACTGGGAGTGAATCTTAGCTTCTTAAAATTGCGACCGATGTATTCGCAATATTGCGATTACTAACTACTTAGCAGTTTCAGAGTAGCTTCAGACTTACTCTGCCTGTGCGATCATTTCAGTGCTTGTCGTTCCTGGTTGACGTCACAAACACACCCAGCGTTCGCCCAGGCACTCCCACCGTTTCCCCGGCCACTCCTGCGTTTTTTCCGGAAACGGTAGCGTTTTCAGCCACACGCCCCTGAAACGCCGTGTTTCCGCCCAGTAACACCCATTTCCTGTCAATCACATTACGATCGCCGGAGCGAAGAAAAAGCCGTGAGTAAAATTACTTTCTTCATAGTAAAGTTACTTGGCGCAGTCGCAGTGCGAACATTGCGCATGCGTACTAAGCGGATTTTCACTGCGATGCGATGAAAAATACCGAGCGAACAACTCGGAATGAGGGCCATTGTGAGGTGTGAGGTGTTCAGAATAGACTGGAAATGAGTGTAAATTATGGTTATTGAGGTTAATAATACTATGGGCTCAGAGTGACCCCCAAATTCTATGATTTAAGCTGTTTTTTAGGTTTTTTTTGAAAAAAAACACCCGAATCCAAAACACACCCGAATCCGACAAAAAAATTTGGTGAGGTTTTGCCAAAACGCGTTCGAACCCAAAACACGGCCGCGGAACCGAACCCCAAAACCAAAACACAAAACCCGAAAAATTTCCGGTGCACATCACTAGTATTTACCCTGCACAGAAACAAAATATCCCACCCAAATCTAACTCTTTGTGCAGTGCACATGGTTTTGCCCAACTGCTAACAAAATTCCTGCTGCGATCAACCTGGAATTACCACCCATGTCAGGATGTAGTGGGTGTCAATAGCAAATGCAGGATTTCTAGAGGGGGGTTTCCAAATGCAATCTGCAAATATTCCACTCTGCGGAACATGGAGTACAGTATAGATGATCTATAATATAGACTGTATCAAACATATTTAAATAAGATAAATAAGATAAGTGGTCAGGAAAAGGTTAAACAAACTATAATAAATAAATGCACAAAACAGTACATTTAGAAAGTACTGCACTTTCTTGCTTAGAAAGTACTGCACTCTCTAAGCAAACATTCCCCAGTCTAATTTTAAAGTTCCTGTCTCTTCTTTTTGGTAGCTACTCTTTGGGCCAGGGCACTGAATGAGGGCTCAGAACCCCACACACAGCAAACTTGGTAGAAAAAGCTGCTACCACTGGGCATGTGCAGCAGCTCTGTATGATGCGGCAGCAGCTCTATTACCATTACTATTGTCATAATTTGCCGCTTGCCAAGAGGAGGAGGGTTCTGGGCAACTGTAAACCCCGTCTGCATTCGCCTACAGGTGTTCCCATAGGTATGCACGCCACTCTGGTTAACATGTAAAGGTACTAGTGATGTGCACCGGACATTTTTCGGGTTTTGTGTTTTGGTTTTGGATTCGGTTCCGCGGCCGTGTTTTGGATTCGGACGCGTTTTGGCAAAACCTCACCGAAATTTTTTTGTCGGATTCGGGTGTGTTTGGATTCGGGTGTTTTTTTCAAAAACCCCTAAAAAACAGCTTAAATCATAGAATTTGGGGGTCATTTTGAACCCATAGTATTATTAACCTCAATTACCATAATTTCAACTCATTTCCAGTCTATTCTGAACACCTCACACCTCACAATATTATTTTTAGTCCTAAAATTTGCACCAAGGTCGCTGGATGACTAAGCTAAGCGACCCAAGTGGCCGACACAAACACCTGACCCATCTAGGAGTGGCACTGCAGTGTCAGACAGGATGGCCGATTTAAAAAATAGTCCCCAAACAGCACATGATGCAAAGAAAAAAAGAGGCGCACCAAGGTGGCTGTTTGACTAAGCTAAGCGACACAAGTGGCCGACACAAACACCTGGCCCATCTAGGAGTGGCACTGCAGTGTCAATCAAGACAGGATGGCACTTCAAAAAAATTGTCCCCAAACAGCACATGATGCAAAGAAAAAAAGAGGCGCACCAAGGTGGCTGTGTGACTAAGCTAAGCGACACAAGTGGCCGACACAAACACCTGGCCCATCTAGGAGTGGCACTGCAGTGTCAATCAAGACAGGATGGCACTTCCAAAAAATTGTCCCCAAACAGCACATGATGCAAAGAAAAAAAGAGGCGCACCAAGGTGGCTGTGTGACTAAGCTAAGCGACACAAGTGGCCGACACAAACACCTGGCCCATCTAGGAGTGGCACTGCAGTGTCAATCAAGACAGGATGGCCCTTCCAAAAAATTGTCCCCAAACAGCACATGATGCAAAGAAAAAAAGAGGCGCACCAAGGTGGCTTTGTGACTAAGCTAAGCGACACAAGTGGCCGACACAAACACCTGGCCCATCTAGGAGTGGCACTGCAGTGTCAATCAAGACAGGATGGCACTTCCAAAAAATTGTCCCCAAACAGCACATGATGCAAAGAAAAAAAGAGGCGCACCAAGGTGGCTGTGTGACTAAGCTAAGCGACACAAGTGGTCGACACAAACACCTGGCCCATCTAGGAGTGGCACTGCAGTGTCAGGCAGGATGGCACTTCCAAAAAATTGTCCCCAAACAGCACATGATGCAAAGAAAAAAAGAGGCGCACCAAGGTGGCTGTGTGACTAAGCTAAGCGACACAAGTGGCCGACACAAACACCTGGCCCATCTAGGAGTGGCACTGCAGTGTCAATCAAGACAGGATGGCCCTTCCAAAAATTTGTCCCCAAACAGCACATGATGCAAAGAAAAAAAGAGGCGCACCAAGGTGGCTGTGTGACTAAGCTAAGCGACACAAGTGGCCGACACAAACACCTGGCCCATCTAGGAGTGGCACTGCAGTGTCAATCAAGACAGGATGGCACTTCCAAAAAATTGTCCCCAAACAGCACATGATGCAAAGAAAAAAAGAGGCGCACCAAGGTGGCTGTGTGACTAAGCTAAGCGACACAAGTGGACGACACAAACACCTTGCCCATCTAGGAGTGGCACTGCAGTGTCAGGCAGGATGGCACTTCCAAAAAATTGTCCCCAAACAGCACATGATGCAAAGAAAAAAAGAGGCGCACCAAGGTGGCTGTGTGACTAAGCTAAGCGACACAAGTGGCCGACACAAACACCTGGCCCATCTAGGAGTGGCACTGCAGTGTCAATCAAGACAGGATGGCCCTTCCAAAAAATTGTCCCCAAACAGCACATGATGCAAAGAAAAAAAGAGGCGCACCAAGGTGGCTGTGTGACTAAGCTAAGCGACACAAGTGGCCGACACAAACACCTGGCCCATCTAGGAGTGGCACTGCAGTGTCAATCAAGACAGGATGGCACTTCCAAAAAATTGTCCCCAAACAGCACATGATGCAAAGAAAAAAAGAGGCGCACAAAGGTGGCTGTGTGACTAAGCTAAGCGACACAAGTGGCCGACACAAACACCTGGCCCATCTAGGAGTGGCACTGCAGTGTCAGGCAGGATGGCACTTCCAAAAAATTGTCCCCAAACAGCACATGATGCAAAGAAAAAAAGAGGCGCACCAAGGTGGCTGTGTGACTAAGCTAAGCGACACAAGTGGCCAACACAAACACCTGGCCCATCTAGGAGTGGCACTGCAGTGTCAATCAAGACAGGATGGCACTTCCAAAAAATTGTCGACAAACAGCACATGATGCAAAGAAAAAAAGAGGCGCACCAAGATGGCTGTGTGACTAAGCTAAGCGACACAAGTGGCCGACACAAACACCTCGCCCAACTAGGAGTGGCACTGCAGTGTCAATCAAGACAGGTTGGCACTTCCAAAAAATTGTCCTCAAACAGCACATGATGCAAAGAAAAAAAGAGGCGCACCAAGGTGGCTGTGTGACTAAGCTAAGCGACACAAGTGGCCGACACAAACACCTGGCCCATCTAGGAGTGGCCCTGCAGTGTCAATCAAGACAGGATGGCACTTCCAAAAAATTGTCCCCAAACAGCACATGATGCAAAGAAAAATGAAAGAAAAAAGAGGTGCAAGATGGAATTGTCCTTGGGCCCTCCCACCCACCCTTATGTTGTATAAACAGGACATGCACACTTTAACGAACCCATCATTTCAGCGACAGGGTCTGCCACACGACTGTGAATGAAATGACTGGTTGGTTTGTGCCCCCACCAAAAAAGAAGCAATCAATCTCTCCTTACACAAACTGGCTCTACAGAGGCAAGATGTCCACCTCATCATCATCCTCCGATTCCTCACCCCTTTCACTGTGTACATCCCCCTCCTCACAGATTATTAATTCGTCCCCACTGGAATCCACCATCTCAGGTCCCCGTGTACTTTCTGGAGGCAATTGCTGCTGATGAATGTCTCCACGGAGGAATTGATTATAATTCATTTTGATGAACATCATCTTCTCCACATTTTCTGGAAGTAACCTCGTACGCCGATTGCTGACAAGGTGAGAGGCTGCACTAAACACTCTTTCGGAGTACACACTGGAGGGAGGGCAACTTAGGTAGAATAAAGCCAGTTTGTGCAAGGGCCTCCAAATTGCCTCTTTTTCCTGCCAGTATACGTACGGACTGTCTGACGTGCCTACTTGGATGCGATCACTCATATAATCCTCCACCATTCTTTCTCATGGTGAGAGAATCATATGCAGTGACAGTAGACGACATGTCAGTAATCATTGGCAGGTCCTTCAGTCCGGACCAGATGTCACTCGCTCCAGACTGCCCTGCATCACCGCCAGCGGGTGGGCTCGGAATTCATAGCCTTTTCCTCGCACCCCCAGTTGCGGGAGAATGTGAAGGAGGAGATGTTGACGGGTCACGTTCCGCTTGACTTGACAATTTTCTCACCAGCAGGTCTTTGAACCTCTGCAGACTTGTGTCTGCCGGAAAGAGAGATCCAAGGTAGGTTTTAAATCTAGGATCGAGCACGGTGGCCAAAATGTAGTGCTCTGATTTCAACAGATTGACCACCCGTGAATCCTGGTTAAGCGAATTAAGGGCTCCATCCACAAGTCCCACATGCCTAGCGGAATCGCTCTGTTTTAGCTCCTCCTTCAATGTCTCCAGCTTCTTCTGCAAAAGCCTGATGAGGGGAATGACCTGACTCAGGCTGGCAGTGTCTGAACTGACTTCACGTGTGGCAAGTTTGAAGGGTTGCAGAACCTTGCACAACGTTGAAATCATCCTCCACTGCGCTTGAGTCAGGTGCATTCCCCCGCCTTTGCCTATATCGTGGGCAGATGTATAGGCTTGAATGGCCTTTTGCTGCTCCTCCATCCTCTGAAGCATATAGAGGGTTGAATTCCACCTCGTTACCACCTCTTGCTTCAGATGATGGCAGGGCAGGTTCAGGAATGTTTGGTGGTGCTCCAGTCTTCTGTACGCGGTGCCTGAATGCCGAAAGTGGCCCGCAATTCTTCGGGCCACCGAAAGCATCTCTTGCACGCCCCTGTCGTTTTTTAAATAATTCTGCACCACCAAATTCAATGTATGTGCAAAACATGGGACGTGCTGGAATTTGCCCAGATGTAATGCACGCACAATATTGCTGGCGTTGTCCGATGTCATAAATCCCTAGGAGAGTCCAATTGGGGTAAGCCATTCTGCGATGATCTTCCTCAGTTGCCGTAAGAGGTTGTCAGCTGTGTGCCTATTCTGGAAAGCGGTGATACAAAGCATAGCCTGCCTAGGAACGAGTTGGCGTTTGCGAGATGCTGGTACTGGTGCTGCCGCTGCTGTTCTTGCTGTGGGAGGCAATACATCTACCCAGTGGGCTGTCACAGTCATATAGTGCTGAGTCTGCCCTGCTCCACTTGTCCACATGTCCGTGGTTAAGTGGACATTGGGTACAACTGCATTTTTTAGGACACTGGTGAGTATTTTTCTGAGGTCTGTGTACATTTTCGGTATCGCCTGCCTAGAGAAATGGAACCTAGATGGTATTTGGTACCGGGGACACAGTACCTCAATCAAGTCTATAGTTGCCTCTGAATTAACGATGGATACCGGAACCACGTTTCTCACCGCCCAGGCTGCCAAGGCCTGAGTCATCTGCTTTGCAGCAGGATGACTGCTGTGATATTTCATCTTCCTCGCAAAGGACTGTTGGACAGTCAATTGCTTACTGGAAGTAGTACAAGTGGTCTTCTGACTTCCCCTCTTGGATGACGATCAACTCCCAGCAGCAACAACAGCAGCGCCAGCAGCAGTAGGCGTTACACTCAAGGATGCATCGGAGGAATCCCAGGCAGGAGAGGACTCGTCAGACTTGACAGTGACATGGCCTGCAGGACTATTGGCTTTCCTGGGTAAGGAGGAAATTGACACTGAGGGAGTTGGTGGTGTGGTTTGCAGGAGCTTGGTTACAAGAGGAAGGGATTTAGTGGTCAGTGGACTGCTTCCGCTGTCACCCAAAGTTTTTGAACTTGTCACTGACGTATGATGAATGCGCTGCAGGTGACGTATAAGGGAGGATGTTCCGAGGTGGTTAACGTCCTTACCCCTACTTATTACAGCTTGACAAAGGCAACACACGGCTTGACACCTGTTGTCCGCATTTGTGTTGAAATAATTCCACACCGAAGAGCTGATTTTTTTTGTATTTTGACCAGGCATGTCAATGGCCATATTCGTCCCACGGACAACAGGTGTCTCCCCGGGTGCATGACTTAAACATACCACCTCACCATCAGAATCCTCCTTGTCAATTTCCTCCCCAGCACCAGCAACACCCATATCCTCATCCTGGTGTACTTCAACAGTGACATCTTCAATTTGACTATCAGGAACTGGACTGCGGGTGCTCCTTCCAGCACTTGCAGGGGGCGTGCAAATGGTGGAAGGCGCAAGCTCTTCCCGTCCAGTGTTGGGAAGGTCAGGCATCGCAACCGACACAATTGGACTTTCCTTGGGGATTTGTGATTTAGAAGAACGCACAGTTCTTTGCTGTGCTTTTGCCAGTTTAAGTCTTTTCTTTTTTCTAGCGAGAGGATGAGTGCTTCCATCCTCATGTGAAGCTGAACCACTAGCCATGAACATAGGCCAGGGCCTCAGCCGTTCCTTGCCACTCCGTGTCGTAAATGGCATATTGGCAAGTTTACGCTTCTCCTCAGACGCTTTTAATTTTGATTTTTGGGTCATTTTACTGAACTTTTGTGTTTTGGATTTTACATGCTCTCTACTATGACATTGGGCATCGGCCTTGGCAGACGACGTTGATGGCATTTCATCGTCTCGGCCATGACTAGTGGCAGCAGCTTCAGCACGAGGTGGAAGTGGATCTTGATCTTTCCCTATTTTAACCTCCACATTTTTGTTCTCCATTTTTTAATGTGTGGAATTATAAGCCAGTATCAATAGCAATGGCCTACTACTATATTAACTGCGCACAACTGAAATGCACCACAGGTATAGAATGTAGATGGATAGTATACTTAATGGATGACGACACAGAGGTAGGTACAGCAGTGGCCTACCGTACTGCTATATATAGTATACTGGTGGTCACTGTGTCAGCAAACTGCAAAACTAAAATGCACCACAGGTATAGAATGTAGATGGATATTGGATAGTATACTTAATGGATGACGACACAGAGGTAGGTACAGCAGTGGCCTACCGTACTGCTATATATAGTATACTGGTGGTCACTGTGTCAGCAAACTGCAAAACTAAAATGCACCACAGGTATAGAATGTAGATGGATAGTATACTTAATGGATGACGACACAGAGGTAGGTACAGCAGTGGCCTACCGTACTGCTATATATAGTATACTGGTGGACACTGTCAGCAAACTGCAAAACTAAAATGCACCACAGGTATAGAATGTAGATGGATAGTATACTTAATGGATGACGACACAGAGGTAGGTACAGCAGTGGCCTACCGTACTGCTATATATAGTATACTGGTGGACACTGTGTCAGCAAACTGCAAAACTAAAATGCACCACAGGTATAGAATGTAGATGGATAGTATACTTAATGGATGACGACACAGAGGTAGGTACAGCAGTGGCCTACCGTACTGCTATATAAAGTATACTGGTGGACACTGTCAGCAAACTGCAAAACTAAAATGCACCACAGGTATAGAATGTAGATGGATAGTATACTTAATGGATGACGACACAGAGGTAGGTACAGCAGTGGCCTACCGTACTGCTATATATAGTATACTGGTGGACACTGTCAGCAAACTGCAAAACTAAAATACACCACAGGTATAGAATGTAGATGGATAGTATACTTAATGGATGACGACACAGAGGTAGGTACAGCAGTGGCCTACCGTACTGCTATATATAGTATACTGGTGGACACTGTGTCAGCAAACTGCAAAACTAAAATGCACCACAGGTATAGAATGTAGATGGATAGTATACTTAATGGATGACGACACAGAGGTAGGTACAGCAGTGGCCTACCGTACTGCTATATAAAGTATACTGGTGGACACTGTCAGCAAACTGCAAAACTAAAATGCACCACAGGTATAGAATGTAGATGGATAGTATACTTAATGGATGACGACACAGAGGTAGGTACAGCAGTGGCCTACCGTACTGCTATATATAGTATACTGGTGGACACTGTGTCAGCAAACTGCAAAACTAAAATGCACCACAGGTATAGAATGTAGATGGATAGTATACTTAATGGATGACGACACAGAGGTAGGATCAGCAGTGCACTCTGCACTGTACTCCTCCTATATAATATTAATTATACTGGTGGTCCCCAGTCCCCACAATAAAGCAGCACACTGAGCACAGATATGGAGTGTTTTTCAGGCAGACAACGTATACTGGTTGTCACTGTCAGCAAAAAAACTCTGCACTGTACTCCTGCTATAGCTGCTCCCCAGTCCCCACAATTAAGCAGTGTGAGCACTCAGCACAGATATATTATGCAGCACACTGAGCAGATATGGTATGGAGCGTTTTTTTCAGGCAGAGAACGGATAAAAACTGGTGGTCACTTATCAGCAAAACTCTGCACTGTACTCCTAACAGCTGCTCCCCAATCCTCCCCACAATTAAGCAATAAACAACCAATCAACTGTCTTCTACAATAAACGGAGAGGACGCCAGCCACGTCCTCTCCCTATCATCTCCAATGCACGAGTGAAAATGGCGACGACGCGCGGCTGCTTATATAGAATCCGAATCTCGCGAGAATCCGACAGCGGGATGATGATGTTCGGGAGCGCTCGGGTTAGCCGAGCAAGGCGGGAAGGTTCGAACCTGCCTCGGACCCATGTAAAAAGGGTGAAGTTTGGGGGGGTATGGTTTCCGAGAAACCGAACCCGCTCATCACTAAAAGGTACGGGCATGTGTGATGTTTTTTGCCAAATTCAATTCTCCTTCCTTTTTAAGGAAGTCTCTGGACACTATTTAGTGTCAGAGTAATAGGCTCACATTCTGTACTTCAACTTCCAATCTGCTACAAATACCTGCATCCTGATTGGATCCATCTGATGATTCTCCTCGCCTGCTCCATTGGTCCTGTTTCTTGTGACTTCCTGGTTCTAACATAGGCTTAGTCCTGACTTAATTATGCCTGTCCCCTCATACCACATTGCCCACGTGGTCCTAACCCATTCTGTATACTACACTTCAGTGTGCCTCATAGCAACCAGTATTATTTTCTGCCTGTGAGCTCTCCATTGTTCACCATTCCGTAGGTAGGAACTCAGTCAGAGGGCCGCAACCTGTTTATTGGAAGCAGCGAAGCTCAACACCCTTGCGGGGGTCCCTGGTGATGGTGACCAATAAGTTAGACTCTGCTCTCATCTCACCAAGAGTTGTAACTGTCACTAATTTCAGATGTAGCCATGCTCATTTTACTGTGATGCGGCATGTTGCATCACAGCATGCTGCATGGCATGCCAGGCTGCGACTAGTTGCAGCCGGCGATTGCTTCATTAAGTCCTAATCGCCAGCTGCGACTAGTTGCTGCCTGGCATGTCATGTAGCAAGCCATGTTGCAGCATGCTGCATCGCAACAAATATTAGCATGGCTACATCTGCATCTTTTTCACCCCTTATTTTGTTAAAAAAAATTCAAAAAAACCATCTAAGTCTGTTAAGCATTTACTTCTGTATCAACGCTCAGAAACATGAACTATTCATAAAACAACAGTTGCTGCAATAACATAACCTTCTGTGTTTTTAGGTGGGGCCTAATTCAGACCTGATCGCAGCAGTAAATATGTTCTCTAATGGGCAAAACCATGGGGGTAATTCCAAGTTGATCGCAGCAGGAATTTTGTTAGGAATTAGGCCCTTGGCTAGCTTTATAGGCTGTCTCAGTAGGGGCACCACCCCGATGCCGGAATCCTGACAGCCGGGATCCCCAATGAGCATCCACCAGGACACAGGACAGGTAAGCCGCTTGGTAGGGGGTGCTGTAGGTTTAGGCTGCAATGGGAGAGTTAGGCTTAGCTGCAGGGGGGGGGGGATTAGGGTAAGGCACCCACATGGAAGGTTATGGTTAGACTGCGGGGGGGGGGTTGTTAGGTTTAGGCTGTGGGGAGGGGAACTAGGTTTAGGCACCACCCGGGAGGGTTAGGGTTAGGTTTAGGTTGCGAGGAGGGAAGGTTAGGGGGCTAGGGGGGATGGTATACTTATCTTCCCTTGTCGGCAGGGCCGTAACTAGGGGGGGGGGGGCTAAGGGGAATGTGCCCCGGGTGCAGGATTTGAGGGGGCGCCAAGGAGTTACAGAGGAGCAGGGTTTGTTTGTGTTTTTTTTTTACCATCAGTTCAGTGCTGCTCCATTGAGACAGCAGACAGCTCCAAGGGCAATGTATCTGACCCACCTGTCTGCCCGCAGCTGGCTCCGACGCTGTGCGAGTGAGCTCCAGTACCTGGGATCTTTCCTATGTCGGCTACTGTCTTAAACTGTCTTCTTTGCCATGCTGTGCTGCAACTAGCGTGCAGTGCACCATGCAAGCTAAAGAAGCGCACTGTGCTCCCAGTTAGCAGTATCAACCTCCGCTTTGCCTCCCAGATAGGGGGATTTGGTGTAGCTTAAAAGGGGGTGTAGTGCAGTGATGTAGTGTACCATATATGGCATGTAGCGTAGTAATGTATTGCAGTATATAGGGGCATGTAGTGCATTAATGTAGTGTAACGTATAAGGGGATGTAGTGTAGTGATGTAGTGTAGCATATAGGGTATGTAGTGCAGTGCATAGGGGAATGTAGTGTAGTGATGTAGTTCAGTGTATAGAGGATGAAGTATAGTCATGTAGTGCAGTGGATAGGGGCATATAGTGCAGTGATAAAGTGTTATGATATAGGGGGTCTTTCAGACCTGATCGCTCACCAGCGTTTTTTGCAGTGCTGCAATCAGGTCAGAACTGCGCATGTGTATGCACCACAATGCACAGGCGTGTCGCAGGGGTACAAAGCTGATCGTTGCTCTGCGATGGGTTTTTGTGAAGAATCCATTTGCACGGCCGATTGCAAGGTGATTGACAGGAAGAAGGCGTTTATGGGTGGCAACTGACTATTTTCTGGGAGTGTTTGGAGAAACGCAGGCGTAACCATGCATTTGCAGGGCGGGTGTCTGACATCAATTCTGGCCCAGGACAGGCTGATGTGATCTCAGCGGCTGAGTAAGTTCTGGGCTACTCAGAAACTGCTCAATTTTTTTTAGTACAGCTCGGCTGCACATGCGATTGCACACTTGCAAAGTTAAAATACACTCCCCGGTGGGCAGCGACTATGCGATCGCAGGACTGCAAAAAACAGCTAGCGAGTGATCAACTCTGAATGACCTCCATAGTGCAATGTATAGGGACACACAGAGGAGCATGTAGTTGAACACGTTGGAGGTGCATAGGGCATTTGAGGCACATAGCAGAATATTATCCAGTAGTATCCCCTTTCTTCAAAATGTTTGATAATCTGATTATTTTAGTCTGTTAGGGTTTGTTTGTTTTTTTATTTGTGATTTTTTTATTTTCGTGGGGGGGGGGGGGGGGGCGCCAAATAACTTCCTTGCCCCGGGTGACGAAAATCCTAGTTTCGGCTCTGCTTGTCGGGATTCCAATCATCGGGATTCCGCAGTCAGTATTCTGCCCGCTGGCATCCTAAACGCAGACTAACAAATCCTTACCCATTCTATGACTTATAGCCTGTGTCTTTTTAATTTTTGCTTTGTCACTTATTCATGTAAGAAAACAATTGCAATAAAATGATGCAGTCTGACACTCCTTAAATTGCACTGAAGACAAAGATACAGCCAGGGGTGCATTAAGAGAGGAAGAGGCCTGAGTTCAGTCTCCGTCTGGACCACCTCCTCTCTAGCCAACAGAGCAATAGGTTCTGGGCCCTAGTAAAGCTTGAGGGACAAAATTGATGCAACAACAGGAGCTTAAAGGCTTTTGAATAAAAGTCATTGCTCTTGGTTTGTCGTGGTACCAGTATCAAATGTTGGAGAAGGGACTGGCCTGCTACAGCTCACATCATTAGATTAGAGAGAAGTTTTCCAGCAGATGGACGGACCTGGAATCATGAGGAGATACAGTATATTTAGTGCAAATGATGGTAAAGTCCTCCAGCTACAGATCAAGAGCTGTATATTTTGAGTGCTGTTATGATGTGTCTCGGATATTTTGCTGCTTGTAATTAAACATATTATAGAAATTGTGATAAAGCTAAACTAGAAACATAGTTAAATACACATTGGCATTTGTATCAGATAAAGGGGGACATGTATCAAGCCTTCCAAAGAGGACAAGTGGAGCAGTGGATCATAACAACTCAGGGCCTAATTCAGAGGTTACCACACTCTGGAGCTCTTTGTAGAGTGCTCCCCCACGGTTGGGGGGGGCGAGGTCTGGACAACAAAGATGTGTCCGGATCATTGCTGGGGCGGGCTGCGGTGGCTGAGTGATGTCACATGCAGTCACATGCAGTTGCTGCGACTCAAAACTGCCAGTGCAGCTAAGATGCGCAGGCAGGGAGCTACTTGCCATGTGCAAAAGCACCTCTGCGGGGCAGGGTGGGGCATTGATGGTAGGGCTTGACATGCAGGGTGGACTAGACCTGTGGAAGAAAAGAGAGCAATTCCAGATGCGCTGTCACAGCTGCCAGCGAGGGATTGTCAGTCCCAATAGAATTTTTACAACAAAAAGCACTAAAGCCGGCGCTGGTTGTTTCTCCAATAGTAAATAATTAGAAAACTGTGGATGATTGTAAAAGCATACTTGAATTTATTTACTAAACATCAAATAAAATGAATAATAAAATTCACATATATACATAAAGTTTAAGGGCATATATGGAGCTGTGAAGCATTTGAATGTGCTGCTAGTGAGTGTCCACTATGGATCCCGGACTAGAACACTGGACAAAGTTCCCTGGGAAAAAGAAATAAAGTACAGCTGGTGTTACCCGTGAGGACGGAGGCTTCCAGAGGCTTTAGAAAACAGCAAGCAAGCTGTATCACTTGTATTCAAGCTGGGTCCCTCCAGTCGGTGCTGTAATGTAAATATCCCACAGGGAAAGATTCCAAAGCAGGTGTTCCAAAACTGATTGTTATAAGTCCATATCTGGATCCGTAATGATGTGGAGCACTGATGATAGTGGTGGTGGCAGCTTTCACACTTAACGCGTTTCCCTAGGCTCGGTCACCTAGCTTCATCAGAAGTAAAGCTCCCTCTGGTTAAGGGATCTATTTAAACCCTATTAACGACCTGATGCCCAACAGGTGTATAGCAATATCTATGCAATCATCCACAGTGTTAATAAAAACAGTCATTCTTCATTATCACTATTCTTATTAGATAAAAAAAGCGATTTGTAGGAGGCAAACTCACATAAAATATATATATATATATATAGTATAAAATAGTACAAATATACAATGAGTGAAACTGGGTATGGTGGGGGTTAAAGGTCAGTGGAATCACATGACCTACTTCCAGATTATATGTTATGTGCATGGTGGTGTTTCTAATATCATTCTTACATACCCCTTGCTTAAGGAACTGTATCTGTCCACCTTCTGAAATCCCCTAGGAGACTGTGATCTCCTAGGGGGGAGAGAGATGTCCCAGCCTCGGTCCTCCGTCCGGCGACCCCCGTGCTTCCCGGTCACGTGACCGGCGACGGCCAATGAAAGTGGCCTGACGGATGTGATCTGGTTGCTAAGCAACCAGAGTACACTCCGGCGCGCGACACAGTGACGGGGGTTGCCCAGTTGCTATGCAACCCAAGTGAACGTCGTCGCGATACGCGATGACGTCACTCTCCTGTCACGTTACCCGCAGGGCGGAACAGTGAGGCCGGGACAAAGGAATAGATATGTGCCCAACTGTGGGCATCTCGATAGTACAGACTACATTTAAAGACTTAGAAAAAATTGAGCATATGTATAGGTAGTTATTTAGCCATACGATGACAGTCTTATTAACATTAAATACATATTATTTTATGACCCCAACCATCAAAGCTTATCTGCAGGTCAAATTTTATAAGGGGCACAGATTCCCTCATATTGGTCAGAACCCTGTCCCTGTAATCAGACTTCATGGAACACTTATATATATTTTTTACAAAAAGGTTCAATGAAACATATATTTCTTCCTTAATTCTCCTCAGAAAATGTTTAATAAATTAACAAAAAATACAGGGAATAATAATAATAATGATGATAATTACATGAAAATTAAATAATAAAATATTGTAACATTTCATTACAGAGAAAGGGAGAGGGGGGGGAGGGTTGGAGCAAGAACATTGAAATAGTTCATATTTCTCAGGGCCCATTATCTCCGCTACCATTGGGTGGCTATCCGGCCGAGGAGGAACTCCAGTTGTTAGGAGTGACCCAAACATCCGAGGTGACCCTGGATGTCCGCACAGCCCGGATGCGCTGACAGGGGCGACCACCGTCCCGTCCAGGCTGCGCGTGGAAGCCTCCACGGCCGAACAGACCACACACAGGTGACACAGAGTTGTCACCTGTACCAACTGTACGCGGTAGATATAAGATTATTGAAGATGAAAACTCTATATGGCAACTCTCAATTATTTTAGATTACTATGTTTAGTTCCATTGTCTCATTTAGACCAGTCGGGTATACTGAATTGAACTGTAACATCCAGTATATCTCTCTCTTACATAAAAGTGTATATCTATCTCCACCCCTCACAGTTGGTGCCACATGTTCTAAAGCTAGAATTGAAAGGCATCCAGGATCTTTTTGGTGTGTGTTTAAATAATGACGGGATACACTATGCTTAAGAAAGCCTTTAACAATGTTTCTTTTATGTTCCATGAACCTGGTGCGTAATTTTCTGGTGGTGCGTCCCACATAATATAGGTGACAGCTACACCAAAGTAAATAAATAACATATGAAGAGTCGCAATTCATAAATGATTTGATTGAATATACATCAATTTTGTTTGGTAATTCAACAGACACTGTTTTTCTTGGTGTATGTGAACAAACTTGACATTTGTTCTTGCCACAATGGAAAAAGCCTAGTGGTTTCTTTGTCAACCATTCAGATCCTGACATGTATTGCCTACTCTTGTCATCCTTATATATTGTTCTCAAATGGCTAGGTGCCAAGAGAGTTTTTAAGGACCTATTCTTTCTATAAATTATTTGTGGTACTTTAGGTAGTGTATCTGCAAGCATACGATCTTGTCTCAAGATTTTAAAGTTTCTATTTAGTATGTCGCGAATCTGTCCTGCACAACTGTTAAATTTGCATATAAATGCCGAACTTCTGTCCTTTTTATCCACATATTCTTCTTTCCTAGAGTTATATTGTAGGAGACTGTTTCTTTCTAAATCAGAGACCTCCATGAGTGCCTTTTGTAGAATATTTTCGGGGTAACCGCATTCCCTGAAAGATTTAAGTAAAGTGTCTGCTTGTTCAATAAAAGTATCAAAATTGGAGCAGTTGCGCCTCAGGTGAATAAGTTGTCCCTTAGGGATGTTTTGTTTCCATGGTCTAAAGTGCGAACTCGTGAAATGTAAATATGAATTAGTATTGGTTTTTTTATTAAATGTAGACGTGACTATTTTGTTATCCATAATCTCTATGTTCACGTCTAAAAAATTAATTTTAGAAGTGTGAAAAGTGGAAGTGAAAGAGAGATTATATTCATTACAAGAAAGGGACTGAATGAATTGTGTCGCAGAATTGAAATCCCCATCCCAAATAATAAATAAATCATCAATATAGCGTCCATAGAGGACCAGGTTCTTCGCCCAGCCACCCCCCCACACATGGGTTTGTTCGAACTTCCCCATGTAGAGGTTGGCATAGCTGGGCGCGAACCTGGTCCCCATGGCAGTGCCCATCACCTGTAAATAAAAAACACAGAGAAACAAAAAATAATTATGTGAAAGGATAAAGGAAATAGAAGTGATGAGAAATGATTTTTGTTCCTCACTGAGGTCATTATCAAAGTCCAATCTCCTTTTAATTACCTCACACCCCAACTGATGAGGGATGTTTGTGTATAAAGCAGAAACATCTAGAGTAAGGAAAGCATAAGAATCTTTCCATACAATTGTATTGATTAAATTCAAAAAGTGTGTGGTATCTTTGATATGAGACCTCAGTGAGGACACTCGGGATTGCAAAAAAGAATCAACATAAAAAGAAAGGTTAGAGGTCAAAGAATCAATACCAGAAATAATAGGTCTCCCGGGAGGTGCAGTGATGGATTTGTGGATTTTGGGAAGATAATAAAAGACTGGAATGTGAGGATGTGCGGGGTAGAGAAAATTGTAGATATCTCTAGAGATGATTCCCGAATCTAGACCTGTGCTGGGCGTCCCTTTGCATGTCAGAGAATCTGATCGTAGATGTGTTAATTTTAGCACATCTACGATCAGCTCTGAATCGGGCCCTTAGTTCTGAGTATCATTTATTAAGTACTTTCTATAAACTAATAGCTAGAAGCTGGTTACTATGAGAAACCCCTCCACCATCCCCTTTTTCAGAAAGCTTGATACATCTTCCTCAAAAGAGTGATGTAGCTACTGGATTTTAGGGCTTTAGATCCTGTATGTACACGTAACAATTCTAGCACTAAAATTGCAAAAGATAGCAGTAAGTTGAAAAAGTTTTAAAAAGTTGTATTAATTTATTCATGCATTATATAATAAAATACTATAAACACAAAATAGAATAGTCTCTTGAGAGTGTTATTATAAAATGCAAAAGATTTGTTTTCCACAGGCATTATCAAGAAATACAACAACTCACATCTGTTATATACACCTTTAAGATTTTTCATGTGTAAATGGAAATGACAAGTAAGTACTGTAATCCAAACAGATGACCACCACTTTACATCAAATACACATAAAGTAAATGAAATACTATTAGCTAAAGGAGTCAATACACAACAAGCCAATGAAAAGCTTTAAGATTTGCTGCCATCTTAAAGCCTGCATGTTAAGCTTGTCATCTGAAGCATGGAGTTACTTGATTGAAGTTTCAAAACCATCTCATCTTATCTCTTCACAGGTACATTGATTCCACCTTTCAATCCTGATTCATTTCATTGCAAGAATAGTTTTGAAAGTTTACTTTGCAATTGAGGCTGCAATTTCCCCCACCATTAATAAGCTTGTTGAACAATTTGCTCAAATACTCCTCTCCCTGTACCAGCTGACTAGCATCTCCTAGAAAAGTGAATGATCTGGAAGCCTGCCACAGAGGCTTGCCTGGCATTTTAAAGCCTGCATCTTAAGCGTGTGAACTGAAGCATGGATTATGATTGGCCTGGACTCCATTTGGACCTAGCCCACTCACAATACAGATGTAGCCATGCTCATTGTGGCTGAGACTAGGCATGTGTGTGCCTCATTTGCATGATGCGCAAGCATGCAGGCATGTGTGTGAGTCTTAGTTGCACCCATGCCCTATTGACACCGTATTGAGCGGCAAAAACCGCAGCCTGCATGGGTACAATTAGGTGCTTTTTCACTTTTTTTTTCTTTTTTCTGTCTCAGTCTCTGAGCCGGGGAAAGTTCACTGTTTCTTCACTATGTTTTTTTACCTTGTATGTCCATCCCACTGTACGCTATACCAGTATGCTGTACCTCCACTGATTAAACACCCTGCCAGCAGCAACTTAAGAAGTGCAGCTAAGATGGCTGCTTTGGATGGTTCCTACATGGGCGTTATGTACTACATGTGGCTCTATTTATACAGGGTATGTCATACTATTATACACATATCAGTTTTCCCATACTGTATGTGCCTCTGGTCTGCATATAGTTTATTTCCCACAGCATAACCTTTGTAGTGTGCCCAACATGGCTGCCTCACCTGGTATGCTCATGGATAGAATTAAAAATGACACTTATCCGACAGTTACTGTAACTACCCCAAGTGCTAGGACACTGCAACCACCCATTTTGTGTCATCTCTTCTGCGCATGACCTATTCTACCCAGGGTAATCCTTTATAGTGCCCCAAAGATGGCTGCCTTACCTGGTACCTTTTATAGGTGGTCCTGTATATAAAACCTCTAGAAGTTATTAGCCAAAATGTCTCTACCAACTCTGCAGTATGCTTATTGTGCTCTCTAGATTTAGTTGTTCTTAATTATTTCTGTATATTTTTCAATATGATGTATTTCTAATACCTTTGTACTATGGGGGTAATTCAGACCTAATCACTAGGCTGCATTTTCTCACAGCATATGATCAGGTCCGAACTGCGCATGCATATGCACTGCAATGCGCAGGCGCGTTGGATGACTGCACTGGGCATCGGTGCATAGCGACGGGATGATGCAAAAAAAAGTGATCGCACGGGCGATCGCAAGGAGATTGACAGGAAGAGGGCGTTTGTGGGTAGCAACTGACTGTTTTCAAGGAGTGTCTGGAAAAACTCAGGCATGTCCAAGCATTTTCAGGGAGGGTGTCTGACGTCAAATCCGGTCCCGGGCAGGCTGAAGTGATCGCAGCAGCTGAGTAAGTCCTGGGCTGCGCAGAGACTGCACAAAATCAGTTTGTGCAGCTTTGCTACACAAGCGTTCGCACACTTGCACAGCGAAAATACACTCCCCCTGTAGGCGGTGACTATCTGATCGCAGGACAGCAAAAATCACTGCCCAGTGATCAGGTCTGAATTAGGCCCTATGTACCATGTTATTGATGTATGTAAAGTGACTTTGAGTCCTTTGTGAGAAAAGCGTAGTATAGATAAAATTATTGTTGTTGTTATTAGATGGTGCTTTTGGTGTCATCATAAGCATTCCTCTTTAGACTATAACCCTAGACATCTCAACAGATGTGTTCCTGTATACCTGGGAATGTGCCTAAGTTTAATTTGGTTGTATCTCCAATGTTTATTTGCCCTTACAGCACTCAAGTAACATTTTGTTGATGTTGTTCTGCACCTATCCTCCCAGCAGTAAGGGTCCATCAGGAATATTGTATACAAAAATCCATATACAGACATACTCTATCATACCTCCCAACTGTTCTGATTCCTGCAGAACAGTCCTGCTATTCGGACACTGTCCCTATGTTCGTTGTTCCACCCATGAGCCGCAGTGTCCTGTTGGTGGGAGTAAGGTTGAGAGAGCCTTTTATCACTGCTGCTCTTCAAAACTGCAGGTGATCTCTAAAAAGATACCAGGCACATGCACATGGCATTTAAACAGTCCAAGGAGGTGAGCCAAGGGGCTGCTCAGCTGCTTGGGGAGCACTGAGCACACCCCCAAATTTCAAAAATAGTGTTGTGTTGAGAGGCTATGCCCCCTCACACCTGAGGCTATGCACCCTTTTCAAGTGTGCATGAGCCATTGGCACGAAGGGTCCTGGTTTCTGATTAGCAAAAGTTGGGAGGTACACTGTATTCATAATGTTGATATGCTTAATTTGACCTACACAACTGGACTCAGGGGTCTACATACTAAGCCTTGAGAGTGATATAGTGGATGGAGAGACAGTACTAACAAACCAGCTCCTGTCATTTTTAAAACACAGCATGTAACATGGCAGTTATGAGCTGATTGGCTGGTACTTTATCTCCGTCTACTGTATCTCTTGCCAAGGCTTAGTACATTGGGGTAATTCAGACCTGATCGTAGCAGCAAATTTGTTAGCAGTTTGACAAAACCATGGTGGTCATTCCAAACTGATCACACGCTGCATTTTTTTGTAGAAGTGCGATTGGGTCAGAACTGCGCATGCGCCGGCGCTGCAGTGCACCGGCGCATGCCAGATGGCTGACAGCCATCATTGCCTAGCGATCGCCTCTGCCTGATTAAAAGGCAGAGGCGGTTGCTGAGTGGGAGGGGTCGTCACGGCAGTGCTTGGCTGACGTTTTCGGTGTGTGGTCCGGCCAAAGCAGGCGTGGCCGGACCGCGCGTGGAGGCAGGCTGCAGCTGCTGCATGACATCACACGTAGCCGCTGCAACCCTGGCAGCGACAAATAACTCCCAGGAAGCCGCAGGAGCTGCGCTGGCTGGGAGTTACTCTACAAGTACAAAAGCATCACTGCTGGGCGATGCTTTGTACTTGTGCGGTGGGGCTGGCCCAGACATGCAGGGCAGACTTGCCCTGTGCTGGGCGTCCCCCCGTATGGCTGTGTCAGTGATCGTAGCTGTGCTAAATTTAGCACAACTATGATCAGGTCGGAATGACGCCCTATGTGCACTTCAGGTGGGGCAGATATAACATTTGCAGATATAACATTTGTGGTCAATGGATCATTTTCAAATTGGACTAAAGTACTAAGTGGTGTGCCACAAGGGTCTGTACTTGGATCACTTTTGTTCAACATTTTTATCAACGACCTAACTAGGCCTGAAGAGCATGGTGTCAATTTTCGCAGACGAAACCAAATTGTGTAAGGTTAGGAATACGGAGCGGGATGCTGAGTCTCTTCAGAATGACGTAACTAAACTGGAAGCAGTGGCAGCAAAATGGAGAATGAGATTCAACACAGACAAGTGTAAGTTAATGCACTGTGGGGGCAAGACCAAAAATTACACCTACATACTAAATGGGGTAATATTAAGGGATTCTGTACTGGAAAAAGACTTAGGGGTTCACATAGATAACAAATTAAGCAGCAGTACCCAAAGTAGGAGTGCAGCAAAGAAGGCTAATAAGATACTAGCATGCATAAAATGGGGAATTGATGCAAGGGACGAGAGTATTATACTCTCATTATATAAATCACTAGTGAGGCCACATCTTGAATACTGTGTGCAATTTTGGGCACTATATTACAAAAAGGATATCCTGGAGCTAGAAAAGGTTCAGAGGCGGGTGACCAAACTAATCAAGGGCATGGAGATGCTGGAATACGAGGAAAGGCTTGCAAGGCTAGGCATGTTTACATTGGAAAAGAGGAGACTAAGAGGGGACATGATCAACACCTACAAATATATAAGGGGTCAATACACAGAGCTTGGGAGGGACCTGTTTTCTATAAGATCAGCACAGTGAACACGTGGTCACTCGCTTAGGTTAGAGGAGAGGAGTTTCCGCACATTGAGGTGAAAAGGTTTTTTCACAGATAGGACAATACGCGTTTGGAATTCCCTGCCTGAGAGAGTAGTAACTGCGGACTCAGGCCCTCATTCCGAGTTGTTCGCTCGCTGCTATTTTTAGCAGAATTGCTAATAGGCTAAAATCCGGCAGTTCTGCACATGCGTATGCACAGCAGGGCGCACGCGATAAGTATTTTTACACAAAACTATGCTATTTTACTCACGGGCGAACAAAGCTCTTCAATCGCTCTGCTGATCGTAGTGTGATTGACAGGAAGTAGGTGTTTCTGGGCGGAAACTGGCCGTTTTCAGGGAGTGTGCTAAAAAACGCAGGTGTGCCAGGTAAAAACGCAAGAGTGGCTGGAGAAATGGGGGAGTGGCTGGCCGGACGCTGGGCGTGTTTGTGACGTCAAACCAGGAACTAAATGGACTGAGGTGATCGAAATCTAGGAGTAGGTCTGGAGCTACTCAGAAACTGCAAGGAAATACTTAATAGCAGAATTGCTAATCTTTCATTAGCAATTCTGCTATGCTAAGATACACACCCAGAGGGTGGCGGCTTTGCGTTTGCATTTCTGCTAAAAGTAGCTAGCGAGCAAACAACTCGGAATGAGGGCCTCAGTCAACACCTTTAAGAATGGGTTAGATAAATTCCTATTGGATAAATATATTCAGGGTTATGGTGTGTAGGCACGCATTATAGTTAATTTAACTAGTCCTAACATAAAAATAACTAGTCCTATAATAAGACTGCATAGGAGACCACAAATAGGTTGAACTCGATGGACAATTGTCTTTTTTCAACCTTAGTTACTATGTTAGAGATAATTGGATTTAGGTGGATTATTTTGTGTCTGTGCAGAGTAAATACTGCCTGCTTTATTTTTACACTGCAATTTAGATTTCAGTTTGAACACACCCCACCCAAATGTAACTCTCTTTGCACATGTTATATCTGCCCCCCCGGCAGTACACATGGTTTTGCCCAACTGCTAACACATTTGCTGCTACGATCAGGTCTGAATTACCCCCATAGACCCCATATTTTCAAACTAATGGAGGGTCTTTGTTTTATTTATGATGATATCATGCTTTTCATGTGTGATCAATTCCACTCATAGGGGTTTATATTTCCAGAATGGATTACCCATTTAAATCAGATTACAAAGATATTAGGATAGTATTTAGGAAGGAGATGACATTTATTAACACATTTTTCTGGCCAGAACATTTTCTTGATTAAAGCTGCAATATGAAATATGTATATACTGTACAGGTGGATAATACTGTTTATTTTAACAAAGTAAAAGTGCAGTATTATGTATTTAAACTATTAATTCGGGCATTTATTTATTTGCTTTAAGACCTGAGCTGGCCCAACTATTACGCCGGGTACGCAACAGCATAGAGGGCAACATTAAGGAGGGTGTCACCATGCTGCAGTCAGTAACATCAAGGAGATGCAGCTGTTGGTGCTATGGTGTCAGGAGGTGGGAAGAAAGTTAGATGCCAGGTGCCAGGATGTGTGGATAAATGGCAGATGTTACTGGCCTGGGCAGCACAGAGGGGGCAGGGTACCAACAGCAGCTCCCACACTATACTCACTTACCAGCAGGAGATCGGCAGTAGGAGACCACGGCCATGGATGTGGTAACAAAAATAACAAAAGATCTATAGACCAGGAGAGGGGGACACTGAACAGGCCATGGACACTACTGAAGTACAGTAGACTGCAGAACATAGTAACATCCAACAGATGGGGGCGTTGCATAATTGCTGTGAGAGGAGAGAACACAGAGGGGTAGAATAAAGAAAGCAGAGTGCAGAAAACAGAGGCAGAGAATATAGAAAGGAAACCTAGCAGAAGAGGGGGGGGGCAGAATGAGGTACAGAGAGGCAGTATGGAGCACATAGGCACAGTGAGGCAGAAAATGTACGTATAGAATAAAATGTTGAGTTTATTTACAATTTTTGTGCACAGCAGCAGATCAAAGGTGGAAGGCGCCCCAAATCTATACTGTAGCTTGCATAGGGCCCATGAAGTAATAATCTGTCTCTGTCTCTGACAGGTGCACAGCTGTGTCTCTGTAAAAGCTGAGATCTGCACCAGACAAGTTATAGAGAACTTGCAGCCAGCAGCCACTTTGCCAAAAACAATGAGTTTTCTCCCTCAGCACACCTATTTCTCTAGTGCTCATGTCACCGTCTCTGTGTTTGTAAATACAGCTTAGCACTGATAACATGGTCAGCTTCCAGACCTGTTCTGAGGCTGCAGAGCGGGATCATAATCTGTGTCCTGCAGAAATGCCTCCATAGTCATAAAGTGGTTTACGACATCTGTGGAGTTTGGTACAAAGGGGTCAGATCATAGTTCCCACTGATAATATATTGGGAATGCGATTTGCACCAATAATTAGCCTTCTGCAGGAGATTTCTGTGACATATCCTACATTAGACTGTTATTACAGTACATAGTGGTGATGCAGATTCTGTAGATTCTGTTTTATTTTATTAAAAAAAAGAAAGCCCTGATACACATTGTGCTTTAACTTTATTTAGTATTAAATAGTTTATTCCACTAAGCGGTGCCTAACTGTAGTGTTCATTGGCCATGAGTACCAGTTAGGGCACAGTGCTAGTCAGACTTGGGTCTATACACTCTAGGTTTCGAGGTTTGATCATTATTTCTGGACCCTCCTATAGACTAGGACAAATGCTGAATTATGCTGGGTACACACTTGTAGATTGATCTGCAGATATATCTACAGACGGACTGGGCAGTGTGTTGTGCATACACACTGCCCGATCCGTTGGGAATGACATCATGAACTGGGTGGTCATTTACATGTGCCCACCCAGTTGTGCTGTCAATCACCACCGGAATCAACAGCAAGTGTACTTTAGGTCGGCTGACTGGCTGTACACACTGCTCGATGGCGGTTGGCTGTGCTGCATGGCCGATGTGATATGTTTGTGAAAGATGGCGTTCACAGACATCGCTTGTACACAATGGCCGATAATCCTGACATTTATCGGCTGTTCAATAGAACGGCCGATATATCGACCAGTGTCTATGCACCTTAAGAATATATTACTCTGTCAACAAAATCAGTGGTGGATCTATATTTGTTGCATAAATGATCCGCGAATCAATAGGAGACCCTCATTGCACATATATGTATAGCACATATATGTATAGTATGTATATATATATATATATATATATTGGTGTTTTTCCATGTCAGCATCTGGTTGCTGAAGTCGCTACCACTACTTGTAGTAAGAATATAAATAATTTTGTGAACCATATTACATACATTTGGAGCAAGCTTGTCCAATTCATATGCCCCCAAAAAATATTGTGCAGCACACTCTATTAATCTTTGCCTTCTAATTTTCTTGCAAAATCTACAGGTACTGTATGACATATACCATTTTAAGCACAGTTTTAAACATATTTGTAACTTGAGAAATGTAAGCTCTCTTCACAGTGGATAAGATCTCATTTGCATGCATGATGACACTACACATGATAAGGTTAAAGACACAGATGAATGTATAATCTCCTAATTTGCATAATTAGTGGTGAGACTGATGATAATTGTAGCAATTAGCTATATCAGATGCGTTATCTTTGCTTAATGTATTTACAGATACATAGCACTGATGATCTGAATCCCCTGTCTGTGTCCTTTAATAGGCCTTAATTCATACTACTTAAAGTGCATTAGATCCTGACATCTGTAAGGTGTAATATCAAGAGTATATATACCCTGTGTGTATTATAATGATTATGTGATTTTAACCTATGTAAGATACAAAAAAGTTTTGAACTCAATATTTATTAAACCAATGGAAATATCACGGTAGATTAATCTCACATTAATTATTCAGGCCAAGTCAGAAACCTAATGTCTTGCCTGAAAGTAAACTGCTGTGCAATATGGTAAGGCATTAATGTATTATTTGTGAGTCATTAAGTTCCACACACATGAGCAGCTGTTCACTCTTTCCTAAGGATGAGCAAAGAAATACATTTTATTTCTACAATATGTGGACACAGCATATCATGTCTGAAAAAAAACACTGTTTAACAAGAGAAGATATACTGCTTTATAAAGTGTGAAAAATCTCATTACATTCACATATGGGGATGTAAACTGCAAGAATTTTAGATTTTATCAAATAAGTTCAAGTATATATATAAGGTGATCTTAAACATCTGTATGGATGCACATATACTCAGCATGAATGGGAGTCCATAATATTTTTATTATAATTATTACAATTATTCTAAGTACTATAATCCTCAGTTAAGCATCCCACTCCCAGACAATTAAAGAAGCCAATTCCAGGATCGATATTGGCGGGATCCTGAGATTTTGGCCCAAAAGTGCTAGGAGTTGAATTTTGGGACCAGAGTCTGCAGGATTAGGTTGTACATGAGCAGTGTTGCCGGGCAGCATTGTGTGGTTCGGGTGGCAGCGAGGTATATGAAGCTTAGGCGGGCAGCCATGGACACACTGGCAGCATTGGCAGCATTTCATATGTAGCGCCGGCCACCAGCCAATTGGAGCTGGCAAAGCGGCAGCCAATCAGGGTAGCGGCCACAGCAGCAGCTCCTGATTGGCAGCCGGACCACCAGCTCTGATTGGCTGGTGGCCAGCGCTGCAATTAAAATGTTTCTGACGCTGTCTGTGTACAGTATCTACTGCTGCCAATCCTAATACCCAGGGTGTGGATAACTATACAGCATTAGCTGTCTCCAGACATTGACTGGGACAATGATAGCTAGGTGCACCAGGAGAGCAAAAGTGGTTAGACACATAGGGGGTAATTCCAAGTTGATCGCAGCAGGAAATTTTTTAGCAGTTGGGCAAAACCATGTCACTGCAGGGGAGGCAGATTTAACATGTGCAGAGAGAATTAGATTTGTGTGGGGTGTGTTCAATCTGCAATCTAATTTGCAGTGTAAAAATAAAGCAGCCAGTATTTACCCTGCACAGAAATAAAATAACCCACCCAAATCTAACTCTTTCTGCACATGTTATATCATCACTAATGGTTTTGCCCAATTGCTATCAAATATCCTGCTGCGATCAACTTGGAAGTACCCCCATAGTCCAGGCATCAAGATTCCATCAGTGATTGTAACTTCAACAGTAAGAGCTCACTGGGAGTGAGCAGCGCCGGTGCCTAACCATCGTCTTCTGTTTGTACTGCTTGCAGAACATCCCCTTCTTGTCCTAATCGAATTGGGACTGCTGACTTTAAAAGTGAGAGCCACAAGCCTGCAGCCAAAACCTCTCCATTTTGGGACACACGTGGAAAGGGGTCTGGAGACTCCAAAGCAGATACCCAATATACTCCCTACATCCATCCTATCTGTACTCTCTATGTACCCACCATCACTGCTCTCTACTCCTACCCTCCCTCACTACTCTTTACTCCCACCCTCCCTCATAGCTCTCTACACACAACCTCACTAGCTGCTCCCTACAATCTTCCTTACTGCCCTCCACACCCACTCTCCTTGCTCCCTACACTAATCCATATGGGAATCCCAGGATTAAGAGTTTTTCCAATCCCGAATCCCAGAATTGAAAAAAATGGCCCGGGATTTGCTTCCCTACTGACAATGGCTTGAGCTATCCCTTGGTACATTTGTTGTTATTCTGAAACAACCCCATTCTCTCTCTGGTGCTCTTATTGGGCAGTAAGCCTATTATTCAGAATTCTAACTCAAGTATTATATCGGATTCAGAAAATAGGATTAATAGTTATAATCTATAAAGAGCAAATTTACTGCAAAAGCAAGTTGACAGAGGGGATGGCACATGGCAGGAACGGTAGGTGGAAAAAAATATATATACTGTAGTTCTTTAATAACAAAAGACATGGCATTTTTACATGCCAATATATGAAAAGTTTGTCTAAACTACTGTATGTTTTGCAATTGGGGAGCGGACTGTGCAGTATCTGGCAAAGAGCTGCGTGTTATATGTATGGCAATGAGGGAGATCTGTGTAATGTGGCTGGTGATGAAGGTCTTAATGTATTAATGCGAGACAAGTCCTTGGCAATCTATTGAGAAAGCCTCTGCAATATGACTTGTAGTGTTGGATAGGGGATAATTTATTTATATTAATGTAACTTGGTGTTTGCTCCATGCAATCATGATGCAAGAGCAGTGGGCTAATAATCGCTCAACTGCATAAATATCAGCATTGCATTCATCTCTGAATCAGGCCCTATTTAACTTTATCAGTTTAACCTTAAGCTCTGAATAACTGCAGGGCATGATATACATACTGTAGTATAGACATACAGATTTGGGTGAGCAATATTGAAAAGCATATTACATTTTATTAGGGTTTGCACAAAAGAAAATGTAGATATATACTTATGTCTACCACTGTCTATATGATCTCATTCTCCCTCTCATCATCATCACCCCACTATCTCCCCCCATTGGTTAATTGCATATTAGCCCTCCAGCTGATAATACTTTAATCATAGGTATTGTGGCTTTATTATTTCAAGCCACCACCACCCGTTTGCATTGTGTAATTGACAGTTAACTTTGGACAACTGCACAAAAGACGATTTTCATTTGATCTTTAAAGATCAACAGATGCAGAGGCATATGTATTGAGTTACATTTTAATAAATGTCAAGACAATATTCTCTCTTGTGTATATAACACTTCATTACATGATTATTTTGTTTATAACTATGTTCATGGTATTTTAGCATTAACTACTAGAGCAGTGGTTCTCAAACAGGGTGCTGTAGCACCTGGGCACTTGAAGGGGTGCCCTGGGTTGGTGGTCCAGGACCAATTCAAATTATTTACAGTCAACGTAACAGGAAATAACAATGTTTGATGCTTCCAATCATAAAATATGTGGGCAAACAGAAGCAAATCTTGTCCCTCATCACATAACTGAACCTAAGGATGACACATACACACAATTCACTGAATTTAATATTTTATTTCTGAATTTTTCATTAAGAAACTTTTCTTCTAGGGATGCCATGAAAATAATTCTGATACTGTAGAGTGCTGTGGTTCAAAAAAGTTTAGGAACCACTGTACTAGGGATTAAGGTGGTCATTCCGAGTTGTTCGCTCTCTAGCAGTTTTTAGCAGCCATGCAAATGCTATGCCGCCTCCTACTGGGAGTGTATTTTAGCTTAGCAGAATTGCGAATGAAAGGATCGCAGAGCGGCTACAAAATATTTTTGTGCAGTTTCAGAGTAGCTTCAGACATAATCAGCGCTTGCAATCACTATTCAGTTCCTGTTTTGACGACACAAACACATCCTACATTTGCCCAGCCATGCCTGCATTTTTCCTGGCACGCCTGCATTTTTTCGAACACTCTCTGAAAACGTTCAGTTGCCATCCAGAAATGCCCTCTTCCTGTCAATCACTCTGCGGCCAGCATGTACGACTGAAATGCTTCGCTAGACCTTGTGTGAAACTACATTGTTCGTTGTAATAGTATGACGCACATGCGCATTGCGCTGTATACATATGCGCAGAAGTGCTATTTTTTTGCCTGATTGCTGCGCAGCGAACGAAAGCAGCTAGCGATCAACTCGGAATGACCCCCTAAGTCTCCCAAATCCAAAATACTTGGGACCAGAACATAGGCGAAACTAGAGATCTGGTAATGGGTGGTCCCAAGTAGAAAAAAATTCTTATTGACACTGGGGGGTATATTTACTAACATTCGTAATTCTCCCGATTTGGTGGGAGAATAATCACGAATGACATCGAAAGTGTAAAACTGCAACTTTTTGAATTTATTACGACTAATTTACTAAGCTGCCGTATTCTGCATTTTCGGGTTTTCCGATGTCGATGTCATTCGTTTTTTTAGGCAGTGTTTTACGTGAGTGACTTGTAAAACACTGCCGACTTTAATACAATGAATCTTGGCCGGATCTGAGAGATCCGTGCTGGGCTTCATTGTGCACTTTGTTTAAAAAATAAATAAAGTTTAAATGTTAAAAAAAAATTGCGTGGGGTCCCCCCTCCTAAGGCAAACCAGCCTCGGGCTCTTTGAGCCGATCCTGGTTGCAGAAATATGGGAAAAAAATGGACAGGGGTTCCCCCATATTTAAGCAACCAGCATCGGGCTCTGCGCCTGGTCCTGGTTCCAAAAATACGGGGGACAAAAAGCGTAGGGGTCCCCCGTATTTTTAAAACCAGCACCGGGCTCCACTAGCTGGACAGATAATGCCACAGCCGGGGGTCACTTTTATACCGTGCCCTGCGGCCGTGGCATCAAATATCCCACTAGTCACCTCTGGCCGGGGTACCCTGGGGGAGTGGGGACCCCTTCAATTAAGGGGTCCCCCCCAGCCACCCAAGGGCCAGGGGTGAAGCCCGAGGCTGTCCCCCCCATCCAATGGGCTGCGGATGGGGAGCTGATAGCCTTTGTTGATAGTTATGAATATTGTTTTTAGTAGCAGTACTACAAGTCCCAGCAAGCCTCCCCCGCAAGCTGGTACTTGGAGAACCACAAGTACCAGCATGCGGCGGAAAAATGGGCCCGCTGGTACCTGTAGTACTACTACTAAAAAAATACCCCAATAAAGACAACACACACACACCTTGAAAGTATAACTTTAATACATCCATCCACACAAACATGCATACATACTTACCTTATGTTCACACGCAGGTCGGTCCTCTTCTCCAGTAGAATCCATGGGGTACCTGTTGAATAAATTATACTCACCAGATCCAGGGTACCAGGCTCCTCGGATAATCCTTTTGTAATCCACGTACTTGATTAAAAAAATAAAACGGAGACCCGAGCCACGCACTGAAAGGGGACCCATGTTTTCACATGGGTCCCCTTTCCCCGAATGCCAGAAACCCACTCTGACTGATGTCTAAGTGGGTTTCTTCAGCCAATCAGGGAGCGCCACGTTGTAGCACTGACAATGTCTATAATATTTGTCCTATTAAAAACACGTTAAAGGTTAAAGAACACAGTACGCAATTGGCGCAAAAGGTACCGCAAGGGTATGCGCAGACGCTGTGCACAGGGTGTGAACACAGGCATTGCAGATACTTACAGAATTAAACTAGAATAACTATACCTTAAGGAATGTACTTATACTGTAAACCTCTGTGTAGTGGTAGAGTGTAGATGCAACACAGTGTAACCTTATTAACTTAAAAGCTGTTTGAGCGTCACCGACGCTCTGAGAATACTTAACACTATAAGAAATACACAGATACCTGGGCTTAGGGTCTAACGCCTTATATATATATTATGGATGGTATGCTTGCAAAAGAATAATACAATACAATTATACATTACCAATATAACATAGACTAACTAACCAGATAACTACACAGGAAATACAATACAATACAATTTACGTTTAAGGGAAAATGAGGGAGAAAGAGGAGAAGAGAGAGAGAGAGAGAGATATGGCTCACAATAACAATAAGAACAATATGATTGCAGATAAAACTACACATGTGAGAGACACTCGCTGCGCAGTTAGTCAATGCTGAGAATCTTTGTGGAGAAAATACTTGACCTTACCCATACTGGCTGTCCCTATATACACAACCCTACAATACCGCATGGGACAGAAGCTAGACTCCATTTTGGGAAAACTCCCATGATTCCAAAGACTGCACCACATGGTTGAAAGGGGGAGGGGAAAATACCCGGCAGCAGCCATTTTAGATTTGCAGGTCCAAACACATGGCACTCTCTGCTACACCACAATCACATAGCAGAAGACACAAGACTCCATTTTATTCCAAAATGTCCAAGCCTCAAAACAATGCATATGTTCTGATTTTACAATTCCAAACCATCTAAATCACCTTTCACAATTACAATCCAACTTCCTAGAACCATCTTATTCAATTTCACATTCCAAACAACTTCAGTATCTCAATAACCAGAGCATATTCATCACAAGACCAGATCACAATGTAACCACACATATCAGCCTGCCATTGCTACCAGCACATATTCCCAGATCTATCACACAAACAAGTTACAATATCCTATTTAAACCAGCACCATTGACCTTAAAGCAATCTGTCTATATTTCCTTATCTAGCCATGTGAATTCAATACTTAGCCTTTAGTTTGGAGGTCAGTCCTGGGGATGTAGCCGCCATGCTGCTGGGTGCCAGGTAGCTGTGTGAGTAGCTACAGTATATCTGTCCTCAGAGGCCCCAAGCAAACTGAAACTGACTTCTTTTCTAGCCATGCCTGTTTTCCTAGTTCCTGGGGGAGGGGTCTCTCTTGCTTTGTATATGCTAATCAGGTTCAGCCCTGAAATCTTAGTAAAGGGTTGGCTTGATCATTCATTGTTCTAACAAAATGATCTTAGCTTTTATACATATAATCATATCTATCCGCTGCAATGTCCCACAACTTCACAACAAGCCTCAAACTAACCCACACATCAATCTGCTTGCTTCAATACCAAACATGACGGGCGCATCTGGTTCTGTTCAAATAATACACATTCATGACATCAATTCATCAGCCAATTCTAAATCTCCATGATGTCTGGTGCCCCGACATTATCATAACCATGTACTGTATGAAACAAGCACCGAATCCATCTCCGTGCCATGTCTGAGCAAATGCGTGTGTTACCATATATTGCTGTGCTCGCTGCGCATATTTGCAAGTATAGCGACTTAAATGTGTGTAGTTTGTATGTTCTCTCTATGTAATATTTTTGACTTTGGCAGTCACCAATAACTGCCACTTCCTAAAACATTTTCAAAAAGAGAAAAATATATGTCATATGTAAATACATTTCTATGATTGGGTAAGGGAGGAGAGAAGAAGGTGGGAAAAGGGTATGACCTAGTGAGATAGCAGAAGTATGTGTGTATGAATCCGTGTTTGGGGGTCATGTATCATCGTGCCGTACGTGTTTTAAATCAAGCTTCGAGGTATTGCGAAGTATACATTTGAATTCCTTCTTATCCCGTGGTACGGGTCTGTGGATGGGCTGTCAAACTTTACCGAGCTCTTTTCGGCTGTGGTTGTAACAAAATGGGGAGCACATTTTAGTTGATGATACATGAATGGGGGAATATGTGATTGCTGATATCTGTGCCTGTATTCCCTATCGACTATGTGTGTAATTACCTGAAGGTTGTAGAGATGAAGAAAAGACATAATTACGGTAAATGCAGTGGTATTCTATGTCAGGTAAATGAACATTTGTCGGTTGAAGTCTTGTTCGGTGTCTGTTGAATGCAGTCTTTGTGCTTTTGCCAAAAGGCGTGTGGGCAAAAAGCTTTGTCAATGTCCATAGACTTACAAAAGTGTTGGGCTAGCGTAATTTTAAAATTTCTAGGGAAACTGGGGGTCTATGGCAAAGTTCATCAAATATCTGTGTATAAGGTTGTCAAAACTTCTTCTTTAATCCATCAGTTGTCTGTATACAGGATCATCAAATTCCTCGTCCAAGTGGGTCTTTTTACCTTGGAGAAAACGGAAAAACAGGTGAAAGAAACGGACCGTAGAAATCGCATTTTCATCACATCATTGTTTCTACATTTGGGTCATAAATCAAATCCATTGGAATTACAATTTCCTCACTCCTTAAACTCATCACCCTGGTACTTCGTTTACACTTCGTTAAAGCCTGACCGCATCTAAATATCAAGCCAATCGTTATGATAACACCTAAGATACATAGGAGAAACTTCCCAACATCCATTATGACTCCTTGAGCCCATTCTCCTAAACCAGAGAACCAATTTCGCGGGTTCAACCATGACACCCAACCAGTCAGCTCATTACCTACAGCAGCAAGAGTGAGATTGTGTCTCCTGCGAAATTCCCACTTCAATTGGAGAGTATCGTCCATCTTTTGGTCTATGACCTCGACCGGGTCCTCGGTACTATTTGTAATATATGTGCAACATTTCACGCCGTACTGCGTTGCCAGTGTGACACAATATCCACCTGTTACTGCTGTGAGATAATTGAGAATCATTCTATGCTGAACCAGTTCTGTTTTATAAGCTTGAAGTTCTCTTCCAGTATACCTAAACGTGTCATCATACATTTCTGTGATATTATCTAACAAATTTGCGAGCGCAGATATGTATCTATAATTCAACACTCCTCTGGCGGTGCGAGTGATGTCTAACGCGATTAGAAACTGAATCCCGGTGGATTCATGGATCATGTCAGAGGCCGGATGCTCTGTTCTTTCTATCAGGTGCCGTTTAACTACGTGCTCGTAATGGGTATGAGTATAAGGAGCTTGGGCAACACGGTGTATATCTTTCATTTTGGCATGTGATACAGTCATTACTTCAGGCAGTACTTTTCCAATATAACACAATCCTTCAGAGTTTGGGGCAAGCCACTTATACGCCTTCCTCCCGCATATGAAATATGCATCATCGGGGAGAACATATGGGACGGAGTAGGACATAACCATATTACACATCTTCCATGTGAAATCTCCTAACCCTAATTCTCCCATCTGTCTAGTACACGTATCAGCTTGTACGATATGTGCACAGTATCCTGGTGATACCTCTCCAACTCTCGTAATCCTACTTCCTAGGGTATACCTATATCGGAAATATTTTCCACTACCAGCTATGTGGCGTATAAGTTCTGTATCTGTCGGCATTCTATCTGCTCTATATGAAAAGGTCATGGTTTGGTTACTCCATGACACTTCCCAATTTCCCGGCTTTCGGGGATTGGAAATGTTAAAACATATGAGGGATCTATCCACATGATATTGGTGGAGCTTCAAACTAGGAGGACTGGAGATATTAAACCTCCTGTCCACCGGCCTCCCACCACTTAGCTCAAGTACCTCCCCTATCGTTAAAGGAAATGGTACTAGTCCTGATTTGCTATGACCTTGAGGTACTTGAGAGCATACCCAACAATCTGTCTTATTTAACACACTACCCACTAAGGAGTGATAGTCACTCAATGGATGCCGGTCCATGTGGATATTAAAACTGGATTGGCATTTCTTAATGCACCCATCCTCAACTACATTGTCACAGAGCCTACAGATACAGTTTTCTTCAGCTAACAATCCTTCACAATGTTTACAAATAACATGGCTGCTAGATCGTTTCCGGTACTCGCCTTTGCTTGGTGATTGTGTTGCTATTGGAAATTTACACCTCCGTCTCAGTCATCAGAACCTTTCTGGATCCTTTCTCGACCTCACTGGTACTCTCACCGCAACAGACTGCTCTGGTCAACATCATGGTCAACAGGAAAATCCGGATCACAGTCTCTTGGGGCAAGTCCATCTTACAGGAGGAGAAAAAGGAGAAATTTGTAATGGGGGTACAGGAAAACAGTTTGAGGGGGAGAGAAACTTGTTACGATAATTAGTTCTCTCGTCTTGTTGTTCTTCTTGTTCTGCTGTCATCTCAAAGGAGCTGTCTCTCAGTCTTCCAACCGAACATTCCGGTGATGCAATATTCCTTCCAAACCAGCAAACTTTCTGTAAGGAGCAAAAATCTTGCATTACCATTTGTCTAACTGATGTGTGACATATCATCTTTAAAACATGAAAACATGAGTGAGAAGAGAGAGAAAACAACAACAGCAAAAAAAACAAAAGAGAGAGAACAATTTATATGCATGTGTATATTACTTAAATCGAGGAGTGCTATCCTCGGCTGGGATCAATTGCTGCTTACAACCAGCACCGCAAGCGTGAGGACCTGTCTGGAGCTTAAGGAGTGAGACGTCACCCCGGTAAAACCATACCATGGTCTGAAGACACGCCGAGTTGCTGTTTGCTGAGCGTGGCCACGCTGGACTGATAAGTACAATAACATACTAAAATCTGTCTGCAGTTGTTGCAATTAAGCAAGGAGATTCCTGCACTAATACTAAAATCTGTCTGCAGTTGTTGCAATTAAGCAAGGAGATTTCTGCACTAATACGCTTGCTACTAACAAATTTCAAGCCTTGAACCATAATCAAATTATCAGCTGAAAGAGATTTATGCTTTTTAACTTTCTCCATTCTTCATTATGGCATGCTAATGGCTACTAACATTCAGCCCATTAATTCAGTCTAATTATTCCGGAGTGGCTACATCATTGACTATATATTATATATGTTTTAAATGATATTAGAATTAACACCGGCCGTGTGATTCATGTTTGTCTTGTAATTGTTAATTAAATGTTACATGTTTTTAAATATATATTGATTTGGACAGCGCTTCATTTATTTATTTTTTTTATATTTCCTGTATTAGTTGATGTGTGACACACCATCTTTAAAACATGAAAACATGAGTGAGAAGAGAGAAAACAAAAAAAAACAAGAGAGAGAGAACAATTCATATATATATATATATAACATAACACATCAATAAACAACAACAGGAAAAAAAACATTTTTCAAACATTTTAAAACATTGTCAGATCATCAGGCTGTCATATCTACATGTCCAATGGTTTCCTTGCGCAGTCCCTCCCACCAGCACCTCCATACTCCACCCTCTGTATCTGGCCAGAATACATTGATGCGGATAGGTCATGCTGGGGTTTGGTAGACTTCTGCAAAGACCAAGTAGATATGCAATGTTTGAGTCCTATCAATAATCGTCAGAGATGGGGAGAGAAAAGAAACATTTCACAGATACATTTACAACGTTTCACCCGGTCATTCCGGTGTCTTCAGGGAATGACCTCCCAATTTATTAACTGTTACCTCAGGCTTACCATCCGTCCTAGTGATCACCTTTCTTGACTACATATTATGGGTGTGGCCCAAAATTCTTCCTATATGATCCCTGATTATAATTTGGTGTGTCATATTCATGCTCATATTCATGTCTAGGGGGTCTGACTTTATGTGGGCTGTTGCAGTTACTGGCATAATGCCCTTCTCTTTTGCAAAGATCACAAACCCTGGGCTTCCTCCAAGTGTCAGTGAAATGGGGTCTTGGTTGATTTGATGCCTCCTCAAACGCTTGGATGCTCATCACCATCAACCGCTTTCCCTGTACCTCCCTGATTCCTTGGATACCATGATTATGTCGTTGTCTAGGGCGTTGATATACCTTCTGTGAATCTTTGATCATACACTTAGATCTTTCCTAGGATCTGGGAAATCAGACATAATTGATCTCAATTCCATCCGGGACCAGGGACGGCGCATTGCACTGTCCTTGACGGGAATGATTCCCTGATCGTCAGTCTTCCCATTGGGGACTGTGATCACCCTGACAGGACTAAACTCAATTACATCATCTTGTGTTGGTCTTACAATATGAGGTACATTTGTTTGTGCGTAATATAAAACTTTGTACGTACCTGTAGACACGACCTCACCTGACCCTCCGTTAGGGGGTTTGATTATTGCCTTTACCGATTTGGTCGCATCCACCTGGATGTCTTGTGTGATGGCTGCTGGAAGAGGTGCCGACATCGTGTTGGGTTCACTTTCTTGTTTGTATTCCTGAGGGAAGTTTGACATGGGGTGCGACTTGCACAGGTTAATAGTTGTACATTTAACAGCATTACAATTATCATTGTTATGTTTATTACACTTATTCTTATCATCTATACTACAGTGGCTAAGTGCGTTTTTATTGTTCAACATTGTGCCTTTCTCCGCAACCATAATCCTCTCCGTTGCCATATCTCTCCTCCCAAGATGAGAGTCAGATATGTCAGTTAACTCTCTTTGCATTTCACTTTCCTGTTGCCATAATTTTAAACAAACATAATGTTTGATCCGTCTCTTTGCTGGTTTAATAAGACCTATCCTTCTCCTTAAATTCATTAACACTTCTGGGCTGAAGCTACCTATTCTTGGGAATTTCTCCCCGTCATGCATTGCCATTTTTTCCCATTCATCACTTAAAATTTCTGTGTGCCTTCCGTATTTTTCACACATTACATACCTTGCCGACCCGACTGGTCGGTTTACAGAATCAACCCGAACCGAGGTTGATCGCCCCCTTCCTGAACAACTGGCCCCCATAATTTGCAGGTGTTGCTTGTTCTACCTCTGACCTTTATATCAGGGTGTTCAGCGAACCCTTACAAAAAACCAAAATATTCAAAGATAGGTTGACGGTGAAGTTTACCGAGCATCTCACTCACTCGCCCACGCCGACCAATATGCCCACACACTGATATAGTGCTGGCGTACTCGACCCAGGGCCCCTATTAACCTTCGTCTACTGGAACATGTGAGTGTGATCCGAAGAGCATTAACCCTTTCCAGTAAAGGTGGGGTTGTCGGATAATTCCTGAGTGACCAGCGAACTTCCCTTTTTGAAAAAATAAAAAATTACACAAATCACGTCAGAATGTACAAATAGCGTTTATGACCGGGTTTGTACACAAATGGTACTGGTCAGGTTACTAACTAATGCACACAATTACGTGCGGTACAGTCGTTCAGCACATAAGCAACTAATCTTATGTACGGAGCGACCAGTGGAATCGACATTCGGCAGCTGCGAATTCCTTCAGCCTGAGCTTTATTGTCCTATATGGGTGTTGCACCAACCCTTCTTGGTGTTGTGCCTTGTCTCTATAGCGGACTTCCTTGTCTGCTGTACCTGGACCTCCTGGTCTGTTATGCGACCTCCTGGTCTGACCTCCTGGTCTGTTACAGTATGACCTCCTGGTCTGCTACACTCTAATGCTCAAATTTTATGTTTAACCAGAGATGCCTCCCTAGCCACCATGTATGTCACTTACACGTATGTACCTTCACGAGAACTCGATGATTTCTTTGGTTCAATCCCCAATATTGTAAAAAAACTTATATGCAAACACTCACTCAACACATGTACACTTTTGTTTCTATTTCTATTTCTGCGCAGAAATTTTTTCTTTAGACCAGATGTGTTGTAAATTTGGAGAAGGATCTGTTAATTTAAATTTCGGATATTAAAATAGATTTGCGCTATTTATCGCGTTTTGCGCTATTTATCGCCTGTTGCGCTATTTATCGCCTGTTGCGCTATTTATCGCCTGTTGCACTATTTCTCGCCTGTTGAAAATCAACACTATCGTGTGACGAGTTACGTGGGCGTACCCAGACGCTCCGTTGCGTAATTTACGCTGCGTGCGTCGGCCTTTGCGTACGCGAGTCTCAGCCCTTTGTTAGAGACACGTGTACACAAAACCAATGTCCACCGTAACACAATGTACACGTTTATCAATGTAGATGATCCTTGATCCTCTACTGAACCCCACACCAATCTCTCCTTGTACCTTTAGGTAGAGCTGCGTGTGTGCTTTACACTTTATCCCTTAATGCATTACTTTTACACTTTAACTATGAAATAGCGACAAATCTCTCTTAGCACGTTTATCAATTATAAAATGGCAAACAGGAAGGTGAGATGTGAAACTTACACAAATGAACATGCAATTCTAAATTAATCTAATAACATATATTGATGTAAGCACACGCATATAGATATTACATATAAGTACCAATCACTATTACTTATGATTGACTATGATATAGATTAAATAAATGCATAAAAAAAACTCATTAAATGATGATTTCTTTTTGACAATGGATGGCTGATTATTTCCTGAGTCAACTGAAAATCAGCCGCTTAGGGGGAAAAAAAAATTGACCTTCCCAAAATGGCCGCTGCTCCTCCCCCTTCCACCTCCATGAGGGTCACACAAAATGGTGGACAGACCATGCGGCCTCTTGTCACAAAGAAAGTCATCATTCAAACTCCTAAAGTTATTCTAGGCCTGAGTTTTAAAAAAAAACTATATCAAGGCTATGCAGCAACTTTTAAAAATAATTTTTAAACCTATTTAAACAGACATACCATCCAATCTGCGTGTGTAGTTGGCACCAAATAGAAATTTAAAACCAGATTTACAAAGACAATAACGTACTGTTCTTACCTTCCAGTTCCCGAATTCCCTCAGCACTCCTTACCAAGTGAAGCAGGCGCTTATCTGGTCAGCACTGCGAGGGATAGCACCTTCCCGCCTTTTGCTGATCGATAATGTCTGCTAAAGTTACCTAGTGCAGATATGTGAAGACCGGAGGAGAGCCCCCACTTGACAATGTCTATAATATTTGTCCTATTAAAAACACGTTAAAGGTTAAAGAACACAGTACGCAATTGGCGCAAAAGGTACCGCAAGGGTATGCGCAGACGCTGTGCACAGGGTGTGAACACAGGCATTGCAGATACTTACAGAATTAAACTAGAATAACTATACCTTAAGGAATGTACTTATACTGTAAACCTCTGTGTAGTGGTAGAGTGTAGATGCAACACAGTGTAACCTTATTAACTTAAAAGCTGTTTGAGCGTCACCGACGCTCTGAGAATACTTAACACTATAAGAAATACACAGATACCTGGGCTTAGGGTCTAACGCCTTATATATATATTATGGATGGTATGCTTGCAAAAGAATAATACAATACAATTATACATTACCAATATAACATAGACTAACTAACCAGATAACTACACAGGAAATACAATACAATACAATTTACGTTTAAGGGAAAATGAGGGAGAAAGAGGAGAAGAGAGAGAGAGAGAGATATGGCTCACAATAACAATAAGAACAATATGATTGCAGATAAAACTACACATGTGAGAGACACTCGCTGCGCAGTTAGTCAATGCTGAGAATCTTTGTGGAGAAAATACTTGACCTTACCCATACTGGCTGTCCCTATATACACAACCCTACAATACCGCATGGGACAGAAGCTAGACTCCATTTTGGGAAAACTCCCATGATTCCAAAGACTGCACCACATGGTTGAAAGGGGGAGGGGAAAATACCCGGCAGCAGCCATTTTAGATTTGCAGGTCCAAACACATGGCACTCTCTGCTACACCACAATCACATAGCAGAAGACACAAGACTCCATTTTATTCCAAAATGTCCAAGCCTCAAAACAATGCATATGTTCTGATTTTACAATTCCAAACCATCTAAATCACCTTTCACAATTACAATCCAACTTCCTAGAACCATCTTATTCAATTTCACATTCCAAACAACTTCAGTATCTCAATAACCAGAGCATATTCATCACAATACCAGATCACAATGTAACCACACATATCAGCCTGCCATTGCTACCAGCACATATTCCCAGATCTATCACACAAACAAGTTACAATATCCTATTTAAACCAGCACCATTGACCTTAAAGCAATCTGTCTATATTTCCTTATCTAGCCATGTGAATTCAATACTTAGCCTTTAGTTTGGAGGTCAGTCCTGGGGATGTAGCCGCCATGCTGCTGGGTGCCAGGTAGCTGTGTGAGTAGCTACAGTATATCTGTCCTCAGAGGCCCCAAGCAAACTGAAACTGACTTCTTTTCTAGCCATGCCTGTTTTCCTAGTTCCTGGGGGAGGGGTCTCTCTTGCTTTGTATATGCTAATCAGGTTCAGCCCTGAAATCTTAGTAAAGGGTTGGCTTGATCATTCATTGTTCTAACAAAATGATCTTAACTTTTATACATATAATCATATCTATCCGCTGCAATGTCCCACAACATCACAACAAGCCTCAAACTAACCCACACATCAATCTGCTTGCTTCAATACCAAACATGACGGGCGCATCTGGTTCTGTTCAAATAATACACATTCATGACATCAATTCATCAGCCAATTCTAAATCTCCATGATGTCTGGTGCCCGACATTATCATAACCATGTACTGTATGAAACAAGCGCCGAATCCATCTCCGTGCCATGTCTGAGCAAATGCGTGTGTTACCATATATTGCTGTGCTCGCTGCGCATATTTGCAAGTATAGCGACTTAAATGTGTGTAGTTTGTATGTTCTCTCTATGTAATATTTTTGACTTTGACAGCACCCTCCTGATCGGCTGTGTGCTCCTGTACTGTCTGACAGGCGGCACACGGCAGTGTTACAATGTAGCGCCTATGCGCTCCATTGTAACCAATGGTGGGAACTTTCTGCTCAGCGGTTGACCGAAAGTGACCTCACCGCTGACCCTTGGGTGGCTGGGGGGGGGAACCCCTTGATTGAAGGGGTCCCCACTCCCCCAGGGTACCCCGGCCAGGGGTGACTAGTTGGATATTTGATGCCACGGCCGCAGGGCACTGTATAAAAGTGACCCCCGGCTGTGGCATTATCTGTCCAGCTAGTGGAGCCCGGTGCTGGTTTTAAAAATACGGGGGACCCCTACGCTTTTTGTCCCCCGTATTTTTGGAACCAGGACCAGGCGCAGAGCCCGATGCTGGTTGCTTAAATATGGGGGAACCCCTGTCATTTTTTTTCCCATATCTCTGCAACCAGGATCGGCTCAAAGAGCCCGAGGCTGGTTATGCTTAGGAGGGGGGACCCCACGCAATTTTTTTTCAACAAATTAACACTTTCCCACCCCTTCCCACTGATATACATGCACAGATCTCATGGATCCGTGCATGCCTATCCAATCACGGCTCAAAAAAGCACGTCTGTTTTTTTTTAGCACTTTTTTACGAGTTGTATTTTTTCACGGCAGTGTTTTGTTTTTTTTTGCTTTGCACTTCTTAGTAAATGACCGAGATTCATACTTAAACAGCCGCGTTTTGACCGATGGTGTATTCATTCGTATTTTTTTTGTTGGACTTGCAAAAAAATACGAATGGCCTCATCACTGCCGTGATTTCTGCTTAGTAAATTACCGAGATGACACTTTGAAGAAAAAACGGCATCTCGGACAAAATCGGGACCTTAGTAAATATACCCCTGGGTGTGTGCAACAGAGATGCGCACAGAAAAATGGGCATGACCACGTATCACAGGGGGCATGGTCAATGAAAATGGGGGCGTGTCCAATTTCTCGTCACTCTGGGAATATTCATATTCTAGTGTTAACTCTAGGAGTTTTTTAAGGCAGGGCGCTGATCACTGGGAGGGCACATTTTTCAATCGGGGGGGGGGCACATTTTTAAGTTAGAAGGGCAAAATTCTGTACATACTGTAATGCTTGGTGCTCCCCTTTCTATATGGCAAGCATGGACAGTGCGCGCTAAAGGCGCACAGCAAAAATTTAGGGGTGTTGCTTTGTGGGGAAGGGGCGTGGCCACATAAAAGTGACAATTCACATTACACCACACAGTAGTGCAGCTAATACGCATTGCACCAGGTAGAACCTCTTATACACACACTGCGACAGGTAGAGCATATTCTACACTTTGCGCCAGGCAGCGCACGTTCTACACTTTGCGCCAGGCAGAGCACGTTCTACACTTTGCACCAGACATAGCACTGAGACACATTGCGCCAGGTAGAGCACTGAAACACATTGCACCAGGTACAGCACTGAGACACATTGCGCCAGGTACAGCACTGAGACACATTACGCCAGGTGTTGCACTGAGACTCATTGCGCCAGGTATTGCACTGAGACACATTGCGCCAGGTACAGCACTGAGACATATTGCGCCAGGTATTGCACTGAGACACATTGCGCCAGGTATTGCACTGAGATACATTGCGCCAGGTATTGCACTGAGATACATTGCGCCAGGTTTTGCACTGAGACACATTGCGCCAGGTATTGAACTGAGACACACTGCACCGGGTAGAGAACTAGGACACACTATACCAGGTAGAGAATGGAGACACACTGCACCAGGTAGATAACTGAGACACACCGCACCAGGTAGAGAACTGAGACACACTGCACCAGGTAGAGAACTGAAATACATTGCACCAGGTAGAGAACTGAGACACATTGCACCAAGTATTGCACTGAAACACATTGCAGCAGGCGTTATATATAACTTATTCTGGCAGCACAAAGTTAAAGTCAGATCACTCCCTGTATTGACTGACCGGGTCTGGGATTCCACACGGGCGGGCTTCTGGGCGGGCGGTCAGGCAGTCAGACTCAGAGACAGAGCGGGCTGGCTGGCAGGCGAGCGGGCGGGCGCGTGGCCGCCCGTGACTACAGTGCTGAAGAAGGCTGCAGGCACTGGCAGGTGGGAGGCGGGGTGCTGAAGGAAGCATCCGGTCTACTGTGTCTCAGCACAGCGCTCCTCTCAGAATGGTGCGCGGCGGAGCTGGTGAGAGCTGCATGCGGCGTGACGTCATTACGTCACGTCGCAATCAAACACTATAGGCTGATCACAAGCAGGTGGGGGCGGAGCCGGGGAGCTGATGCAGCATGAATGTCCTTCCGGTCAGCAAATGCGTTCCTGACCGGGAGGACAAATTATTAAAAATAATGAATTATAAAATGTTATTTTTTCAAATGGGTGGTCCGGTGCACCCCCAGACCACCCCACAGATTCGCCTATGGACCAGAAGTACTGTATTTTTACATATTTTGGAATATTTGCATACAGTAATGAGATATCTTGGGGATGGAACCCAAGTCTAAGCATAGAATGCTTTATGTTTCATACGTATGTTATACACACAGGCTGAAGATAATTTTATACAATATTTTTTATATTTACACAATTTTTTTATACTTTTGTGTATTAAAACAAAGTTTGTGTACATGGGACCTCACTCCGAGTTGATCGCTCGCTAGCTACTTTTAGCAGCATAGTTGCCGCCCACGGGGGAGTGTATTTTTGCTTTGCAAGTGTGCGAACGCATGTGCAGCGGAGCTCTGCAAAAACATTTTGTGTAGTTTCAGAGTAGGTCTGGACTTACTCAGTCCTTGCGATTACTTCAGTGTTTTTGTTCCCGGAATTGATGTCAGACACCTGCCCTGCAAATGCCTGGACATGCCTGCGTTTTTCCAAACATTCCCAGAAAACAGTCAGTTGACACCCACAAACTCCCTTTTTCTGTCAATCTCCTTGCGACTGGCTGTGTGAACAGAATCGTCATAGAAGCCATCGCTGGGCAATGAGCCACTGTGTACTCATACGACGTGCCTTCGCATTGCGGTGCATACGCATGCACAGATTAGCCGCGTTCTGCCATGATCGCTGTTCTGCGAAAATCTATAGCGAGCGATCAACTTGGAATGACCCCCATTGAACCATCTGAAAGCAAAGGTGTCACTATCTCAGTCTCACTCAAAAATTCTCAATGTTGTAATTTTTAATATGGGAGACTCAACCTGTATACAGGGACGTGCAGTCAGGGGAGGCAGGGGAGGCAGTGTCTCCCCTGTCATTAATGAGTAAAATAATACAAAGAAGATACTTATGACACATAAGTATCTTCTTTATTATTTTACCTATCATTAATGTGTGTTAAAATCACTTTGGGAGGCACCGATCGTGGTGCCTCCCGTAGTGATTAGGAAAAGTATGGGGAGCGGGGGGCGGGCGCAGGCGGGCCCTTGCAATGGGCTGGAAAAGCCCATTGAAATAACATGGGAAAGCGGCACCATTAGTGGTGCCGCTTTCCTACAGGGACGTGCTTTCAACCTATGAAAGCACGTCCCTGTGAGTGAGGCCACAGTGATTGGCCAGCGGATCCGTCACTGGATCCGCTGTCAATCACTGTATGGGGCGGCATCGGTACCTGCGGAGGTGCGGGCGGCGGAGGTGCGGGATGCGGCGGGATGCGGCGGGCCGGGCGGCGGAGGTGCTGGCGGCGGAGAGGCGGGCGGCGGTAGCGGCGGCGAGACGCGCTTTCAGGCTCCATGTGCAGAGTTTGGCAGCGGAAGCGGTACCAATTTCAAAAATGGCGCCTCCGCGTCATCTTTGAAATTCAAGATGGCCGCCGCAAGCCAATCATGGCTCGCCGCGTCATCGCCCCGCCCCCTCCCGCTGACTTATATAAGTCAGCGCGAGGCAGCGGCTGTCAGTCCGACGGCGGAGGAGGAGCGGAGAAGAGCTCCTGAAGACGCCGTGGAAGTCCTGGATGGGCGGCGGCTATGCAAAAGAGCTTAGCAGCCGCCGCCCACCAGGTGAAGATGCTGGAAGTCCTGGGAATACGGCGGCCATGCAAAAGAGCTTAAAGGCCGCCGCCTCCCAGGTGAAGACGTCGTGGAAGTCCTGGATGGGCGGCGGCTATGCAAAAGAGCTTAGCCGCCGCCGCCCACCAGGTGAAGACGCCGGAGGAAGCAGGGACGTGCAGTCAGGGGAGGCAGGGGAGGCAGTGCCTCCCCTGTCATTAATGAGTAAAATAATACAAAGAAGATACTTATATAAGTCAGCGCGAGGCAGCGGCTGTCAGTCCGACGGCGGAGGAGGAGCGGAGAAGAGCTCCTGAAGACGTCGTGGAAGTCCTGGATGGGCGGCGGCTATGCAAAAGAGCTTAGCCGCCGCCCACCAGGTGAAGACGCCGAAGGAAGACCCCAGAAGCCCTGGGGAGGTGGCGCCCTCCCAGGTGAAGACGCCGGAAGCCCTGGGAAGGCGGCGGCCATGCAAAAGAGCTTAAAGGCCGCCGCCCCCAGGTGAAGACCCAGTTTAATAAAGGATTTTTTAAAGAATGTGTTGTGTTTTTTTTTTTATATTTTCTTTACAGGTGGACTACAGGTGCCAGCGGGCCCTTTATGTCCGGGCATGCTGGCACTTGTGGTTCTCCAAGTGCCAGCATGCTGGGGCAGGCTTGCTGGGACCTGTAGGCCACCTGTAAAGAACAATATTACTATTCTTTGCAGGTGGACTACAGGTGCCAGCGGGCCCCTATATGTCCGGGCATGCTGGCACTTGTGGTTCTCCAAGTGCCAGGATGCTGGGGCAGGCTTGCTGGGATCTGTAGGCCACCTGTAAAGAACAGAACATACAATGAACCCCGCACCCACCGCCACCAGGGGTGCGGGGCATAGCACTGGGCTATCAGCCCAGTGCTGGTTGTTGCTCGGGAAGGGGGACCCCATTTTGATTTTTTGGGGGCCCCACTTTCCGAGGAATTCCAGCCCTGGGCTGACTGGTTTGGGGGGTGTTTAATGGCACGGCAGGGGGACCCCACACTGAGTGTCTCCCCTGCTATGGCATTATCCCCCCTGGCTGGTTCTGCCTGGTGCTGGTTATAGTGGTGTGGGGGGATTACACTTTTTTTTCTTCGGGGGGGGGGGGGGGGGGGGTGTTTAGCTGCAGTGCCTCCCCAGGCCCTGACCTCACCGCACGTCACTGACCTGTAACACTGCTAAGCTGCATCTCTATGCTATAATACAGACTAGATAGATGCATTCAACTCAAATCTATTAACATTAATTTTTCTCTGAAGTCCTAGTGGATGCTGGGGACTCCGTAAGGACCATGGGGAATAGACGGGCTCCGCAGGAGACTTGGCACTCTAAAAGAAAGATTAGGTACTATCTGGTGTGCACTGGCTCCTCCCTCTATGCCCCTCCTCCAGACCTCAGTTAGAATCTGTGCCCGGCCAGAGCTGGATGCACCTAGTGGGCTCTCCTGAGCCTGCTAGTTAAGAAAGTAATGTTAGGTTTTTTATTTTCAGTGAGATCTGCTGGCAACAGACTCACTGCTACGTGGGACCGAGGGGAGAGAAGCAAACGTACCTGTTCACAGCTAGGTTGCACTTCTTAGGCTACTGGACACCATTAGCTCCAGAGGGTTCGAACACAGGCAAAGGTCCTCGGTCGTCCGTTCCCGGAGCCGCGCCGCCGTCCTCCTCGCAGAGCCAGAAGATCAGAAGTTGGTGATGAAATCGGCAGCTGAAGACTCCTGTCTTCATTAAGGTAGCGCACAGCACCGCAGCTGTGCGCCATTGCTCCCACTGCACACCACACACTCCGGTCACTGTAGGGTGCAGGGCGCTGGGGGGGGGCGCCCTGGGCAGCAATAAGAATACCTTTGGCATAAAAAAGACACATAATACAGTCTGTGACTGTATATGTGTAAAACCCCCGCCATTTTTTAGTCAGAAACAGCGGGACAGTAGCCCGCCGCTGATGGGGCGGGGCCTTCTTCCTCAGCACACCAGCGCCATTTCTCTTCACAGCTCTGCTGGAAGAACGCTCCCCAGTCTCTCCCCAGGCTCTCCTGGCACTAAGATGGTAAAAAGAGAGGGGGGGCACATAAATTTAGGCAAAAGGTGTATTGATACAGCAGCTATTGGGAAAAATTCACTTCTGGTAGTGTGTATCCCTGTGTATATAGCGCTGTGGTGTGTGCTGGCATACTCTTTCTCTGTCTCCCCATAGACCTTGTGGAGTCCTGTCCTCAGTCAGAGCATTCCCTGTGTGTGTGCTGTGTGTCGGTACGGCTGTGTCGACATGTTTGATGAGAAGGGTTACGTGGAGGCGGAGCAAGTGCAGATAAATGTGGTGTCGCCCCCTTCGGTGCCGACACCTGATTGGATGGATATGTGGAAGGTCTTAAATGACAATGTAAACTCATTACATAAGAGATTTGATTATGTTGCTGCCGGGGGACAGCCGGGCTCTCAACCCGGGCCTGCCCAGGCGCCTCAGAGGCCGTCAGCGTCTCAAAAACGCCCACTATCTCAGTTGGTTGACACAGATGTCGACACGGAGTCCGACTCCAGCGTCGACGAGGATGAGGCACTATTACAGCCCAAAATGACTAAGGTCATCCGATACATGATTATTGCAATGAAAAATGTATTACACATTTCAGACCCACATTTCAGACCCTGTCCCTGACAAGAGGGTAAATATGTTTGGGGAGAAAAAGCAGCCAGTGACTTTTCCCCCGTCACATTAATTAAATGAGTTATGTGAAGAAGCGTGGTCTTCCCCTGATAAGAAAGTGGTGATTCCCAAGAGAATACTAATGGCGTACCCTTTCCTGCCAACGGATAGGTTACACTGGGAATCCTCCCCTAGGGTTGACAAGGCCCTGACGCGCTTATCTAAAAGGGTGGCCCTGCCGTCTCGGGATACGGCCGCCCTAAAGGAACCTGCGGATAGGAAGCAGGAAGGTATCTTGAAGTCTGTGTATACACACTCTGGTACTCTACTGAGACCGGCTATTGCTTCAGCTTGGATGTGCAGTGCTGTTGCAGCATGGACAGATACTCTGTCAGAGGGGTTGGATACCCTGGACAGGGATACCGTATTGCTAACACTTAGCCATATTAAAGACGTCGTCTTATATATGCGGGATGCCCAGAGGGACATTTGCCTGCTGGGCTCTCGAATAAATGCAATGTCCATTTCTGCCAGGAGGGTCTTATGGACTCGGCAATGGACAGGGGATGCCGACTCTAAAAAACACATGGAGGTTTTGCCTTATAAGGGTGAGGAATTGTTTGGGGATGGTCTCTCGGACCTCGTATCCACAGCGACAGCTGGAAAGTCGACTTTCTTGCCACAGGTTTCCTCACAGCCTAAGAAAGCACCGTATTACCAAATGCAGTCCTTTCGTTCTCAAAAAAGCAAGAGAGTCAGAGGTGCATCCTTTCTTGCCAGAGGCAGCCAGTTCTCAGGAACAAAAGTCCTCCCCTGCTTCCACTAAGTCCACCGCATGACGCTGGGGCTCCACAGGCGGAGCCAGGAGCGGTGGGGGCGCGTCTCCGAAATTTCTGCACCCAGTGGGTTCGCTCACAAGTGGATCCTTGGGCTATACAAATTGTATCTCAGGGATACAAGCTGGAATTCGAAGGGACGCCCCCAGGGCCGTCTTTTCGTATGGGCTCAATGGGCTCTTGCCCAAGGGCCCCAGGAGTATAAGGGCCCTAGGCTGATAGCTGAGGGTCCCCTCTTTCCAGAGGTACCAGATTTTTGAAAATCGGCCATCGGGAACCGGAGATATCTGACTTGAAAGCAGTGGTCCCCAACCAAGCCTTATAATTGCTCTTCCCAGCCTGATATATTGGGTTTTGTCTGACTTAGAGTATTTCTGAGGCTATAAGCCGAAAGCTGTGACTCTCCGCTTTCAGTGGACACTGGCAGCTTGTCTCTACTATGCCCAGAACTAGAGATATCAGCCTTCCAGCAGCTGGCCCCTGCTCCAGCTACACATGCCTAATATGCAGTTTTAGATTTTTGTTGGTGAATTGCTTTGGCTCCTGAACTCTGATCCCCAAGTCCCCAAAACCTTCTGAAAGGTGGGACTCTCTAGTTTGTTATCCCATTCAAAGCTAAGAAATATATTTTCAGGAACTTGAGATATCTGCAGTCCAGCAAGCTTCCCTCCCACCGGAAAATTATAAATATTAAGCCAACTCCACTATCCACCCCTCCCCTACGTATTAAACACCCCCTACCACCCTGGAAGTCATGTACCAGGGCTTCTTCATTCAGCCCAATGTCCCCTTCTACAGTTTAGCCCCATCTGTGCAGTAAAGGAGTAAATAGCAGAAATTACTGTTACATGCTGAGCAGAAGATAGAACACCCCCCACTGCCCGTGGGACATCAAAGCTGCGCTGATAGCACCCCCCACCCCTACCGCTGGAGAATGGGTAGGGGGCCCAGTGCATTGCTGTGCCCAGGGGCCTACACTGCTGTTAAGACGGCCCTGGACGCCCCCTCACCGTTACCTAAAATCCGCCTTGCCAGCTTCTCCCATGGGGAGGGAGATAGTCCTGACGGCTATTCACAAGCTGTACCTCCAGCAAGTGATAATAATGGTACCCCCCCTTCAGCAGGGAAGGGGTTACTATTCCACACTGTTTGTAGTACCGAAACCGGACGGTTCGGTAAGACCCATTCTAAATTTAAAATCCTTGAACATTTACATGAAAAAGTTCAGGTTCAAAATGGAATCGCTCAGAGCGGTCATTGCCAGCCTGGAAGAGGGGGATTTTATGGTATCTCTGGACATCAAGGATGCGTACTTGCATGTCCCCATTTATCCGCCTCACCAGGAGTACCTCAGGTTTGTGGTACAGGACTGTCATTACCAATTCCAGACGTTGCCGTTTGGTCTATCCACGGCACCGAGAGTCTTTACCAAGGTAATGGCGGAGATGATGGTACTTCTCCGGAAGCAAGGAGTTACAGTTATCCCATACTTGGACGATCTCCCCATAAAGGCGAGGTCCAGAGAGCAGTTGTTGGTCAGCGTAGCGCACTCTCAGGAAGTGTTGCTACGGCACGGCTGGATTCTGAATATTCCAAAGTCGCAGCTGATTCCTACGATGCGTCTGCCCTTCCTGGGCATGATTCTGGACACAGAACAGAAGATTTCTCCCGGAGGAGAAGGCTCAGGAGTTAGTGACCATGGTCAGGGATCTCCTGAAACCAAAGCAGGTGTCGGTGCATCACTGCACGCGAGTCCTGGGAAAGATGGTAGCGTCATACGAAGCCATTCCTTTCGGCAGGTTCCATGCCAGGATCTTTCAGTGGGATCTGTTGGACAAGTGGTCCGGATCGCATCTTCAGATGCATCGGCTGATCGCCCTGTCCCCGAAGGCCAGGGTGTCTCTTCTGTGGTGGCTGCAGAGTGCTCATCTTCTCGTAGGCCGCAGGTTCGGCATACAGGACTGGGTCCTGGTGACCACGGATGCAAGCCTCCGCGGATGGGGGGCAGTCACTCAGGGAAGAAACTTCCAGGGGCTGTGGTCAAGTCAGGATACTCGTCTGCACATAAACATACTGGAATTAAAGGCCATATACAACGCCCTGAGTCAAGCGGAGCCCCTGCTTCGAGACCAACCAGTGCTGATTCAGTCAGACAACATCACGGCAGTCACCCATGTAAACCGACAGGGCGGCACAAGAAGCAGGGTGGCGATGGCGGAAGCCACAAGGATTCTTCATTGGGCGGAGAATCACGTACAAGCACTGTCAGCAGTGTTCATTCCGGGAGTGGACAACTGGGAAGCAGACTTCCTCAGCAGGCACGACCTCCACCCGGGAGAGTGGGGACTTCATCAAGAAGTCTTCGAGCAGATTGCAAATCGGTGGGAACGGCCACAGGTGGACATGATGGCGTCCCGCCTAAACAAAATGCTAAAAAAATATTGCGCCAGGTCAAGGGACCCTCAGGCGATAGCTGTGGACGCACTGGTAACTCCGTGGGTGTTCCTGTCGGTATATGTGTTTCCTCCTCTTCCTCTCATACACAAGGTACTGAGAATAGTAAGAAAAAGAGGAGTGAGAACAATACTCATTGTTCCGGATTGGCCAAGAAGGACTTGGTACCCAGAACTTCAAGAGATGGTCACAACGGACCCATGGCCTCTGCCTCTCAGACAGGACCTGTTGCAGCAGGGGCCCTGTCTGTTCCAAGACTTACCGCGGCTGCGTTTGACGGCATGGCGGTTGAACGCCGGATCCTAGCGGAAAAGGGTATACCGGATGAAGTAATTCCTACGCTGATAAGCGCTAGGAAGGATGTGACAGCAAAGCATTATCACCGCATATGGCGGAAATATGTTGCTTGGTGTGAGGCCAGGAAGGCCCCTACAGAGGACTTCCAGTTGGGTTGTTTTCTGCATTTCCTACAGTCAGGTGTGACTATGGGCCTCAAATTAGGGTCCATAAAGGTTCAGATCTCGGCCCTATCCATTTTCTTTCAAAAAGAACTGGCTTCACTGCCTGAGGTTCAGACGTTTGTAAAGGGAGTGCTGCATATTCAGCCTCCTTTTGTGCCACCAGTGGCACCTTGGGATCTTAACGTTGTGTTGGATTTCCTAAAATCCCACTGGTTTGAGCCACTTAAGACCGTGGAGCTAAAATATCTCACGTGGAAAGTGGTCATGCTATTGGCCTTAGCTTCGGCTAGGCGTGTGTCAGAATTGGCGGCTTTGTCATGTAAAAGCCCCTATCTGATCTTCCATATGGACAGGGCAGAATTGAGGACTCGTCCCCAATTTCTCCCTAAGATGGTATTATCTTTCATTTGAACCAACCTATTGTGGTGCCTGCGGCTACTAGGGACTTGGAGGATTCCAAGTTGCTGGACGTAGTCCGGGCTTTGAAAATGTATGTTTCCAGAACGGCGGGAGTCAGAAAGTCTGACTCGCTGTTTATTCTGTATGCAGCCAACAAGGTTGGCGCTCCTGCTTCGAAGCAGACTATTGCTCGCTGGATCTGTAGCACGATTCAGCTGGCTCACTCTGCGGCTGGATTGCCGCATCCAAAATCAGTAAAAGCCCATTCCACAAGGAAGGTGGGCTCTTCTTGGGCAGCTGCCCGAGGGGTCTCGGCTTTACAGCTTTGCAGAGCTGCTACTTGGTTGGGTTCAAACACATTTGCTAAGTTCTACAAGTTTGATACCCTGGCTGAGGAGGACCTTGAGTTTGCTCATTCGGTGCTGCAGAGTCATCCGCCCTCTCCCGCCTGTTTGGGAGCTTTGGTATAATCCCCATGGTCTTTGCGGGTCCCCAGCATCCACTAGGACGTCAGAGAAAATAAGAATTTACTCACCGGTAATTCTATTTCTCGTAGTCCATAGTGGATGCTGGGCGCCCATCCCAAGTGCGGACTTCTTCTGCAATACGTGTATATAGTTATTGCTTACTAAAGGGTTATTGTTATGAGCCATCTGTTGATTGAGGCTCAGTTGTTGTCCATACTGTTAACTGGGTATGGTTATCACAAGTTATACGGTGTGATTGGTGTGGCTGGTATGAGTCTTACCCTGGATTCCAAATCCTTTCCTTGTAGTGTCAGCTCTTCCGGGCACAGTTTCCCTAACTGAGGTCTGGAGGAGGGGCATAGAGGGAGGAGCCAGTGCACACCAGATAGTACCTAATCTTTCTTTTAGAGTGCCCAGTCTCCTGCGGAGCCCGTCTATTCCCCATGGTCCTTACGGAGTCCCCAGCTTCCACTACGGACTACGAGAAATAGAATTACCGGTGAGTAAATTCTTATTTTTTATTTGTATGTAACCTTTCAACATGAATTCACATCTAAAATGCATCCATTTCTAAATGAACCCAAAAATGTTTAAGATTAAAAAGTAGAAACATGAAAAACACCTGTTTTCTCATTGTAACTGGTTGTCTTTTTTGTCATGTATTTTTGTAGCTTATTTATTTTGTTTTCCATTATATTATTAAAATCACACCATTCCTTCTGACCACTTTGTGAATAGATTCCTTGATTGCCAAGGAGCCACAATTCTTTGACTGCTTATTTTCATTGCAGGAAAAATCTTTTTACAGTTTGTTCTATGTATAATTCTAGGCAGCCGTCCATGACTTGATTATAATTCTTGATTTGAAATTATACCTGCTAACAAGGCAAAGTAATATAACTGATGTTTTATGCTATTTATGTTATAGCAGGAACCAGACAATGAGAATTGATTTTATTATGTGATTGATGAGTGACACTGTTATCTTAATTACATTTTTTTTTTTAATTTTCTTCATTTAAATAGAATTTCCCATTTTGTAAAGGGAAATGGAACATATTTACTTTATATGCTACTTTTTATCACATCAACATTATATAAATGAAGATAAGGAACATAACTGTGGAACATGATTAGCTAGTAATTTCCATAAAGCAAAGCAAATGTAAATTCAGTTTTAATGTCTGTGGTTTAGTGGAAAATAATTTATACAGTATATCTTCCAAGGATAGCATTATTCTGCAGTCCTAGAGTAGTACTTTTATAAATACTGTAGCAAAACATATTTTAATTAATTTTTATTATGCTACTTTTTTACTGTATGTTAACCACATCATTTCATAATTTTCCAGGAAAAGTAGTATAGTGATTACAATAAATTCAATATTATAAATGCAAGATTATCAAGAGCATTAATGTCTTTTAACATACACACAGTGGTGAGAGAAAGTTTGTGAATGATTTAGGTATTTTCCTGACATACTATTTCAATTGGATGGTTCAGCTGACATTTACCATAGACAGAAGCAATTAAGGGAATTACTGGTCCAGAATAAATATCTTACCTATATAAAATAATATTGTCATTTTAAAATCAGTGTGGATCAATGGCAACATTGTCAGAAATGTGTCTAAGAAATAGAAATAATATGCACAGTGCCCGCATGCTGCCGCAATTTAGTAACAAAGCCGATGCACAGGAGTTTAATCCAAAGGTCTATTGCCCAGCTACCAAGCTGGATGACCCAGCAATGGGTCCCAGCAGCTGTCCCAGCAGTGAGTCCCTGAAGCTTCCCCCTGGAGTACCTTCTGGTGACATGGTCTCTCATGAACAATAGATGTGAAAGGAGAGAAGAGAGAGAGTTGTAGGGGAGAAGAAAAGGAGATAGAAAGAGGTGGAAGCAGTGTCGGACTAGGGCATGCAGGGCCCACCGGGGTGTGGTACCCATGTGTGGAAAACCCCTACTGTCCCCCTTCTAGTTTTCAATACAGGCAGTGCTGCCTGCAGGGGCCCGTCGCTACATAGGCACTGACAGTGTCGAGATCCCCTGCCCCAATTGCCTAGCAACAACATGCGGGAAGAGCCGTGATGGAGGGCACCAGGACCCAGGAGAACCGTACTGTTGGTCTTCCCAGGCACGGGAACCTGGAGTGCCAGGATTGGAGGGGAAGCTGCGTGCCAAAAAGGGAGGAGGAGAAGGGGGAGTGATCCGGCGCGCGGGAGTACAGCCGCCAAAAAGAAGAGAGGAAGCCGCCTCAGGGAGAGAGAGGCGAACGGGAACCGCTGCCGTGGATAGAGAGACCCGCCGCCCGTGACCACCGCTAGAGAGATGGAAAATAGGGACCCGCTGCGTGTGAGCAGCGGCTGGCCGGAGCTGAGACCGCCGGCTACCGTCGCACCAAGTGCCCAGCCTGAGAGCCGCCCAGAAGGAGAAACCGCCGCACAGTAGAGAGGCAGGAGCAGAGACGAGGAGACAGCTGGAACTACCCCTACCCGCACTTTAGACAGATACCAGGGCCGCAGGACCAGGAGGAGAACCGCAGCAGATCGGACTGGCAGGAGCCAGCAACACACAGGTACCCTTATCAGCGGTCCCCCTGAAGTTCTAGCCCCAGAGTGAATCTCCCTCACTGTCCACAAGCCAGGCTGCTCCAACCCATACCCCACCAGACAGTGGGACTGACGCTACGAGTGCTTGCCAGGAAACAAGGGGGACGCCCCTGATCCAAAGTGCCTCAGTAAACACTTCCAAGTGGTGGCGTTATGTATGCATAGATGAACTGTGGCTAGTCACGACCTCCCCGGTGACTTACTTTTCCGTGGATACAAATACAGTTAGTACCGTTAACCATTGCTGCTGTGTTACATTACTGACAGTTAGTTCTTCGCACCTTTCTCTGAATACTTACCTTACGTCCACCGACGTCTTCTCAGGAGTTTCCTTTGTGGGAGTGCAGGAGTTCTGTTAAAGGAACACTGACCGCAGACGCCCACTGGGGGGCATGAACTGAACATTAGTGCCCAGTGTGTAGCGCCATCCTATGGACAGTTCAAGAAGTGCAACAGAATTACTGTCAGGACATTCCTTACTCTAAGATATCACTACGTAACGAATGGTTGCTATTGCATGTAACAATATTTTATTGTTTGAGCGAGTTATTGTCATGCCTTTTGAGATACCTAAGCTGTAATTACTGTTGTAGACAGGGAAAGAGATAGGGTATTGGGATGATGTTTAATATATGCAATTGTTCCAAGTGAGAATCGAGTAATAGCGGTGACTGATATTTTCAGTGCAATAAATGGTTGTCACCGCTCCCATGTGTAGTGGTCCTTGAGTATATTGAGTTTGGGTTGTCCCTCCGGGGTTCTCCTGGTCCTTCTGCCCCAGCATTACAGGTGACGGAAAGAATAGTCGCTGGCCTCGACATCGTAGAAGAGTGGATACGGCCGAACACGAAGACGACCGAGCTTCAGGTACGAACCCACTCTAGAGCGATATCACAGGGGCCCATGTTAGGGGTGTGGCCATTCTGAAGAGGGTGTGTGGCCTGCCATCTCATTGGTTTTACTAATCGTTAGAGAGTGCAACATCTGGGCCCCTTTCTAAATATACACAGTAAAATCAGCTGCTGCACGTATGATAATGTACCAGATTAATAGCAGATTAATAACAGTAATGCACTTTAGAAAATACACCATAGTACAGTATAAGGTAACATATGTATAATGTATAAGTCAAGTGTATAATGTATAAGTCAGTCTGAAACCTGATCCATAGAGCAGGAGGTGGGCTCCCAGGCAGTGGGGCCCACCGGTGGTTTCCCCTGTACCCCTGTGGGCCAGTCCAAGCCTGGATGGAAGAGTTTCAGAGAGAGGAGAAAAAAAGAGCAGGGAAGCACTGAAGAGAAGATGAAGGAGAGCGAGAGAAAAAAAAAAACAGGCAGTGAAGGACACAAATTCTCAGTGAGTGCAAATCCCTGCTGGAAATTAGGGTGTCTCTGAGGAGGATCGCCAGGGGCTAGCTGTGGGAAGATGACCTGCTCTAGACCACATAAATAGACAAAACCCAGGCAATGCCATACACATCTTCTTGTTTATATACAGTTTACAGTACTGTATATTGTTTAAAGTGTGTAATTAGTTTAATGCAGAGCATGTATGATTTTTTTTTTATTTAAATAGTGTGGTCGCTTACCACATGCACCACAGATGATTGAGTGAATTAAAGCCTATTGTTTCTAAAACAATTTGTGGTCACACTTCTTCTTGCACTCCAATTTCTATTCTGTATGTAAGTCAAGTTTTGTCAGCTATTTCCCCAGGTGCTCATTAATTGGTGTGCTTGGGTGAAGTTCTGACTCTTTATGTCAATGAACTAGCCAACCTAAACCCATAAAAAAGCATAGTTTGTGCAAATATCAGTGTGATACCTGGTGGAAAATTAAGCAGGCAGCGTATGGACTGGCCAGAAGGGAAGACTTTGATGTTTGTTGTCAGCTCAACAAATTATTGCATGAATTTAAATGAAATGGTTGTAGTGGAATTAGGTGAGTGCAGAGCATGTAAGCATGTATGATTTTTTTCATTTAAGTGATTTATTCACATGCAGATAGTGAGTGCTGTGGATTGCCCTGTCTGTGAGAAGGGGCCCCACCCCTGTGCTTTCTCTTCCTCAGTTCGGCACTCGGTCATGCAGGCTCTGACAGCACTAATTACACTGGCTATGAGCTGCCTTTAATTCACAGACAGCAGTGATTCAGGAAGAATTCCCAGCTCTGTGAATTACAGGCAGTATATGCCTGTGATCATCAGTGCTGACAGTCCTGTACAGATGACAGACTGATTCAGCTGCAAACACACAAATCAAAACCTCCTTACTGAGGTAAGGGCAGGTTCCTCAAGCAGTGGGGCCCATCCTGCTCCCTTTTTCAGAGTCAGTCATCTGATAAAGCTGCTACGATGAAGCTGAAATTGTGATGTCCCCAGCATGCGTTCAGAAGGATTGCAAATTCTGCTAATTACCAGAATTTGCAACCCTTCTGAATTAGGCCCAATGTATTGTAGATATTTCCAAATCTGCAACATTGGCATCCTCCATTGGTGATCATTACTACCTCTTTCAGGATAGCAACTGCTACCAAAAAATATATTTGTTATGATACATATATCAAGCATGCCTTCTCTCTGAAGGCTGTCACGTTTTATGTCAACATTAGAATGTACTGTACTTAGGATTCTATAAACCCAGAAAAGGGCATACAAAAACTGCACAGTTCAAACTGAATTTTCTTAAGCCTAGACTTACAGCTACACGCAGTTCACTGGTTGTAAAGAACACTGAACTTTTTTAACAGATTTACTGTAGTCCAGCAACATACTGAAAATACAGCGAGGTTTTGGCAAAATAGTGGGTTTCATTACAGCTGCATTTTGCTTCCAAGAAAAAACAGTGAGGAGAATGCAGTATATTCACCTCACACAAAAAGATTAACAGCAAGACATTCAGGTATTGTACACATATTCAATATGAGATGCCATTTTCAGTGCACTACAGAAGAAAAAGAAGACTTTAAATAAAATAAACAATGAAATTCAAAAATGTGATGTTCTTAGATTATGCAAAAGGCTTGTAATGATAGTAAAACAACTACACATCAAAGTGTGACTGAAATGATTTATAAAAGAGCTACTGTAATAATAAGATAGTAAAGAAAATACAGTAGCAGTAATTGCAATGACTTCATTCTTATTATACAGTATCATGGACTCAAGTGTGCAAAAAATTGTAATAATTGCACTTACAGTAGATGTAATGTTCTGAAGTTAAATCTTTTAGTGAAATAAAGTGTATTCTCTTTGAGAATTTATCCACTAAAAGCCAGATAATGTTATTTCCTTTAGAGACTGGATGATCTGTAATGAAGTCCATAGTCAGATGTGACCATAACTTCTAAGGTGTTTGGAGAGGTAGAATAGGACAAAAAGGGGGTTATTCAGAGATGGACGCAGATCTTGCATCCCTCAGCAAGATCTGCATCCACATACCCACATGCTGGTGGCTGCCCAGCACAGATTAGAGGTTGACGCCTGCCTGCACAGCCTGGCTGCACTGGTAGATGGTCTGGCGCAAATTTTTTCCATGAAGCAGCTACATGTGACATTAGGCAGCCCCACCAAAAATGGTCCGGACAATCCTGCATTGTGCAGACCGCGCCCACAAAATGCTGTGATGGAGGCCCTGTGATGGTTGCCATTGTCAGTCACCTTGTGAACGCATCCTTTGAGTATGCAGCCGCAAGGTGAAGAGTCACGCACATGCACTGCAGCCGATGCACATGCGCAGACTTTCTGACTGCAGCTGCTGCGTACAGAAGCGTGGCTGTATTCGGGTCTGAATAGAACCCCGGAGGCTTTTGGGAGGAAAACTTATGTAGGGCAAAAGTTTTGTAGGTTGACAAAAAGTTATTTAAATTTTGTTGTCTTCTTGGCTCCATGATGCCCAGAAAAATAAGTCTGTTCCAATATAGAGGTATTGGCCACCACTGTTATTGGTATATAAACTCTCTTTAGGTTTGCTGGGATTCTATATTGATCTGCGCCTTTGTGCTATGAACCAAGTTTAATTCAGATCACAGAATGCAACACACAATCCAATAATATTCAAACAGTCTTTATAGGATATATCAGAACTGCAGTCTGCAAGCAACAGTTCTTATACAGGAAGTATGGACAGATTACAACCACCATGAAATGTAAGAAAATGATTAATAACTTACCATTTTGCACTGCAAGGACAAATTCATCAGGACTGTCCAATGTGAACTAATCAGCAGACTTGAATAGCAGACAAAGCATGCAGAGATGCAGAGGTGAGGTAATGATACAAAGTGACCAGCAGTTTCAAAGGGCTGTGGCAGACAAGATATCCAAACATCTCAATATCCAAACATGGTTCCAAACAGGAAACTGAAACTGTGAACAGGATAGGAGTCTTTTAGCAATGCTTCCATCACTGAGTGTTTACCAATGGCTATTCCCATAATAGTCTCTGGTAACCTTGAATAAAGGGGCTGTACGACAAAAAAAATCTGATGATTATTCCTGCACTGCAGTTTTCTAAATTATGGGTCTCCTCCCATAGGTTCTAACACTTTGTATGTGTTTAAAACTAATTCCTGTGCAGTTAAAGTTGCAGCTCAGGATCTTTAATATAGATTGGGATCCGGTCAACAATGTCAGCAATGTTCAGGATGGGGGCAGTTGGAATACCAACACCGGAATCCCGATACTGGTCAGAAGACTGACGCCAGGATCATGACATCAATCACAATGCCGGCACCGGAATCCCAACTGTCTGCATCCTGAAGGTAAGTATGCCGAGGCTGGGTAGGGTTATGCCACGGGGGAGGGGCGTTAGGTTTAGGCAGTATAGAGGAGGTTAGGGTAAGGCTGCGTGGGGGGGGGGGAGATTAGGTTTAGACTTCAGGGAACGAGGGTTAGGTTTTAGCACTATTTGAGGAGAGTTAGGGTTAGGCTGTGTGGGGAGGGTTACGGTTAGGCTGTGGGGATGGAAGGTCAGTGTTAGGCACTAAGCGTGGAGTGTTAGGTTTAAGCAATAAGCAGGGTGGGTTAGAGTTAGGCTGTAGGGGGAGAGTTAGGATCAGGCTACCAAGAGAGAGGGTTAAGGTAAGGGGAGTCGATAAGGAGGGTTAGAATATTCACCTAGCAGGTGGCAAGTGGCGGGATTCTGTGATTTCTTATGCCCCTATTGGTATTCTGTCCTCCAGTATCCCAAGCGCTGGGATCCCAATACCATCCCTATCGATTGAGTGGTGTTTTGTTGCATCAGAAATACAAATGATATGAAAACTATAAAAGAAGATGGTTTGCTACTTCATTCGAGTCATCTCAATAATGCCAGGTATCTTGTGCCATAAGATGTATAGGCACTAGGTGTATGCGGACATATCTATATATGTACTTTCTGTTTTACATACTGTATACTGTATGTAACTGACAAATATTTACTCATATGTCCAATTTTTTCTTTCTCTAATGTCTCCCCAATGTCCGATTTCCACAGACATTTATAAGGATCTCTCAAATTTTCATGATTTGTTAGCACAGCATAGAGATTTAAAACTGGCACTTTGTGGAAGCCTGCCTCAAACATATTGATTTAAAGAATGTAACACTTGAAACTGGGTATAACCAAACCACCATCCAGTGTTGGTCACTCCAAAACTGTATTCAAATTCTTTGTAGCTTTTTGGCCCCCCAAAAAAAAAAAAGTTTAACGGAAAAATAACTAGAGGAGGAGAAGATCGATGGGAATGTAATGTTGATCATGTGTACTGTAACTAGGCCAATTTACTGTTGTAAAGTAAAAGTGGGTAATTCACTAGTGCTATTGTTTTTTTTATACGAACACCACGGTACTGTAATTTAGTTTTTGCTTTTGTCATTTGAAAGTTAATTTGATTTGGGAAGTAATTCTCCAGTATCATAATCTGATTGGAATGGTACCAAGCACTAGACTTTGACTTTCAGGCTGTCGATGAAAGTTACATAGATGTATCCCAAAGTGGTATGGGCAAGATGCTGCCATTCAATGCCTTGCAGGTTCCTCAGCTCGCAGGTTATCATTATGTCTTGTGAACTACAGTAACTACTGTAATTATTCCTAAAAACAGTCCCTTAAAAAAAACTGTGGCTTCCTATTCCCCAAGGACCTCTATAAAACATTGTCTACACTCTTTTTAAATCTTAATTTAACATAAAAAATACATTCATATAACTGTCAACAAATTGATACAAGCCATATAATTTATTGTATTTACACCATGCTTGTGTAATTTATTTCTTGTAAATTACAGTTTTTCAATCCTAGAACATGAGCTTTTATTCTCTGTAATTTTCCCCTACTTTGACATTGGGTTATAAATTAATTCAAAACATTTGACAATATTAACAGGCATACTGTGAGCATTTATAAATAAAACTATTGCAAGTACTGAAGTTGTCAATTATATTTTAACCTGGAGTTAAAATATTTCCTAATTTTGTTTTCTTAATTCATTAGTGTTTTCCTTAATAGGAAATCATCTGCCATAGTGTTTTATAGTTGCAGTTATTTGTATTTCAGAAGGACGTTGTAAATTGTGAATTTATAGTAATTCAGTATCCCCATTTACAAAGCAATAGCCTCATAAACGTAAAACTCCTTTGACTCTTATATACTGTACTTTTTAAGGACAACATTGCTTATATTTATCAGATTCAACTTTCTTTTTATGAGAGCAATGTGCTACATACTGTTCGTCATTTTGTATGTAGTAAAGTAATGAGAAAAACTTCAAGCTTTATATTTCAATTCCAAGTTGATCGCAGCAGGATTTTTGTTCGCAATTGGGCAAAACCATGTGCACTGCAGGGGAGGCAGATATAACATGTGCAGAGAGAGTTAGATTTGGGTGTGGTGTGTTCAATCTGCAGTCTAATTTGCAGTGTAAAAATAAAGCAGCCAGTATTTACCCTGCACAGAAATAAAATAACCCACCCAAATCTAACTCTCTCTGCACATGTTATATCTGCCTCCCCTGCAGTGCACATGGTTTTGCCCAATTGCTATCAAAAATCCTGCTGCGATCAACTTGGAATTACCCCCATAGGGGGTAATTCCAAGTTGATCGCAGCAGGATTTTTGTTAGCAATTGGTCAAAACCATGGCCCTCATTCCGAATTGTTCGCTCTGTAATTTTCTTTGCATCGCAGCGATTTTCCGCTATTTGCGTATGCGCAATGTTCGCACTGCGACTGCGCCAAGTAAATTTGCTAAGAAGTTTGGTATTTTACTCACGGCATTACGAGGTTTTTTCTTCGTTCTGGTGATCGTTGTGTGATTGACAGGAAGTGGGTGTTTCTGGGCGGAAACTGGCCGTTTTATGGGAGCGTGTGAAAAACGCTGCCGTTTCTGGGAAAAACGCGGGAGTGGCTGGAGAAACGGGGGAGTGTCTGGGCGAACGCTGGGTGTGTTTGTGACGTCAAACCAGGAACGAAACTGACTGAACTGATCGCAGTGGCAGAGTAAGTCTCGAGCTACTCAGAAACTGCTTAGAAATTTCTATTCGCAATTTTGAGAATCTTTCGTTCGCAATTTTGCTAAGCTAAGATTCACTCCCAGTAGGCGGCGGCTTAGCGTGTTCAATGCTGCTAAAAGCATCTTGCGAGCGAACAACTCGGAATGAGGGCCCATGTGCACTGCAGAGGAGGCAGATATAACATGTGCAGAGAGAGATAGATTTGGGTGGGGTGTGTTCAATCTACAATCTAATTTGCAGTGCAAAAATAATGCAGCCAGTATTTACCCTGCACAGAAGCAAAATAACCCACACAAATCTAACTCTTTCTGCACATGTTATATCTGCCTCCCCTGCAGTGCACATGGTTTTGCCCAACTGCTAACAAAAATCCTGCTGCGATCAACTTGGAATTACCCCCATGGTTTTGCCCAACTGCTAACAAAGTTCCTGCTGCGATCAACTCAGAATTACCCCCCATCAGTGGCGTAACTACTGCCCCCGCAGCCCTCGCGGTGGCTTGGGGGCGAGGGGCTGCGGGGGCGCCACTGATTTACAGCAGACTGACATGCGGACGAGCGTCCGCATGTCAGTCTGCGGTCTCCTTCCCTCCGCCGCTTGTTGGAGGGACACGGAGGGCACAGCGCGTCTCCCTGTGTCCCAGTCCTGCATCATCTCCGGCGGCCGTGGGTCTAATAGGGGGAAGTGCCGTCCGTGAGCTCTAATTGGCTCACGAACCGGCACTTCCCCCTATTAGACCCGCGGCCGCCGGAGATGATGCAGCAGGAGGGACACAGGAGAGGCGAGCTGTGCCCTCCGTGTCCCTCCAAAAAGCAGCAGCGGGAGGGGGGGGGAATATCTGGCACTGGGGCATATATGGCACTGGGGGGGGGAATATCTGGCACTGGGGGCATATATGGCACTGGGGGGGAATATCTGGCACTGGGGGCATATATGGCACTGGGGGGGAATATCTGGCACTGGGGGAATATCTGGCACTGAGGGGGAATATATGGCACTGGGGGCATATGTGGCACTGGGGGGGTATATGTGTACCTGGCACATGGGGGGGGGGCTATATTTGGCACTGGGGCATGTGAGTACCTGGCACCGTGGGGGAATATCTGGCACTGGGGACATATGTGGCACTGGGAGCACAGCCCTAGCAACAAGGGCTACCTCCTAGCAACGAGCATGACACCTAGTGCATGAAACACCTGGCAACGAGCATGACACCCAGTGCATGAAACACCTGGCAACGAGCATGACACCCAGTGCATGAAACCCCTGGCAACGAGCATGACACCCTGAGCATGAAAACCCCTGGCACCGTGCATGGAACCAAGAGCATAACACCCCTGGCAACGAGCATGACACCCAGTGCATGAAACCCCTGACAACGAGCAGGTAATTGAAAAGTAATTAGAAGCCTTACTGTAGGACTTAATGTGTAATGGGCATTACGGTGTGTGGCATAATGTATCACGGACATTGCGGTGTGTGTCATAATGTGTCACAGGCATTACGGTGTATGGTATACTATATCGCGGGCATTGTGATATGTGGTATAATGTCTAAGGGTCATTGCAGTGTGTGGCATAATGTATCACGGACATTGCGGTGTGTGTCATAATGTGTCAGGCATTACGGTGTGTGGTATACTATATCACGGGCATTGTGGTATGTGGTATAATGTCTCAGGGTCATTGCAGTGTGGCATAATACATAACTGGCATTGCGGTGTGTGGCATAGGGTATAACGGGCAGGGCATTGCGGTATGTGTCACAGGCATTACAGTGTATGGTATACTATATCACGGGCATTGTGGTATAATGTCTCAAGGTCATTGCAGTGTGTGGCATAATGTGTCACAGGCATTGTATGTGCTATAATGTATCGGGCATTGCAGTGTGTGGCATAATGTATCATGGACATTGCGGTGTGTGTCATAATGTGTCACAGACATTGTATGTGCTATAATGTATCAGGGGCATTGCAGTGTGTAGCATAATGTATAACGGGCATTGCGATTCCTGTCATAATGTGTCACAGGCATTACGGTGTGTGGCATAATGTGTCACAGGCATTACGGTGTGTGGCATAATGTGTCGGGGGCATTACAGTGTGTGCATATTGTGTCATGTGCATTATTGTGTGCGGCATAATGTCTAAGGGCCATTGCAGTATGTGGCATAATGTATACTGGGCATTACTATAAGGAGGAAAAATGACAAATAATGTAAGGGGCATGAATCAGGATTATTTTTCTTTCCTGTGGTGGCCAACGTATGGGCGTGCAGGTTGCAAAACTGGGGTATAAGGTAGTCTTTTCCTGCAATGCCACGCCCCTTTATGCGAAACCACGGCCATTCCAACGAAACCACACCCCTTTTTTACCGGTAACTTGACTCTGTGTACCCTGATCTCTTTCTTTTCCTGGATGTCCCAGCGCTTTCTTAAACTTAGCATATCTAAAACTGAGCTGATCATCTTCCCTCCCTCCCACATAACCTCACCTCCCACAATTTCATTATCCATTGATGGCACTACTATCTCCTCTAGCTCCTAAGTGCGCTGTCTTGGAGTAATCCTCGACTCCTCCCTCTCCTTCAAAACACACATTCAGTAACTCTCACAAACCTGCCATTTCCATCTCAAAAACATCTCCATGATGACCCTTTCTCACCCAGGATTCTACCAAGACCTTTATCCACTCACTGGTCATTGGATTAGATTACTATAAATCTCCTCCAATCTGGCCTCCCTTAAAAATGCCTCTCTCCACTCCAATCTAACCTCAATGCTGCTACCCATCTCATCTTCCTCACCAACTGTACTACATTCACCTTCCCTCCCTTGCATGATTTCACTGGCCACCTTTCCCATTCAGAATCCAATTCAAGCATCTCATACTAACCTACAAAGCTCTCACCCACCCACTCTTCTCCCTCTTATATCTCTGACCTTATATCTCTTAACATTCTCCCCCATCCTCTTCACTCTGCTAATACACGCCATCTCTCCTTCCAACTGATTACCTCCACCCACTCCTACCTACAAGATTTTGCATGTGCTGCTCTCTATCTGCCTCCCCAATCCAACTCTCCACTTCTCTACAAAGTTTGAAATGGGCTCTCAAGACCCACTTCTTCACCAAACCCAGACAACTCTCCTTCTAACCCTCTTGTCTATACTCACTGTCTACTACTTCCGTGTCACCCTGCTCTGTCAGTCCTTCACCTGTCAGAGCAGGGCCTTCTTTCCTCATGTGCCTTTCCTTTTCTTACTTACACTATCTTATACTCCATACTCCCTTTGATTACACCTAACCCTTGGTTTTCCATACTTGTCCTATATTGTCTTGAACTGTAAGTTTTGTTTTCCTGTTTGATTATGTACTCTGCAATGGGCACTGCAGCTCCCTTGTGGCACCATATAAATAAAGGATAATAATAATAATAATAATAATAATAAAAAGGGATGACAGAGGCTAAGTGCATAGCCCCTTCCTCCCTTTGTTGGCTCTTCCCTCTCACACATGTAGGACCTCTGACTCTGCTGTGGGAGCAGCAAACAGCTAGAATGAAAGACCTTAAACAGGCAGCAGGTAGCATTTGTGTGCTAAGGTGTTATTTTGGGGGAGGAGTGTGTGTCTGGTGCTTCCGTAGTGTTAGCAGTGAATGCACAAGGGGAGGATGGGTGGCTGGGTGCTGCTGGGGTGTTAGTAGTGAATGCAGGTGAAGGAATGTGTGTGTCTAGGTGCTGATGGGTTTTAGTAGCTAAAGCAGGGGATGGTGTCAAGGTTCTCCTGGAGCATCAGCAGTGAATGCAGTAGGGAAGGTGTGTGTCTTGTGCTCCTGTGGTGTTGGCAGTGAATGCAATGGGGAGGGTGTGTGATGTGTGTCAGGGTGCTGCTGGGGTGTTGGCAGTGAATGCAGGGGGGAGAATGTGCATCTGGGTGTTGTTTTGGTGTTGGAAGTGAATCATACTTGATTCTTTAAAAATCTGATGCAGGTGGCCAGTGATGGGGCGAGGCCAGACTATTCATGTCATTAAGCCACACACCCTCACAACAAAATGCTGTTAATTACGTGTACAGTATATGAATAGCAGCAGGGCTAAAATTATGCAATTACATTGAATTGTACCACAATTCGAGGTATTGTTCTACCTGTTCTCCCCACCTCTCTTCACTCCACTTTTTCAGAATCCTGGGCAACTACCCAAAAAAAAATCTGGAGTCTCCTGCAGTTTCAAAGAGAGTAGATAGGTATGAAGTTAATGCAGGGAGTTAGCGTTTGTGTCTGGGTGCTGCTGGGATGATGGGAGTAAAGAGGAAAAGGGACAAATATCTGGGTTCTGCTCGGGCATTAGTAGTGAATGTGGGTGTAGGTGTGCCTATATGCTGCTGGGGTGTTGGTAGTGACTTTAAGTTGGGGGAGTGTGTGACAGAGTGCTGCTGGGATTGGGATGTTGATATTGAATGTGAGTGGAGAGTGGCACCAACAACTAGCTTGCCTCTAGACTCCTGGCATGAATTTGCACCCCGGAGTTAAATCACATTTGTCCATATATTGTAGCACAGTTTTTCACATAAATATCATATTTCATTTTCAGTCCATATGAATGATAAGTGTTTAGACTTACAAGAATATTACTATTGTGGTGTGGACTCAGTGTTGTGGTTCTCTGCAACAAACTAGGTTGAGGTGTTTGTCCCTTAACTATATTTTGTTGCTGAGAATAGGGTCATAAAAGTACTTCACTACATGGATTCTCTGAGGGAGTGCTGTAGTGTATAAGGACAGTCACATGCTATGCAATCAGAAGTCATTGTGGTATTGCAACTAAGCACTGCAGGACTTTGCCTCTTATATTATGTGATGGTTCAAGTTGTATCACACCTGAAACCCCTGCTTTCAAATATAAGTACATACAACAAAATACATGAATGTTTCAGACTATGGAAAATCACTCTCATTGTTATTGCACAAGATCTCTAAAATTACAAACACAATAAAATGCTAAATTATTGCTATATGTGTAATGTAGTAACCTTTAGGTGTAATATAGGTAATTATTGTCTTGCTGTGTGATTAAATTATGGCCCAGATTTATCAAGCCTTGAAGAGTGATAAATTGAATGGTGGTAAAGTACCAGCCAATCAGCTCATACCTGCCATGTTACAGGCTGTTTGGAAAATGACAGTTGGGGGCTGATTGGTTGGTACTTTATCATTGTGCAATTTATCACTCTCCAAGGCTTGATAAATATGAGGCTATGTTCTTATTTTAAAAATTTTGATCACTGGTACAAAAACAAACTTCAAAGAGAAGGCTTTTCAACCTAATCAGATGACCAAATGTGGGTTCTTGTCACTATGACCTGGCAGTAGATAAAGAATACATGTTAAAGTAGTTAATTAACTTAAATCTTAATTATTGATGTTTTAATATCCAACTTACTTAACTGGATAGTTCTCATTCTGGTTGAGAAGACACACCAATTGTGACTGCTCTACGATTATTCTTTAAGTTTGCAGCCTGTAAGTGTTCATATCTAAAATGATCTATTGCTAAGCCATTGGGTGAAAGCTGATTGAAGAAGCTTCAGCACATTATATACATTATAGAAGTACAATAGAATAGAGAGCATTATGTCATGACATGAATTTTAAAATGTGAATGTAAAATATTAGTCTAATGGGAATACTCAAAGCACCTACAAAGGCAAAGAAGAGGAACAAGTGATTTATTGTTATAGGTTAGTAATAATAATGCAATGGTGGCAGAGAATAACAGTTTACTGTATAGTATAAAGGTAAGCAGGGAAACCATGGCAATATTTTATGGAAGTACATGAGGACAAAACAGAAATCCCTAAAAAAAATCTGAGCACAAAGAGCATAATCATGATAAATTCATTTACTGAAGCAAAAAATAAAGACATGGGTATTGCTGCACTTTCTCAGAATATTTCATTTTCTCTGAACTGAATATACAATGTACAAGTCCCCTGCTTTTAAGATCACTACCCTGAACCACAGCCAGATGCTTCTGAGGAAACTGGGTTCTGCCCGGAGAAGCACGTCAAGCTTTTTCCCCCTAACTGTCTCCAGTCACCATCTACCTGAATTCCCTTTTGGACACATTGCACTTTTTTGGACTGAGGGGCCTAATTCAGACCTGGTCACTCGCTAGGGTTTTTTTGCACTGCTACGAACAGATAGTCGCCACCCATAGGTGAGTGTATTTTCGCTTTGCAAGTGTGCAAGCGCATGTGTAGCAGAACTGTATGAACAGATCTTGTGCAGTCTCTGAGTAGCCCAGGACTTATTCAGCCACTGCGATCACTTCAGCCTGTCCGGGACCGGAATTGACGTCAGGAACCCTCTCTGCAAATGTTCCCAAAAAACGGTCAGTTGCCACCCACAAACGGTTTCTTCCTGTCAATCTCCTTGTGATCGCCCGTGCAAATGGATAATTCGCACAAACCCATCACTGAGCAATGATATGCTTTGTACCTGTGTGATGCACCTGCGCAGTGCGGTTCATACGCATGCGCATTTCTGACCTGAATGCAGCGCTGCAAAAGACGCTAGCAAGCAATCTGGTCTGAATTACCCCCTGAGTCTTATCTCCTTTTATACCAGATTACGGATACCTACAGGATTTAAAAGTGGAACCCTCAACGCTTTGCAAATTGTCTACATCTGCCAAGGGATTGCCATGAATTATCCTCATGTGGGTAACATCTTATTTAACTAACTGGTTGAGAAACTATTGTGAGATTACTAAAGTCTTCCTGCTAGTGCATTGCTATCAATTGTGGTGATAATAATAAAGAGACAATGTTGGAGCATTTTTTTATATTTTAATACATTTTGTTATATTTTATGATCCTATCCATCTATTTTTAAATGTATTGAATGAGATGAAACAAGCAACACTGCTTTTATACTATCTATTTTCTAGTATAAAGGTAAGCAGGGAAACCATGGCAATATGTTATGGATGTACATGAGGACAAAACAGAAATCCCTAAAATAATCTGAGCACAAAGAGCATAATCGTGATAAATTCATTTCCTGGAGCAAAAAATAAGGACATGGGTATTATTGTTGCACTTTCTTAGAATATTTCATTTTCTCTGAACTGAATATATGATGTACTGTACATGTCCCCTGCCTTTGAGATCACTACCATGAACCACTTCTAGCATGGACATCACTCTCTTATTGGGGGTAATTCTGAGTTGATTGCAGCAGGAACTTTGTTAGCAGTTGGGCAAAACCATGTGCACTGCAGGGGAGGCAGATATAACATGTGCAGAGAGAGATAGATTTGAGTGGGTTATTTTGTTTCTGTGCAGGGTAAATACTGGCTGCATTATTTTTACACTGCAATTTAGATTGCAGATTGAACACACCACACCCAAATCTAACTCTGCACATGTTAAATCTGCCTCCCCTGCAGTGCACATGGATTTGCCCAACTGCTAACAAAGTTCCTGCTAACGCCTCCTTCAGCACACCTTGCCAAGGTATCCGGCTTTGGAAGCAGCTTTGGAAGCAGCTGCGGGTTTGGTCTCCCCACCAGCCGTCCATATCATCCACAGAGTTCGTAAGAGCAGCCGCGGGCTTGTCTTCCCCGCTAGCCGTCTATACCAACAAACGTCTCTTTACAGTGAATTTACGGCTCCCTCTCCCTTGCGGCATTCGCATCAGTGGGCACTGCAGGATACACCGCCGAGGACGCTCGGCTCTGGACCAGCCCACACAAGGAGAGGTATCAACTCTGTGTTTAATATCGGGTCAACCCGCCTTTGATGTTGTGGGACATACATCCAACTGACCTTTCACTGCATCTTCAGCATTCAGCTTTGTGGTCATTATTCCGAGTTTATTTGCCACTCATTGTTCTGAATATCAGCTGAGCTCCATATTATGTGTGGACTTTCATTTAGAGAACCAATACAGCTGTTACTCCTTTGAATGGGATATATTTATTTGAGGTGTGCTTTTTTTTCTTATAACATTTTAATGTTGCATTGTTACTATTTGATTATTAATCAATTATTTTATATTTATGGTTAATAAATCTATTCTATATACATCGGCTCTCATACCTTTTTATTGTCCTTTTCCCTGATTTATTGCGCAGCTGATTCTTTTGTTCAAATCCAAAATAAGACTTTTGGGCCGTAGACTTCGAAAGGCCAATCCATCGTATAGCTGCCGGTGGAAGACCCCCAGCCGCAGCCTGTGTAGCTGCCCCAATCCGCAAGGAATGGGTCCCATCCTCCGCAGCACCTAAACCTTTTGCCTATAGGCAGCGCCGAGCACAGCTGCAAATTGAAGCTTTGTAAGTGGCACTGCATCCGCATGCAACAATAACGGATCCCCAACTGAAGGGCGCAACAATAGCCACTCCCTCGCCAAGTGTACTGGGCAAGAAGCTTTCTCCGCCTGCCCCCTAAGAGTAACCCAGTGGCCACAGCCAGCCACATCTGTCCTAGGGCGTGCAATTTCACATAAAACAACAGCATCCCTTAGCCAAACATTCTTGAATGTCAAATCGGAAATGGCTGACGTCTGGCTGCTCACAACCAACTCACTAACTCCAAAAGCGGCAAAAAATGCGAAAGCCAAAGGTCGCCTAAAAGCAACAATTCCAGGACAGAGACTGCCAAACTAGGTAACACAACCAATTTAAGCCGAGCAATGGCTAAGCCATAGCAGCCTTGGACCTACTACTCACATAATGGTTCCACACAAAAGCAAACAAATAGTGCTCCAAAGACTGACTTAGTGGACCATTAATGACCCTAACCTTAGACAACTCCCAATCTTGCCTTGGTGCGTCACAAACACGAAGTGTGGGAGGAGCCATGGCCTTGCTAGACAACCCTGCTAAACCGACCCGATGGTCAGCCGGATTAAGGCGGGGACGGAGGAAATGACTGATGCCAACGAGAGGAATGAAAGGAGCAACGAGAGGAACGAAAGCCCCCCCGCCCACTGCCCTTCCAATCCAAGCCGGTGAAAGTGATGCGCTATGAGCCTAGCCATTTACGCGCACTCCCAAGAGAATCCGAATGACCACTTAACAGAAAAGAAAGGGAAGAAGCACTGGCATAAGAGGAATAAGAACAATATGCTCACCATTTCAAGGAGGGCCTGCCACATCTTCGGTCCTCTTCAGGGAACCCAAATCCCCAAGACACGGCAGCCCCAAGAAACCCAACGACGATCACGCCCCACTGCCTCCTGCAGACACCGACACCGTATCTCCACTCAACCTCCGACCCCTCCCTCATTGACATCGCCATTGCAGGACTTGACAACCCTGGAAATACAGACTATGGGGAATAAAAAAACAGGGTACAGCAGGCGTAACAACAGAACCAACAGCAGGCAAAGATGGAAAGGGAAGGGCACCACCCCACTGGGAACCTGGGGGGAGGGACGCAGGGGAGGCCTGGCAGCATAAAGGAGAATGACAGGGGAACCAGCACCGGTACCAACTGCAACATCCGAGAGTGCCCAGCAGGGACCCCGCAGCAGGCCCCGGTCCCAGGGACCCTGATTGTGGGGCTGATAACACCCCCTGCTGCCGACGTGCGTCGGGCAACCTAAACAATGGAGATAAGATGGCTGAGGGGAGCCCCTGTGAGCCACCCTCCTAAAAATGCCTTTCATCAAATGCAAGATGCCCACCTGAGAGACCCACTGTAGTGCCTGGAAGCGGGCTGACACGCTAGCAAATCGCTCCCCGCGTGAAGGACGCCGTTACCCAGTAACATGGTGTGGACGCAGGAGACCCCAGCGCCAGTGGCTGGAGCTCCATCGACTGCGCAGGCCCATGGCACCACACCGCCCCCCCACCCCAACGCTGTGAGTGGCACGGAACCAGCCAACGCCACTGGTGAGTAGCGTCCGCCGCCAGGCGCAGAAGCCGGGGAATGGGAGCGGGAACCGAGGGAGATGACGGGCGGGATACGACGGGCGGGAGACGCCGGGTGGGAGGCACCAAAAGCCGCGGGGGTCCCGGCCACTGAGGCAAGGACACGCACCCGAGGCCACCATTAGCCAGCCGTGGCAAGGGGATAAGCTGCATCCGCAAGCTGGCAGGGGGGGGGATCTCCCAGGATGGGGCATAGAGGGACAGGTGGCATAGCAAGGGAAAAGGGAGAGTGTAGGGAAGCGGAGGCTGGGAGAGGGGGATTAATAAACAGCATGGGACAAAGTAGAAGCAAAAAGGGGATGTAAATGGACCCACATGTACACTACAAGCAGCACCCACAGAGACTGTGTTACTTAGCCTTCCAAATGGCAAAGAGAAAGATGACCCCCAGGACCTGCCTATAAGTACTGCATTATACACCCCTCCTACAATCTCTCTAATAGGCAGACCAAAACACCTGACCACAAATGACATCACTAAGCTAGCACTGCTCTGTCTTTAACTCATTAGTCACAAAAAATCAGGGCGCTTATGTGGCTTCAGGATTAGGCAGCCTTCAGCTTGCCTCACAGTAGTTAACAATAAAAAAGAGACGTTTAACACAGATCCTTAAGGACATTATTCTTGCAATGATTAATTACCAGCAGTTCTGCAGCTATTTAATAGGAACTTCCTATCAAACTATATCTAAGGTTTTTCTGATCAACAGATAAAGGGGATCATTTCGACCAGATCGCTCGCTGCAGGTTCTCGCAGCGAAGCGATCGGGTTGGAACTATGCATGCGCTGGCGCTGCAGTGCGCCGGCGCATGCCAGCCGTCGTTGCCTATCGATCGCCTCTGAGGCAGAGGCGGTCGCTGGGTGGGAGGGGGCTGGACGGCGGCATTAAGCTGCTGTTTAGGGGGCGTGGTCCGGCCAACACAGGTGTTGGGGGGCAGGCCACGGCTGCTGCGTGACGTCCCACGCAACCACTGAGATAACATATTTGCTTGAACAAGTTAGGATGTGTTTAATGGACAGTCGTTTCCCAGTATGAGGGTGGGAAAATGATGGTCCAGGCTCCATATAGCTGCAGGTTGTGCAGCACGTACATTTATAACAGCCGGGTTTGCGTGCTAGAAAGGTTGTCTGAGGGGCAGAATGTAATCTGGTAATATCATTGACCGCAACTAGGTCCTTTAAATTGTGTCCACGTTTAAAACTGGACATGATGGTGGTATTTTTAAAGCTTTTTAAATCTGCATCATTAGTGACAATAGGCCAAAGTTCTCTTGTTTTTCTTACATTATATGAACTGTTTGAATGATACTGCTGAACAAAAACCATCTTGTCTTTAATGTTCTTTTTCGGTGCAGGGGTTAATAATTGTAATCTTGGTATGGCCAGAGCCTTATCCTTTGCTTTAATAAGATATTTATGTTGATAACCCTTAACCAGGAAGCAAAGTATCAAATCATCAATCGCCAAAGAAGCTTTTTGTATAGTATCTGATGTTCGACAAACTCGGATGAATTGAGAAAATGATAAGCTTTTGACTCAGGAAGGAGGGTGTTGACTGGTGGCATGTAAATAGGTGTTACGGTCAGTAACTTTGCGATATACATCTGTATGCAGCTGATTGTCTGTAAGTGAGACCATTACATCTAAAAAGTTGACACACTCATGACTTATAGTGTAAGTAAATTTGATATTCTCATCCTTAGTGTTGATATTATCGACGGCTTCAGCTAGCAAGGTTTGTGGACCTCTCCAAATCAGGAAGAGGTCGTCTATGTATCTGGTGATCCAGATAATACCCTCAAAAAATTATTTCTCCGAGAACAAAAGCTGTCGTTCCTTGCAAAACATGAAGGAGTTAGCGAACGTGGGGGCCACGCAGGACCCCATCGCACAACCCCTTTGTTGCAAATACCATTTGCCATCAAACATAAAATAATTTTGTTTGAGTGTCAACTCAAGAAGATGCATGTAAAAGTCTATGTCAGGACCTGTATAGTTATCACTAGTAGATATCAATTCATGAACTGCGGCAAGCCCCTCCTCATGTGGAATGTTGGTGTAGAATGACAGTACATCCATAGTGCAAAGAATACACCCAGTAGGTAATGATGAAAAATCTTGTATTTTGTTCAGAAATGTAGAGGTATCTTCAAGATAAATCTCTTGTTTTTGCACTATGGGTTGGAGATGTAAATCCAAATACTGAGATATCTTGTAATAAATTGAATCTCGGGGTGCAATTATGCGCCTACCAGGTGTGTTAGTACTGTTCTTATGTATTTTCAGGATGGTATAAAGAATACGAGCAATAGGAAAGTCTTGCATAAAGCTATTACATAATTCCGCCGAGATGATGCTCGCTTGTCTGGCCTCATATAAGATGGAATCTAATTCAGTTTGTATAGGGTGTTGGGTTCCTTATCTATACCTAAATAGACTGACGTATCTGACAATTGAGAATATATATCAGCTTTGTAATCATGAAGATTCATGACCACAACACCTCCCCCTTTGTCTGCGGAGCGGATGACGATGTTCGTATTCTGTCGCAAGTTGAACAATGCAGTTCTTTCTTCTTTGTAAATGTTACTGTATGAAGAGCATGGAGCCTTAGAATGTTTTTTGACTTCCTTATCTAGAGTCCTTGAAAAACCTCTTAAAGAAATGTTGTTTGAAAAAGGATCAAATTTTGATTTGGCTTTAATTTGCAGGGGAATGGTCGACTGTGACGGGCCAGAGGGAGCAGGGGATTTGTAAAAAAATTATTTTATACGTAGATTTCGTGAAAATTTGTAGGAGTCAGCATACCACTGGATTTCATCAAAGCGTCCGGACGGGATAAAAGATAGTCCCTTATTAAGAACATTTAATTCCTGAGTACTAAGAATACGATCAGATTATTTGTAAACCATGGTAATTTCTTGTTCCTTTGCTGCTTTTTTGAGGTTCCTCCTCCACTGGCCCCCATGGCCTTGTGCTGGTTTTCCTGGGATGCCCCGCTGTGCGTGGGTGCGAACCCCTAAACGGGTTTTTGCTGTACTTGATGTGGGTTGTTCATCCAATTCACTTTGTGAGGCGAATTCTGAACTAGAGGTATCAGTGTCAAATGTCCTAGGAGCCCTCCTTCTTTCTCTTAATCTCTTCTGACGTGTGGAATTAGGATTCTGGGGGTCATTCTGAGTTTGCTATGCTGCGATTTGTTGCAAAATGCGCATGCGTAAGGCACGCAGGGCACATGCGCTTAGTTATTTAACTAAAAACTTAGTAGATTTGCTATAGATTCTGCGGTGCTTTTCAGTCGCACTGCTGATCGGTGAGTGATTGACAGGAAAGGGGCGTTTCTGGGTGATAACTGAGCTTTTTCCTGGAGTGTGCTAAAAAACGCAGGCATGTCAGGGAAAAACGCGGGAGTGTCTGGAGAAACGGGGGAGTGGCTGGCCGAATGCAGGGCGTGTTTGTGACGTTAAACCAGGAACTAAACAGACTGAGCTGATCGCAATCTGTGAGTAGGTCTGGAGCTACTCAGATAACTGCAAATAATTATTTATTAGCAGTTCTGCTAATATTTCATTCGCACTTCTGCTAAGCTAAGATACACTCCCAGAGGGCGGCGGCCTAGCGTGTGCAATGCTGCTAAAAGCAGCTAGCGAGCGAACAACTCGGAATGAGGGCCTCTGTACCCAGGCATATACCTATCCCTCCTGGTAGTCTCGCTGTACAACTGATAATTTGTCCCTTTTATATATGACCAGATTTTGTTTTTCATATGTCCACTTGTACTGTGAGTTTATCCAGCCAATCGGATGTTGGTCAGTTTTCAAAATTTCCATATGGGTAGATTCAAATGTTGCTATCTCAGCCTTAATCAAACCTAACTCACGAGATGACTCCTCAATGTTTAGTAGTATAAGGTCGTAGCTGCACTTATTAAGTACAGCTACCCATCTCCTACAGAAGTCCTGGTTAAATTTCCCGATGGTTGGGATTTTCTTAATCCTGAACCCTCTAGGTATGTGCTTGATTCTGTGGTAATCAGAAAGGGTAACTCCATGCATAAAGTAGTCTAACTCCTTTTTCTTTAGTCTGATAATTTTATAGTATAATTACTCATTAGAAATGGATCCTCCTGTAGTGATTAGTAGAGATGAGCGGGTTCGGTTTCTCGGAAACCGAACCCCCCCGAACTTCAGCCTTTTTACACGGGTCCGAGGCAGACTCGGATCTTCCCGCCTTGCTCAGCTAACCCGAACGCGCCCGAACGTCATCATCCCGCTGTCGGATTCTCGCGAGGCTCGTATTCTATCGCGAGACTCGGATTCTATATAAGGTGCCGCGTGTCGCCGCCATTTTCACACGTGCATTGAGATTGATAGGGAGAGGACGTGGCTGGCGTCCTCTCCGTTTAGAGTAGAGTAGAGAGTAGAGAGTCTAGAGACACTTGATTTACTAATTTTGGGGAGCATATTAGGACGGAGTACTACTTGCTGATAGTGTGACCAGTGACCACCAGTTTAATTAATCCGTTCTCTGCCTGAAAAAAAACGATACACAGTGTGACACAGTCACATACCATATCTGTGCTCAGCCTCAGTGTGCCCTCAGTGTGCTGCATCATCTATGTAATACTGTATATCTGACTGTGCTGAGTGCTCACTGCTCACACAGCTTAATTGTGGGGGAGACTGGGGAGCAGTTATAGCAGGAGTACATATTTTAATAGTGCACACTTTTGCTGCCAGAGTGCCACTGCCAGTGCCAGTGTGACTGACCAGTGACCACTGACCACCAGTATATTGTGATCGTCGTGTGGTGTTTTTATTCTATAAACGCATTCTGCTGACAGTGTCCAGCAGGTCCGTCATTATATAATATATACCTGTCCGGCTGCAGTAGTGATATATATATATTTTTTATATCATTATCATCCAGTCTATATTAGCAGCAGACGCAGTACGGTAGTCCATGGCTGTAGCTACCTCTGTGTCGGCAGTAGCTCGTCCATCCATAATTGTATACCACCTACCCGTGGTGTTTTTTTTTTTTTCTATCTTCTTGATACTAGTAGCTTACTTTAGGAGTCTGCAGTGCTGAGCTGACAGTGTCCAGCAGGTCCGTCATTATATAATATATACCTGTCCGGCTGCAGTAGTGATATATATATATATATATATATTTTTTATATCATTATCATCCAGTCTATATTAGCAGCAGGCGCAGTACGGTAGTCCACGGCTGTAGCTACCTCTGTGTCGGCAGTCGCTAGTCCATCCATAATTGTATACCACCTACCTGTGGTGTTTTTTTTTTCTATCTTCTTGATACTACTAGTAGCTTACTTTAGGAGTCTGCAGTGCTGAGCTGACAGTGTCCAGCAGGTCCGTCATTATATAATATATACCTGTCCGGCTGCAGTAGTGATATATATATATATTTTTTATATCATTATCATCCAGTCTATATTAGCAGCAGACGCAGTACGGTAGTCCACGGCTGTAGCTACCTCTGTGTCGGCAGTCGCTAGTCCATCCATAATTGTATACCACCTACCTGTGGTGTTTTGTTTTTTTCTATCTTCTTGATACTACTAGTAGCTTACTTTAGGAGTCTGCAGTGCTGAGCTGACAGTGTCCAGCAGGTCCGTCATTATATAATATATACCTGTCCGGCTGCAGTAGTGATATATATATATATATATATATTTTTTATATCATTATCATCCAGTCTATATTAGCAGCAGACGCAGTACGGTAGTCCACGGCTGTAGATACCTCTGTGTCGGCAGTCGCTAGTCCATCCATAATTGTATACCACCTACCTGTGGTGTTTTTTTTTTCTATCTTCTTGATACTAGTAGCTTACTTTAGGAGTCTGCAGTGCTGAGCTGACAGTGTCCAGCAGGTCCGTCATTATATAATATATACCTGTCCGGCTGCAGTAGTAATATATATATATATATATATTTTTTATATCATTATCATCCAGTCTATATTAGCAGCAGACGCAGTACGGTAGTCCACGGCTGTAGCTACCTCTGTGTCGGCAGTCGCTAGTCCATCCATAATTGTATACCACCTACCTGTGGTGTTTTTTTTTTTTTCTATCTTCTTGATACTACTAGTAGCTTACTTTAGGAGTCTGCAGTGCTGAGCTGACAGTGTCCAGCAGGTCCGTCATTATATAATATATACCTGTCCGGCTGCAGTAGTGATATATATATATTTTTTTTATATCATTATCATCCAGTCTATATTAGCAGTAGACGCAGTACGGTAGTCCACGGCTGTAGCTACCTCTGTGTCGGCAGTCACTTGTCAATCCATAAGTATACTAGTATCCATCCATCTCCATTGTTTACCTGAGGTGCCTTTTAGTTGTGCCTATTAAAATATGGAGAACAAAAATGTTGAGGTTCCAAAAATAGGGAAAGATCAAGATCGACTTCCACCTCGTGCTGAAGCTGCTGCCACTAGTCATGGCCGAGATGATGAAATGCCAGCAACGTCGTCTGCCAAGGCCGATGCCCAATGTCATAGTACAGAGCATGTAAAATCCAAAACACCAAATATCAGTAAAAAAAGGACTCAAAAATCTAAAATAAAATTGTCGGAGGAGAAGCGTAAACTTGCCAATATGCCATTTACCACACGGAGTGGCAAGGAACGGCTGAGGCCCTGGCCTATGTTCATGGCTAGTGGTTCAGCTTCACATGAGGATGGAAGCACTCAGCCTCTCGCTAGAAAAATGAAAAGACTCAAGCTGGCAAAAGCACAGCAAAGAACTGTGCGTTCTTCGAAATCACAAATCCACAAGGAGAGTCCAATTGTGTCGTTTGCGATGCCTGACCTTCCCAACACTGGACGTGAAGAGCATGCGCCTTCCACCATTTGCACGCCCCCTGCAAGTGCTGGAAGGAGCACCCGCAGTCCAGTTCCTGATAGTCAGATTGAAGATGTCAGTGTTGAAGTACACCAGGATGAGGAGGATATGGGTGTTGCTGGCGCTGGGGAGGAAATTGACCAGGAGGATTCTGATGGTGAGGTGGTTTGTTTAAGTCAGGCACCCGGGGAGACACCTGTTGTCCGTGGGAGGAATAGGGCCATTGACATGCCTGGTGAAAATACCAAAAAATCAGCTCTTCGGTGTGGAAGTATTTCAACAGAAATGCGGACAACATTTGTCAAGCCGTGTGTTGCCTTTGTCAAGCTGTAATAAGTAGGGGTAAGGACGTTAACCACCTCGGAACATCCTCCCTTATACGTCACCTGCAGCGCATTCATCATAAGTCAGTGACAAGTTCAAAAACTTTGGGCAACAGCGGAAGCAGTCCACTGACCAGTAAATCCCTTCCTCTTGTAACCAAGCTCACGCAAACCACCCCACCAACTCCCTCAGTGTCAATTTCCTCCTTCCCCAGGAATGCCAATAGTCCTGCAGGCCATGTCACTGGCAATTATGACGAGTCCTCTCCTGCCTGGGATTTCTCCGATGCATCCTTGCGTGTAACGCCTACTGCTGCTGGCGCTGCTGTTGTTGCTGCTGGGAGTCGATGGTCATCCCAGAGGGGAAGTCGTACTCGTAAGACTACTTTTACTACTTCCACCAAGCAATTGACTGTCCAACAGTCCTTTGCGAGGAAGATGAAATATCACAGCAGTCATCCTGCTGCAAAGCGGATAACTGAGGCCTTGGCATCCTGGGCGGTGAGAAACGTGGTTCCGGTATCCATCATTACTCAAGAGGCAACTAGAGACTTGTTGGAGGTACTGTGTCCCCGGTACCAAATACCATCTAGGTTCCATTTCTCTAGGCAGGCGATACCGAAAATGTACACAGACCTCAGAAAAAGACTCACCAGTGTCCTAAAAAATGCAGTTGTACCCAATGTCCACTTAACCACGGACATGTGGACAAGTGGAGCAGGGAAGGCTCAGGACTATATGACTGTGACAGCCCACTGGGTAGATGTATGGACTCCCGCCGCAAGAACAGCAGCGGCGGCACCAGTAGCAGCATCTCGCAAACACCAAATCTTTCCTAGGCAGGCTACGCTTTGTATCACCGCTTTCCAGAATACGCACACAGCTAAAAATCTCTTACGGCAACTGAGGAAGATCATCGCAGAATGGCTTACCCCAATTGGACTCTCCTGTGGATTTGTGGCATCGGACAACGCCAGCAATATTGTGTGTGCATTAAATATGGGCAAATTCCAGCACGTCCCATGTTTTGCACATACCTTGAATTTGGTGGTGCAGAATTATTTAAAAAACGAGAGGGGCGTGCAAGAGATGCTGTCGGTGGCCAAAAGAATTGCGGGACACTTTCGGCATACAGGCACCACGTACAGAAGACTGGAGCAACACCAAAAATGCCTGAACCTGCCCTGCCATCATCTGAAGCAAGAAGTGGTAACGAGGTGGAATTCAACCCTCTATATGCTTCAGAGGTTGGAGGAGCAGCAAAAGGCCATTCAAGCCTATACAACTGAGCACGATATAGGAGGTGGAATGCACCTGTCTCAAGCGCAGTGGAGAATGATTTCAACGTTGTGCAAGGTTCTGCAACCTTTTGAACTTGCCACACGTGAAGTCAGTTCAGACACTGCCAGCCTGAGTCAGGTCATTCCCCTCATCAGGCTTTTGCAGAAAAAGCTGGAGACATTGAAGGAGGAGCTAACACAGAGCGATTCCGCTAGGCTTGTGGGACTTGTGGATGGAGCCCTTAATTCGCTTAACAAGGATTCACGGGTGGTCAATCTGTTGAAATCAGAGCACTACATTTTGTCCACCGTGCTCGATCCTAGATTTAAAACCTACCTTGGATCTCTCTTTCCGGCAGACACAAGTCTGCTGGGGTTCAAAGAACTGCTGGTGACAAAATTGTCAAGTCAAGCGGAACGCGACCTGTCAACATCTCCTCCTTCACATTCTCCCGCAACTGGGGGTGCGAGGAAAAGGCTCAGAATTCCGAGCCCACCCGCTGGCGGTGATGCAGGGCAGTCTGGAGCGACTGCTGATGCTGACATCTGGTCCGGACTGAAGGACCTGACAACGATTACGGACATGTCGTCTACTGTCACTGCATATGATTCTCTCCCCATTGAAAGAATGGTGGAGGATTATATGAGTGACCGCATCCAAGTAGGCACGTCAGACAGTCCGTACTTATACTGGCAGGAAAAAGAGGCAATTTGGAGGCCCTTGCAGAAACTGGCTTTATTCTACCTAAGTTGCCCTCCCACAAGTGTGTACTCCGAAAGAGTGTTTAGTGCCGCCGCTCACCTTGTCAGCAATCGGCGTACGAGGTTACATCCAGAAAATGTGGAGAAGATGATGTTCATTAACATGAATTATAATCAATTCCTCCGTGGAGACATTGACCAGCAGCAATTGCCTCCACAAAGTAGTACACAGGGAGCTGAGATGGTGGATTCCAGTGGGGACGAATTGATAATCTGTGAGGAGGAGGATGTACACGGTGATATATCGGAGGATGATGATGAGGTGGACATCTTGCCTCTGTAGAGCCAGTTTGTGCAAGGAGCGATTAATTGCTTCTTTTTTGGTGGGGGTCCAAACCAACCCGTCATTTCAGTCACAGTCGTGTGGCAGACCCTGTCACTGAAATGATGGGTTGGTTAAAGTGTGCATGTCCTGTTTATACAACATAAGGGTGGGTGGGTGGGCCCAAGGACAATTCCATCTTGCACCTCTTTTTTCTTTCATTTTTCTTTGCGTCATGTGCTGTTTGGGGGGTGTTTTTTGGAAGGGCCATCCTGCGTGACACTGCAGTGCCACTCCTAGATGGGCCAGGTGTTTGTGTCGGCCACTAGGGTCGCTTAGCTTACTCACACAGCTACCTCATTGCGCCTCTTTTTTTCTTTGCGTCATGTGCTGTTTGGGGGGTGTTTTTTGGAAGGGCCATCCTGCGTGACACTGCAGTGCCACTCCTAGATGGGCCAGGTGTTTGTGTCGGCCACTAGGGTCGCTTAGCTTACTCACACAGCTACCTCATTGCGCCTCTTTTTTTCTTTGCGTCATGTGCTGTTTGGGGAGTGTTTTTTGGAAGGGCCATCCTGCGTGACACTGCAGTGCCACTCCTAGATGGGCCAGGTGTTTGTGTCGGCCACTTGGGTCGCTTAGCTTAGCCATCCAGCGACCTCGGTGCAAATTTTAGGACTAAAAATAATATTGTGAGGTGTGAGGTGTTCAGAATAGACTGAAAATGAGTGGAAATTATGGTTATTGAGGTTAATAATACTTTGGGATCAAAATGACCCCCAAATTCTATGATTTAAGCTGTTTTTTAGGGTTTTTTGAAAAAAACACCCGAATCCAAAACACACCCGAATCCGACAAAAAAAATTCGGTGAGCTTTTGCCAAAACGCGTTCGAACCCAAAACACGGCCGCGGAACTGAACCCAAAACCAAAACACAAAACCCGAAAAATTTCCGGTGCTCATCACTAGTGATTAGATACTCTGGGAAGTAAATATCATGTGCTTCCGCTTCAGATATGCTAAGTGTCTCCCCAACTGGGAGTGGCATATTACGATAACCGCTGCCATCATGCAACATGTTGCTTGGTGACAAGCCAGGAAATCAACACACACCCATGTATTCTTATGCCAGTGAGAACATATAAACTCCACACCAATTTTGGTTCACCGTCGGAAAGTAAAGAGGCCGGTTGCCTTGCTGGATGGAAGGAGAGCAGTATGGCACAATCCACACAGAAATCCAAACACCATAGATATATAGCAGGTTGCTGGCACTCCGGTTCCCAAATGAAAATACTGACCTGGTGCCTTCAATAATCAGCTAGCAGCAGATAACACATATATCACAGGATAGCGGCACTCCAAGGGACTTACAATGATACATCAATAAAGGAGGCGATATAATGCCTTGAAGCCGGTTAACATTTCAGCTATATGGAGCCTGGACCGTTATTTTCCCACCCTCATACTGGGAAATGACTGTCCATTAAACACATCCTAACTTGTTCAAGCAAATATGTTATCTACTTTATCCGTTGTCCATGTGGTCTGCTATATATTGGAAAGACAACCTGCAGCTTTAAAGAAAGGATGGCAACACATAGGATGCCAATTAGACATGCACTGGTGGGATCGGATTCTGAACAACCGGTCACCAGACATTTTAAAGCTTTCCAACATAGTCTGGCGACCCTACGTTATAAAATAATAGACCTTGTCCTACTGAATGTTAGAGGTGGGGACAGAGCAAGAAGACTGTTACACCTCGATCTACAAATGGTTAATGGTATCAATCATGCGATCTCCCTAAAACTCTAAAGCAGCTAATTGTCTACCATAGGAACCAACACCTGTTCCTTAAAAGCATACAAACACAGGAAAAAAAAGACAATCTGCGCTAAGGGTGAAACTTCTCAAATCTCTGTTTCAATTGTAATGTACTGAGTGTTTCATAATCCTCTGTGATCCAATCCAGTATTCTGGTCACCTCCTATATCAACATCTTTCTGTCACGATCTTTTAAACCTCTCAGGGGATGTTTTGAGTGAAACAACACTACTTACATATTATTTCACTCTTGCATGCGATGAAAGGTTTCTTTACACACCGTACACCACACTGGCCCCTTCACTTCATTGAAGCATTGAAGCTTTGTAAGTGGCACTGCATATGCATGCAACAATAACGGATCCCCAACTGAAGGGCGCAACGATAGCCACTCCCTCGCCAAGTGTACTGGGCAAGATGCTTTCTCCGCCTGCCCCCTAAGTGTAACCCAGTGGCCACAGCCAGCCACATCCGTCCTAGGGCGTGCAATTTAACATAAAACAAAAGCATCCCTTAGCCAAACATTCTTGAATGTCAAACCGGTAATGGCTGACGTCTGGCTGCTCACAACCAACTCCCTAACTCCAAAAGCGCCAAAAAATGCGAAAGCCAAAGGTCGCCTAAAAGCAACAATTCCAGGACAGAGACTGCCAAACTAGGTAACACAACCAATTTAAGCCGCGCAATGGCTAAGCCATAGCAGCCTTGGAACTACCACTCACATGATGGTTCCACACAAAAGCAAAGAAATAGTGCTCCAAAGACTGACTTAGTGGACCATTAATGACCCTAACCTTAGACACCTCCCAATCTTGCCTTGGTGCGTCACAAACACGAAGTGTGGGAGGAGCCATGGCCTTGCTAGACAACCCTGCTAAACCGACCCGATGGTCAGCCGGATTAAGGCGGGGACGGAGGAAATTACTGATGCCAACGAGAGGAATGAAAGGAGCAACGAGAGGAACGAAAGCCCCCCGCCCACTGCCCTTCCAATCCAAGCCTGTGAAAGCGATGCGCTATGAGCCTAGCCATTTACGCGCACTCCCAAGAGAATCCGAATGACCACTTAACAGAAAAGAAAGGGAAGAAGCACTGGCATAAGAGGAATAAGTAACAATATGCTCACCATTTCAAGGAGGGCCTGCCACATCTTCGGTCCTCTTCAGGGAACCCGAATCCCCAAGACACGGCAGCCCCAAGAAACCCAACGACGATCACGCCCCACTGCCTCCTGCAGACACCGACACCGTATCTCCACTCAACCTCCGACTCCTACCTCATGGACATCCCACCTGCGGGACTTGACAACCCTGGAAATACAGACTATGGGGAATAAAAAAACAGGGTACAGCAGGCGTAACAACAGAACCAACAGCAGGCAAAGATGGAAAGGGAAGGGCACCACCCCACTGGGAACCAGGGGGGAGGGACGCAGGGGAGGCCTGGCAGCATAAAGGAGAATGACAGGGGAACCAGCGCCGGTACCAACTGCAACATCCGAGAGTGCCCAGCAGGGACCCCGCAGCAGGCCCCGGTCCCAGGGACCCTGATTGTGGGGCTGATAACACCCCCTGCTGCCGACATGCATCGGGCAACCTAAACAATGGAGATAAGATGGCTGAGGGGAGCCCCTGTGAGCCACCCTCCTAAAAATGCCCTTCATCAAATGCAAGATGCCCACCTGAGAGACCCACTGTAGTGCCTGGAAGCGGGCTGACACGCTAGCAAATCGCTCCCCGCGAGAAGGACGCCGGAACCCAGTAACATGGTGTGGACGCAGGAGACCCCAGCGCCAGTGGCTGGAGCTCCATCGACTGCGCAGGCCCATGGCACCACACCGCCCCCCCCCCCCCCACACCGCTGTGGGTAGCCCGGAACCAGCCAGCGCCACTGGTGAGTAGCGTCCGCCGCCAGGCGCAGAAGCCGGGGAATAGAAGCGGGAACCGAGGTAGATGACGGGCGGGATACGATGGGCGGGAGACGCCGGGTGGGAGGCACCAAAAGCCGCGGGGGTCCCGGCCACTGAGGCAAGGACACGCACCCGAGGCCACCATTAGCCAGCTGTGGCAAGGGGATAAGCTGCATCCGCAAGCTGGCAGGGGGGGGGGATCTCCCAGGATGGGGCATAGAGGGACAGGTGGGATAGCAAGGGAAAAGGGAGAGTGTAGGGAAGCAGAGGCTGGGAGAGGGGGATTAATAAACAGCATGGGACAAAGTAGAAGCAAAAAGGGGATGTAAATGGACCCACATGTACACTACAAGCAGCACCCACAGAGACTGTGTTACTTAGCCTTCCAAATGGCAAAGAGAAAGATGACCCCCAGGACCTGCCTATAAGTACTGCATTATACACCCCTCCTACAATCTCTCTAATAGGCAGACCAAAACACCTGACCACAAATGACATCACTAAGCTAGCACTGCTCTGTCTTTAACTCATTAGTCACAAAAAATCAGGGCGCTTATGTGGCTTCAGGCTTAGGCAGTCTTCAGCTTGCCTTACAGTTGTTAACAATAAAAAAGAGACGTTTAAAACAGATCCTTAAGGACATTATTCTTGCAATGATTAATTACCAGCAGTTCTGCAGCTATTTAATAGGAACTTCCTATCAAACTATATCTAAGGTTTTTCTGATCAACAGATAAAGGGGGTCATTTCGACCCGATCCCTCGCTGCAGGTTCTCGCAGCGAAGCGATCGGGTCGGAACTGTGCATGCGCTGGCGCAGCAGTGCGCCGGCGCATGCCAGCCGTCGTTGCCTATCGATCGCCTCTGAGGCAGAGGCGGTTGCTTGGTGGGAGGGGGCTGGATGGCGGCATTAAGCTGCTGTTTAGGGGGCGTGGTCCGGCCAACACAGGTGTTGGGGGGCAGGCCGCGGCTGCTGCGTGACGTCACACGCAGCCGCTGAGAGCCGGGGAGCGACGAGTAGCTCCCGGCCAGCATGCTAAAGCTGCACTGGTCGGAGCTACTCTTGAAGTGCAAAGGCATTGCCGCTGTGCGATGCCTTTGCACTTCTACGGGGAGGGGGGGTGGCACTGACATGCGGGGCGGACTAGCCCTGTGCTGGGCGTCCTTTCGCATGTCAGTGTGAATGATTGTAGCTGTGCTAAATTTAGCACAGCTACTATCAACACGGGATGACCCCCAAAGATGAGGAGACTTCATGAGGAGATATCATCCAATCTAGAAATCCTATAAATAAGGAATTGTACTATTAAACAGTTGAACTTAAATGAGAAAGCTTAATACTTACTTCCAGTATAATCTATAGATTATGATATTTATCTAAAGAAGGGAAACTAATCTTGTCGTCATAGTTTGAAGGCTCATTAATTTAATAACTAACACCCCTTAAGTCACCATAGACAAAACGCATTAGGGTGGAAAAAAAATATATATATATATCTTTCTTATTGATATATATTTTATGTTGTATTGACCTTGTATGATTTAAGAAGTGAATGGGTATACAAAAGAACCCCATGACTAACTGACATCGCTTTATATGTCTTAGAAAATGTCTATGTAATATGAACTTTTACTTGTATTTTAAAATAAAGAGAATATTTCTTATTATTTGGGTGTGACTGTATATAAGGTGATTAAAGCATCCTCACTCCATATCCACAATAGTAATAACTATTACATTTGAGCTCTCCTCAAAAAGTATATATATATATATATATATATATATATATATATAGCAGCTTGCTGGCACTCCGGTTCCCAAATGAAAATACTTCCCTGGTGCCTTCAATAATCTGCTAGCAGCAGACAACACACAGGATAGCGGCACTCTAAGGGACTTACAAGTAAACATCAATAGAGGAGGCGATATGATCCCTTGCAGCAGGTTAATGTTTCAGTTTAATAAAAACTTTCATCAGAACAATATGCTGTGTCAAAGAAACATACCTGTATACCAAGAAAACACCCGGTGAGACAAGCAGCGCGGACTCCGACTGCGGCTCCGAACAGGTGACGTCACGTGAGTGCAACGTGCGCTGTGCAGCGCCTCTTCCGGTCACGCCGTATCCTAGAGACAAACTAAACAAAACAAACCGTCACCATAGCAACAAGATAGCAGCTGCTATACATAATCGTGTCAGACTATACACTAATATAATTAAGCTAAATATAACTTAATAAGTCTGATACAAGCTAAGAACAAAAGCTATCAAGGTTAGGTATAAATCAATAATGGAACATTACAAAAAGCTACTCCAATTTAATTGCTCATTTAACCCCCTGGGCACAACAGTGTCCAAGGAGTAGATCTAGCGTGCCTCGAGGTGTAACAGTCTTCTTGCTCTGTCCCCACCTCTAACATTCAGTGTGACATGGTCTATTATTTTATAACGTAGGGTCGCCAGACTATGTTGGAAAGCTTTAAAATGTCTAGCGACCGGTTGTTCAGAATCCGATCCCTCCATGGCATGTCTAATTGACATCCTATGAGTTTCCATCCTTTCTTTAAAGCTGCAGGTTGTCTTTCCAATATATAGTAGACCACATGGACAACGGATAAAGTAGATAACATATTTGCTTGAACAAGTTAGGATGTGTTTAATGGACAGTCGTTTCCCAGTATGAGGGTGGGAAAATGATGGTCCAGGCTCCATATAGCTGCAGGTTGTGCAGCACGTACATTTATAACAGCCGGGTTTGCGTGCTAGAAAGGTTGTCTGAGGGGCAGAATGTAATCTGGTAATATCATTGACCACAACTAGGTCCTTTAAATTGTGTCCACGTTTAAAACTGGGCATGATGGTGGTATTTTTAAAGCTTTTTAAATCTGCATCATTAGTGACAATAGGCCAAAGTTCTCTTGTTTTTCTTACATTATATGAACTGTTTGAATGATACTGCTGAACATAAACCATCTTGTCTTTAATGTTCTTTTTCGGTGCAGGGGTTAATAATTGTAATCTTGGTATGGCCAGAGCCTTATCCTTTGCTTTAATAAGATATTTATGTTGATAACCCTTAACCAGGAAGCAAAGTATCAAATCATCAATCGCCAAAGAAGCTTTTTGTATAGTATCTGATGTTCGACAAACTCGGATGAATTGAGAAAATGATAAGCTTTTGACTCAGGAAGGAGGGTGTTGACTGGTGGCATGTAAATAGGTGTTACGGTCAGTAACTTTGCGATATACATCTGTATGCAGCTGATTGTCTGTAAGTGAGACCATTACATCTAAAAAGTTGACACACTCATGACTTATAGTGTAAGTAAATTTGATATTCTCATCCTTAGTGTTGATATTATCGACGGCTTCAGCTAGCAAGGTTTGTGGACCTCTCCAAATCAGGAAGAGGTCGTCTATGTATCTGGTGATCCAGATAATACCCTCAAAAAATTATTTATCCGAGAACAAAAGCTGTCGTTCCTTGCAAAACATGAAGGAGTTAGCGAACGTGGGGGCCACGCAGGACCCCATCGCACAACCCCTTTGTTGCAAATACCATTTGCCATCAAACATAAAATAATTTTGTTTGAGTGTCAACTCAAGAAGATGCATGTAAAAGTCTATGTCAGGACCTGTATAGTTATCACTAGTAGATATCAATTCATGAACTGCGGCAAGCCCCTCCTCATGTGGAATGTTGGTGTAGAATGACAGTACATCCATAGTGCAAAGAATACACCCAGTAGGTAATGATGAAAAATCTTGTATTTTGTTCAGAAATGTAGAGGTATCTTCAAGATAAATCTCTTGTTTTTGCACTATGGGTTGGAGATGTAAATCCAAATACTGAGATATCTTGTAATAAATTGAATCTCGGGGTGCAATTATGCGCCTACCAGGTGTGTTAGTACTGTTCTTATGTATTTTCAGGATGGTATAAAGAATACGAGCAATAGGAAAGTCTTGCATAAAGCTATTACATAATTCCGCCGAGATGATGCTCGCTTGTCTGGCCTCATATAAGATGGAATCTAATTCAGTTTTGTATAGGGTGGTGGGGTCCTTATCTATACCTAAATAGACTGACGTATCTGACAATTGAGAATATATATCAGCTTTGTAATCATGAAGATTCATGACCACAACACCTCCCCCTTTGTCTGTGGAGCGGATGACGATGTTCGTATACTGTCGCAAGTTGGACAATGCAGTTCTTTCTTCTTTGTAAATGTTACTGTATGAAGAGTGTGGAGCCTTAGAATGTTGTATAACTTCCTTATCTAGAGTCCTTGAAAAACATCTTAAAGAAATGTTGTTTGAAAAAGGATAACATTTTGATTTGGCTTTAATTTGCAGGGGAATGGTCGACTGTGACGGGCCAGAGGGAGCAGGTGATTTGTAAAAAAATTATTTTATACGTAGATTTCGTAAAAATCTGTAGGAGTCAGCATACCACTGGATTTCATCAAAGCGTCCGGACGGGATAAAAGATAGTCCCTTATTAAGAACATTTAATTCCTGAGTACTAAGAATACGATCAGATTATTTGTAAACCATGGTCATTTCTTGTTCCTTTGCTGCTTTTTTGAGGTTCCTCCTCCACTGGACCCAACGGCCTCGTGCTGGTTTTCCTGGGATGCCCCGCTGTGCGTGGGTGCGAACCCCTAAACGGGTTTTTGCTGTACTTGATGTGGGTTGTTCATCCAATTCACTTTGTGAGGCGAATTCTGAACTAGAGGTATCAGTGTCAAATGTCCTAGGAGCCCTCCTTCTTTCTCTAAATCTCTGCTGACGTGTGGAATTAGGATTCTGGGGGTCATTCTGAGTTTGCTATGCTGCGATTTGTTGCAAAATGCGCATGCGCAAGGCACGCAGGGCACATGCGCTTAGTTATTTAACTAAAAACTTAGTAGATTTGCTATAGATTCTGCGGTGCTTTTCAGTCGCACTGCTGATCGGTGAGTGATTGACAGGAAAGGGGCGTTTCTGGGTGGTAACTGAGCGTTTTCCGGGAGTGTGCTAAAAAACACAGGCATGTCAGGGAAAAACGCGGGAGTGTCTAGAGAAACGGGGGAGTGGCTGGCCGAACGCAGGGCGTGTTTGTGACGTCAAACCAGGAACTAAACGGACTGAGCTGATCGCAATCTGTGAGTAGGTCTGGAGCTACTCAGATAACTGCAAATAATTATTTATTAGCAGTTCTGCTAATCTTTCATTCGCACTTCTGCTAAGCTAAGATACACTCCCAGAGGGCGGCGGCCTAGCGTGTGCAATGCTGCTAAAAGCAGCTAGCGAGCGAACAACTCGGAATGAGGGCCTCTGTACCCAGGCATATACCTATCCCTCCTGGTAGTCTCGCTGTACAACTGATAATTTGTCCCTTTTATATATGACCAGATTTTGTTTGTATATGTCCACTTGTACTGTGAGTTTATCCAGCCAATCGGTTTGTTGGTCAGTTTTCAAAATTTCCATATGGGTAGATTCAAATGTTGCTATATCAGCCTTAATCAAACCTAACTCACAAGATGACTCCTCAATGACTAGTAGTATAAGGTCGTAGCTGCACTTATTAAGTACAGCTACCCATCTCCTACAGAAGTCCTGGTTAAATTTCCCGATGGTTGGGATTTTCTTAATCCTGAACCCTCTAGGTATGTGCTTGCTTCTGTGGTAATCAGAAAGGATAACTCCATGCATAAAGTAGTCTAACTCCTTTTTCTTTAGTCTGATAATTTTATAGTATAATTACTCATTAGAAATGGATCCTCCTGTAGTGAGTAGATACTCTGGGAAGTAAATATCTTGTGCTTCCGCTTCAGATATGCTAAGTGTCTCCCCAACTGGGAGTGGCATATTACGATAACCGCTGCCATCATGCAACATGTTGCTTGGTGACAAGCCAGGAAATCAACACACACCCATGTATTCTTATGCCAGTGAGAACATATAAACTCCACACCAATTTTGGTTCACCGTCGGAAAGTAAAGAGGCCGGTTGCCTTGCTGGATGGAAGGAGAGCAGTGTGGTACAATCCAGACAGAAATCCAAACACCATAGATATATAGCAGGTTGCTGGCACTCCGGTTCCCAAGTGAAAATACTGACCTGGTGCCTTCAATAATCAGCTAGCAGCAGATAACACATATATCACAGGATAGCGGCACTCCAAGGGACTTACAATGATACATCAATAAATGAGGCGATATAATGCCTTGCAGCCGGTTAACATTTCATTTATATGGAGCCTGGACCGTTATTTTCCCACCCTCATACTGGGAAATGACTGTCCATTAAACACATCCTAACTTGTTCAAGCAAATATGTTATCTACTTTATCCGTTGTCCATGTGGTCTGCTATATATTGGAAAGACAACCTGCAGCTTTAAAGAAAGGATGGCAACACATAGGATGCCAATTAGACATGCACTGGTGGGATCGGATTCTGAACAACCGGTCACCAGACATTTTAAAGCTTTCCAACATAGTCTGGCGACCCTACGTTATAAAATAATAGACCATGTCCTACTGAATGTTAGAGGTGAGGACAGAGCAAGAAGACTGTTACACCTCGAGCTACAAATGGTTAATGGTATCAATCATGCGTTCTCTCTAAAACTCTAGAGCAGCTAATTGTCTACGATAGGAACCAACACCTGTTCCTTAAAAGCATACAAACACAGGAAAATATAGACAATCTACGCTAAGGGTGAAACTTCTCAAATCTCTGTTTCAATTGTAATGTACTGAGTGGTTCATAATCCTCTGTGATCCAATCCAGTATTCTGGTCACCTCCTATATCAACATCTTTCTGTCACGATCTTTTAAACCTCTCAGGGGATGTTTTGAGTGAAACAACACTACTTACATATTATTTCACTCTTGCAAGCGATGAAAGGTTTCTTTACACACCGTACACCACACTGGCCCCTTCACTTCATTAAACGTGGGATAACTTACATTATATTTCTCTCCCGCGTACACATGAAGGTATCTTTAGCACTCCAAGGATACGTCAAAAAAGCTTTAATCTTCTAAAAAACCGCCACAACGTAGCATATCATAAAAGTCTCATAAAATACCAGAACAGTCTGTTAACAATTATATAAAACTTGGATCAGTCGGCTTGATCTTGAGGAAGGAGAGCAACGTCTCTGAAACGCGTTGATTATACCCGTACCTTCAGGAACGGCAGTCAAAACAGGAGAGGAGTCGAGTCAGCAGATCCACCAGCCGCGTGTATCCGCTAGCTGCAGAGGCGGATGCTAAAGCCAGTACATCAGGAGACCACAGGAGGGCAACAACCCAGCAGCAGGACCGCTACCTCCGCCTTTGTGCAAGGAGGAACAGGAGGAGCACTGCCAGAGCCCTGCAAAATGACCTCCAGCAAGCCACAAATGTGCATGTGCCTACTCAAACGATCAGAAACAGACTCCATGAGGGTGGTATGAGGGCCCGACGTCCACAGGTGGGGGTTGTGCTTACAGCCCAATACCGTGCAGGACGTTTGGCATTTGCCAGAGAACACCAAGATTGGCAAATTCGCCACTGGTGCCCTGTGCTCTTCACAGATGAAAGCAGGTTCTCACTGAGCACATGTGACACACGTGACAGGGTCTGGAGACGCCAAGGAGAACATTCTGCTGCCTGCAACATCCTCCAGCATGACCGGTTTGGCAGTGGGTCAGTAATTGTGTGGGTGGCTTTTCTTTGGGGGGCCGTACAACCCTCCATGTGCTCACCAGAGGTAACCTGACTGCCATTAGGTACCGTGATTGGAGATCCGCAGACTCCTTGTGAGACCATATGCTGGTGCGGTTGGCTCTGGGTTCCTCCTAATGCAAGATAATGCTAGACCTCATGTGGCTGGAGTGTGTCAGCAGTTCCTGCAAGATGAAGGCATTGATGCTATGGACTGGCCCACCCATTCTCCAGACCTGAATCCAATTGAGCACATCTGGGACATCATGTCTCGCTCCATCCACCAACAGACCACATTTCAACACAACAGACCTCCATTGCACCACAGACTGTCCAGGAGTTGGAGGATGCTTTAGTCCAGGTCTGGGAGATCCCTCAGGAGACCATCCGCCACCTCATCAGGAGCATGCCCAGGCATTGTAGGGAGGTCATACAGGCACGTGGAGGCCACACACACTACTGAGCCTCATTTTGACTTGTATTAAGGACATTACATCAAAGTTGAATCAGCCTGTAGTGTGTTTTTCCACTTTAATTTTGAGTGTGACTCCAAATCTAGACCTCCACGGGTTAATAAATTTGATTTCCATTGATAATTTTTGTGTGATTTTGTTGTCAGCCCATTCAACCATGTAAAAAACAAAGTATTTCATAAGAATATTTCATTCATTCAGATCTAGGATGTGTTATTTTAGTGTTCCCTTTATTTTTTTGAGCAGTATATATATATATATATATATATATATAAAAATAAATATATATATACATACATACATACATACATACATACATTATATCACATCTATACCCATCCTATTTTTCTTATCTAGAATAGACAGCAAAATCTCAACATGTTACAGGAAGCCTACTAAGTGCACCAACAAAAGATATTTAACTGTTTTTTTTTTTTTTTAGGGTTAAGGATTATTCTGCAGTATAATATAGGGAATATGTAAACAGGTCAAAATACATACTACCATTTATATGTATATCTAAAAATGTGAGGGATTGAGAAGCTACTGTACCTAGTATAATATCTTTGAAAGAATCTACTATATATATCTATGATTAGTTGTTATTATCTGTAACAATGTACAGTTATTAAATTATACATGCATCTATTGTGAGCTGTTCCACAGGAAAAACATACAAGACTAGTTTCCGGAGAACCATTTCAGAGGTTACAATTGTCATTTGCAAGATTACAAGTGTTGGTAATGTTCAACAAATGTCACACTTTATACCTTGAGTTAAAAGTTATACAGTAAAGAGAAACACTTAAGTATTTAAAGTAAACCACAAGATGTGTATCACAATTTATTTAGGCCTTATCCAATCAGACCCATAACACATACTAATAAGTAGCTTGAGTAGAGGCACTGATAACAGCTTGTTAACCCCCTCACTAGTGGAATAAAGGGAGGTTAAATAAAAATGTAAATATATATTGTGACATTAAATTATATTATTATATATTATAATAATAATAATAATAATAATAAATCTAATCTTGTTAATTTAGTTCAAAATAATGCATCTTAATAAAAATGTAAAATACTGTTTCCACATTGCTTGAATAAATAAGTATTGCCCTTTTTTGTCTAAAATAATTGTCAACAAAGAAACTTTTTCAGCTTAATACTAAAGGTGGGTAAACACTAGGCGACGTGCTCTATGAACGACGTTGCCTAATAGTTCTTTGACGACAGTACAAATTGAGCTGCATGCACGGCCAACAGCAAGGATCATTAACAACCCGCGGGGCCGCACACCGCTCGGCGGCAGCAGCATACACATGTGCAAAGAAAGTGAACAACGTCACTCAGGAAGGGTGAAAATGAGTGACGTCACTCATTTTCTCGGCAAGTGTGTATGCACCTTTACAGTACCTGTACTTTTGTTACAACCATACACAGTTCAATGAAATCTAAAGTACATAAATAAATAATTACATAAATAAATAAATAAATAAATAAATACAAGTTGACAGGCTGCTACCTGCTCTGTACTGCCCTGGAAACAAAATTAATAAAAATTAGGTAGTCTGGCTAGTTAACAGCCCATCAGTCATCTAAACAAAAAAGGATATACAGTACTGCATACTGTAGATCCTAAGTGTATTCAACCATTCAATACCACCAAATCTCCATTGTACTTGTGTTACTTTTTGTTCAGGTACTGTAGGTAAATATGTTTAATCTGAGCTTTTCTGAAAAGAGAATAAAACTTGTTATTCAATACACAATATTCTTTGATAGAAATTGTATATTCATGAAATACTCAGATCCTCATTTGAAAGTTCTTTAGACTAGGGTTAAATAAATCATAAAAAAATATTCTTCATGTAAACTGGAGGATCAAATTTCTGCCACCCTTTAAAAATTAATTCTTACCATACTGGAACGTATTATGTAATTATTGTAGAGAAATAAATCAGCAACATAGCAGTGTGAGTGGCATGTCCTACAGTGTGCTCCATTGATCACCTCACTGATCTTTAGATACCCCAAGGAGGGATCCCTATTAGCTGGGTCAAAGGAAAAATCAGACCTTTTTAAAGATGGGTTTTCAAATGCTTGATTGTGTAAGAAAGCAAAAAATAATTTCTCACTACAATAAAGCTATAAGATATGATTTTGTTGTTTGTAGTCATTTTGTTTTACTGTAAATAACATTCATTTGTGTTACTAAGTACTGTTTTTTTCACAGAATTTGACAGCAGATAAGAACCATTTGTCCCTTTTAGGGTGTGGATATCAGGTTTAGGAGATAGGGTGTATTAGGGGATCTGGGATTTGATGTTTGGTTAGGGTATTAGTGTAAGTAAGGGAATTAGGATCAGGATTTGTATTAAGGGTAGGGGTGTTAGTGTTAGGGTAGTATAATTAATTGTGAGGGTTACGATTTTAGTGTTAGGGTTTAGGATTAAGAGTGAGGGTTAGTGTATTAGTGTTAGATTATTAGTGTTTGCACATAATGTAATATGTTCTCTAAAAACAGTAAATAAAATTATCAATTATCTAGTAATAATCATATAGAAGTAGCTACTCTGGAGAGTTTGGGCAGTCACACTGTAATATCTCTTAAGTGTAGAGAGGAAATTGTGCAGCATATATTTCTCATGTAGTTCCTCTCCAACCCTGCACTGCATGATAGGAAGCTGTATGACTGACCACTGCCACCTGCTGCCGCATGATAGCAAAAATAAGGTACTACAGGTAAAATTGTCAGAGCGCAAAAGAAGAGGCAGTACATAATTCTAAGTGGTATAAGTCAGATATATAGCAGAAGGGTGCCTAAGCAAATTTAAATAATGGAGCACACTATAAAGCTACCATGCAACATAAAAAACTACACACATAATATGGACAACAATGGAAGTGCACTTATCCATGCATACTCTTATATTATTCAGATGTACAGCTTAATTCTGGAAATTACTAATTGTCTTGTTTGTTGGGGGTCATTCCGACCCAATCGCTCGCTGCAGTTTGTCGCAGCGCAGCGATCGGGTTGGAACTGCGCATGCGCCAGCACCGCAGTGCGCCAGCACCGCAATGCGCCAGCGCATGGCAACTTTCGTTACCTAGCGATCGCCTCTGAGACAAAAGCGGTCGCTAGGCGGGAGGGGGCTGAACGGCGGCATTAAGCCGCCATTTAGGGGGAGCGATCCGGCCAACGCAGGCGTGGCCAGACCATTGGGGGGGCGGGCCATGGCGGCTGCGTGACATGTCACGCAGCTGCTGCGGCCAGCAGAAGCAACGAGCAACTCCCGGCCAGCCGCAGGAGCTGCGCTGGCCTGGAGTTACTCCTCAAATACAAAGGCATCGCCTCTGTGCGATGCTTTGTATTTGTGTGGGGGGGTGGCACTGACATGCAGGGCGGATTAGCCCTGTGCTGGGCGTACCCCCGCATGTCTGAGTAAATGATCGTAGCTGTGCTAAATTTAGCACAGCTACGATCAACTCGGAATGACCCCGTTAGCAGTTGCTAGTAAATATTTATGATTATGGAAAAGCTCTTATTAGTAAAAATGGAAGTTAAATGTTGGAATATTTGTGTGCAGGTGTTGTGGTATGACAGAGTGAGTGTACTCACCAGAGTCAGCAAACAGCTCAGTTCTTAACCAGTGGAGTGGTTTATTGAAGTAGTAATATGAAGGTACAGTTACACAGACATCTAGCGGGATGAGGTGAAGATGCCGGCTGTCAGGATCCTGGGCACTGAAATCCCGCCGCTGGAATCCTGATGCCAGAATCCCAACACCGGAACTCCGAATGGGCCAGGAGACCGAAACTGGAATCCCAACTGCCGGCATTCTGACCATAAGTATGTCCTCAAGATTAGGTTTAGGCATCAGGGGGGGTAGGCTGCACGGGGGCAGGGGTTAGAGTAAGGCTGTGGGGAGGGTGGGTTAGGCAACCCCGGTGGAGGGTAGGGTCAGACTGTGGGGATGGGAGGGTTTGGGTTAGCCAGTGGGGATTGGGGGGTAGGATTAGGCACCTCCGGGGGGTGGTTAGGGTTAAGCACTAAAAGACATTTACTAACCACATATTTGTGTAAAGGTGTACTAACCAATCATCAATGCATACACTTGCCAAAACCGGTTTAATTCTGCCTCTGATCAGGCAGCTACAGTGACTACTTCCTTCAGCATGTGTTCCAAAGTCATCACTAGGTGTGTGTTGCTAAGCCCTACCCACTTCTCTGATGCTCAATCCCATCAGCCCTTACGTGAATTCAACCCTGAAATGCATAACTTCCTAATACAGTACATACTCATACAAGTGCTCCAATGAAGTAGTGCTACTGTGTCCACTAGTAAATAGAATTATAGATGTGAATGTGCTGCTGCCTGAAACACTGCAAGATTATTCGTTAACATCTTTATGGCAATTCCTAAAACAAGTATCTGGCAGTATTACATCATTAAAAACAGTCCTTCTATTAAACCAATTAGTGAGGCAGTGATGTGCTGCTGTCAGTGATGCAGTGATGTGGTGCTATGAGTGAGGTAGGGGTGTGCTGCTGTCAGTGAGGCAGTGAAGTGCTGCTGCGGGTCATGTGCTGCTGTCAGTGAGGCAGGGATGTGCTGATGCCAGTGAGGCAGGGATGTGCTGCTGTCAGGGATGCAGTGATGTGCTGCTGTCAGTGATGCAGGGATGTGCTGCTGCCAGTGAGGCAGGGATGTGCTGCTGTGAGTGATGTGCTGCTGTCAGTGAGGAAGTGATGTACTGCTGTCAGTGATGAAGGGATGTGCTGCTGTCAGTGAGGCAGGGATGTGCTGCTGTCAGTGAGGCAGGGATGTGCTGCTGCCAGTTAGGCAGGGATGTGCTGCTGTGAGTGATGTGCTGCTGTCAGTTCATTAACAGTGAGACAAGCAGAGTTCAAGGATACAGGTATGGGATTCAATTGGGTAATTCAAGCACAGGTCAAGAGCACTAGTCCTTGTGACAAACAGGCAGACTTTTAATAGACAGATATTTGATAGCAGCACAGAAAACATTGGAGAAAGGTAATGAAAAATAGGGGTAAATGTATTTTCTCTAATGTCCTAGAGGATGCTGGGGTCCATTTAGCACCATGGGGTATAGACGGGTCCGCAGGAGCCTTCAGCACTTTAAGACTTTTTTACAGTGTGTACTGGCTCCTCCCTCTATGCCCCTCCTCCAGACCTCAGTTTAGAAAATGTGCCCGGTGAGACTAGACGCACGCTAGTGGAGCTCTATAGAGTTCTACTGGAAAATACTTTATTAGGTGTTTTATTTTACAGGGAAGCTGCTGGCAACAGCTTCCCTGCTTCGTGGGACTTAGGGGAGGAAGTAGGAACCAACTTCTCATTAAGTTTCATGGCTCTGCTTCCGCTGACAGGACACCATTAGCTCCTGAGGGGTACTGAACATAGCCCAAGCCTGACTAGCGCTTACTCCCACAACACTGCCGCCACCCCCTAGCACAGCCAGAAGTCAGAAGAGTGGTGAGTCTATCACCGGAGACCTACAAGAGAGAGGCCCTCCGGTCATCGTTGGCGGCAAAAAGGTACAGCGCAGCGGCGGGACACTGCGCGAGCATGCATCTCAAAACACACATCTCTTCACAACAGGGTGCAGGGCGCGGGGGGGCACCCTGAGCTGCATGAAAAATCCTTACTCTCACTGGCAAAACGGTAAATACATGTATAGCCTCAGATTTACAAACCCCAGCCAGTATAAAAATAATTTTGCTGAGGAAGGATCGCGCCATTACAGGGGGTGGGGCTTCTCCTCAGACTTGCCAGACACTCATTTAGCACCATTTTTTTTTATCCTGCAGATCACAGAGAGAAGCTGACAGATGCTATTTTCCACCTCATAACAACGCTGAAACAAGTACCAGGGTGTTATAGAGAGGGGGGAGTGTTATTACATTAGGTGAGTGTGCATAATATTGAAATAAATCACTGAAGGTTTTGTATAATAAATATACATGTACAATTCTCTTCATAAAGGGCGCAGTGTGTGAACTGGCAAATCTCTCTGCGTTTCTCTGACAGATTTTAGAGTGGGTCTGTCACCGATAGCTTCCCTGGGTGATTATGGTGTGAAAGTGCACATTTGTGACATGTCAGACAATGGAGAGAGCTCTTCCCCTGAGGAAGCCATTTTATATACGCAGGAGTGTAATGTGGTGGCCCTTTCTTCACAGAAGGAGCCAGAGTTGGTGAGAAAATTACAAAGTAGTATGTCAAAGCTTTCTAGAAAATTCTCTGAGTCTGAACAACAGACAAAATACTGGATAAAGTCAGTGGAGGATGTACTATTTGCTGATCCCTCCACGTCATCCACACAGGACCCCTCAAGTACCCGAAAGAGATCACTTGTGCAGATTATGCAAGGTGACACAGACACAGATTCCGACACAGGTGTCGACACTGGGGATTTGAGAGGGGTGGACCCCAAGTTAGCAAAAAGCATTCAATGTATGATAATTGCTATTAGGGAGGTGTTAGAGATTACAGCAACAACACCTGAACCGAAGGAAAATGCTTATTTTAATTTAAATAAGAAACCGGTGATAACTTTTCCTCCTTCAAAGGAATTGAATACATTATTTGAAAAATCCTGGTCTAACCCAGAAAAGAAATTTCATATTCCAAGAAGAATACGTTTAGCGTACCCCTTTTCTGGGGAAGACAGGAAAAGATGGGGGTCACCCCCCATGGTAGGCACCTTAGTTTCTAGGTTGTCTAAGAAAATCATTTTACCTGACCCAGGGTCGGCTTCATTAAAGGAGCCTGCTGACCGTAAGTTAGAGATGACCTTAAAATCCCTTTATATGGCTACCAGAACGTTACTCAGGCCCACCATTGCTTGTGCATGGGTAGGTAACGCTATTGAAAAATGGTCAGACAACTTGCTAGCAAATATAGACACAGTTGATAAGGATGATATGGTCTTACCTCTCGGTCACATAAAGGATTCTGCAGGATACTTAGTGGAAGCTATGAAGGATATTGGTTTATCAGGATCAAAATCCTCAGCTATGGCGATGCAGATGCAGAATAAAAAAGGAATATTGAAGCGCTTCCCTATAAGGGTGAGGCGCTATTTGGGGACCAGCTGGATGCCATGATTTCAACGACTACCTCAGGTAAACCAGTATTTCTTCCTTATGCAGTGGCACCTGCAAAGAAAGCATATCATTCGCATCCGATGCAGGCCTTTCGGCCCAACAAACACAAAAAAGCAAAAGGTACCCCCTTCTTCGCAGGAAGAGGGTGGGGAAGAGGTAGGAAACCTACAACAGCATCATGATCGCAGGAGCAGAAGTCAGCCGCTGCTTCTGCTAAAACCACATGACGCTGGGGCTCCCCTGCGGGAGTCCGCTCATGTGGGGGCACATCTAAAACTCTTCAGTCAGATCAGGGTACAATCAGATCTGGATCCTTGGATACTACAAATAGTATCCCATGGTTACAAGTTAGAGTTTCAAGATCTCCCCATGCCGATTTTTCAAATCAGCCTTACCAGTTTCTGTTCAAGACAGAAGAAATATAATGGAAGCAATACAGAAATTATGTCATGATGACGTAATTACCTTAGTCCCTTGACTACAACAGGAAAAGGGATTTTATTCAAGCCTGTTTGTGGTACCGAAGCCGGACGGCTCGGTCAGACCTATTTTAAACCTAAAATCTTTGAATCTTTACCTAAAAAGGTTTAAATTCAAGATGGAGTCCCTGAGAGCAGTAATCTCCAGCTTGGAGGAGAAGGAATTTATGGTGTCGGTGGACATCAAGGATGCTTACTTGCATGTTCCCATTTACCCTTCACATCAAGCATACCTGAGGTTTGCGTTTCAGGGCTGCCACTACCAGTTCCAGACATTGCCATTCGGGCTCTCCACAGCACCGAGAGTATTCACCAAGGTGATGGCAGAGATGATGGTTCTCCTCGCAAGAAAGCAGTCAACATAATTCCTTGCCTGGACAATATCCTGATAAAAGCAAGATCCAGGAAGAAGTTAGTGCAGAACATTGCACTATCTCTGATGGTGCTTCAACAGCACGGTTGGATCATAAACTTTCCGTAATCACAGTTGGAACCGACGATGAGATTATAATTTCTGGGATTGATACTGGACACCGAGGTACAGAAAGTATTTCTACCGATGGAAAAGGCTCTGGAAATCCAGAAGATGGTCAAACAAATTTTTAAACCAGCATGTGTGTTGATTCATCAGTGCATCCGCCTGCTGGGGAAGATGGTAGCAGCCAACAAGGCTCTACAGTATGGCCGATTCCATGCCAGCGTGTTCCAGTGGGATCTACTGGACAAGTGGTCCGGATCGCATCTACACATGCACCAGAGGATACTCCTGTCAACAAAAGCCAGAATCTCGCTCCTGTGGTGGCTACGCAGTTCTCACCTCCTAGAGGGACGCAGGTTCGGGATTCAAGCCTGGATCCTAGTGACCACGGATGCAAGTCTCCGAGGTTTGGGAGCAGTCAGGCAAGGGGAAAGCTTCCAAGGAAGATGGTCAAGTCAAGAAATACTTCTTCACATAAACATTCTGGAGTTGAGATCTGTTTACAACAGCCTTCTACAAGCCGCACATCTTCTTCAAGATCGTCCCATACAGATCCAGTCAGACAATGTAACAGCAGTGGCTTACATAAACCGTCAGGGCGGAACAAAAAGCAGAGCGGCAATGGCAGAGGTAAAAAAATACTCATCTGGGCAGAAAGACATGCAAGAGCTCTGTCAGCAATCTTCATTCCCGTAGTGGACATTCCCGAAGTGGACTTCCTCAGCAAACACGATCTCCATTCGGGAGAATGGGGCCTCCACCAAGAAGTATTTGCAGAAGTAGCAAGTCGTTGGGGTGTTCCTCAAGTAGACATGATGGCATCTCGTCTCAACAAGAAGCTTCAGAAATATTGTACCAGGTCAAGAGACCCACAAGCAATAGCATTGGATGCACTGGTGACCCAGTGGGAGCTCCAGTCCGTGTATGTGTTCCCTCCACTTCCACTAATACCAAAAATTCTCAACATCATAAGAAGAGCAAAAGTTTGGGCGATCCTCATTGTCCCAGACTGGCCAAGGAGGGCTTGGTATCCAGATCTTCAGGAGTTACTGATAGAAGATCTTCAGCCTCTTCCTCTTCGCGAGGACCTGCTTCAGCAGGGGCCATTTTTGTTTATCAAGACTTACCGCGGTTATGTTTGATGGCATGGCTGTTGAGCGCCAGATCCTAGCCCAAAAGGGTATTCCCAACAAAGTCATTCCCACACTTATTCAGTTCAGGAAAGGAGTAACATCTAGACATTACCATCGTATTTGGAGAAAATATATATCTTGGTGTGAATTCAAGAATTCTCCAACGGTGGAGTTTCAATTAGGATGTCTTCTCCTATTTCTACAGGCTGGTGTGGATGCAGGTTTAAGATTGGGATCTATCAAGGTCCAAATTTCGGCCTTGTCCATTTTCTTTCAGAAACAGTTGGCTTCCCTTCCTGAGGTTCAAACGTTCGTGAAAGGGGTTATGCACATCCAACCACCATTTGTGCCTCCTACGGCACCATGGGATCTTAACGCTGTGTTGCAGTTCCTTAAATCAGATTGGTTTGAACCTCTGCAAGAGGTTGAGTTAAAGTTTCTCACTTGGAAAGTGGTCATGCTGTTGGCCTTGGCATCCGCAAGACGGGTGTCTGAGTTAGGGGCCTTGTCTCACAAGAGCCCTTATTTGATCTTTCATGAAGATAGGGCTGAACTAAGAACGCGTCAGCAATTTCTTCCAAAGGTTGTGTCTGCTTTCCATATGAACCAACCTATTGTGGTCACAGTGGCTACTGACACCTCAGCTGTTTCAAAGTCCTTGGATGTGGTCAAAGCTTTGAAGTCTTTTGTCACGGGAACAGCTCATATAAGGAAAACAGAAGCACTGTTTATCCTGTATGATCCCAACAAGATTGGGTGCCCTGCTTCTAAGCAGATGATTGCACGCTGGATCAGATGTACGATTCAGCATGCTCATTCCACAGCAGGATTGCCGATACCGAGTTTGGTAAAGGCCCACTCTACGAGGAAAGTGGGTTCTTCCTGGGCGGCTGCCCGGGGTGTCTCAGCTTTACAGCTTTGCCGAGCAGCTACTTGGTCAGGGGCAAACACTTTTGCTAAGTTTTACAAGTTTGACACCGTGGCTGCTGACGACCTTAAATTTGGTCAGTCAGATCTGCAGGAACATCTGCACTCTCCTACCTATACTGGGAGCTTTGGTACATCCCCATGGTACTAAATGGACCCCAGCATCCTATAGGACATTAGAGAAAATAGGATTTTAATATACCTACCGGTAAATCCTTTTCTCGTAGTCCGTAGAGGATGCTGGGCGCCCGCCCAGTGCTCCTTTTTCCTGCATTATATTTTTTCTTCTTACACAAGTTATCACGTGTTAATTTGTTATTCAGCAGTTGCTGTAAAGTTACTCATGCTCATTGGCATGTTTTGAGTTGTATGCCATGTTGTGCGGCATGGTTGAATGGGGTGAGCTGGTGTGAATCTCGCCACTAGCTTAAAGTAAATCCTTCTCTCGAAGTTTGTCCGTCTCCTCGGGCACAGTTCCTATACTGAGGTCTGGAGGAGGGGCATAGAGGGAGGAGCCAGTTCACACTGTAAAAAAATCTTAAAGTGCCGATGGCTCCCGTGGAGCCATCTATACCCCATGGTACTAAATGGACCCCAGCATCCTCTACGGACTACGAGAAAAGGATTTACCAGTAGGTATATTAAAATCCTATTACATCAACGTGGATATTGCTGCTATAACACTTGCTGCTTCGCCTCATTACCAAGGCGAAGCAGGAAGCCAATCTGACAAGATGTACTAACATCTTGTCTGCTGAAGCAGGGGAGTGTAAACTTCCCCCGCTGCTGATCCCCCTGCAGAGCACACAGCGCATCAGCTCAGTGATTATTTGCTGTGTCTCCCAGCCCTGCCGGCTACACGATGCACGGTGCAAATGACGCAGCCCAGAGTCTGGATGCCTCCACAGCCAGAGATAGCTCTGTCACTGCTGTGGACATTGGGAAACGCCACCTGCAGCTGAAGATATTGATAGCTGCAGGTGTCGGAACGGTCAGCACACATTGTCCTGGATATTGTCGCGCTATCTTATAGATAGCAGTGCTGATATGGACAGGGGTGCTTCAATGAGCCCACACCACCACTGTCATAAATGGGGTAGAAGCGGTATTAGTGCACATAACGTGCGCTGATACCACTTCTGCCCCTAACAAAGGATAATACATTTACCCCCATAACTCTAATGTTGCAGCAACCAGAGTGAGGTTTAAATAGTCAACCCAATCTCAAATCTCCTGCCACAGCAGTCAACTGACTATCGATTTTTAATGTTAGCAGAAACCAAGCTCTTATACACAAAGGGTGTACCAGCATCAGTATAATGCACTCCTCTACTTTCAGCAAGAGGCTGGGAAGATGAGGCTAGCTGGAGAGGTGATATACTGGGCTGAGTAATTAGGCACCGAAAGCATTTTATGACAACTCTTCTAATGTGTACTATTGTGACTAGTCAGATCATTCTGTTTTCAGCTCAAACCGCAACTATGTTTGTATCCCAATTTTAATTCTGGACAAAATGGATGAATAGCCATGCTCATCTTATTGCGATGTTGCAACACGACTTGCTGCACAGCATGGTAGGCTGCGACTAATCACAGCCGGCAATCGCTCCATTAATTCCTTCCTTTTGGAGTTAGTGGAGCGATTGCCAGCTGCAAATAGTCGCAGCCTGGCATGCCATGCAGCAAGTTGTGTTGCAGCAGGTTGTATAGCAGCAAAGATGAGCATGGCTACATCGGTATCACGGGTCGGTTTTGGATCAAGTTAGGGCTTGGTCCATACTTGCCTACCTGACCCTCTCCATGAGGGAGAAAATGCTCTGTACCTGGACTTTCCTGGTAATGTATGATTGCCATCACCTGTGGTGAGCTAGTTAATTGATAAGAAAGGTGTTTCACCACAGGTGATGGCAATCATACATTACCAGGAAAGTCCAGGAACAGAGCATTTTCTCCCTCATGGAGAGGGTCAGGTAGGCAAGTATGGCTTGGTCTCTCTGTGTATATAAATGCTACTCTCAAGGATGCAACAGAGCCAGTATTTATACAGTATAGTAGTCACCACTCTTGTTATATCAAAACATGGCTTCTTAATTTGGTCCCTCAAAAATTTTGTGATTAGCAAATCAATCTTAAATCCTTGAAAATGCAATTTAATTCTAAAAGTATCGGTAAGAATATTAAAAATCTTAATGCACCCTTTTGTGACATTACTTTGTTATTAACTAAATTATATATTGTACCTGGGTAATAGAATTTTCTAAAAAATCTAATTATTTTGGACCCAGATGATTTTGTCAGTCCCTGGGAAGTTGGTCAAAAATACACACAGCTTGAGTGACCTCAGCTGTCTCAAATGAGGTACTGGAGAGAGCTTTTAAAGTCCATTAGCCAGCTGGAGACCTCAGATCTTTCTACGTAATTGGCAAAGGCTAATATATTGTGACAGATGGGGAAAGGCAGAGATACCAAAATATGTTATTCCAATTAAACCACACTTCGAAAAGAATGCTCTAAAAGATTTTTTTTTCCATTTTCATAAACAGGAGATACTTCTGTTCACATAAACTTTATAAGCATTACAAAACTGTGTACCTTTAATTAAGTTGAATAAATCTGTTTTCAGCCTGGTAGGCAATTAAATAAAATGTTTAGAATAGTACATAATAATTTGTCTAATCTAAGAAACATTTGAATGTAAAATGGTTGAATGATATTTGAAATCACAGTATTTCAGGTTTTTTTTTCCCCAGAATAAACTTCATTTGAAAAAAAATTAATTTAGAACCGTTTTTAATGAACTACCCAAGCTTGCACATATCACAAGACCTCTATATAGCACAATCATATCATATTCTGTCACTGGTCAATAAGTGGGTCCCACCAATGCACTGTAGAAAATATAGGGAAAAAAACACAAATATTATTTTATTTTCAATGTGTCTCTAAGCAACAAATATAGCATTGCAGGCAATTCAAATTTCCTTGAAAACATTTTAGTTGATTGTTTGTTTGATATAATGATCAAATAAATAACACTTATATACAATTATTCAAGTTCGGCAAGAGGAAAATTATAAAGTAAATCTTGTATCTAATATACTCCTGCAGTACTTCCATATATTAGCATCTTGACACATTTCCTCAGAATCACTTGTGAAATCTGATCTAGCTTTTCACTAGTTTGAGTAATTATTTTTAAATGTTCATGATATCTAGATTCATTATATTAGATCCACAGTATGTAACAACACCTGAGAGAGCTTCAAATAACCAAACACTGCTCCACACCTAATAGTAAATGTATATTTTGCAATTGAAACATACATTTCACAAAATTGGGAGTAAGTATATTTGATGTACACCTGATTTTTGCTATTTTGCAAAAAAAATTACTAAAAAAATTATCAGCATTTAAAGTCATAAATTTAGCATTTAGTATATTAATTTCACATCTGTGAATTTGGACTCAAATGCATTCAACTTAAACATGACCCTCATCATAATTAATACGTGAAGTAAGAACTGGGCACAAGGGGCCTAATTCAGATGCGGCCGCAAAGCAGCTATTGTACGCAAATCGGTCGATGTTTCTTTCAGCGCTTGCATCTGAACCACACTCCTCACATGCAGTTATCGAATTTCAATGGAAGTCGCACCAAGGAATTAGTCTCAAAGTGAGTGAAAGGTAGACAGCATTTGGGGGTGGAAATGCGGAATGATCAGATAAACGCAGGCGTGTCATGGATGTTCAGATGGCATTTTCTAGGCATGTATAAATTAGCAGTTGTGATCCTACTTGCTACCTGAGAGCCCTCTGCATCCCAGGAGAGAAGCTCAGCCTTCGGGTTTTTCAGAGGTACTCAGACTCTGCGACATTCCCCGATTTGTGATGATGGCACTGATGCGTCACCAGACGTTTGTCGGAGGACGAAGAAGATGCAACAGCAGTGGGTGTCCCCATGCTCCTGTTAGCTTCTGCCAATATTAGCATAAAATCGCAATTAAGAAAGTCAAAAGATACAGTACTGTAGCAACAGCAATGGCAAGAACAACCACATCTGAATCAGGCCCAAGGTGTTCTCACTTGTTCCCACTACAGTAGTTATCTGGCACAGATATAAAATGAAGGAAAGCTAAATAAATAAATGTCTTGTACATGTAGAATTTACAACACATTGGTAAATATTGGATAACAATTACATTTATTAAACTATGGGGGTCATTCCGAGTTGATCGCACGTAGCAACTTTTTGCTGCTCGTGCAATCAACCTAACGCCGCCTATGGGGGAGTGTATTTTAGCATAGCAGGGCTGTGATCGCTTGTGCAGCCCTGCTATGCTAAAAAAGTTTCAAGTAAAACAAGACTAGCCCTGCAGCTACTTACCCAGTGCGACGGATCCAGCGATGAAGGTCCCGGCTGTGACGTCAGACATCCGCCCGCCAAACGCCTGGACATGCCTGAGTTGGACTCACCATGCCTGGAAAATGGTGAATATCCGCCCTGGAACGCCTCCCGCCTGTCTGTCTTCTTGCAATCGCCGCTGCAAAAATAACAATAGAGAATAAAGACAGAAAGTCAACAGAATATTACACTGGCAGATTTAACTAGAGATGTGCGGCGGGCACTTTTTGGTTTTGTGTTTTGGTTTTGGATCTAAATCCCCGCTCGAGTTTTGAATCTGGACTGGATTTGCCAAAACCACCCTTTTGGGTTTTGGTTTTGGATCTGGATGATTTTTCAAAAAAACATAAAAACGGCTAAAATCACATAATTTGGGGGTCATTTTGATCCTACGGTATTATTAACCTCTATAACATTCATTTCCACTAATTTCCAGTCTATTCTGAACACCTCACACCTCACAATAATGTTTTTAGGCCTAAAGGCTGCACAGAGGTAGCTGGATGACTAAGCTAAGTGACACAAGTAGGCGGCACAAACACCTGGCCCATCTAGGAGTGGCACTGCAGTGGTAGACAGGATGGCAGTTTTAAAAACTAGGCCCCAAAGAGCACATAATGCAAAGAAAAAAAGAGGTGCAATGAGGTAGCTGTATGACTAAACTAAGCAACACAAGTGGGCGGCACAAACACCTGGCCCATCTAGGAGTGGCACTGCAGTAGCAGACAGGATGGCACTTTTAAAAACTGGGCCCCAAAGAGCACATATTGCAAAAAAAGAGGTGCAAGATGGAATTGTCCTTGGGCCCTCCCACAAACTTTTATGTTGTATAAAAAGGACATGCACACTTTAACAAACCAATCATTTCAGCAACACGACTGTGGCTGAAACTATTGATTTATTTGAGCCCCCCACCATAATAGTAGCAATTAATATCTCCTTGCACAAACTGGCTCTACAGTGGCAAGAGGTCGCCCTCATCCTCAGATTACCCCCTTCAGTGATTACATCCTCATCCTCTCAGAGAAATAATATTCAAACAAAACAACATAATTTAGGTATCAGTGGACTGCTTAAGCTTTTACCCAAAGTTTCTGAACTTGACAATGACATATGATGAATGCGCTGCAGGTGACGTAAAAGGGAAGATGTTCCTAGGTGGTTAACGTCCTTACCCCTACTTATTATGGATTGACAAAGGCAAGAGATGGCTTGACACCTGTTTTCCGGATTTGTGGAAAAATAATTCCACACTGAAGAGGTAGGTATTTTGCCCATCCATGACAATGGGCTTTTTAATCCCATGGCCAACAACTGTCTCCACTGGTGCCTTATTCAAACAAACCACATCATCATCAGAATCCTCATCATCAACTTTCTCCACAGCACCAGCTGCACCCATAGCCTCCTCATCCTGGTGTACTTCTACAGTGACATCCTCAATCTCAATATCAGGAACTGGACTGGCAGTGCTCTCCCAGCAATTGCAGGGGGCATGCAAATGGTGGTAGAAGCCTCCTCTTCCTATACAGTGTTGTGAAGGTCAAGTCTAGACATCGCATCCGCAGACAGTGCCAGCACCCCTGTATTTCCACAACACCCCTGTAATTTTACAGCATACAAGACAGGGCCAGTGTACATTGATTTTCACTGTACCCTAGAACAATTACAGCATACAAGACAGGGCCAGTGGTCATTAATTTTCACTGCAAGCTAGAATAATTACAGCATAATAGACAGGGCCAGTGTACATTGATTTTCACTGTACCCTAGCATAATTACAGCATAGAAGACAGGGCCAGTGTACATTGATTTCATCTGCACCCTAGAATTATTACAGCATACAAGACAGGGCCAGTGTACATTGATTTTCATTGCACCCCAGAATTTTTACAACATACAGGGCCAGTGTAATGTTATTTGAACAGCAACACCCCCATATTTTACAGCATACAGCAGTGTGCTTTTAATTTTTAACAACTGCACCCCTGAATTTTTATAGCATACAGGGCCAGTGTAATATTTGAACAGCAACACCCCTACATTTTACAGCATATAGCAGTGTGCTTCTAATTTTTAACTTCACCTCTGACTTTTTACAACATAGAGGCTCAGCAGCACCCCAACATTTTACAGCATACAGGAGCAGTGTGCTTTTATTTTTTAACAACTGCACACCTGAATTTTTAAAACATACAGGGCCAGCAGCACCCCTATTTTTTCAAGCATACAGGAGGACAGTGCCCCTGCACCCTGTACAACATTATGACAGCCAGGACAGCAACACCCATGTACAGCTGCAGCACATGAAACACCAGTGACAGCCATAGACAGCACCCCTAACACAGCACAGGTGCACCACAGTGACTGCAGCTTCACCCCTGCAGGGCACACACTAACTCCACCCAATGCCACCACCCACACAGAAAGACAGACATCTGTATCCCTCACTCTCCGAGTCCAGAGTGAAAATGGCGGCAACGTGCGGCTATATGGAATACAAAACCCGCAAGATTCCGACAGCGGGATTATTACGTTTTGCCTCATTCTGGTTTACGAGTCTGGCGGGAAGTCCCAAGTCAGTCTTGGATCCGGGCTCAGAGCATGAAGATTCAGTGTGGCTCGGTTCTCATGGAACCAAATCCGCTCATCTCTAGTTTTTGATTATTTTGTCTATCTGTAATGAGGAGCCTATGCTTTATTCAACTTTTAGTACTGTTCATGTGTTAGTTAATGAATAATTACATGTATATAGTTATATCTGACAGTTTACATTGCAATTCTGTGAGTTCAAGTTCCAATGATACATTCAATCAATGCAATTCCCGTATCTCTTTTATTACTTGTTGAATAATACAGATGGATCTGCCCTCATCTATAGTGGCTCCATCGCAAACATGCACTCCCATCACGACTAGGCAATCTGGCACCTAGGCACGCTACAGAAGTGCACTGGGACCCTCCCATTACAGCAAGTGGAGCGCATGCATGCCACAGGCATGTGCGCGGCCCAGATTCTGTAGTAGGCACACCTAGGCAGGTGCGCCCTGACACAGATGGAGCCATGATTAGCGTGTCTCCATCTGTAGCTACATCAGAAATAATTAATAAATGCCAACTTGCAGAATGGATGGATTCTTGTAACACTACTATAGTAACAACAATTCCGTTGTAGAAGTTTGTACAATGAGCTGTTCTAGAAAATTAGATTAGTGGCAGTATCATTCTTCCCGCACTAGTGTTGCAATCTGTTCAAACGGGAATGTGCATTTTACTTTGTATTGATCACAAACTGATACTTTTATTTGATTGGAATTAGTAACATCTGTAGTGTTATATTTTACACAGTATCCAGATATACTTGATTGATATTTCTGGATTCTCCACAGTGTGTTTTTCCCTGTACAGTAGTGTGTAAAATTGTTTCTTTTTCTCTTCTATAATCAAGCATATATTAATAGTTATTTCGTGTTCATTTTATGTGAGACATATAAGTAAAGTTATGCTATTATTACTATTAGTAATTTTCTGGTTATCATGAGGACTCAGTAATGTAATGCTGGTGTTAAGGGTTGCCCACTTCTGGCCCTCTTAGTGAGATAGCAATGGTGTATTAATAGAGATATTCTTTGACATTAGCTTGCTAGCGATGTATACACATCCCGCTCTATTTATGCAATCTATTTACCTGACATTTGTTGTATACCATCTGTTTAATTTATAGCGATATAGTAAGACCAGAGCGCTCCTCAAAAAACAACCATTAATATTAAACCTTTTAGGCTCTTATTGGTAAGGGGCCTTTTTGGGGGAAACTGCCTAAGATAAGACACTTGAATTGGATAATACTTCAATAATAATAATATTGTGGTTGGAAAATACCACATTATTCAACAAATAGCACAGGAGGAACTCATATATATAAATATAGATGAAGTCCAGATACTGGTGGACGAAATGCGTTGGGACTGCCTGCTGATACCTCCATTAATGGACAGATAAGCTCTCTATATGTTTTTAATCTTGTACGTGTGTTTTTCAGCAATTGTATGTCATTGCTTTTATTAAATTTGTATGTTTTCACCTTTCACTACTGAGGCTGCTAAGTGTTTCTTGGGAATAGCTTGATCCCTAATTTGCCTCATGATAACATGCAGTGATATCATACAATATTTGTATATGGTACACACTATGTTTGCTATTTTTTCTTCTTTTTCATACTTCATGTTCTGAACGATGGTCATCTGACTGAAGTTCTTCTAACCAGATAAGTGTATTGGGTCTATATGATCTTCATATTCTATTGTATGCTCATCTGAATCATTACGCTTTTGGGCGCTTCTATTCACCATTTCTTATATATATGTGTATATGTGTGTGTATGTGTATGTATATATATATATATATATATATATATAAAATTATAAAATATCAGTAATACAAATAGATTGAACCTCAATTCACTAGACAAGAGCAATAGCCCACCTCACCCTATTCAGTTTTCCCATTTCCAGCATAGTTTTTGAAACAAAAGGGTTTACTGTGACTTTTGAATCACCCTGTATATCTGGATAGTGTGTGGAATATAACACTACAGATATGACTAATTCCAATCAAATAATAGTATCAGTTTGTGATCAATACAAAGAAAAATGCACATTCTAGAATGAACAGATTGCAAAACTTGTGCGGGAGGAATGATACCGCCACTAATCTAATTTGCTAGAACAGCTCATTGTACAAACTTCTACAACAGAATTGTTGTTACTATAAATAGTTACAAAGATAAAGTAACTTCATTCATGAGGTGTTACAAGTATCCATTTATACTGCAAGTTGCAGTTTATTAATTGTTTCTGATGTAGCTACTATTCAACAAGTAGAAAAAGAGATACGGGAATTGCATTGATTGAATGTTTCATTGAAAGTTGAACTCACAGCAATACAAAGTTAACTGTGAGATACAGTACAACTATATTCATGTAATTATTCATTAACTTACTAACACATGAACAGAACTAAAAGTTGAAGAGAACATAGGCTCCTCATTATAGATAAAGTAATCATAAATTGCCATTTACAGCAAGTTGATATGTGAAACCTGACAGTGTAATATTCTTTGGATGTTCTCTCTTTATTTTTTATTGTTATTTTTGCACATTTATTATTCTGGGTTTCTTTATATTTCGCTAGTTTTAATGAGCATACTATTACAAGTTAAATTTATATATTAGTGATTACTTCTAATGATATGACTTATAGTTATTGTAGAATTTGAAGAATCCGTGAGTACCCCATTAAGGAATACTTTCTTTCTTTTTGGTCTCAAAAGACAGAGGAGCAGATTTATTAAGCTTGGTGAAGTGATAAATTGGAAGGTGATAAAGGATCAGCCAGTCAGCTCCTGTCATTTTTCAAACCCAGCCTGTGACATGGTAGTTAGGATTTGATTGTTTGGTGCTTTATCACCTTCCACTTTATCACTTCACCGAGCTTAATAAATCTGCCCCAGATTGACCAAGATGTAAAAAAAAAATATATGTAACAAAATTATGGTGTAAATTAAAGGTAGGAGGGCAGATTTTTTTATGTAGTGTAATTATTCCCGGAATATGATGTGGTGTCAGATAAGTTCTAGACAACAAAAAAATAAAAATACCCCTATTCTAATTTCCGGTTTAAAAAAGTAAGACCTTATTCTGGTGTTGATGGGAACATACTACGTAAAGTACTCTTTGGCCAACTTTACACCAGGAGCATCAAAACTATGGCCCATGGGCCAATTGAGGTGGCTCTTCACCCCTGCAATTCAGCCCCCTGACTGGCTCAAGAAAGGTAAGATTGTCCCAAGATAAGTAAGAATGACCCTTTTACCATTGGAGTCCCAATGTGGCTGACATACTGTACAGTACATTCATCAAACTCTGAAGCCCACTAAGCCCCACTCCTTCCTATTGTAAAGAGGGAATCATTTGGATCCTTCCACCTCCTCAAGCTCTCTACTGTATGTGTGCACCAAGTAAGTTCATGCAAGTACAGTTACACTGCGTGTCAGGGTAAACTTTCATTACTGCTAAATAACAACAATAGGGTGTATTTTAAAGATTGTGCGACAGATGCTTTATAGAGCAGCTCTCCTGGTGCCATACCAATACTGAATGGAAGCCTGCCATAACTTGAGGTACTTAAATTCAGTGGGGAAACAACATGTTACACTGAATAGAACCCTAAAAAAAATGCAGGTGCACACTCTAAGCACTATGAATACTGGTAACCAAAACAATTATAAATGTTTTGATTACCAGTATTCTTATTGCTTAGAGTGTGCACTTGCATTTTTATTCCTGCATGGTACTACAAGTATCAGATAACAGATGGTGAGAAAAAGGATTGTCTAATATGGTGCCATATTAGACAATCCTTTTTCTCCCCATCTGTCATCTGTTTCATTAATTGTTATAGGCAGCACCCCTGAGATCTTAAGAGAATCATATCAGGACTACAAATTCACGGAACTAATAGAATTAAACTTGTGCAGAAGTTCCCTTCCTTTTCTGCTTCACTACAAGTATCAGCATGGTAACACCTATTATGTGTTAAATTAGGGGTGCATTCCAGCCCCCCACCCCGTTCCTCAGTATTTGTGTATATGATGTACCCTTCAAGATATACCCTTGAAAATAGTGACTCATTCTGCCTGGACTAGAATAACTCCCATCTACCCTTAAGTGATTTATTTTAGTTTAGGTCCTTACATTGCAGTTAACATATTAGAATAGACACTGTTATAGGTAAGTCCTGGATTAATTTATGTAAGTGTCAGTATTAGGGAAGTTAGCGACTCACCTGATGACATGCTGTGTTGGCAGGCACCTTATTTGTATGCCATGTTAATTGTAGAGTTAGTGTATATAATTATTTTGATTATTAGAATTTTTGTACTGTGAGTGTGCACCTGCATTATCTTTTTTTCTGCCTGGCACTACAAGTCTCTGTAAGGTTACACCTCTTATTATGTTTAAAATTAGGGTGTGCAGTTGTCACTGTTTCCAATTAGAGACTGATTTGCCAAGATAATATGACATAATTAATTCTTATGAAAAGTATATGGTAAAAGTGTGTACAGTATTTTAAATAAGAACCCTTTTATTGTAATGTGCATTCATTACTGTATCTCATGTTATTTTTCTTTGTAGATTTTCTAGTCTATTTGGTTTTATCCTTGTAGCTAGCTGATGAAAAGTGTATCCTTGAGGCTTATTTAAGCTGAGGTTCAAGTATTATAGTACTTTTGCTTAAATGATACCGATACTGTTTACTTATTGATTTTTGTATGTGTGTTGTCCTTTGTTCTCCTGGGTTGTCCTTGGACAACACAGAAATGCTTTTACCACAATACTTAAACCTTAGTACAAGCCCACGCTCTAATATTAAGCCAAAGTCCAAAATTACACTTCTAAAAAAAAAATGCCCTTACACAGTGTACTTTTGAGAAATATTTGTGTTTCTCAGGACAATTTTATTTGCGGTTATTTGGGATACAGTTGCCAGTCATGCTTTGTAAGTCAGGAAGAAGGCCCAGCGGTGTCTAAAAGCATGCCTAAAAGCTGCACACTTACACTATGTCTCTATGAAATGTATTTATGCTTTCAATCCCTAATGCTTACATAAAGATTATATACTTTTGGAAAATGGTTGCCATGTTACATATTTGTTCTTTGCTCTAAATTCCTCAATTGTGTTTGAAGTTATTGCAGATTAAATTGTTAGAGTTATTTATAGATTAGACTTGAATGAGCAGTATTATAGATGTAACATAGGTGGACTGCAAGTGTTAGTATGCATGTCCCTACAGAGTCAATTGTCTTTTTGTCACTTTACACATTCACATTTTGGACCACTATCCCCCTAATTGAACTAATAATATAGATTAGAAAAGAATAGAATATATGACAAGAGCAAACTCATATTAGAAACATGGTATTTTTGTTAATAAATCTCACATTGCTGAAAAAAAGTATTTTACTGTACATGATTATCATTATTAGTGCAAACAGTATCAAAGATTGCAATACAATTGGGCAAAGTTATTGCACAGAAGTACTTTTCTTTATTCCTCCATGGAATATCCACAGTACAATATCTTTAAATATATGAATAGTAGGCAAAGGAAAATCCCAAGGTTAGACAGGCTAAGCCAGAAATAGCACTTGCTGTTTTTTTACATCAGCAGAAAGTAGTTCACACTGAACATAAAGTCACAGAAGGCAAAGAACAACGAATATACATATTCACTTAAATACATTATTCAGCATTGTATGATTCTATGGCAAAATCCTGCTGCCTGAACAGGAAGGCCCTGCTTTTACAATGTTGATTTTGTTATTTAGTTAGCAAACTATTAAGCGACACCATTTCTGAGTGCATTTACATAATTTACATCACATAGTGATTAAAATATGTTTCTCCGGCTGGGTCCACAGGTTATCCACAGGATAACATTGGGATATGCCGGTGCGACAGCAGAAATGGCACCCCAACAGTCACCAGCTTTCTGGCATCCAAGGATGCATCGGGGCTTCTCCATATAATCCCGTCCACTGACTCAGTCAAATCCGTTTTTTGTTTGGTGCGGCTGAAGCTTTTATTATTTTATTTTTATAGTCTTACTATGTTTTTTGAGTGACTTTTCTTAACAGTGTCTTAAACACATGCTAGAAAGAATCACTCCAACAGCTCTCCACCGGGTCGCAACAATGTGTACCTTTGCGGTACAGTGCTGTCTCGGCGGGCGTCTGTGTTGGATGATTCTAGCAGGTCCAGCAGACATTACCAGGCTGTGGTCGGAGCATGGGGAGAAGGTAAGTCATCGGCTTCCTCTTACTAGGGGGTTCCGGACACAGCTTCACTGTATTGGAGGAGACTACAAACAGTGGTTGATGTGCCACCACTCTTAAGTGCGACAGCGCTATGCTTTAGAGATCATAGGTGCGAGGACTAGGTTGAGGCCGCGATCCTTGGAGTTTAAGTCAATGGGGGAGTTAACCGCTCTCCTGGTTGCCCCTCCCCCAAGTTCATGACCAGTTTCCGCGCGTCTCCCGTCAATGAACTAATGACCTCACTTCCGTCTCAGACACAACCACGAGGGTACTCGGCCGCAGCTTAGATGCTGCGGTTGTGTACACTAGAGTTGCTGCCTAGACCGAGTCGCAGACCATAGTGTCTGCATACACTTATCGTTCACTGAGCATCTGTGTCCATTAGTGAGTGTCTGTGTCTCTCATCAGTTATCAGAGAGGCAGTGTACACTAGTAGCGTCTGAATCCACTCAGCGTCTTTCGAGCGTATTGAGCGATCATGGAAGTGTGGTGAGTCTCCCTGTATCCCACTCTGCTGAGAAAGGGTTACACAGTACTAAAATTCTTTCTACTTGTTAGTATGAATTGTTAATTTTGGTACACATTGCATATGAGGCCTGTACAGTACTGTTGTTTTCTGCATAATAATGTCTGAAATACTTGTTATAAGAGCTGTTAAAAAAACACAATTACAGTAATTGTACTCTTACTTACTTGTAAAGTAATGTTTGTGATTGATTATATTCTCATATGACAATGTCTAAAATTTAACATGTGACTGACTGCTAGTTTGATGGCTGACTTTTATATGTCTGTCAGTATTGTTTCTGAACCTCAAATCAGGTACACGGATTTGTGCTCAGATTGATATCACTTCTATATCTATATAAGTGATTTTCAGTCACAAAAGAGTGTAGTATTTGTAAAAATTGATTATTTATCTTGTCTGTGAGTGGCAAAAGTGATGAGGAAACTTTATCAGGCCCTACACCCTTAACATGCTTATCTGGTATAGTGATTTTGCATGGAATAGCCCAGTATCTTACTTATGAGGGGCAATGCCCTGCAAGAGGGGAGTGGTCACACAGACCTTGTCTGCAATTGCTGGCAGATTAGCACCTGCAGTTCCACCCCCGGGAATAGGTTACACTATTAACCCATACATGCAGCTTTCTCCTTATGGTGTCAGCAGTTTTTACAGATAGCAAGGCTATTAAAACCAGGGTAGAAACATCCATGTTACAGACTACACAAGATGAATTCAAATACCCCATATGATGATCAGATATAGCTGACCTTATTGATGCATGAAGGCTATTATGTCTCTGGAAGAATCAGCCAAAGCAGTGTCAAAATCTAAGGCACATGCATTTAAACAGTTCTCCAGTGATGCAATTGCAGTGCGTTGTACTTATAAGACAGTGTCTGTTGAGCAATGCTAAAGGTTGTGAGTTCAAGCCGGGCCTGGAGCAGCTTTGTTAACTGTTTTAGGGATTCTTACTATCCCTTTCCAGCTGCAGACTGTTCAAAAAGAGAAGTTCCTCCTAGAGTAGATGCACATGTTGTTCGACTTGTTTGTAAATCTATTTTATCATTGCCAGCTACTTCACTAAATGATGTCACAGATAGAAGAGTAGTTTCTTTAAAAAAAATATATTTTCTCTCTCAGGGGCAGTGACAAGGCATGCTATGGCTTTAGCCTGGATGGCAAGGTCAAAGGTAGAATGGGGGAGGAACTAGAGAATGGCCTCTCCCCTCCTACCAGGGAGCGGGAGTCTTATCTAGGCCGTATAAGACAAGCTGCGCAATATTTGAAAAAGCAGCAATTGATATGGGTACGATTGCTTCTAAAGCATCAGCCTTGACAGTAGCCGCATGTAGAGCAGTTTGGCTACGCACTTGGAAAGCGAATGCAGAATCCAAGAAAGCTTTTGAAGCGTTGCCTTTCACTGGTGATATTTTGTTTGGAAAATAATTGACAGATATTCTAGAATCGGAAGCTAAATCCAAAAAAGTCAGATTTCCGGCTAGTTGTAACCCTAAGACTAGGGGTGCAAAATTTCGGCCATTTCGATGGCAAGGCAAAGCAAAAGCGAAAGAGGAGTCTAAACAACCCCAGTTCAATAAATCTGCCAGGAGTAGGAAGCAATGGGCTAGTAGAAGGCCAGCTTCCAAGCCAGAACAGAAGCCATCAGTCTGAGGGTACGGGCCTCCGCCTGGAGGATTCCAGGGTTGGGGGCCGACTCCTTCAATTTGCACACATATGGCAGCAGTCGATGAAAGATGCTTGGGTGCAGAAGGTGGTATCTCTCGGTTATGGTTACCCCTTCAGGAGGCAGCCTCCTCAGAAGTTTTTTTGCACCAGTCCATCTCAAATAGAATCAAAAGCCAGGGCCTTGCAAGAAGCAGATCAGAAATTGCTTCAGTCTGGTGTAATTGTCCCAGTACCCCGACACAATGGGGACAGGGTTTTTACTCCAATATTTTCTTGATTCAGAAACCAAATGGGTCGTTCCGACCAATCCTCAATCTCAGAATGTTAAACAAATACATTTGGGTTCCAGGGTTTTACATGGAGATGTTACACTCCATAGTTTTGGCCATGGAACCGGGAGATTACATGGTATCTCTAAATATACAGGATGCTTACCTACATGTGCCCATAGCACGGTCGCATCAATGTTACCTCAGGTTTGCTATCCTCCAGCAACATTTTCAGTTCCAAGCTTTGCCCTTCGGGCAAGCAACAGCGCCAAGGGTGTTTACCAAAATTATGGTGGTTATGGCAGCTTATCTCCGCAAGCAGGGGATAATAATATTTCCATACCTCGTTGACCTTTTAATCCTAGCACAATTGCAGGAATTACTTTTGAGACATCTTCAACAGACAATAGTTTGTCTACAAAAACACGGGTGGATCATAAACTGGGAAAGGTCGTCTCTGAATCCGTCACAACGGATGGTTCATTTGGGGGCCATATTGGACTCAGGTCTACAGAGAATTTTCTTAGCAGAGAAAAAGATATCCAAGGTGCAGGTAATGTCTCAGGAGTCGTTGCACAGTAAGACAATGTCAGTCCATGAAGCAATGCGACTGTTGGGTCTGATGGTGTCAACCTTCGACATGGTGGAATATGCGCAATTCCACTCCAGGACTCTACATCACCTTATTCTGACCAAATGGAATGGAAATTATAAGACAATAATAAAAAAACAAACAAACACAGATATAAATCTCCCGGTAAACGTAAAAAGGTTTCTAGCTTGGTGGCTACAGACGAACCAGTTAAACAAGGGGAGACCCTTTTGGATAAAGGAATGGCAAGTCCTGACAACAGATGCCAGTCTTCAGAGCTGGGGAGAGGTGCTCGAAATCCTGTGGTTCCAGGGAAAATGGACCATAAAGGAAAATCACCTGCCAATAAATCTGTTGGAAATAAGGGCCATATATATATGACTCTAGTTCAGGCAAAGGACAGTTTGCAAGGAAGTCCAGTCCAAATCCACTCAGACAATGCAACATCAGTAGCGTACCTCAATCATCAGGGAGGAACTCACAGCAAAAGACTGGTGGAGGAAGTAACTCACTTACTAAGGTGGGCAGAGCTCCAACTTCCAGCATTGTTAGCAGTGTTTGTTCCAGGAGTACTGAACTGGGAAGCAGTTTTTCTCAGTCGACACACCATTCAGGATACCGAATGGGCAGTACATCCAGAAATGTTTCAGACCATAGTAAACAGATGGGGTCTGCCAGAGAGAGATCTCATGGCATCTCGTCTGAACAACAAAGTTCCATTATACGGATCAAGAACAAAGGATCCTGGAGTGATCCTTGTAGATGCACTGTCAGTGAATTGGAAGTTTCATCTGGCATATCTGTTTCCTCCAATCTCCCTGTTGCCCAGGGTAGTGAGAAAAATAAAGCAAGCAAAGGGAGCCATAATTCTAATAGCTCCAGCCTAGCCCAGAAGGTATTGGTACACAGATCTATTAATGATGTCTGTGGAAGCTCCAATACTGCTTCCTCAACGTCCAGGTCTACTAATGCCGGGTCCTTGTTATCACAGCCATCTGGATCGTCTGTCTTTGACGGCGTGGTTATTGAGACCTCTATCCTTGAAGCTAGAGGATTTACAAAACAAGTAATTCAAACTATGCTTAGAGCAAGAAAGCCTTCTTCAGCTCGTAATTATCATCGAATATGGCAAGTCTATATTCATTGGTGTAGTGAAAAAAGTTTGAATCCAAGATCTTTTAAAGTATCCAGGATTTTGGATTTCCTTCAAGCAGGATTGGGTAAAGGGTTGAAAGTAGCTTCCGTGAGAGTTCAAGTATCAGCATTAATTGTATGGTTTCAGAGAAAGATTGCTGACTTACAGGATGTGCATACTTTCTTTCAGGGAGTTTTACACATTCAACCTCCATTTGTTCCTCCTGCAGCTCCCTGGGATTTGAATCTAGTTCTTAAAATCCTTCAGGGACCTCCGTTTGAACCACTTAAGAGAGCAGATCTTAAATGGTTGACGGCTAAAGTGCTCTTTCTACTGGCAATGGCGGCAGCTAGAAGTGTCAGATTTAGGAGCACTGTCGTGTAAGTCTCCTTTTCTAATATTTTTTCCAGATAAGGCAGTTCTCAGAACAAGATCTGGTTATCTTCCAAAGGTGGTTTCAAAGTTTCACCTTAACGAGGAGATTGTAGTCCCAGATTTTCAGGTATCGGGACTTTCTGAGGGAGAAGCGTCGCTGGACATGGTCCGGGCGTTAAGAATCTATGTAGATCGTACTAGTGCCATCAGAAAAACAGATTCTCTCTTCATTCTCTACGGATTTCATAGAAGAGGATGGCCTGCTAGTAAACAGACGCTGGCAAGATGGCTCCGAATGCTAATTTCAGAAGCTTATTCTCATGCTGATCTCCCTACTCTGGTTAATGTCTCTGCTCACTCTACATGTAGGTAGGTCCTTCATGGGCAGCACAACATGGTGCTTCAGCAGAACAGATTTGTAAGGCAACCACATGGTCTTCCATTAACAATTTCATTAGACATTAGTCCATGGCTACTGTTGCCTCTCATGACACTGAATTCGGGTGAAAGGTTCTCCTGTCTAATCAGGAGCATCCCCACCACTAAAACTGGCTTTGGGAATCCCAATGTTATCCTGTGGATAACCTGTGGACCCAGACGGAGAAATAGACATTATGGTAAGAACTTACCATTGATAACATGATTTCTCCTATGTCCACAGGTATCCACAGGGGTCCCACCCTGATGCACCTGATTTGAGGATCTTTACAATCACTAAACCTCTTCCCTCTTGCATGGAAGGGTGTGCATGTGTGTTCTTATCGCCTGAATAGGTTTTTACCTGATGCTCCTGCCTAAATTGCTGTGGAAATAACTGATTTGACTGAGTCAGTGGGCAGGATTATATGGAGAAGCCCCGATGCATCCTGGGAGGCCAGAAAGCTCGGGACTGTTTGGTGCCATTTCCGCTGTCGCTCCGGCATATCCTAATGTTATTCTGTGGATACCTGTGGACATAGGAGAAATCACGTTATCAACGGTAAGTTCTTAACATAACGTCTATTTTTCAAACTGTTTATAAGACATATTGCCCAGCACATCACAGTGATAATACATGTTACCTGCCTAGGTGACCACCTAGATAAGAAATCCCATAAATAGTAATGAGGAGGCCCTCAAATAGCTTTATACATGTGAAGTAAAGGCACATCAGTCAGAAAGTCAGCTGATGAAAATTAGGTTATCAAGCTAGTTATCCAGTGTTAGGACTGGTGTCATGGGATGTTAGGGTGTAGAGATCAGTGAGAGTAAGTGAAACATTTTAGGTAATAAAATCCTGCACTCTCATCAGTGTATAATAGATTACTGTGCTCTAGTGCCCTCCAACAATACATTAATGACACATACTTATACCCCAAGATAATGACCTCCTGTTAACACTTACCTGGAAGGTTCAACTGTCTGTTACTGTTGTGATCCATGCATTAAACATGCAATGTCGCTCAGTCAGTGACATCATCCAGCAGAGCCCTACAGGAATGGTCTGTGTGATCGGTTATAACATACATAAAATCTTGCAATATATGTGCAAATTACAGTACATCAAACTTCTTAAAAAATAAACCAGAGTACAACATAACAAACAATGAAAACAACATTCTATTGCAACAAATTGTCTTTGGCTGTTATTTATTGATACTAAAAGAAGTTTATAATTCATTTCATATCTATGGTCTGAAAATGACACAGTAAGTATATATATAATAAAATAAGTAATGTGTGTGTATATATATATATATATATATATATATATATATATATAAACAAATAATGATAAAGGCAACGAAACAGGTATCGGTGCATTACTGCACGCGGGTCCTGGGAAAGATGGTGGCTTCTTACGAAGCAATTCCTTTCGGCAGGTTCCATGCCAGAATCTTTCAGTGGGACCTGTTGGACCAATGGTCCGGATCGCATCTTCAGATGCATCGCCTAATAACCCTGTCTCCAAGAACCAGGGTGTCTCTGCTGTGGTGGCTGCAGAGTGCTCATCTTCTAGAGGGCCGCAGATTCTGCATACAGGACTGGGTCCTGGTGACCACGGATGCCAGCCTTTGAGGCTGGGGGGCAGTCACACAGGGAAGAAATTTCCAAGGACTATGGTCGAGTCAGGAGACTTCCCTACACATAAATATTCTGGAAGAGCGTGGTACCCGGAACTTCAAGAGATGATCTCAGAGGACCCATGGCCTCTGCCGCTCAGACAGGACCTGCTGCAGCAGGGGCCCTGTCTGTTCCAAGACTTACCGCGGCTGCGTTTGACGGCATGGCGGTTGAACCCCGGATCCTGAAGGAAAAGGGCATTCCGGAGGAGGTCATTCCTACGCTGATTAAAGCCAGGAAAGATGTAACTGCAAAGCATTATCACCGCATATGGCGGAAATATGTTGCTTGGTGTGAGGCCAAAAAGGCCCCAACAGAGGAATTTCAACTAGGTCGATTTCTGCATTTCCTACAAGCAGGAGTGTTTATGGGCCTGAAATTAGGCTCCATTAAGGTACAGATCTCGGCTCTGTTGATTTTCTTCCAGAAAGAACTAGCTTCACTACCTGAAGTTCAGACGTTTGTGAAAGGAGTGCTGCATATTCAGACCCCGTTTGTGCCTCCAGTGGCACCTTGGGATCTCAACGTGGTGTTGAGATTCTTAAAATCACATTGGTTTGAGCCACTTAAAACCGTGGATCTAAAATATCTCACGTGGAAAGTGGTCATGTTATTGGCCTTGGCTTCAGCCAGGCGTGTGTCAGAATTGGCGGCTTTGTCATGTAAAAGCCCTTATCTGATTTTCCATATGGATAGGGCGGAATTGAGGACTCGTCCCCAGTTTCTCCCTAAGGTGGTATCAGCTTTTCACTTGAACCAACCTATTGTGGTGCCTGCGGCTACTAGGGACTTGGAGGATACCAAGTTGCTGGACGTAGTCAGGGCCTTGAAAATTTATGTTTCCAGGACGGCTGGAGTCAGGAAAACTGACTCGCTATTTATCCTGTATGCACCCAACAAGCTGGGTGCTCCTGCTTCTAAGCAGACTATTGCTCGCTGGATTTGTAGCACAATTCAGCTGGCGCATTCTGCGGCTGGACTGCCGCATCCTAACTCAGTAAAAGCCCATTCCACAAGGAAGGTGGGCTCATCTTGGGCGGCTGCCCGAGGGGTCTCGGCTTTACAACTTTGCCGAGCTGCAACTTGGTCAGGGGCAAACACGTTTGCAAAATTCTACAAATTTGATACCCTGGCTGAGGAGGACCTTGAGTTCTCTCATTCGGTGCTGCAGAGTCATCCGCACTCTCCCGCCCGTTTGGGAGCTTTGGTATAATCCCCATGGTCCTTTCAGAGTTCCCAGCATCCACTAGGACGTCAGAGAAAATAAGATTTTACTCACCGGTAAATCTATTTCTCGTAGTCCGTAGTGGATGCTGGGCGCCCGTCCCAAGTGCGGATTGTCTGCAATACTTGTACATAGTTATTGTTAACTAAAGGGTTATTGTTGAGCCATCTGTTGAGAGGCTCAGTTGTTTTTCATACTGTTAAACTGGGTATAGTATCACGAGTTATACGGTGTGATTGGTGTGGCTGGTAAGAGTCTTACCCGGGATTCAAAATCCTTCCTTATTATGTCAGCTCATCCGGGCACAGTGTCCTAACTGAGCTTGGAGGAGGGTCATAGTGGGAGGAGCCAGTGCCCACCAGGTGACCTAAAAGCTTTCTTTAGTTGTGCCCAGTCTCCAGCGGAGCCGCTATTCCCCCTAAACTAACGCGTTTGCTTCGGCCAGGTGTGTGTCAGAATTGGCGGCTTTGTCATGTAAAAGACCTTATCTGATTTTCCATATGGATAGGGCAGAATTGAGGACTCGTCCCCAGTTTCTCCCTAAGGTGGTATCAGCTTTTCACTTGAACCAACCTATTGTAGTGCCTGCGGCTACTAGGGACTTGGAAGATTCCAAGTTACTGGACGTAGTCAGGGCCTTAAAAATTTATATTTCCAGGACGGCTGGAGTCAGGAAAACTGACTCGCTTTTTATCCTGTAGGCACCCAACAAAATAGCTGCTCCTGCTTCTAAGCAGACTATTGCTCGCTGAATTTGTAGCACAATTCAGCTGGAGCATTCTGCGGCTGGATTGCTGCATCCTAAATCAGTAAAAGCCCATTCCACGAGAAAAGTGGGCTCATCTTGGGCGGCTGCCCGAGGGGTCTTGGCTTTACAACTTTGCCGATCTGCAACTTGGTCAGGGGCAAACACGTTTGCTAAATTCTACAAATTTGATACCCTGGCTGAGGAGGACCTTGAGTTCTCTCATTCGGTGCTGCAGAGTCATCCGCACTCTCCCGCCCGTTTGGGAGCTTTGGTATAATTCCCATGGTCCTTACGGAGTTCCCAGCATCCACTAGGATGTCAGAGAAAATAAGATTTTACTCACCGTTAAATCTATTTCTCGTAGTCCGTAGTGGATGCTGGGCGCCCATCCCAAGTGCGGATTGTCTGCAATACTTGTATGTAGTTATTGCCTAACTAAGGGTTATTGTTGAGCTATCTGTTGAGAGGCTCAGTTATATTTCATACTGTTAACTGGGTATAGTATCACGAGTTATACGGTGTGATTGGTGTGGCTGGTATGAGTCTTACCCGGGATTCAAAATCCTTCCTTATTGTGTCAGCTCTTCCGGGCACAGTATCCTAACTGAGGTCTGGAGGAGGGTCATAGTGGGAGGAGCCAGTGCACACCAGATAGTACCTAATCTTTCTTTTAGAGTGCCCAGTCTCCTGCGGAGCCCGTCTATTGCCCCGTCAGTTGCCTTGCCGATTACTCCTTCAGACAGGGAGGCTGTGCTAGCGGCAATTCACAAGCTGTATTCACAGCAGGTGATAATCAAGGTGCCCCTACTTCAACAAGGATGGGGTTACTATTCCACACTGTTTGTGGTACCGAAACCGGACGGTTCGGTGAGACCCTTTTTAAATTTGAAATCCTTGAACACATACATAAAAAAATTCAAGTTCAAGATGGAATCGCTCAGGGCGGTTATTGCAATCCTGGACGAGGGGGATTACATGGTATCCCTGGACATCAAGGATGCTTACCTGCATGTCCCCATTTACTATCCTCACCAGGAGTACCTCAGATTTGTGGTACAGGATTGCCATTACCAATTCCAGACGCTGCCGTTTGGACTCTCCACGGCACCGAGGGTGTTTACCAAGGTAATGGCGGAAATGATGATACTCCCTCGAGGAAAGGGAGTTTTAATTATCCCGTACTTGGACGATCTCCTAATAAAGGCGAGGTCCAAGGAGCAGTTGTTGGTGGGAGTAGCACTATCTCAGGAGGTGCTACACCAGCACGGTTGGATTCTGAATATTCCAAAATCACAGCTGGTTCCGACGACACGTCTACTGTTCCTGGGTATGATTCTGGATACAGTCCAGAAAAAAGTGTTTCTCCCGGAGGAGAAAGCCAAGGAGCTGTCATCTCTAGTCAGAGACCTCCTGAAACCAAAACAGGTATCGGTGCATCACTGCACGCGGGTCCTGGGAAAGATGGTGGCTTCTTACGAAGCAATTCCTTTCGGCAGGTTCCATGCCAGAATCTTTCAGTGGGACCTGTTGGACCAATGGTCCGGATCGCATCTTCAGATGCATCGCCTAATAAATATTTTGGAACTAAGGGCCATTTACAATGCCCTAAGTCAGACAAAATCCCTGCTTCTACACCAGCCGGTACTGATCCAGTCAGACAACATCACGGCAGTCGCCCATGTAAATCGACAGGGCGGCACAAGAAGCAGGATGGCAATGGCAGAAGCCACAAGGATTCTCCGATGGGCGGAAAATCACGTACTAGCACTGTCAGCAGTGTTCATTCCGGGAGTGGACAACTGGGAAGCAGACTTTCTCAGCAGGCACGACCTCCACCCGGGAGAGTGGGGACTTCATCCAGAAGTCTTCACGCTGATTGTAAATCGATGGGAACGGCCACAGGTGGACATGATGGCGTCCCGCCTAAACAAAAAACTAGAGAGATATTGCGCCAGGTCAAGGGACCCTCAGGCGATAGCTGTGGACGCTCTAGTGACACCGTGGGTGTACCAGTAAGTTTATGTGTTCCCTCCTCTGCCTCTCATACCAAGGGTACTGAGAATAATAAGAAAACGAGGAGTAAGAACAATACTCGTGGTTCCGGATTGGCCAAGATGAGCGTGGTACCCGGAACTTCAAGAGATAATCTCAGAGGACCCATGGCCTCTGCTGCTCAGACAGGACCTGCTGCAGCAGGGGCCCTGTCTGTTCCAAGACAAAGCATTATCACCGCATATGGCGGAAATATGTTGCTTGGTGTGAGGCCAAAAAGGCCCCAACAGAGGAATTTCAACTAGGTCGATTTCTGCATTTCCTACAAGCAGGAGTGACTATGGGCCTGAAATTAGGCTCCATTAAGGTACAGATCTCGGCTCTGTCGATTTTCTTCCAGAAAGAACTAGCTTCACTACCTGAAGTTCAGACGTTTGTGAAAGGAGTGCTGCATATTCAGCCCCCGTTTGTGCCTCCAGTGGCACCTTGGGATCTCAACGTGGTGTTGAGTTTCTTAAAATCACATTGGTTTGAGCCACTTAAAACCGTGGATCTAAAATATCTCACGTGGAAAGTGGTCATGTTATTGGCCTTGGCTTCAGCCAGGCGTGTGTCAGAATTGGCAGCTTTGTCATGTAAAAGCCCTTATCTGATTTTCCATATGGATAGGGCGGAATTGAGGACTCGTCCCCAGTTTCTCCCTAAGGTGGTATCAGCTTTTAACCTGAACCAACCTATTGTGGTGCCTGCGGCTACTAGGGACTTGGAGGATTCCAAGTTACTGGACGTAGTCAGGGCCTTGAAAATTTATGTTTCCAGGACGGCTAGAGTCAGGAAAACTGACTCGCTATTTATCCTGTATGCACCCAACAAACTGGGTGCTCCTGCTTCTAAGCAGACTATTGCTCGCTGGATTTGTAGCACAATTCAGCTGGCGCATTCTGCGGCTGGACTGCCGCATCTTAAATCAGTAAAAGCCCATTCCACAAGGAAGGTGGGTTCATCTTGGGCGGCTGCCCGAGGGGTCTCGGCTTTACAACTTTGCCGAGCTGCTACTGGGTCAGGGGCAAACACGTTTGCAAAATTCTACAAATTTGATACCCTGGCTGAGGAGGACCTTGAGTTCTCTCATTCGGTGCTGCAGAGTCATCCGCACTCTCCCGCCCGTTTGGGAGCTTTGGTATAATCCCCATGGTCCTTTCGGAGTTCCCAGCATCCACTAGGACGTCAGAGAAAATAAGATTTTACTCACCGGTAAATCTATTTCTCGTAGTCCGTAGTGGATGCTGGGCGCCCATCCCAAGTGCGGATTGTCTGCAATACTTGTACATAGTTATTGTTAACTAAAGGGTTATTGTTGAGCCATCTGTTGAGAGGCTCAGTTGTTTTCATACTGTTAAACTGGGTATAGTATCACGAGTTATACGGTGTGATTGGTGTGGCTGGTAAGAGTCTTACCCGGGATTCAAAATCCTTCCTTATTATGTCAGCTCATCCGGGCACAGTGTCCTAACTGAGGCTTGGAGGAGGGTCATGGTGGGAGGAGCCAGTGCACACCAGGTGACCTAAAAGCTTTCTTTAGTTGTGCCCAGTCTCCTGCGGAGCCGTTATTCCCAAGCCAACGCGTTTCGTCATTATGACTTCGTCAGGGGTTGTTTGACGAAGTCATAGTGACGAAACGCGTTGGACGTGGCTTGGGAAGGACGTGTTCGTTTCACTCCAGGAACACTGATCCGTTGGCTGAGACGCTAAACTGAAATTGCACCTGCCAGTGCTGTACGGGATGAGCCGCTGCGAGCTGCTCTGGAGGCAGCAGGGATTCGTCTGCACACTGGTGATTTCTTACCTCGATGTATGTGAGCTTGTTACTTTTTAGTTAAATCTTGTGATACTTTGACTCACTGGGTGCGCCTTCATTTTCTTTCAGCTTTCATATATATATATATATATATATATATATATGATGAGTTCTAACGCCTTGGCCACTCCTATGCACAATGAATGCTCTGGGCCTCACACAAGTCATTCCCTCTGGTACACATAAAAGGGGTCACACTGTTGCTATAACAGGGATGTGACAGCTACAATGGTTATTATTGCCATTGTGCGAATATGGCCCTTGGTTTAATAAGAATATTAGTGAAAAGTGGTTGTAGACTGCCAAGTGATGTCCCACAGAGTTCTATACTATGTCACTTTCTTTTTTCCAGGTATTGATAACCCAAAAACAACTTTAAATGGCTGTCTAGCTGAGCTATAGGAGTGGATGAGTGCCAGTTGGCTGTGACTCACCCCTGATAAAACAGAAGTCTTTACAATAAGTCACATGACAAGACTGCAGAATAGCCAACCAACAGGACTTACACTTGGGGATTCCGAATTACAAAACACTGAACATTTGCAGAATCTTGGTTTTGTCCTGGATATTGGCTTGACATTTATACATCAGGTATCAACCACAATCAAATGCTCATTATTTCATTTGAGAAAGATAACCACAATCAGGCACTTAATTCTCTCAGAAGATCTGCCTAAAGTCATACTTGCATTTGTCATTACACCTAGAATACTACAATGCCTTGGTCTCCCAGAAAAATAATTTCACCACTTGCAGATTGAACAAAATGCACCTGCCAGGCTATTAACCAACCTGTCACACTCCAGTCACATAACACCCATTCTCTACTCCCTTCACTGGCTACCTGTAAGATGGCAAATTGTTTTCAAGATTGGCTTACTCAGTTTCAAAGTTCTACATAACCAGGACCCAAGGTACTTGAAGAAGCTTCTGATTTCTTACCGTCCCACTTAATTACTATAATATGTAGATGAAGAACTATTAACAGTAATGTTCCAAGAATCTCTGTAAAGTCATCTGGGGGACGAGCTTTAAGTTTTGTGGCTCTGACTCTATGGAACTCTCTTCCCTGCACAGTTTGAGAAGCCCCCACTCTAGAATTCTTTAAAAAAAATAATACTTACCTATTTACTTAAGTCAGGCATGTCCAAACTGCGGCCCTCCAGCTGTTGTGAAACTACATATCCCAGCATGCCCTGACACAGTTTTGTTGTCAGAGAATGCTAAAGCTGTGTCAGGGCATGCTGGGATGTGTAGTTTCTCAACAGCTGGAGGGCCGCAGTCTGGACATACCTGACTTAAGTACTTAACTAATATCTACTGTTAAGCTGATTTGATATTTTGTGCTGCAAAGGCAATTGTAAAGCAGTTTGAGTTCTGTTAGGAGAAATGTGCTATATAAATATATATATATATATATATATATATATATATATACAAATTCACAAGTGCTGGCACTCCATTGCAAAAAACATTACTTGCCCTGGTGCCCTCCCGGGTCTGCTGCACCCCAATCTATCCAGTCTGTATAGGGTGGCACTCACTGTACGTAAATGAAGGACTGTCTGAGTCAGTTCAATTCAACATTTCGGTTTATCACCTTTATCAAGAACTCCATACATACCAAAGAACAAACATGTCTTTTATGCACGCCTCAGCCCCCTGCTCTCCCGAGTGCGCCAGCCCGGCGGTGCATCCCTCATCAGATAACTCTAGCTGGACAAGATATAGATCAGCCGGTGGCTCGCCACTTTAGAGAGAAGAGACATTCTTTGGCAACTTTATCGTATAAAATAATTGACCATGTACCTATTATGAAGCGGGGAGGTGATCGAGAAATAAGATTATTTCAGGTGGAATCCTATTTGATCCACACGTTGAACACCTTAAGCCCTTTGGGCCTTAATGAAACGATTTCCCTATCTTGCTTTTTGGAATAATTTGACACTGTTCCTTTTTTGTTCGAACTTTTTGTTTTCAGATGCTAGCAGGTACACTGGTAGGTCAGATGGGTTATGCACAGAATGGAAGCAATAGTTACACTGGTGGTCGTATACTCGGTGGTGGCCTTGGTGCATGACCTGGGTGTCGGTTTGTGTCTAATAGGTCATTGACAGGCTGTAGTCACTGCTTTGCCAACAGGGGCCACATAGTTATTATCTGATGAATATATTAGGGGACACCCGTTAAATAGATGTTAGGGTGCACTGACCTGTGCCTTTGGTGCTCCATCTTATATATCTGGATCAGGGTAGGAATTTATGTAAGACAGCCAATTGATTAATTTACAGCCCAGTTTTGGGATTTGTTATACATATAGGTTAGATATTGGTAAACATAGATGTCCTTCAGACAGTATGGCCAGCGGATTTCCGTATATTTGCAGCATTATGCAGCAGCATTTTTATGTCAAGTACATGTTGTGTTTTGTTTTAGATGTTTTGTCTTTCACTGGGTATACTTTTGTTCACTGGTGATGGTGGTGGTAGCAGCACTATAATATAATATGTGTTACATAGCGATGTATATTGGTTTTTTGTTGATTTGTTATGCTGTTGCCAAGTAACCCTGTGATACGCGTGGAGCCGCTTCCTGGAGAGTGTCTGCCTGATCTATGACGCGGCTAGGCTTGTCCGGCGCTGAATAGCGCAGGGATGGTAGTGTGGTAAGGTTGCTATCGCAATGGATGCAGCCGCATGACGTCATCAGGGAGAGGACGCACGGCGGGCTGGCGCACTCGGGAGAACGGAGGGCTGAGGCGTGCATAAAAGACATGTTTGTTCTTTGGTATGTATGGAGTTCTTGAAAAAGGTGATAAACCGAAACATTGAACTGAACTGACTCAGACAGTCCTTCATTTACGTACAGCAAGTCCCGTGAGTGCCACCCTATACAGACTGGATATATATATATATATATTTACTCCTCACGATAGTCCGGCACTCTCCACTCCACCTGAATACTGGCTCTGGTGCCCTCCTCAAGGAATGTGAGTCCCTCTATATCCCCAGGAAAGAGGCGACACTCTGAGACTTGAAAAGATGGTGAAAAACGACCAGTGTATTTATTTCAAATACACTGGTCGTTTTTCACCTACTTTTCAAGTCTCAGAGTTCTGCCTCTTTCCTGGGGATATATATATATATATATATATCCGTGTGCACGAACCAGCACTCAGCATTCCACAAAATGTGCCTGGGTGCCCTCCTTCAGACCCTAGAAGGGTCTAAACAGTCAGTACACAGTGGCAGGCATCCCTCACTGGGCTGGTTCAATCAATATGAAAGAAGAGACATGGAAACTAGTCCCATAGATCAACGTTTCGATTTGGATTTAAACTGTCATCAGGATCATATGAAGAACAATACATACAGTGCATACTTACATAACCTCGCTTCCCTCTGCCTGGAAGCCGCCACCGCGCTGTCTCCCGGGTCTCATGACGTCACCCGTGTGCAATGCGCACCTCTCGGCACGCCCGAATGACAGCCCGGCGTCATGGCAACCCGGCAATAAACAAACCACCTAAGTGAATATAAAAATGACAACGTAATAGCAGGATAACAGGGAATCAAAACAGTCAAAATCAGATGCACATATTAATGCAAACATTGTAAGCAGTTCAGCAGCATAAACACATCAGTGTGAAAGCATGCAGGGCTAATTATAAAACAAACTGCGCTGTAATATGGGGAGTATAACCAAATACCTATTGTTGCTGAAGTACAATATCCCAATGAAAGGAAACAACTTAAAGACAGCATCTCATTTAGGCCCCGTTGGGAAACCGTGTCTAAATGGTGGATCCACCGCACTTCTTTCTGTAAAAAGACCTTTTTACGGTCTACCCCACACAGCCTTCTGGAGGCCTGGAGGCCTGATCAATTATTTTGTATCAGATGGTAATAAGGCCATGATTAAAGACCTTGAAATGCCGGGCCACAGGCTGGTTGTGTGCCCCACTGCCCTCAATGGCCTGTCTAATCGCGGACCTGTGCAGGGCCATCTGTTGTTTGAATTGTCTAGTGGTCTTCCCCACATAGAGGAGACCACAGGGACAACGCACAATGTAAACTACATAAGTGCTAGAGCACGTCAGAATTTGTCGGATGGCTATCCTTTCTCCTGTGTGTTGGTGAGGAAAGGAATTGACGAATTCCATAAAGCTGCATGTGTTGCACCCAGTGCACCTATAGCAGCCAGGTTCTTTGGTAAGAAAGTTGGTAGGAATAGACTCCTTAATGGAGGAAATATCATTTTTTACCAGCCAATCTCTGGCAAAACTGGGCATTAATGCAGCCTCATGAAGGCACGGCAGTTCACTATCAGAGGTCACAATAGGCCATAATTTTTTAGCACATTTCACAATTTCCATGCTAGAAGAATGGAATCTTTGTACAAAGGGAGCAACCTCTCTGCCCTCCTTTCCCGCAGGCTTCTCCCTTAAGGTATTTGCCCTAGGGGTGTTTAGTGCTTTATTCTTGGCTTCAACCAAGTCATCATACCTGTAACCCCTCGTCAAGAATTGTTTCAACATGATGTCAATTTGTTTCTCAGTTTCCACAGGGTTATCAGAAATCCGATGAACCCTGAGAAACTGGGAATACGTTAACCCTTTCATCGTGGCAATAGGATGCTGCCTTGTGAAATGTAGCATGGTATTTCTATCAGTGCATTTCTTGTACAGCCCTGTGTGAATCTGCACATCTAGATAGCGTACGCTAACATCAGTTAACTGATATGTGTATTTAATCATGGTGTCCTGTAAATTGACCCTTGTCCTTAGGTCAACAAAGTCTTGCTTGGGGCCAGTCCAGATCAACAGTAAATCGTCTATTTATCTCATGAAGAAGATAATTTTATCCGCAATGGCTGGATCAACGAAAAAAACTTCCAGCTCCAGGTCAGACATGTAGCAGTTGGCAAACGCGTGGGTCACGCATGACCCCATCGCGCAGCCATGCTGCTGCACATACCAGCCCTTTTCAAATAAAATGTAATTGCATTTCAGAGTAAGCTCTAATAATAACAAGAAAAATGACAAGTCTGGATCATCATATAGGGGGCTACTTGACAACAATATCCTTGCTGCTTCCAATCCCCTCTGGTGGGGTATGCTCATGAACAAGCTTACTATGTCCATGGTACACAGGAAGCTTCCCACTGGTAGCTCTGATAGTGCCTGGAGTTTCAAAATCAGAGAAGTTGTGTCTTTAAGGTAGGTTGACTGCACTTGAATCACAGGCTGGAAGAAAATGTCTAGGTAATGTGAGACCTTCTAATAAATGGAGTCCCTGGCTGCAATAATGGGCCATCCGGGTGGTACGGTTGGGTGCTTGTGGATTTTGGGCAGAGTATATAATACGGGCGCCACCGGGTGTTCCTCAAAAAGAGCTTTCTGAGTTCCCTTGGAAATGACTTCATCCCCCACTGCTGACTCCAAAATGCTGCTCAATTCACCATTATACAGTGATGTCGGGTCCGCACTTAATTTTAGATAACTGCTGAATCTTCCAGTTGTCTGTAGATCTCACTCCTATATTGGTCCACATCCTGTATAACAATTCCGCTCCCCTTGTCGGCTGATAGTGTGCAAACAATATATTGATGACATCCTCATAATCTGGGAAGGCAAAGAGGAGGACTTCATGGCTTTCTTTAACAAAATATCTAACAACGATTATGACCTGAAATTCATGCATCAAATTGAGAAAGTGAAGATTGATTTTCTGGATTTAACCCTTTCAAGTGTGGATCAACAAATCAGAACCTGCAACTTTATAAAAACAGTAGATACTAACAGCTATCTACACTATAAAAGCTGCCATGCAAAAAATTGGAAACAAAATATTCCATATTCACAATTCCATCGCATTAAACAAAATTGCAGCAATCGGGAAGAAGGTGATAGACAACTTGAGATATATGCAGGAATATTCAACACAGACAATATCCAGACAGCCTCTTAAATAAAGTGTTGGACAAAACACGTGATATAGCCACACGGAACTCTTCAAACAAAAACAATTCGGACGAGTTCAAGAATTGTGTGCCCTTCATCACCACCTACCACTGTCAAGATCAAATTATCAAGAAATCTTTTAATAAACATTGGAACCTCCTACTGCTTGACCCTGTTCTTAAGGACATTTTGCCACCACAGGCAAAAATTGTCTTTAGAAAGACCAAAAGTCTAAAAGATATTTTAGCACCTAGCCTCCTTAATAAAGAAACTCCTGGAACAAAAATGAGCTTGCCGAAATGCAAGGGCAATTACAAATGTGGTAACTGCAATATGTGTAGATATGTACATCCTATCAGAAGAACTTTTTCAAATGACAATAATTCCAAGGAATATCCAATCAAAGACTTCATAAATTGTAATTCATCCATGGTCATTTACCTCTTGGAATGCTCCTGCGGTCTAAAATACGTGGGCAAAATGAAACGAGTCCTCAAAATTCGAATACAGGAACATATTCTTAACGTGAAGAATAAAGTTGAAAACCATGCAGTCTCAAAGCATTTTAAAGAAAAACACAAGTCCAATCCTGAAGAATTGAATTTTAAAGCAATCAAATTAGTAAAATTAGGAGAAAGAGGAGGCAACATATTATACAAATTATCCAGAAGAGAAATGTTTTGGATTTTTGAGCTCCAGACCATGTCGCCCCTTGGATTTAATGAAACTTGTGAAATTGCCTTGTTTTTATAATGCCCTTTTTATAATGCCCATTTTATAATGCCCTTTATAATGTTTCTATTGCCTTTTCACAATATTTACATGTTTATATACTTACATAAGGACATTCTTTTTCATAAAGATTTCATCATGATCCTCAATTATTAAAAACTTTTTTGCACTATCTTTTAATCTTTTTTTGGTAACACTTATTAAATAATCTTAGCATGTTTCACTTTTCATGGATACTTCTTTACAGATATAATGGCTACCATATTAACACTATTATTCTTGATATAAATATATATTTGCATGTAGCACTTTTCTATTGGTGCAACATATAATAAGATATGAGGTGATTATCCCTATACAAAGCTCTCATTTTAATTATGTATGAACATTTGAATTGCAGTTATTTAACCAAGAGAGACTTTTTTATGTGCATTTTCATGTACACTTTGGACATTTAAAGATCCGTGGAAAGAAGCTATTATATACACTTCTAGCCTTGAAAAAGCACCATCAAACCTTCAAATTCATGGAACTGTCATTTTCGATGTACTTGGGTCTCTATGGTTGGTTTTCTTCAATCAAGCTTATGGAGATAAATGAACTTTACGAGTATTCAAAATTCATTAATTAATATATTATAAATATATATTTACAATATTTAATTATGTATTTTATGGTTAAAATCATTATATATATTATAACTATATTCTTATCACTTAACCCTACAATATGGTGGTGCGCTGCAAAGTGCGCTCTACCAGCAGTTTTGTTTTTTGTTAAAACTTTCATTCCCCTCCTAAAATGGTGGTGCATTTCAAAGTGCGCTCCACCAGCTGGTGCTGCGCACCACATGACCATATCATTGGATGTGTCTAACCGCCAAGATGGCGGTGCAGTTCACAGTGCATTCCACCAGGTGGTTTGGCTGGTGTGGTGCACCACATGACTACAGAAGTGATGTTGCGTCTAATACTGCTTCCTCTATACCTGAAAGCGACGGTGCGTTCCACCGTGTGCTCCACTGCGGGTATAAGATACGGGTATAAAACGTGTTGTCTTTTTGCCTATTTGTGTAATAGAGTGATTCCATTAGTACTGTAGGAATTTCCAAAGCCTAATCTAATCACTAAAGGAGTTTTCTAATGTACCAAATGCTTTGCACAGGAAGTGATGTCATCAATGATCAAGCCATGTGCTGGATTTCAATCATGTGTTTGGTATAAATATACTGTAGCGCTCTGGCTCCAGTGTCCCTATCCCCATAATGAAGTCAAATTGCTGATGAAACGCGTTGGGACTGCTGTACCTGAACCTCTATATGGACATATAAGCTCTTTTAATTAATTTATCTTGTACGTTTGCATTTTATCCACTGTTTTAAGAAAGAATTATTGGAGACAGGATTTATCTGATCTTTTATGTGGACAGATAAACCAAAAATTTCTCATTTATCTTGTACGCTTGCATTTTTACCACTTGTATGTTTTGTATTAAAAATTGTGAAAAACCTTTTAATCCCTGGCTGTGGATTACAACAAAAAAATTTGGGAATTTATTTGACCTTAAAACATTTTTTTAAATTCAAAAGTTATTCGATGTGTATAAACCAGACATTTTGAGTTAACAATGGTATAAAAACTGTATGCGCTATGTTATATATTTTTCTATTTTCTTTCATGTCATACCCATAATGTTCATATGACCGAAGAAAGTCTGTATCAGATAAGTAGTGTCCATTCATGAATATTAGTTTTCACACGACACACTTGAGACACTAGAAGGCGCCCTTTTCTTCACTATTTTTATTCACTTTATATATGTGTTTCCAAGCACGTATTATACTGTTTTAGGCTGCTGCCACTCATCATTATATAGAGGAGTGTCAGTTTACAAACACTTAAGTATTTTTCAAAAGTAAAAATTTGTCTTATCCACTTTTTTATTGTACCATTCATTATGTGTAATTTGTGCAGCCATTCACATTATCTGTGCTCCTCTGCATCACCTATCCTTTCATATATATATATATATATATATATATATATATACATATAAAGAGAGAGAGATAGATATATTTAGATATACACATTTCAGCTTCAGGCCCACGTGGACCTTAATCTGTTGATAGATATATATATATATATATATATATATCATCTGTGTATATATATATATATATATATATATCATCTGTGTATATATATATATATATATATATATATATGCACACACTAAGAATTATCTGGTCAACTAAACACTGTCATTTAAGAAATCATTAAAAATGTAGAATTCATTTAAGAAATCATTAATAATGTAAGATTAATATAATTTTTAACCTTCACTACTACAAGATTTTTTTCTACTACAAATTATAATTTACTACATAGAAACAATTAGCAGTCTAATTTTAAAAGCATAACCTTACCAGCTGTATAAACATATAAAGAATGTATAATACTAATTTAACAATAACTACAGTTACATTTTTAATGTTTTTTTTAATAAAAAATATGCTATTATGAATACATTAGACTTTATAAAAAATGTAACAATAGAAAAAGATAACCTTTTATCACAAGCTTTATTTATGCATGCAATGTTACCAAGGAGACTCCAAAGAAAACTGAAACAACAGAAATAGATGCAGATGTACAGTATGAAAACATTAAACACATCTGGCATGTCACTATTACTTTAATGTAATGCATTCTTACATTTTGTGGAAACATGTTGAATTGAAATAAGTTTGTTTCAAAAAGTTTTAACTCTAAGTGTTAACTCTTTGTTGTTTTAAATGCAAATCAATATTCATATAAATTCTGGACCAATACTCCACAGAGTTTTCAGTTAAGGCTTGCACAATGCTTTTTAACTAAGACATATAATTAATTAAACTAAGTTGCAGCAGCCTTCCTGTATTGGGCATTTTTTAAATGCCTGTACAGTAGGTTTAAAATGCCCATATGTATATAGTACTAGTCCTTTAGTGGCAACTGTTAACAATTTGGGTACTATAAATGAGCAATGTAATTTTGGCAATCTTTATTATATGTTATATATGTGTGAATTTCAACTAGGGATGGATATAGGGGGGTGTTCAGACCCGGGTGCGTTTGCGGCCCACAGTGCCGTTTGACAGTGGTGGCAAGCTGTGCATATGCAGTGGCCCCACAGCATACACATTGCGGTCACATCCTCAATGATTGACAGGCAAAGTTTTTGCGGGGGGTGGAGGTTTTGGCGTTGTGGGGGCAGCGTCAAGAAAATGGGGGCGGGCCGGGACCATTTACATGACGGCTGTGCAATGTCACATGCAGCTGGTCAAAAAAAATGTCGCTGACTGCCTGGTTGCCAGGGGTTAACCTTAGATCTGATGCATTCGCAATTAGATTGCGGACGAATCAGGATGCGGCCCAACACATGCTGGGCATCTTGCTCTGTGCTGGACAGCCCTCAGTATGTGCAGATAGGAACGCAGATCTGGCTGTATATGCAGCCATCTGTATTCATCTCTGAATAACCCCATAGTCCATATAAAATAGATTCTGGGCATTAAGGTAGCATTTCTTGGTTTACATCATTTTTTAAGTTAAATTATATAGTGTATGGAAAGAAAAATAATTTGTGATCTTGTCTATGAGTATGTCCATGCAGTTTATTCTGAAGTTTAGCAAATGTGACTTGTAGAACAATCATACAATATATACAATTCTTTGATATCAATATATTATGAGTTGTTTTTCTGATGTCTGATAAGAAATCAGCTCTTCCAAGCACTTTGAAGTTACTAATTATTGGTAATTGAATTAATTTGTGGTTAATAACACAGTAGGTGCCACAGTATGTTTAGAAATCATAGTTATCTTATCTACAGTATAAATTAATAGGCCCTTTGGCATCAACCAGATGTCTGCTTACTTACTCTATGATAGCATAGCATTGCACTATACATGTCAGAAAAGAAACATGATATTGGTATACAGGTGGTTATTCAGGTTTGTTAGCAAACCAAAAAAGCACACACCGAAAAAGCGGATGGGGCAGATGTAACATGTGCAAAGAGATTTAGATTTGGATGGGTTATATTTCTGTGCATAGAAAAACTGGTTGCTTGATTTTTACACTACAATTTAGATTACAGTTGGAACACACCGCACCCAAAACTAAATCTCTCGCACATGTTACATCTGCCTCACCTACAGTGCAACATGGTTTTGCCCATTAGTGTGCTTTTTTGGTTTGCTAACAAACCTAAGACCCACGGTCATTTCTGTGAGAATAAAGTCTCAAGGATTGTATGTTTTCTGTAACAATTAAGGATAAAAAATGATCTCAGAAATAAAATTTTCTCAGTGATTTGATATTCCACTGATAATTATGACAATTCACTGTAATGTATAGTACTGCAGCACACTTGATAATTTTGTGTTTTTATGAACAAATAGTTTTTTATGTTTTTATGCATGTTATTGAGGATCACCTGATTTAACAATTGAAGGAATCATGTCAGTAAAAGGATTAAAACATTTTCATACATACAGAACTTAAAAAAAATGGCATAAGTTATAAATTCAGAGAAATATAGAGTTAAATGGTGTGGTTATAGGAATGGGGTTAGTTCAGTATTCATAACTACAGTATATGTCTTGCACATTTAATGTATTCTAAATATTTCATTCAGTAAATTTAAGTTATTCTACTAATATTTAGACTCCTGTGTAAATTGTTGTTAAGAGGGGGGAATGCTTATACATTCTGTACAGATGACAGAGTAGACATGTTACTTTACTCAGGATGTATCGGAATACTAGCGCTTGGGATTCCGGCAGTCAGAATGCTGAATGCGGCATCCTGATGCTCAGGATACTGACACCTAACTAGTAAGTATGATATACCTATATCCTTAACCCCTAACCTCCCCAACCCTCTACCCAACAGCCTGACCATAACCCAAGTCCCCCCACTGCAGTATAAACCTAACCCTCCTCTGGGGTGCCTAACCCTAATTCTCCCTCCCCTTTGCCTAACCCTAACACCTCCTCATTTCAGCCTAAACCTAACCCTTCTCCCCTCACAGCCTAACCCTCACCTGGGGTGCCTAATCCTAACACCTTCTCCCACAGCCTAATCCTAACCCTCCTCCCCCCACTGACTAACGGTCTCCTGGGGTACCCAAACCTAACCCCCCTCCCCGTTGCCTAACCGTCCCTCCTGCAGCGTAACCCTAACCCTCGCTTCTGCAGCCTAAACCTATATCCCCTCGTGGCTTAGTAGTGTGGAGTCCTGGCAGACATCCAGCAGTTCAGGATCATGACGTAGCCATTATAAACCATGACAGGATCCCGGCATCGGTTCCTATAAGTGTCTGGATTTCCAGCATCGGTATTCCAACTGCTGGAATCCTGAATGCCGGGATCCTGACTGGATCCCCTTTACACGTAATAAGCTTAAGATATCGTCAGTTATATAAGGTAATTATAGTGCCACACTAAGATGATTGAACCTTACAACTGATTTTCATTTGGCAAACATTAACTTTCTCTAGGATATAAACAAAGGCATTGCAAATCATGTTACGCACATACTGTACTGTACCACACATTATATTGGCCCTCATTCTGAGTTGTTCGCTCGCTAGCTGCTATTAGCAGCCATGCAAACGCTAATTCGCCGCCCACTGGGAGTGTATTTTAGCTTAGCAGAAGTGCGAACGAAAGGATCGCAGAGCTGCTACAAAATAATTTTGTGCAGTTTCAGAGTAGCTCCAGACTTACTCCTAGCTTGCGATCACTTCAGACTATTTAGTTCATGTTTTGACGTCACGAACACGCCCTGCGTTCGCCCAGCCACGCCTACGTTTCACCAGCCACTCCTGCATTTTCATCTGACACGCCTGCGTTTTTACACACACTCCCTGAAAACGGTCAGTTACCTCCCAGAAACACCCACTTCCTGTCAATCACTCTGCGGCCAGCAGTGCGACTGAAAAGCGTCGCTAGCCCTTGTGTGAAACTGCATTGGCTTTTGTGAAAGTACTTTGCACGTGCGCATTGCTCCCCATACGCATGCGCAGAAGTGCCATTTTTTTGTTTGATCGGTGCGCTGCGAACGAAAGCAGCTAGCGAACAACTCGGAATGAGGGCCATTGCACTGTAAAATCAAAGCTTCTTTTGTTAACATTTTAATGTAGTTGTAAGTGAATTAATGAATCATTTTATATAAAGACTCTTTTGACTGAGGGTTACTGTGGGGCAGATTCTAATTTGGAAGCAAATTAAAATAAAGATAGTAACTTTGCACCTTGGAAAAGCCATGCACTGCAGGTGGGGCACATTTTAAATATGCAGAGAGATATAGATTTAAGAGGGGTGTGTCAAAATTCATATAAAAATTGAAATGTACAAATAATGCTGTCCAGCATTTGTGGGCTACATGTAGAACCAGCCAGTATTTACTCTGCATGCACAAAGAACACAGTAAATGTGTTACAAGGTTTCTTGTTTTTTTTCCTTTACTCCAAACCCAGAATCAATTCCTATATCTCTTCAATTAGTTAACTAATAAAGCAATTATGTGACGCTGCTTTAATAATAATCAAGTTAACACCTTACAACCAGAGTACATTTATGCATAGTTTGTGGAGGAGGTATGACAAATACAGTATACTGTAAATAAAAAAGTCCAGCAGATTATTCTAGATGTAATGTTTGTAAAACAATATTACATGAATCGAGTGGACACATTTAGAAATGGCTTTGGGTTACCAAGGAAAGCATTGGTAATGAGAAACCACTCTGATGATAGGTAAGCTACAATAAAGTAAAAATAATCGATAATTAGACTAATTTTAGTACATAGTGTGTATACAGTATATTAAAATACTAAGGGGCAGATTATCACCAAAAATATTTTTACAATAATAATGTGAAAAAGGGTGTTTATGCAACATTTTCACATTATTTTAGTCTCACTTAAATGTACAGTACTAAAGGGCTTTTGGAGCATTTTTCAAGAAAAACTGCTCCAAATCATTTAATTCACATTTTTTTTAGTAAAGAAATAACATTTCCCATACTTCTAACTGGAAATATGATCTTGGCTAATTTACTAAAACAAGAAAAAAAAAAGTGAAAAGGTACCGGCGGCAGCCCTGTGATGATAACGCTATCCTGAGACAGCGTGATCCACAGTTCGCTCCAGGTCCTGCTTCCTTTCTCAGCTCTGACAGGCAGGGCAGATTCGGGAGACGGTGCCAGTTATCAGCCATTTCTGTCACATAAGACCACCATGTAAACAGAAAAAAGTGTTGTTTTTAAAAAATATACTTACATCCCCCTGGTGATCAGTGCTCCGTTGTACTCCTCCGTGGCACCAGTCATGTGAATGCCGGCTTCCTGCACTGTGCCTCCGGTCTTCTGTAAACAAGCATTTACAGCAGTTTACAGCATCAGACGACTGGGTCATAGTAAAGGAGCTGGAGAACAGAAGACTGGAACTGGAGAAGAGCACTGGAGGATTGATCACTGCATATGAATAAGGGCAAGGGGTAGCAGTGGTGTCAACAGCACATGCACAGCTATTACTTGGGTTATTTGTCACTAATAATACCATGATGAGGCTGCAGAGTGACATCACAGGGAGAGCGCTTTCTCGCAATCTCTGTCCCTGCATGTGTTATATGATGCATCCATGCGATGTAAACAATTATTGCATTGTGGATTGAGGTGATTTTATTACATCACATGTCGCATCCTCAGATGCGGATAGTGATAAAACTGCCTTTATTTTACTTTATGCAGAGGTATACATTGACACAATAATATATACATATATTGTTTGTATTCAGACAATACAGTATATAAATGAGGAGGATGATAACAGAATGGAAATTAATAGTGTCCATATTACAATATATATTTATATAATAGCAATACATTTATTTTCCTTTGTATGTATATCCAATCGATAAATATTAAGTAGACAAGTATAGCACACATATCAAATTATTGAAAAGGATTCTATCTGATTGTAAATGAGAAGAATAGAAATGTATAAATAAGAATAAATATATATATATATATATATATATATATATATAATAAGGGCAAGGTCATGCCCTTATATTAAGGCTTAATCGAACAAACATAATTCTCCCATAGAGAACTTCTGAGATGGGGACATGGTGTTTGAGGGGCTACAACTAAAAAGTGAATGAACCTATTGTGCTGAAATTTAGCATGGACACATAGAATCGCCACCCGCTGAAAATGAGTAATTGAGAGCAATCTAAAGTTTAAACTGTCAGTTTTTTTCTGCCACTTCCTGTTTGGCTTTTTGCCTAGTTTTCCAATGTAGTCTATGGAAGGATTTGTGGGAAGGCATAACTCAGGGTAGAGGATGAACTAAGACTTGGGGTTTGTTTTATTAGAAAGAGCTTGTCCCCAGTGTAGTGCCTTTTGGGGTAAAGGTTTTTCCAAAAGTTATTATTTTTTTTTATTTAGTAAAATATGCCCCATTTTAAAGATAGGACATTTCAATTTGTTGTGCCTGCGCAGTGGCCGCCTGCAGGGGGTGTACTCAGAGAGGCTTCTCTTGAGAGCACAAACATGGCTGACTTTTTCACTTCCTCCCATTTTTACTCATTAAACTGCAGGGGAACTGCCTACACTTGGGTGATACAGTGCGGCTGGGGGGTGTTTTGGGGTTACTGGGGCCCCACTGTGACAATAATTAGCCCTGGCACTGCTCACAATAATTATTTTTATTGTCCAGTTTGAGCGGTGCCAGGGCCGGCTCTTGCATCACGTGATCGCCGCAGTCAGCTCACAGCAGGAAGCTCAATAGTGCTTAGCACTCTCGCCTTCCCCCTCTGTGTGCTCCAGGCAAAAGCACACAGCAGCCCCGGGCAGCTCATCCTGAGTGAAGCAGCTGCTCCACAGATGGTGAACTCGACGGGATGTACTGATGCTTACCGCCACGGTTCCCTTTTAATGCAGCAGAGGCTATTTAACGCAGAGAGATATGTACTAAACCTAGGGCACTGATATGCCCTTCTCACCGTACTTCTGGTTGGCCGAGCCAGGCGGAGGGACAGCCAGCAGGAGCAGCTGACCGGCAACAAGTGGCTGCAGCTTCTGCGACACAGGATTCGGTGAATGAGTGTCCTCTGCCAGAGGACTGCAGCTCCGAGGGTGTAGGCTCCGGAGGCTTTCAGTACTGTTGTACTGTATATCCAGCTGCCTCAGGGATGTACAGCCCGCACCCTTGGCTGGCTGCTGTTCTCTGGCATGCTATTCCTGTTGCTGGTGGTTGTCCCCCTGCTCAGCTTGGCCACCCAGCAGTATGGTAAGAACTGAAGGGTCTATCAGTGCTCGAGGTTAAGTACATATCTCTCTACATTCACAAGCCTCTGCTGCGGTAAATGGGAGTTGTGCTGCTTACAAAAAATAAAATAAATAAATTAATTAATACTCACAATCCCCACTCCGGAGTCCCAACCGCTGCTGCCCTCTATCTCCAGCCGCTGGCACCGCTCCTCCTCTGATCTATGGGAGAGACTTCATGACTTCTCTCCCATAGCACTGCATAGACACTAGAGATCAATCATGACCTAGTGTCTATGTGCCGCTCCCACAATGCCGCACGGCATCGCCGCACTGCACAGCATCTACCGATGACAGGGGGCACCAGTAGCAGATCTTGCAAAGGCGGCGGCGCCCTCCGGATGGTGGGGGCGCCCTCCGGAAGGCGGCGCCCCGGGCAAAAATCATGTGTACCCATAGCAAGCTCCGCTACTGCCTGTGAGTGCCCCCCCATACAGACCCCTGTGCCCTGTGATTCGCCCCTTTCAGTACAGAGCCCTGTGTGTCGCTTTCCCCTGGTACTGTCCACTGCACCCTGCATTTGGCTATAATCCCCTGCATTTCGCCCCCCTTCCCCCATACAGTCCCCTATGCCCTGCATGTCGCCTCCCCATATAGTCCTCTGTGCCCTGCATGTCATCCCCCATACATTTCCCTGCACCCTGCATGTCATCCCCTTTAGTACTGTCCCCCACAGTGCAACGGACGTCACCGTCACGTCCCCTGCGACCTGCGTGTCATCACCTACATAAAGTTCCCTGCGTGTCATTCCTAATACAGTTCCCTGCACCCTAGGTGTCACCTCCATACAGTCCACTGCATCAAGTGCATCGCTCCCCCTATACAGTCCCCTGTGCCTTGCATGTCGTCCATCCAATAGAGTTCCCTGCGACCAGCGTGCCCCCACCCCATTCTGTACAGTCCCCTGGACCATGATTGTCGCTTTCCCCCAGTTCTGGGCCCTGCATGTTGCTTTCACCTGGTACTGTCCCATGTGCCCTGCATGTCACCCCCCACCCGTACAGTCCCCTGCATCCTGAATGTCGTCCTACCCTGTACAATCCCTTGCATTTTTCCCCATACAGTACTCTGCACCCTGTGTGTCAATCCTCCCGTACAGTGCCCTGCCCCCTGTGTTACCCCTCCTGTACAGTGCCCTGCCCCCTGTGTGTCACCCCCCTTTACAGTGCCCTGCCCCTTGTGTGTTGCCCCCTGCACAGACCCCTGCGCGTCACCTCCCACCTGTACTGTCCCCTGCATGTTGCCCCCTTTAGTACAGTCCCCTGTGCCCTGTGTGTTGCTTTCCTCCCCAGTACTGTACCCTGCGTGTCGCTTTCCCTCAGTACTGTCCCCTGTGCTCTGTATGTCAGGCCATACTGCATCCTGAATGTAACCCTACCTTTGTACAGTCCCCTGCATGTTGCCCCCCCATACTGTACTCTGCACCCTACTTGTCAACCCCCCTGTACAGTCCCCTCTGCACTTTGTGTTGCCCCCTCTTAGAGTCCTCTGCGTGTCACCCCCGTGTACAGTCCCTTGCACCCTGCATGTCACCCATTTCGTGCAGTGCTTTGCCCCTTGTGTGTTATCCCCCATACACTGACCTGCCCTCTGCGAGTTTCCCCCCTGTACAGTACCCTGCGCCCTGTATGTCACCCCCCTTACAGTCTCCTGTGCCCTGCTTGTCGTCACCTGGTACTATCCCCTGCGCCCTGTGTCGCCCCTTCAGTACATTCCTCTTTGCCCTGCATGATGCTTTCCCCACAGTACTGTGCCCTGCATTTCGCTTTCTCCTGGTACTGTCCCCTGCACCCTGTGTGTCACCCCCACTTACAATACCCTGCACCCTGCATGTTGTGTCACCCCGTACAGTCCCCTGCGTGTCGCCCCCTATCCAACCAGTTCCCTGCACTCTGCGTATTGCCCCCCTGTTATGCACACCAGTGCCAGCAGGAATGTACTGGTGTCTGAACGGTGAGGGATGCAAAACAAATGAACTCACAGACAGAATGGGGAATATGACATTACATACACAGAAGGTGATAGGGTAACAAAATAAACACAAAGTGAACAGAGAAGCCCAAAGGCTAAGAAACTGGGTGTCTCCCTAGTATTAGGAATGCTCAGATGGAAAGAAGCGAGATGTAGTGATTTAATACGTAGAGAACCCAAAATGCTGTTGCTAAGGGCAACAGCAAAACCCTAAAGGGTTACCAATGGGTGTGGCAGTAAACTCCTTGGTCAGAGATGGAATAATAGACACAAGGAGAGTCTCCACAATCCTAGTCCTCACTTGCAGTGCACTGGTTCAGCTTACTGCCACTAAACTGACACCTGAACACCTTGCACAGTGAGAAAGGATTTTGGCAGGCAAGTCTGAGAATACAGCCGCAAACTTGCTAGGTTCACAGAGTAGCAAAAGAACCCCAGCAGGTTAAACGACTGACTCCAGTCTTACTGCAAGGTCTGGATTGGCAGAGTGTAATACCAAATCCCAAGGCCTATTTGCAGTAAGCAACAAACAAATACAAAGTTTACACAGTACTAGCTAGCTTTCAGGATCTGACTAACCAACAAAGATTCAGCAGCATCTGCCTAACCTGAGAAGAGGGTTTATATAGCAGGTGCTGTCCACGCCCCACTCAGAACTCACAGACTGTGAGCACAAAAACCAGCACCGGATCCCCTGCCGTGCACAGAGCCTGTAACCATTGAACAGCAAAAGACCCGAACTGGAGTATCAGCTACGCTCAGGTTACTCCGCTAGCACTTGTCTCCCGGTTGCCATGACGACGTGGCAGCACAGAGCAGGAGACCCTAACAGTACCCCCACTCTGACGAGGGGTCAAAGAACCCCTACCACCGGGTTTATCGGGGATCTGCGAGAAGAAAGAGCGTAACAGTCTGGGGGCATGAAGATCACAACTGCGCACCCACGACCGCTCCTCCGGGCCATACCCCTTCCAGTGCACCAAAAATGACAGCCGACCCCGAACCATCTTGGAGTCAAGAATCCTTTCAACAACAAACTCCCTCTGGCCACGTATGAGAAGAGGGGAAGGTCTTCCACTGGAAGAAGGATTACTAATCGCCCGTTTTAAAAGGGAACAATGAAATGTTTTATTGATACCCAAAGAACGGGGTAGATCTAACTGAAATGCCACCGGATTGATAACCCTAGTGATCTTATAAGGACCGATGAACCGGGGGCCTAACTTATGAGATGGCTGTCTCAACTTCAAATTCTTGGTAGACAACCAGACGAAGTCTCCTAATTTGAAGCTGCAGGGTCTTTTCCGCTTATCAAAAACCCTTTTGGTCACTAATGACACAGACACAAGGGCTTTCTTCACTTTCCTCCAAATACCTCTAAGAACCGAAACCACAGAGGAACCACCAGGCATGGAGTCCAGGGGGTCAAAAGAATTGGCCTTAGGATGATGCCCATACACACAAAGGAAGGGAGAGATCCCTGTAGCAGAGTGAGCCGCGTTGTTATAGGCAAACTCCGCCATGGACAGATGAGCCACCCAGTCAGTCTGACACTTGGAGACATAACACCTGAGGAACTGCTCCAAGGACTGGTTCACCCTTTCAGTCTGCCCATTAGATTGCGGATGGTAGCCTGACGACAAGCTGACAGAAATCTGGAGATCGGAACAAAATGCCCTCCAGAATTTGGCCACAAACTGGGATCCGCGGTCAGAGACCACATCAAGTGGCAACCCGTGGAGGCGCACAACATGCAGCATAAATAATTCAGACAGGCGTCTGGCCGATGGCAGCCCAACCAATGGAACAAAGTGCGCCATCTTCGAAAACCTGTCAACGACAACCCAGATGGCTGTCATCCCCGAGGATTTGGGCAAGTCCACCACAAAATCCATTGAAATGTGGGTCCATGGCTTAGATGGAATAGAGAGTGGATGTAATGGGCCAACAGGAACCCCTCTAGGAGTCTTATTTCGGGCACAGATGTCACATGCCCGAACCCACTGATCCACATCCCTAGCCACCGAGGGCCACCACACCGCCCTAGATAGCAACTCCCGAGTTCTGACAATACCCGGGTGACCTGCCGACTTCTTGGCATGGAATTCCAGGAACACTCGCTGTCTTAACCTAGGAGGCACAAACAAAAGACCTACCGGAAGGTCTGGAGGAGCCTGCTCCTGTGCTCTAAGGACTAATGACAAGAGGTCCTGTGTAATGCCCACTTTAATACATGATGGGGACACAATGGGCAATGGCTCCTCGGTGGTCTCCTGGATTGGAGCAAAACTCCGCAAGAGCGCATCAGCCTTGATGTTTTTTGACCCAGGGCGATATGTTATCAAAAAATTAAAGCGAGCAAAAAACAAAGCCCATCGTGCCTGCCTGGCATTGAGGCGCTTCGCTGACTCTAAATATGCCAAATTCTTATGGTCGGTGAGAATTGAGACCATAAACTTAGCCCCCTCAAGCCAGTGTCTCCACTCCTCGAGTGCATCCTTAATAGCCAACAATTCCCGGTTACCCACGTCATAATTCATCTCGGCAGGCGAAAATTTACGGGAAAAGTAAGCACAGGGATGAAGGCGATTATCAGACACCCCCATCTGAGAGAGCACTGCCCCAATACCCATCTCAGAGGCATCCACCTCCACCACAAAAGGACGCTCTGGATCTGGGTGTCGCAGCACCTTGGCCGAGACAAATGCCCTTTTGAGACGGGCAAAAGCCGCTTTGGCCTCACAAGACCAGTGAGCAACATCCGCCCCTTTCTTAGTGAGTGCCACCAAGGGCGCCACTATAGACGAAAATCCAGCGATAAATCATCTATAAAAATTTGCAAAGCCCAGAAAATGCTGAAGCGCCTTCAAACTAGTGGGCTGCACCCAATCCAGGACTGCCTGTACCTTGGAACCCTCCATTTGGAAACCTTCTGGGGAGATAATATATCCTAGAAATGCGATTTGCTGAACTTCAAATTCGCACTTCTCCAGCTTCGCCCCAAGCCGGTGGTCTCTGAGTTTCTGGAGGACTAAGCGTACATGCTTCCGATGTTCCTCCAGGGAATGGGAGAAGATTAGGATGTCATCTAAGTATACAACTAAGAATCTATCCAAATATTCCCTGAGCACATCGTTCATGAAGTCCTGGAAGACTGCCGGGGCATTACAGAGCCCAAAAGGCATCACCAAATATTCATAATGCCCTGAGTGGGTATTAAAGGCAGTCTTCCATTCATCCCCCTCTCTTATTCGGATTAGATTGTACGCACTGCGTAGGTTAATCTTAGAAAAAATGGTGGCAGTACGAAGCTGGTCAAACAAGACCGAAATGAGAGGCAGTGGGTATGAGTTTTTAATCGTGATACGGTTCAATTCCCTGAAGTCGATGCAGGGTCGCAACGAACCGTCCTTTTTACCCACGAAGAAGAACCCCGACCCAACTGGAGACTGTGAAGGTCTGATAAATCCCTTAGCCAAGTTCTCCTGAATGTACTCTGCCATAGCCTGAGTCTCAGGACGTGACAGGGAGTACAACCTGCTCTTGGGAAGCTTAGCATTCGGCAACAAATCAATGGCACAGTCATAGGGGCGATGGGGAGGTAGTACCTCTGCAACTCTTTTGGAGAACACGTCCGCAAAATCTGCATAACATCCTTGCAATCCTGGCAAACTTAGCTGCGAAAGCCTGACTGGAAGGCTCAAGCAACTCCTGAAACAATCAGTACCCCAACTAAGAATCTCCCCAGAGACCCAGTCAAATTGAGGATTGTGGGCCCTTAACCAGGGTAACCCCAACACCAATGGGGCAAAAGTACAGACAGTCACATAAAAGGACAATTTTTCAGAGGGTGTTGCTCCAATAAACAAAGAAATCTGGCTAGTGCAAGAGGTAATTTTACCCTGGGATAATGGTTCCCCGTTTAACCCACAAATCTCAATTTCCGATGCCAAGGATACTAAGGGAACAGAGTGTCTCAGGGCGAATTGTCGGTCCATAAAAACCCCGTCGGCCCCACTGTCCACAAAGGCCTCAGTCTTGACAGTTTGACCGAGGATCTTCAAGGTCACCGGAATGATAAAAGTCTTCTTGGGAAATTCCGACTTCTGACCTGACAGGATATTTCCCATCACCTTCAGGCCCTGAAGTTTTCCGGCTTTTCAGGGCATGATACTACCACATGACCTTTATTCCCACAGTACAAACATAACCCCTGCTGTCTCCTCCGCGTCTTCTCACGCGAGGAGAGGCGGGTAGCCCCAATCTGCATCGGCTCCTTGGAAAATTCCTCAGAGTCTGAGGTTCCCTTGGGAAAGAAGGAAACCTCGGTCTCCCTTTCAAGTCTGCGCTCTCTCAGCCGTCTATCCACCCGAATGGATAACTGCATGAGCTGATCCAAGCTATCAGGCAAGGGATATTGTACCAGTTGGATTTTTAACTGGTTAGAAAGACCTCTTCGGTACTGGTGTCTCAGGGCTGGGTCATTCCACTGGGTATCATGGGCCAACCTCCGAAACTCCGTACAATAAACCTCAACTGGCCTTCGCCCTTGCTTAAGGATCGAAATCTGAGCCTCGGCTGAGGCCGTCTTGTCAGGGTCATCATACAACATGCCCAGTGCCGTAAAAAAAGCATCAACACTATTAAGCGATGGACAGTCAGGCTGAAACCCATATGCCCAGACCTGTGGGTCTCCTTGTAGCAAGGAAATCACTATGCCCACCCGCTGAATCTCCGACCCAGAAGACTGAGGCCTAAGCTGGAAATATAGCTTGCAGCTCTACTTGAAACAAAAGAACTGCGAGCGATCTCCAGAAAAACGATCCGGGAGATTTACTTTCGGCTCCTTAACCCCTGAAGGTACTGCTGCTGCGGGAGCTCCGCCAGCGGCCTGCGAGGTGTGCATTTTAATGGACAAATCATTAAATTGTCGTGTCAGGACCTGCACCTGATCGACCACCTGTTGCAAAGTATTTTGAGGGGTATGCTCCATATTCCTACAAAATTTCAACAGGAGTATTTGGCTGCTGAATATGTTATGCACACCAGTGCCAGCAGGAATGTACTGGTGTCTGAACGGTGAGGGATGCAAAACAAATGAACTCACAGACAGACTGGGGAATATGACATTACATACACAGAAGGTGATAGGGTAACAAAATAAACACAAAGTGAACAGAGAAGCCCAAAGGCTAAGAAACTGGGTGTCTCCCTAGTATTAGGAATGCTCAGATGGAAAGAAGCGAGATGTAGTGATTTAATACGTAGAGAACCCGAAATGCTGTTGCTAAGGGCAACAGCAAAACCCTAAAGGGTTACCAACGGGTGTGGCAGTAAACTCCTTGGTCAGAGATGGAATAATAGACACAAGGAGAGTCTCCACAATCCTAGTCCTCACTTGCAGTGCACTGGTTCAGCTTACTGCCACTAAACTGACACCTGAACACCTTGCACAGTGAGAAAGGATTTTGGCAGGCAAGTCTGAGAATACAGCCGCAAACTTGCTAGGTTCACAGAGTAGCAAAAGAACCCCAGCAGGTTAAACAACTGACTCCAGTCTTACTGCTAGGTCTTGATTGGCAGAGTGTAATACCAAATCCCAAGGCCTATTTGCAGTAAGCAACAAACAAATACAAAGTTTACACAGTACTAGCTAGCTTTCAGGAACTGACTAACCAACAAAGATTCAGCAGCATCTGCCTAACCTGAGAAGAGGGTTTATATAGCAGGTGCTGTCCACGCCCCACTCAGACCTCACAGACTGTGAGCACAAAAACCAGCACCGGATCCCCTGCCATGCACAGAGCCTGTAACCATTGCACAGCAAAAGACCCGAACCGGAGTATCAGCTACGCTCAGGTTACTCCGCTAGCACTTGTCTCCCGGTTGCCATGACGACGTGGCAGCACAGAGCAGGAGACCCTAACACCCCCAAACACTTCTCTGCGTGTCGCTTATCCCCAGTTTTGTACCCTGCGTGTCACTTTCCCCTGGTACTGTCCCCTGTTCCCTGCATGTCACCCACCACGAACAGTCCCCATGCATCCTACCCCCGTGCAATCCCCTGCATTTTTCCCCCCACCCATATAGTACTCTGCACCCTATGCGTTGCCCGTGTACAATCCCCTGCGCCCTACGTTTCACCCCCCCAGCCCCTTAATGTCACCCCTCCTGTACAGTGACCTGTCCCCTGAGTGTCTCCCCCATGCAGTACCCTGTGTGTCGCCCCCCAGTACTGCGCCCTGCATGTCACCCCCTTCAGTACAGTCTCCTTCACCCTGTGCTCTGTGTGTCACTTTCTCCCTGGTACTGTGCTCTGTGAGTTGCTTTCCCCTGCTACTGTGCCCTGTGTGTCATTACCTCCCCGAAGCAGTCCGCTGCGTACTGAATGTTGCCCTACCCTTGTGCAATCCCCTGCATGTTGCCCCTTACCCATACAGTTCTCTGCACCGTGCATGTCGCCGCCCCCCCAGTCACCTGCAAGTTGCTTTCCCCCAGTCCTGTGCCCTGCGTGTCATTTTCCCCTGGTACTGTTCCCTGCATGTCACAGGCCCCTGCATCCTGAATGTCGCCCTACCCCTGCAGTTTTTCCCACCTATTCAGTACTCTGCACCCTGCGTGTCGCCCTCAACCTGTCCCCTTTGCCCTACATGTTATCCCCCTGTACAGTCCCCTGCATGTCACGCCTCATGTGTTTTTTGTTCATATGTTTGTAAATCCAGTCATCAGGACACAGAGACATGTGAGTTCACTGCTGTGCTGTTTATTCCATCACCAACTCCAGGCACACTGCACACTGGACCACCCACTTCCCAGCATCCCAGCATCCCCCTGGTCCCAGGGACCATCACTGAAGATTCAGGATTACACAGATTAGTAAGGGAGTGTCTACAAATATTATGCACTCTAATACAATAACATCACATCCACTTTTCTTTAAAGATAAGCCCTGTACGCTTCAATGCAACAATTAACAACGTTATATTAAGAACATCATCTAACACGTTTCAATGAGTCTCTTAGGTCTGCGTATTTCCCTTTTGGGTCTTTCATACACAGTCTGTGTTTCATCAACCATGTTGGACCTTTCTAGAATCGTGGTTTGTTCACCATTATCAGGATCATCATACATGTCAGATGAAGGGTATCCTTCAGTCATATTGTCTTCATTATGGTTAGGTTGAGATCTTAAATCCACCCGATTTCTTCTTACTTCCGTTCCACGCTCTGTACGTATAGTATAAGATCTTGGTGCTACTTGTGCTTGCACAATAACTTTCTGCACCCAAATACCTTTCTCATGATCTCTGAGACGGACTTGGTCACCCAATTTTAGATCAGATAAGCTTTTTGCTCGCCTGTCATGGAACAGTTTCTGTTTTGCCTGTTGACGTTCCTTACTCAGTCTGACCAACGCTGAGTTGTGTGTATTAAGCAGTTCATCATGTATCGGGAGATTTGCTCTAATCCTCCTTCCCATCAGCATTTGTGCAGGAGAAAGTCCATTCTGTAAAGGTGTACTGCAGTAGATTAAAAGACTTTTGTAGAAATCTTCTTTACCTTCTTGAGCTTTTTTCATGAGACTCTTTACAGTTTTTACTGAACTTTCCACCAACCCATTTGAGCATGGATAGTGGGCACTTGACATAGTATGGACAAATTCCCACTCATCAGCAAATTGTCTAAATTCAGCACTGGAAAACTGAGGACTATTGTCAGTGAACACTTCCATAGGAACACCATGCCTTGCAAAGATTGACTTCATGCAATTGATTACGGCTTTACTAGTAGTTGTATGTAGTGTCTTCACCTCAGGGTAGTTAGAGTAATAATCAGTCATGACAATGTACGTTTTCCATTACAATCAAACAAATATGTGTCAACTTTCTGGTACGGTCTCTTTGGCACTGCGTGAGGACTCAGTGGCTCGACTAGTTGTTTCGGTCTATACGTAAGACATAATTCACATGTAGCTGTAGTCTGTGCAATGTCTTGGTTCATTCTTGGCCAATACATAACTTCACACGCTCTCCGCTTACATTTTTCTTCTCCTAAGTGGCCTTCATGTATCTTGCACAGCATAGTTTTTCTTAGTCGTGCAGGTATGACAAACCTATTGCCTTTGTAAATAATACCATTGACAACTGTAAGGTCACTGCGGTACATCCAATAATCATGGATAGACAGCGGGCACGCATGTTTTTCTGCTGGCCAACCTTTCAGAATGATATCTTTCAACACTTCATTGTGTCATCTGTCTCAGTTTCTTTCCTAATCTGTTCTTGTCTTGCAAGAGACACTGGTAGAAAAGCTACGATCAAATTAACATAGGCTTCTATCTTTTCATCCATCAGACTTTTGGAACCTTCACTTTTGTCCACAGCACGAGAAAGTGTATCAGCAATGTACATGTATTTGCCGGGACAGTACAGCAAGTGTACATCATATTTCTGTAGTCTGATAAGCATTCGTTGAATTCTCATGGGACAGTCATGTAATGATTTAGTCATGATAGCTACCAATGGCTTGTGGTCAGTTTCCACTGTACATGTTCGACCATACACATACTGATGAAATCGCTCACATGCATATGTGATCACTAGAAGTTCTTTTTCTATCTGAGCATACCTTGTTTCAGCACTTGTCAGTGCTCTTAATGCATAGATTACTGGTTGCCATGTATCCTCATGTTCTTGTAAGAGCACTGAGCCTAGGCCAAATTGCGAAGCTTCTGCTGAAATTCTTATTCTTTTCACAGGATCAAAGAATTTTAGCACTGGTTGCTCTGTAATGTTCTGTTTCAAGTTTTGCCAACTTTCTTCTTGTTCATGTGACCACATCCACTCGTTATCTTTGTCCAACAACCATCTAAGAGAGGCTGTTCATTCAGAGAGTTGAGAAATAAACTTTCTTAAGTAAGTAATCATCCCTAGGAATCTTCTGACGTCGTCTTTGTTGTTAGGACGTTCCATGTTCACTATGGCTGATATTTTACTTGGGTCTGGTTTTACACCTTGATCGGAGACCACGTCGCCCATAAAGGTAAGTGTATTCACGCCAAATTCACATTTGTCCTTGTTTAGCTTTAAATTCACTTTCTTGACAAGTTCCATTACTTGTCTCAATCTAGAATCATTTTCTTCCTTTGTAGATCCCCAGACAATAATGTTATCCATCATTGTTTCAACACCTGGAATATGTTCAAAAATCATGTGTATCTTTTTGTGATATACTTCTGGAGCAGACAAAATTCCATAAGGTAGTCTAAGAAATCTGTATCGACCTTCTGGTGTATTAAATGTACAAAGCTTTGAGCTGGCCTTATCTAGCTTCATTTGCCAGAATCCTGAAGATGCGTCCAATTTACTGAACCATTTGGCTCCTGTAAATTGTGACAATATTTCATCTCTGGTTGGTAGTTTGAAATGTTCTCGTTTAATAGCTTTGTTTAAATCTCTGGGGTCTAGACATATTCTGAGTTGTCCATTTTTCTTTTCAACAATTACTAAGGAGCTTACCCATTCAGTAGGCTCATCAACTTTCTGTATCACACCCAAGGCTTCCATGTGATTTAACTCTTGTTTCAGTCTTTCTCTCAGCGCAAACGGCACTTTTCTACAGGGGTGTATCACTGAAGAAACTTGCGTGTCTATATTTATTTTATGCTCTACAGGCAAACAACCTAGACCTTCAAACAAGTCTCTGTATTCTGTAAACATCGATTTGCAGTCATCTTCTACTTGTGATGTCACCATAAAAACTTTCTTTAGCAAGCTTAGTTTCTCACAGGAACTTAATCCTAGAATCGGTTGCACATTTTTATCCACAATCAGTAGAGATGTTTTAAACTGTTGTCCCTTATATTTCAGTGTCACTAAGCATATACCTTTCACAGGAATTTCCTCCCCAGTGTACCCTGTAACTTTCACTTTGGCTGGATGAATTTTAGGTTTTACTCTAAAAGTCTTATAGTCTTGAAATTATATTATATTCACCTGCGCGCCAGTATCAAGCTTAAAGGAAATGACAATCTCATTCACAGTTAAAGGGACAATCCATTCTTTCTTATCTGCACTGCAAAGTTCAATGCAATCCACAAAGAATTCCTCTGTTTAACAGCATGCACTGTGGTTGTTCCACTTTTCATTTTACAGCATTTGGCAAAGTGATTAAGTCTACCACATTTCATGCAGGTTTTACCATAAGCAGGGCACATTTTAGGATTGTGAGCATTTCCACATCTACTACACATTTCCTTATTAGACTGTGGCTTAGACTGCTTAATTCTTGAGAATGGAGGTTTGCTTTGCTCTGGTTTCTGCACTACATATACAGCAGCATCAGCATCCTTGTGTAACTTTTTGGCTTGAAATCTAGTTATTTCTGCAGATCTACACATAGTCACTGCCTTTTCTAGTGTTAGGTCTTGCTCTCTCAGCAGTCTCTCTCTGAGTCCATTATCAGGTATTCCACAGACAATACAATCTCTAATCAGTGAATCCTTTAAATCACCAAACTCACAGGTTTTATTGAGTTATTGCAGCTCTGTAACATACTGATCAAATCCATCTACAGACTTCTGATCACATGTGAAAAACTTATATGTTTCATATGTCACATTTTTCCTTGGCACAAAGTAATCTTCAAACTTTTGCATTAGAGAAGATAGCACCATATTTTGCCCCTCAGCAAACTGAAAACTATTATAAATGTCCAGCACATCCTCTCCTATCACATGGAGGAAAATGGATGCCTTTGTTTTGTCAGCCTCTGAATCAGCTCCACATTCAGCAAGATATATATTAAACCTTTGCTTAAATCTTTTCCAGTTTTCAAACAAGTTACCAGACATCAGCATGCCGGTTGGAGGAGCTAGTTTATCCATGGTTACTCACTGTTTGAAGATAGGAGCACACGGCAGGCTTTGCAGACACTGATTATCACAGCCTTACAGACTTCTGCAAGATTCTTTCACACTCTGAGAGCACTAGCAGTCCAAGTTAAACTTCTTCTGACACCATGTTTTGTTCATATGTTTGTAAATCCAGTCATCAGGACACAGAGACATGTGAGTTTACTGCTGTGCTATTTATTCCATCACCAACTCCAGGCACACTGCACACTGGACCACCCACTACCCAGCATCCCCCTGGTCCCAGGGACCATCACTAAAGATTCAGGCTTACACAGATTAGTAAGGGAGTGTCAACAAATATTAAGCATTCTAATACACTAACATCACAATGTATAGTGCCCTGTCCCCTGCGTGTCACCCCCGGTACTGTACCCTGCGCCCTGCATGTCACCCCCTTCAGAACTGTGCCCTGCGTGTGGCTTTCCCCCCAGGTACTGTGCCCTGCATGTCACTTTCCCCCCGGTACTGTGCCCTTCGTGATGCTTTCCCCGGAACTGCCCCCTGTGTGCCCTGCATGTTACCCCATCCCCCCAGACAATCCCCTGCTTCCTGAATGTCGCAGTCAGACAAGCTGTGCATGCTGACAGGAGTCATAGAATAATTCTTACAGCAGAGCCGGTGACAGGCAGGAGAAAGACAACCTGCCAGCATCTGTGGAAGACAGCACTCCTCAGGAGTGAGAGCAGATCCAGAGAGCTTGGTATGTGTATAGGGGTAGGAACACTGGGTGTTTGTGTGTGTATGGGGAGAATCGGCATATAACACACACCCAGCACCTGACACTCACACTCATATACATTCGCAGCACCTGACACACACTACACATGCGCAAATCCTGACACTTACACACACACATACACGTGCAACATCTGACACACACACATATACACACCCAACACCTGACACACACATATATACGAGCAACACTTGACACTTACACACATGCAGCAGCTGACTCACTAATATAAACACGCAGCACCTGAAACACATATATATATATATATATATATATATATGCAACAACTGACACACATATACACACGCAGCACCCGACACACACATATATACAAGCAGCACCTGACACACACATATACACAGGCAGCACCTGAAACACACATACACATGCAGCACCCACCACTAACACACATATACACGCGCAACACCTGCCATTCACACACATACACGCGCAACACCTGCCACTCACACACATACACGCGCAACACCTGCCACTCACACACATACATGCGCAACACCTGTCACTCACACACATACACGCGCAACACCTGCCACTCACACACATACACGCATAACACCTGACACACACATATACACAAGCAGCACCTGACACACACATACACGCAAAGCATCAGATACACATGCAGCGACTGACACACACAAACATATACACAAGTGGCATTTAACACACACGCAGCATCTGACACACACACTCATATACACGCACAGCACCTAACACACACATACATGTGCAGCACCTGCCACTCACACACACATATACACACGCAACACCTGCCACTCACACACATACACATACACTCACATCACCTGCTACTCACACACTTACACAAGCTACACCCGACACACACACGTATACATGCACAATATCTGGCACACATACACGCGCAGCACCTGACACACACATACACGTGCAGCACCTGACACATACATATACACGCGTAGCACCTGACACTTACACACACATTTACATGCACATCACCTGGCACACACGTGCGTGGCAGGTGATGCATACACACGCAGCACCAGACACACACACATGCAGCACCAGACACACACATACACACACGCAGCAACTGGCACTTACACACATATACATGCACAACACCTGATACACACGCGCGCGGCAGCTGACGCATACACATACAGCACCAGACACACTAATAAAAACATGCAGCACCTGATACACACACATGCAGCATCTGATACACACATATAAAAGCACAGCACCAGACACACTAATATACACATGCAGTACTTGGCACACACACACACACACACATACACACATGTAGCATTTAACACACACATATACACGCAGGGCACCTGGCGCATGCATGTACATACGCGGCACCTGACACATGGCACCACACACACACACACACACACACACACACGTACACGCGTGGCACCTGACACACACGCATACACACGTGGCACCTGACACACACACACACGCACATACACAAACAAGATTGGCTTACTGAGTTTCAAAGCACTACATGACCAGGGCCCAAGGTACCTGAAGCAGCTTCAGACCCCATACTGCCCCACTTGATTACTGCGATCTGTAGATGAAAGACTTTTAGCAGTACCTAGAATCTCCCATAATTCATCTAAGTTTTGAGCATTTAGTCATGCGACCCCGACTCTATGGAACTCACTTTCCCGCACAGTGGCCCTCATTCCGAGTTGTTCGCTCGCTAGCTGCTTTTAGCAGCCATGCAAACGCTAAGCCACCGCTCTCTGGGAGTGTATCTTAGCTTAGCAGAAGTGCGAACGAAAGGATCGCACAGCGGCACCAAAATATTTTCGGGCAGTTTCTGAGTAGCTGCAGACCTACTCATAGCTTGCGATCACTTCAGACTATTTACAGTAGTTCCTGTTTTGACGTCACAAGCACGCCCTGCATTCGGCCAGCCACGCGTGCATTTTCCCTGGCACGCCTGCGTTTGTATCTGATACACCTGCATTTTTCAGCACACTCCATGAAAACGGTCAGTTACCTCCCAGAAACACCCACTTCCTGTCAATCACTCTGCGGCCAGCAGTGCGATTGAAAAGCATCGCTAGACCTTGTGTGAAACTACTTTGGCTGTTGTGAAAGTACGTCGCGCATGCGCATTGCGCCGCATACGCATGCGCATAGCGCCGCATACGCATGCGCAGAAGGGCCGCTTTTTTACCTAAATGCTGCGCTGCGACCGAAAACAGCTAGCGAACAACTCGGAATGACCCCCAGTGTGAGAGACCCCAACTATAGAATCCTTCAAAAGTAGACTAAAGACTTTCCTGTTTACTCAAGCATTTCCGTAATGTTCCTTTAGTATCTACATGCTACTGTATTTTATGAAAAGCTGTTCAGTACTTCATTATTTTCTGTACTATATTATGCTATGTATCTGTTAAGCGCCTTGAGCCCTATTGGAGATAGAGCGCTATATAAATAAAATTATTATTATTATTATTACACACGTGGCACCTGACACACACACACACACACACACACATATACACGCGTGGCACATGACACATACGCACACGTACATGGCTGCACCTGACACACATACACGCACGGCGCCTGACACACACACATACACGCACTTCATCTGAAACACACACGCTGACACACTCACGTACACGTGCGGCACCTGATACACATGTACATGCGTGGCACCTGACACACACATGCAGACACACATACACACGTGACACCTGACACAAATACACATGTACACGCTGCACCTGACACACACACGTACATGTGCGGCACCTGACACACACACACACACGTACACGCACGGCACCACACACACGCACACGTGCACTCGCAAAATCTCACACACACACTTACACGTGTGTCACCTCACACACTCACTTTTGTGGGTGACCACAATTCACCTTGTTGCACACACACGTGCATACACGCGTGGTATCTGACACACACGTAGAAGTGCGGCACCTCACGCATGCACATACAAGCGCGGCATATCAAACACACATGCATGTACTAGCGTGGCACCTCACACATGCACATACAAGCGCAGCACCTCATACACGCACATACAAGCGCGGCACCTCACACATGCACGTACAAGCGTGGCACCTCACACACGCACCTACACACGTACAAGCGTGGCACCTCACACATGCACTTACGTGCATACAAGCATGGCACCACACACGTGCAGCACCTGACACACTCACAGAGATGCGTGCGGCACCTGACACACACATGTACACATACAACACCTGACACACACAAACACACACGCGTACACTAGCGGCACCTCACACACACACATGTACATGAGTGGCACCTCACACATGCTCAGCACCTGACACACTCACAGAGACAAGTGTGGCACCTCACACACATACACGTGAGGCACCTCACACACACACACACACGTACATGCGTGGCACCTCACACACACATACACGAGCGGCACCTCACACACTCACACAGATGTACACAAGCGGCACCTCACACACACGTACACGTGCATCACTTCACACACACACATGTGGCACCACACACTCAGTCACTCACACACATAAACTTGCGGCACCTCTCACACATTTACACGTGTGTCACCTCACACACTCTTGTGGGTGACCTCTTTTAACCTACCGGAGACCACAAAGTTCCCACCACTGAGTATAATGGAAGATCGCAATACTCCATAATTGCCCATGCACTCCCGACCTGATTGACTGGCCAGGAGCGCACAGCCATGACGTTGCACTCCCTGATTGGCTGCCGGGTTCTCTAGGGACAGGAGTCACAAGGGGTTCCGGCATTCGTTGCGAGGACCGGGTTGTTTTGTTTTAATTTTTTTTAACCCTGTGGATGCCTACTTGGAACAAAGTGAACCGATCTATGCCAGATTGTTGGTGAGTATATTTTTTTTTTTTTTACAGGTACCCTAATGGATTCTAGTGGAGAAGTGGACATGAATGGCGGCATGGGATGTAGGTAAGTATGTGTGAGTGTGTGTGTTTTATTAAACTTATACTGTCATTTTGTGTGTGTCTTTATTTGAATATTTCTTTTGTTGTGGAACTACAGGTAGCAATGGGCCCTTTTGTGCCCCACGTGCTGGTACGGTACTTGTGGTTCTCCAAGTACCAGCATGTGAGGGAGGCTTGCTGGGAACTGTAGTTCCACAACAAAAGATATTTATTTAATTCTTTTTTTTTACACATTTAATGGCCCGGCACCCAAAGCCCACAGGTGCTGGGGACAGCCTCAGGCTTCATCCTGTCCCTTGGGTGCATGGAGGGGTAAGACCCCTTTATTTAAGTGGTCCCCGGTCCCCCAGGGAACCCCGGCCATGGATGACTAGCTGGGTGAATGATGCTGTGGCCTCAGGGACCTGTATAAAAGTGTCCCCCTGGCTGCGGCATTACCTCCCTGGCTAGTGGAGCCTGGTGCTGGTTTTAAAAATATGGGGGACCACCTACTTCTTGTGTCCCCTGTATTTTTGGAACCAGAACCGGTCCAAGAGCCCGGTGCTGGCTGTTGAAACACAGGGAACCCCTATTAAAAAAAATGTCCTTTATTTTTGCAACCAGGACTGGCTCAAAGAGCCCGAAGCTGGTTATGCTTGTGGGGGGGGACCTGCACATTGTTTTATTTGTTTTATTTTTAACTACTGTATTTCTTTACTATTCCATACAGAAGCATGCACGGATCACACTGATCTGTGCCTGCTTCTGGCTAAGTGCACAAAGTAATGAAAACATGTCTTAAAAAATGCATGTTTTTATTACTAAAAACCGCATATTTCCTTTAATCAAAAAATTGCAAAACATCACATGCGACTACCATTTTTACCCCAGAAATTGCACCCTATTACATTTGCAATTTTTAGCAAAATATTTCACGTTACAAACGTGCAATTTGATGTGATTTTTTAGACACCCGAAAAATTGCACTCCATTACTCTTGGCCCCAAATGTTTACTCTTACAGTGAAATATTACATTTCTGAATTAAAAAAAATTAATTGAAAAAAAGCTATGAAATTCCATAGACAAAAAACCTTACGGTTTCACATGTCCCATTAAGGCTCCTTACACGTGATCTGGCATTCCAGAAACCTGTTGTACTATAACTCTTCCACTCAAACGCCAAAAAGCAATGAAATTCTGATTATTAAGGTTGACGCCTTAATGTACATGTTCCTTGCGCAATACAGATATGGTATGCCATCACAGCCTGTGGGTAAGTGCAGATTCAGCACTCTCACAGAGTGAAATTGCTGTCACTCACACAATGGTGGAGCTACTAATTCACAGATTTGTGTGCTCATTGGAATACACACATGCAGTCTATACAACTGAAGGTCTGAGCAGTTATGTGGTGCTCCCATCCAACTCAGTGCCCACAACCATCCCATTTGGTCACCACAACATTCCCACCTTGTTCCAACATCCTTCTCACTTCATACATCCATCTCATTTAGTATACACATTTAGCGCCCTCAAACAGCTTGGTCAATTGTTAAAACTATAATACCTCATCTATGGTCTATGCATCTACACTTACTTCCCCTATATGCTTCCATGCTGCTCTGTCTTCCCCAATCCCTACTGCTGTGTTTTCCATCTGTGCTAGTCTGTATTCACTTATCTATACCATCTGTCTTTCCCCATCTGTGCCTTGTCTGTACCACCATTTCCTTCTCTCTGCGCTGCTCAGTGTTTCCCTCTTCAACGTCACTCTGCCTCCTCCCATACATGCTACACTGTTTTCTCTATGATCTGCACCAGTTTTATACCCATCCATGCCAGTTTTTTCAACCCATCTGCATCGTTGCCCCCATCTGCACCACTCTGTCTATCTTTCCATATGTGCTGCTTAATCGCCCCCTCTATCCACACCACTTTTACCCCATTCATGTAGCTGACATCACCAGCATCCTGAAGGTAAGTATCGATGTCACTGTTAGGGCTATGGCCCAGGTGTTTGTGAAGGTTGAAAGCCCTATCCAACCCCCCAAGGATTAGACCTAGCTGCCACCCCCAAAGGTAGGTGGAAATACTTACCCCCTCCATGCTGCTCTGCCCCCCATCCATGCCACTGTTTTTTCCATCTGCGCTGCTCTGTCCCCCTCATCCACATGACACTGTTCAACCATCCACACAACTCTATCTCCCCAACATCCTTGCTACTATCTTTCCCCCATCTGCACCATTCTATTTACCCTATCTGTTTCAATCTGTCTCCCCCTCCTACTGCATCACTCTGTCTTACCTTCCCCTGTCTGTACCACTGTTTTCCACCCATCTGTGTTGCTTTGTCCCCCATCAGTGTTGCTTAGTCTTCCCCCTATCCACATATCTCTGTCACCCCATCCACACTGCTCTGTCTCCTCCCTCCAATAAACACCACTATTAACTCATCCAAGCAGCTTTGTCTTCCGCTTCGACCTTTGCATAGACTGCATGTGTGTATTCCAATGAGCACACAAATCTGTGAATTAGCAGCTCCACCATTGTGTGAGTGACAGCAATCTCACTCTGTGAGAGTGCTGAATCTGCACTTACCCACAGGCTGTGATGGCATACCATATCTGTATTGCGCAAGGAACACGTCCATTAAGGCGTCAGCCTTAATGATTGGAATTTCATTGCTTTTTGGCATTTGAGTGGAAGAGTTACAAGAAGTTTCTGAAATGCCAGATCATGTGTAAGAAGCCTTAATGGGACATGTGAAACTGTAAGGTTTTTTGTCTATGGAATATATATATATATATATATATATATATATATACACACACACACACACACACACACACACACACGGTGACCACATTGTTAAATAGTAATTTTCATATTTAAGCCTGCAGTCCCCGACAAGGGACCCCACTTTATTGCGGGTCCTACTCTATTACTCGAAGTATTTACCATAAAAATAGCTGTCACGTTAGTGTTGAACTAAACAGTTTAACACTAATGTGATAGCTATTTTTATAATATGCTTAATGGTTACAGGTTTAAATGCATTGACTAATACATAAACTAAAACACCACTGTTTATTATTGTATAGTTAATATGGTGAATGCAGAGCCTCTGTGATGTATATTATATTTGATAGATAGATAGATAGATAGATAGATAGATAGATAGATAGATAGATAGATAGATAGATAGATAGTAGCTGAAGCATCCGGCTTTGCCCAGGTTTAAATTATCCAGTTATTAACTTATCTATGAGTTGGCTGTGACTGTCAACATATTAAAAATAATTAGTAACTCTTCCAAAACACCTATGAGTTGACTGCCAAGTGTCATTTTTGTTTTTGGGGTATCTCCATTAGCCTTGATCTCCAGCTTTTTTTTCTGTTCAGTTTTATAATAAAGTTTCCATTTTGAGATGGGTTTAAAGTTTTCCTTCTTTTATCAATGTTTTTATTCCAAGGCTTTTGGGTACACAACATTATTTGTCTTCTCACCTCCATTTCTGTCAGTAATTTTAGTTCATTGATTTATGCCCATTTAAGACAGTTATTACAGTTCATTAAAGTTTTCATACAAGTCTATCCAGTGGAAGGCCCAGAACAGGCTCCCTGTGCTAAAGTTTTTTTGGGGACATTCTATCGTGAGGTTCAACCAGGACACTAAACCCTTTAAAACCTGGACAGGATCCAACTGGACCACCATGCATTAATTAGACCCCAATCGGTGCAGCGGTGACTGAATGCTTAACCAGACAGACAAAAAGTGAAATTTGAGGGTTAATGGGAACAGGGAAGAATGGACCAATGGTGTCTAAACAAATCAAGGTTTTTGTACAGAAATGGTAGGTTTATCCACTGATAACTGCTATTATGCTTAACTGTAGATACCTAGTAAGGTGTATGTCTATACATTTTGTAAATCTCCTACTGTGTGACAATTTCCTGTAAAAACGATGTTATACCTGATCACTTTGGGTTATTTTTACATCTTTATGCACAATAATTTAAGAACATTTACCTCAAAAGGTACAGAGGCAAGGAAACCCAAATGAATGGTACTGATATATTTCTGTTAAAGATAAAACTGATTTGATCAAGCCTACCATTTAAATGCTTTAGGATACATTGTATTTGCTATATGGCAAATCATTCTTGCAGACATTTCACATGACAGTTCCTGTAGAAATTGTAAAGTACTTGAATCACTTCATGCTACTTTGTATTTATACATGATACATTCTGCAGAACAAACTACCTCTACAGGGCTCCTTACAGAGAAATGTCCAATTGTGTGACTAATTGCTGTAGAAACTGTTATATCGAATCACTCTAGGATTTTTGTCCTCAAAGGTATCTAGGCAAAGAAGCCTTATTGTATGAAAGTGCTGGTATAATTATGTTACAGCTATAACTGTGTTTTGATCAAGTCTGCCTGTCTCACTTAACAACAATTGTCCAAAGCTCCCTCAGGAGCCATTTTGTCATACAGACAACACATCTGAATTGTCTGTGAAACATACAAATAATATACATAGAAATATAGTAATAAAATATCTATGCATTGTGTCAAACTTCCGAGCATACCCTGAACTTGCAAAAGTATCTTATCACACATGCTCATTTGCATGTTGTTTATCTTGTATTGTTTTGTCTTTATGTAGTGTAATCACAATTGTATTATATAAACAAATAAATGCTAAGTTTTAAACAACGACACTGCTGAACAATTAGGTAGGTGAGTGCAATGCTAAGAGAGTACCATTTTCTTTTTGTTTAAACAAACAGACCAAGAAATGTTATAGATAAGATATCTATCTATCTATCTATCTATCTATCTATCTATCTATCTATCTATCTATCTATCTATCTATCGGAATCCACACACATCCTGGAAGCAATTTGTGGGTGCCGGTAATGAAATACATAAAGGTAATGCTAACACCCGCAAGGTTATTGCACAAGAACCAGCACTCCAATATTCATTCAGAAAAATAGTCTCTTAAATCCAATATAAAGTGCATAATAAAAAAGTTAAGAGCATAGCATTGACATATTTACATGTAGAAAAAATAGTGAAAATGAGTGGGGCATCTCATAGGCACCAATCCCAGAGATTGCATTATTCAGGGTCATCATATCAGTCGACAATATTGTTTCAGTGTAACAAAAACCTTTATCCTGGATAATAATATTGTAATAAAAGTATGATACACCTGTGTCCAGTGAATGCTTGAAAATATCTTAATTTTTTGCCAATATTGGACCCTATTCAGTAAGGATTGCAAATTCTGCTTTTTTTACCAGAATTTGCAATTCCTAGTCTCGCATGCTAAGGGCCGCCCATCAAATGGCAAAGCAAACCCAGCATGCTAATCCGCCACCTCTCTCCGTGAGCATGCACTAATTGCCATCATGCCATAATTAGTACATGGTCGCAGAAAGTAGGGAAGCCTCCTGCCGATGCAGCCTAGCTGTGATGGCAGGAGGTCCACCACCATCTTTTTGATTGGAGCAGCTGCATGTGATGTCACACATCTGCCCGATCATGCCTATGCCAAGCCCCCATTTGAATGCCACTGCACCTGCAATGCTCTGTCACCGCCTTGAAAATGAAGCATTGCTACCCCTTCCCTCCTGTCCGGTGAAAGCCTCTGCCTAACTGACAGGCAGAGGCATTCACATTTACTGCGAGTCACCTACATGTGTGTACATGAGCAGGACGGGACCTGCACATGCAGCTGCCAGACGAAAGCAAAAATTCCGGTTGGATCACGATTATTGTCTGACGTTTAAAAAAAAATCACCTATTAAATATCATCAACAAGTTAAACATACATAAAAAATGGGAAAATATGTCTCATACTATTTCAATAAACAACTTGTTTCAATGTCTACAATAACATTGCACATTCTTCTGTTAAATATAATTGTTTCCCAATGACCCACATGTTACACAATGTGCAAATGACATAGGGGGTAATTCAGAGTTGATTGCAGCAGCAAATTTGCTAGCAGATGGGCAAAAGCATGGCCCTCATTCCGACCTGATCACTAGCAAACTACTTTTAGCACTGCTGTGATCAGGTAGTCGCCGCCTACGGGGGAGGGGGTATTTGTAGTTCCAATTCTGCTCAAATAGACAAATCATCCAATTTATTGTCTAATGTGTACCATTTTTAACCAAAAAATGTAACTTCAATGAGAACTTTTTTTTTCCGGGCCTGGAAAGATGAAGAGGTCAGTTATGCATTAAGTCAGACACTGTCATGTATTAGTAAAACTTTCCAGATGCTCTCTCCTTAAACTATCCTTTCAACCTTATATAGCTTAATGTTATTCATTGATATGCTCGAAAAAAATCAGATGTTTCACTATCATTAGGTTGTATTATTTAGCAGACTGAGGGCTGCCTAAACTCGAAGTTAGTAAAATATTGTAAAACAAAGCGCTTGAAAATAAGAACAATATGTGTGAGTAGTAACCTGTTAGAAAAAAATGAGTAGTGCAATACCTAAAAAAAAGGGGGGTTAGATTAATGTTTACAGCCCTTTTAGAATGTGCTGCGGTCTCCAATTTGTAATTCTGAGGTTCCAGATATGCCGTTTAAGTGAAGGTGGATCTAGGTGAAGTCCTGGTACCTAACTTTCCCTATACTACCAACCTTAATAAGGTGGTGCAGTCCGTCTGCTTCTGTCCTCCTCCGGCTGGTTCCCCCGCTCCGTCTTCCTGCTTTCTCCGGCCGCCCGACTCGTGCGCTGTGCAGCGCTTGATGACTATTCACTGTCCCGGTCTGTGCGGCGGCTTATGAAGAGAAAGTCCAGCAGCGTGCTGGTGAAGAAATAAAGCAGTTTTTTGTTTTGTAGTGGAGTCCGTGAATGTTAGCGCTTCCTCCGACGTGTTTCAGGCTGCAAGCCCTTAATCATGGATCCATGATTAAGGGCTTGCAGCCTGAAACGCGTCGGAGGAAGCGCTAACATTCATGGACTCCACTACAAAACAAAAAACTGCTTTATTTCTTCACCAGCACGCTGCTGGACTTTCTCTTCATAAGCCGCCGCACAGACCGGGACAGTGAATAGTCATCAAGCGCTGCACAGCGCACGAGTCGGGCGGCCGGAGAAAGCAGGAAGACGGAGCGGGGGAACCAGCCGGAGGAGGACAGAAGCAGACGGACTGCACCACCTTATTAAGGTTGGTAGTATAGGGAAAGTTAGGTACCAGGACTTCACCTAGATCCACCTTCACTTAAACGGCATATCTGGAACCTCAGAATTACAAATTGGAGACCGCAGCACATTCTAAAAGGGCTGTAAACATTAATCTAACCCCCCTTTTTTTTAGGTATTGCACTACTCATTTTTTTCTAACAGGTTACTACTCACACATATTGTTCTTATTTTCAAGCGCTTTGTTTTACAATATTTTACTAACCATTTCTTTTACAAAGCAGCTAAAGCACTCAAATCCCAGTCACAGCGCGGTTATTTTATTTATTTAATTAAACTTGAAGTTACATAAGCGCCCTGGTTTTGGTGACTATTGTTGAAGACAGGGCAAGGCTAGCCTTAGTGATGTCACTCTTGGGTCAGGTGCCTTTGTCTGCCTAATAGGGAAGTTGTAGGAGGAGTGGATAGTTTAGTACTTATAGGCAGGACCTGGGGGCCATCTTTCTCTTTGCCATTTGGAAGCCTCTCCCACCCACCCTGCATTTTTCTTTTACTTTTTTGGTTTACTATTTGGCTTACAATCATTATCGTAGTCGGCTTTGACAGCCAGATGGGCGGAAAGTCACTATCAGCCAGTGGTCAAAGTTTACATAAGTGGTCATTGTGGGGCAGCCCCTTTTGGTAAGACAGCGAGTGTGTCCTCCCCCTGCGGGTGGACTATGGATGTTCCCGTGCGGTTTCGTCCATTGCTCTGCTAGAGTAAAGGGTGGTTAGTCCTAAACAATAAAGTTATGGGCTACTTATATATGCAATACTAATCTTAAACAGCAGATGTCCCTGCCAAAGGTGCCCAAATACAACCACAAAACCCTTATAAACAACACAAGTAGCCACACAACCTTCTAACTTGACTACTCACCTCTTTGGGTGATGACACTGCCACACCATTAGGTTAGCACAGCCAACTACCAGTCAACATAGGGAACGCACATAAAGTAAATACAGTAATTGCACCCAGACTGGGGACATCTAATTTTTCCCAGAGACTGGTAAAATATTTTGTACAGTGTCCACAGAATGGGGATCTTCTTACACCTGAAACACATTAGAACCATACTAACCAGCTAATCGTCATTGTGAGCAACCAAAATTGGTCAGTGCTGTACTTTGGGCCTAATGCAGACCTGATCGTAGCAGCAAATTTGTTAGCAGATGGGCAAAACCATGTGCACTGCAGGGTGGGGGGGGGGAGCAGATATAACATGTGCAGAGAGAGTTAGATTTGGGTGGGTCATATTGTTTCTGTGCAGGTCATGGTTCTTTGAGACGTCATGGTTCCAAACATATAGGGGAAAAATCAGAGGCGTAGCATGGAGACATGACACCAGGAGAAGGGCCATGTCACAGCCCCCCAACCCACCACCACACATACATACATACATACATACATAGATTCACACACATTTAGGCACAGACATATATAAACGCACACATATACACAGATATATACACATATATACAGATAAATATACACACATAAATACACAAATATACACATAGATATACATAAACACACACATATATACACAAATATACACAGATATGCACAGACATACATAAACACACACATACACAGATATATACACTCTTATATATATATACACACAAACACACAAATATATAGATATACATAAACACACTCATATACTCAGATATATACACACAAACACAAATAAACACACACATATACTGTATACAAAGATATATACATATAAACATACACATACATGTATATACATAAACACACATATGCACACAGACATACTGTATACACACATTTACAAACAAACACATTTACACACACAAACACAGACATATACACATAAACACACAGTATACACAGACATAAACACACAATATAGACACATTAATTCTCACCAGGTGTGCAGCAGCAGAGCAGCTCATCATTCTAGCCTGGAGGGGTGGAGCTTCTATGTGATTGACAGGCTGGGCCCCCGTGGGTAGAAGGAAAGGACTGAGGAAAAGGAAGGGGTGGCCACCACACTGCCTGCATGCTCCAGATCACTGAATGCAGATCCCTGACAACCAGAGAGCATCTTCTGACAAACCTCCAACCCTCCCCACTTCCCTAACAACACACCACACTACACTGCACTGGACTCTCTGAACTGCAAGCAGTGACATGGAACATGCAGGCAGTGTGGTGGCCACCCCTTCCCTCTCTTCCAGTCATCTCCTCCTACCCCGAGATTCCAGCTCTCAGCTCTGTTACAGGGAGCCGGTGCCTTCTGTCCCCAGCGGCGCCAGGAAAAGCTCCACTCGCTCCATCCACCCTACGACCCTGGGAAAATTACATAGGTTTGCCAGTATTTTAAGAACCAGCACCAGGGCACTTGGACAGATCCTAGTTTAAAAAATATGGGGAAAGAAAACATTACTGGTCTCCACTTGCAGGGGGGATGCCACAGCCAGGGAGCATGCTTATTATATTGATTCCCCCTGTGGCCGTAGCAATAACTTTATTCCATCAGCTTTCCTACGCATGTGTATATGTAATCAGGGCTGCCATCAGACATTTTGAGCCCCCGGACTGGCAAAATAGGCAACTCCCCCCCCCCCAAAAAAAAATAAAATAAAGAAATACATATTCATTATATATATATATATATATATATATATATATATATACACTGCTCAAAAAAATAAAGGGAACACTTAAACAACACAATGTAACTCCAAGTCGATCATACTTCTGTGAAATCAAACTGTCCACTTAGGAAGCAACACTGATTGACAATCAATTTCACATGCTGTTGTGCAAATGGAATAGACAACAGGTGAGAAATATAGGCAATTAGCAAGACACCCCCAATAAAGGAGTTGTTTTGCAGGTGGTGACCACAGACCACTTCTCAGCTCCTATGATTTCTGGGTAATGTTTTGGTCACTTTTGAAAGCTGGCGGTGCTTTCACTCTAGTGGTAGCATGAGACGGAGTCTACAACCCACACAAGTGGCTCAGGTAGTGCAGCTCATCCAGGATGGCACATCAATGCAAGCTGTGGCAAGAAGGTTTGCTGTGTCTGTCAGCGTAGTGTCCAGAGCATGGAGGCGCTATGTGCATGTGTCTACTAAAACAATCAGAAACAGACTCCATGAGGGTGGTATGAGGGCCCAATGTCCACAGGTGGGGGTTGTGCTTAAAGCCCAACACCGTGCAGGACGTTTGGCATTTGCCAGAGAACACCAAGATTGGCAAATTCGCCACTGTCGTCCTGTGCTCTTCACAGATGAAAGCAGGTTCTCACTGAGCACATGTGACAGAAATGACAGAGTCTGGAGATGCAAAGGAGAACGTTCTGCTGCCTGTAACATCCTCCAGCTTGACCGGTTTGGCAGTGGGTTAGTAATGGTGTGGGTTGGCATTTCTTTGGGTGGCCGCACTGCCCTCCATGTGCTCGCAAGAGGTAGCCTGACTGCCATTAGGTACCGAGATGAGATCCTCAGACCCCTTGTGAGGTCGACACTGCTGCGACCCATACTACAGTGGAAAAGGGGTATTATGCTCCACAAAGTAATGACCCTTGCACCATAATAAGCTACCATAGAATTCACCAGAAAGTCCCCACAGTAATGATCCAGACACCATATTATGCCCCCACAGTTATGATCCTGTCATCATCTTATGCCAAACACAGCAATTGCCCTGAAACCATATTTTGCCCTCACAATAATGTCCCTGTCACCAGTACCTGCTCTCAGATGTTTTGCTTATTATCAGGGAAAACCACCCCTCAGCATCTGCTGCCACAGTCTGCTGTCCCAGCCAGAGCTGCTGTTCCTGCCTGCCCCTTTCATCCTTTTGAAACTGGCCTTCGCAAAATGGGAGGGGCATTTTCAATACTAAGGGACATTTTCCATATCTCAGTAGCAGGCAGCGGCAGATGGTAATGGTGGAATGCAGCCAAGGCCCTCCACTGTCTGTCAGAGTGGCCAGGACAGTTGTGCCCCCCCCCCCTGATAGCGGCCCTGTATGTACTGTCCACTAAGAATGACATGTTAGCCCATTAATTGGTACTGTACAGATTAGTATTTGAGAGAGCAAAGAAGATAGTCAATTTGTGTTGGTGTGGTGCTCCTTTAGCTAAAAAGTAACTTTTATTAGTACAATTAAAAACACAGATTGTTTATTTAATAAACCCAAGACTTAACGCGAGTAAGAGTGAAACACAAGTCAGCATTTGAGCGCTGTGTATCAGTATCACACTGGCACAATCTAAACTTGTTACAATGTTATTAACGGGTCTATGTTCAACTATCAGTCTTAAACTGGGCATACTGTACACTATACAATTATCTGGCAGATAATCGGTGGTTGGAATGAAAACCTGGTAATGGATGAGTGCAACTGACAATCGAACATTTGCTACTCAACACTGGAATATGTACAAAACATGTCGTTCATACAAATTGATAAAATCACGGACAGGTTTTGTCCATTTTCCAGTGTTTGGTAGCAAATGGTCGATTGTCAGTTTGCTCTCATCAATTACCAGGTTTTCATTCCAACTACAGATTATCTGCCAGATGATTGTATAGTGTATGCCCATTTTAAGAGGGGTATTCAATTAGGGACTTTTTTGCCTAGGCGAAAAACCTGCACTTTTCAATGTTTTTTTTTTCTTTAGGGTGAATGGGGATTTACCCTATTCAAAAGCAGGGCCATTTTTTTACCTAGGAGAGGGAATTTGTATTTGTATTTCACCGAGGAGAAAAATTCAGCAGGAGCATAAAAACATGTGGATCAGCGAATCCATGTGTTGTCGCACCTGCACTGGAGAAGACATGGGCATTTTTGATAATTTTGAGGCATTTTTCACCAATGACTTTTCACAAAAAAAAGTTAAAAAGCATTGGCGAAAATGCTTTAAAAACGGGCAAAGAAAGGCCCACAATTGAATACCCAGGAGGGTGAATTTGATAGTTCTGAAATTGTCAGAGCTAATTGAATACCCCCCTAAGCATAACTGTGCGGCTTAGCACAGGTGATAATGTTGTGCGATCACTGTCTCTATGGAATACAGGAACTGATTATTACAAATGTTTTGAGGAAAAGATGAACTAGTAATATCTAATTACAGACAGAGAAAACATGGGACACCTAATTTACCACATCTTAGCTGTTTGTACCTCCACTTTAGAGCTTCAAACCCATCATGTTAGTACAGGACATATTTTGTATTCTCTGCCTGTGTTTATCATTTTGCATTTTACAGTGTATGGTGCATAATTGTGTCATTGCAATTGTAATCTGTAAGAAATCACCTTGGTGATTTGAAAACTTGCAATGATTTCCTATGCAATTTGCTTTTAAAGGTAATACATTTTATGGACTATACAGTACTTTTGTTTGTTTGTTTTTTCAATTTAAATGCTCTATACTATCATATACAGTGCATGAGTAATAAAAAAAGCACATAAAATAACATGCAGCACAAGCAGACTAAATCTTACAGAAATAAGTTTCTACAAAATACAGTACAGTAAGTTAATAGAGTTTCAAATTGCCATTCTGTGCAGAAGCTATCCTTATAAAGTTACAATGTAAGCCAGATAATAGTGTCTGGTATACAATTATATTACAAGCCATCTTACACATTTATCTTCTGTGTCAGTTGCCGGTTCATAGTTACTTCGTCTTCGGGAACCTGTAATATGGATAAAGACACACACTTACTACTAGCAATACTGGATTACTGTACGTGTTCAAGAAATAATTGTGACCTTAATCTGAATTAATTGAGTGTATTGCTGTGCTAAATAATAGAAGACATTTTTCAGTGAATGCATTTTAAAGGCTAGTCATTTCACGCTATTCCAGAAAATGTATCTTTAATATGTTCTGAACTAAGTTATAAATTTGAAATGTATATTATGTTTTTCAGGATCTTACATACACTGTTTTAAAGCCCACTATTTTTACTCCTAAGCACAACTGTATTTCTCAAGATCTAATACAAATACAAATTTTGTTTTTAAAGCCATCTCAACTTTAAAAATGTATTCATTTATAAATCTTATCAACTTTTGGAAATTTTGTCTTGGATTAACTTCACAAACATTAATTTTACAGTGAGACAGGTCAAAGTTTTACATATAATGCACACAGGGTCTAATTTAAGAATGTGGTCCAAAGAACAATGAGACATTGTAACAACATAATATATTACTGATTGCTATTAATTTTGCCCCTACATTAAATGAACTGATAAATATATATTAGAAATATAAAATTTTCCCTATGCAGCCACTGTAATCCCAAACAGAATTTATTCAGTTTGGAGCTGTATGATTTACAGATTCAGACAGAAATATCCTGACAGGAATTTTTTTTTATATTGAGATATTATGCTTCAGTTCCACCTAGCAATACTTTTTAGCAGATTGTTCCTGAGCATACTAGCTAGGTTAGCTTGACATATCAGTTTAAGATAAATGCTGGCTACATTTGTATGAATTTAGAATAGAATGAACTAGTGAATTTTGACAAGATGGAGATATACAATTACTTTTCAGATGCTTTTCTTAATGTATCATATAACTTGAAGGTCTCATATAATCTTGTCATTAAAAGATGAAATCGAGGTAGACAGCAGATTTTTTACGAATTGTTTATCAACTGCCCCAAAACATGCAACTATAAAAGAAGAATTATAGGTCCCTTTGAGAGATGGGGCAGCCTGTGTCTGCTATCAACTAAATCCAGTTGTATGCAGCAATTGCAGTCAAATTCAGCCACGTGCATCTATAAGCCATGTCATCCATGCAGTTTGAACCAAGCTGTAAGTTAAAAAAGAAAACAACAGAAAAATAATTTAAAACAAAATATATTGTTTGTACTGTTTAGGGCACTTTACCCTAGTGCACTTTGTTTACAAGCATCTATAATCTCTGTGATACCATGCAGTTTTAATCGAGCTGCAAGTTCAAAAACAGAAAAGAAAACATATATATAGATCTATTGTTTATAGTGTTTGGTGCACTTTACCAGAGTGCCCTTTGTTCAAAGCCCTGTAAAAAAAGAAAGAAAATATATAGATCTATTGTTTGCACTGTTCTGTGCACTGTCCTCCAGTACACTGTGTCAATGTGTCATAGATGTGCTTTAAACTGCCATGTATTTGTACCTTTGCTCTGTCACTTAGTAACCAGCCAGCTCACTGCAGCCTTTAGTCAATATTGGGGAAAGCAATATTGTGAGCTGTGAGATGGTCAAAATTGACTGGAAATATCTGAAAACAAATTTCATTGAGGTTAACAATAGTCTAGGAACAAAAAAAGGCCCAAATTATGTGATTATGACTTTTTGTAAATTTTTAAAAAATAAAAAGGCAAGTCCAAATCCAAAATCAGTCACCATCAGGGCCGAATTAAGCCTTGGGGGTGGCCAGGGCACTAAAGACAGGGGGGCCATGGTGGGAGGAGGGGTGTATATTAGATTGTGCATAACTGTCAATATTTATCATTGCAGGCAGGACTAAATGCTCTCTACCTGGACTTACCTCTTAATGTATTATTGGTGCGACCTGTGTTGAACTATTTAATTAGTAAAAAAGGTGTTTCAACACAGGTTATTGCAATCATAAATTAAGATGGAAGTCCAGGTAGAGAGCATTTTGTCCCTCCTGGAATAGGTCATGTTGGGAGATATTGATTGTGGGTATTAAATTGAAACCAATGGTATATATTAGTTTTAAACTAATAGTTTAAAAATGCCTGTGTACTGTTTATATGTCCATCTAATTGAGAGACAACTTTTTAAAAAAAAAAGTGTATTGTAGTGGAACAAAGAAAATTTAACCTTAAAATACACATAGAAAAATAAACTCTATAATTTATTGTATCACATGAAAGAAAAGCAGCAGCCTCTGTACTAGTTACACATTGGGACTGGACTCAGGAGGACTCTCTGTGAGTCCCTCACACTAGACCCTCAATAGATAACAGGTTACACAGGACCCAGACACCCAGATGGGAAGGAGGAAAATCTGGGATCCCTGTGTCACTTACAGCTCTCTCCACCATCCTAGCTCTCCTCTTTCAGAAAGCTCCATAGGTAATATTATTATTATTATTATTATTATTATTATTATTATATTTTATTTTGTTTCATAGTGTCGTGTTTCATAGCATCATACAAGGGGCAGTACAGGGAGACAAAATTTAACATTACAGTAAATAAATAACAAAAATAGAGTGAAGGTAACAAAGAGCACCACAATTCTCAAAACATAATACAGCTTAGATGTAAGTAGTGACTGAATGATCTGCGTACTACTAGATGCTGGTGGCCATAGATAGAGATGAGCCATTATCATCAGGATAAAAAGCGAGTAAAGATGGTCGCTGAGTAGGAGAGGGCTGTGAGTAAAATGTGTCAAGAAGAGGGTTTTGACAACAAGAGGAAAAAGGGGTCTGCTCTGAGGAGCTAACAATCTAGTAGGAAGGGGTGACAGAGAGATGACATGAGGTGCAAGCAAGCGGGAAGTAGCCTGATGACAGGATGTAAGCAAAGCAGAGATGGTCAAGGCATGAGGCAGTGGGATGGAGGAGCAGCCTCAGGACTAGGTTTTGCATCGGACAGGTATGCTGTGATTAATAGGTGAGTTTTCAGTGCCCGTTTGAAGATTTGCAAGGTCGGGGAGAGTCTAATGGAGCGGGGGAGCGTGTTTCACTGAAGGAATGCAGCATGGCCAAAATCTTGAACTCGAGCATGGGAAGCAGTGACCAGGGTAGAGGAAAGGCGATAGTCATTGGCCAACCATAGAAGGCAGGAGGGAGTATGAAGGGAGAGGAGGTTGGAGATGTAAGGAGCAGTGGAATTGGAGATAGCCTTGTATGTGATGGTGAGGAGTTTGAACAGGATTCTGTAGGGGAATGGGAGCCAGTTCAGATTTTGTTGAAAAGGAGGTGCAGATGTGGAGTGGCGGGAGAGGAAGATAAGCCTAGCTGCGGAGTTGAGGACAGATTGGAGGGGAGAAAGATGGTAGCAAGTGAGGCCAGTGAGGAAAATGTTTCAGTAGTCGAGCCGTGAGATGACCAGTGAGTGGATGATAAGATTATTTGCACTCTGGGAGAGAAATAGCCTGATGCTAGCAATATTACGTCGCTGGAACCGACAGGATTGCGCTAGTGCTTGGATATGGGGTGCAAGGGATAGGGAGGAGTCAAGAGTGACGCACAAGCAGTGGAGTTGGGGAATGGGGGAGATCATGGTGTTGTCAACAGTGATAGAGATATTGGTAGTGGGTGTTACTTTGGCTGGGGGAAAGATAATGAGTTCAGTTTGGTCCATGTTGAGCTTCAGAGAGCGCTCTGCCATCCAGGAGGAGATGGCGGAGAGGCAGCTAGAAACCTGAGAGAGGACAGAGGGGGACAGATCTGGAGAAGAGAGGTAGAGTTGTGTGTCATCAGCATAGAGGTGATATTGAAGGCCAAAGGAGTTAATGAGCACACCCAGGGAAGAGATGTACAGGGAGAACAGAAGGGGGCCAAGGACAGAACCCTGAGTGACACCAACAGGAAGAATGGAAGGGTGTGAGGTAGATCTGGGGGCAGACACAGAGAAGGAATGGTTAGTGAGGTAAGAGGTAAACCAGTTAAGGACAGTGCTAGAGAGGCCAATGTTTTGGAGTGTGCGGTGGAGGAGAGGATGATCCACAGTGTCAAAGGAAGCAGAGAGGTCCAGAAGGATAAGCAAATAGAAGTGGCCCTGGATTTGGCTGAAAGCAGGTCATTGGTGACTTTCACCAGGGCAGTTTCAGTAGAGTGGAGTGTGTGAAAGCCAGATTGTAGTGGATCAAGGATAGAATTGTCAGAAAGGTAACTTGTGAGATTGCTGTAGACCAGTCATTCAAGTAGTTTGGAGGCGAATGGGAGAAGATAGATGGGGCGGTAGCTAGTGGGTGATGAAGGGTTTTTTGAGAATAGGTGAGACCAGAGCATGTTTGATTGGTGATGGAAAGATGCCGCCAGAGAGTGATAGGTTGAAGAGGTGAGCAAGGTGGGAGCTGGCAGTGGGGGTGAGGAAGCAGAGAAGATGGCAGGGAAGGGGGTCCAGAGAGCAGGTTGAGTGGGGGAGAATAACATAAGGGAGTGGACTTCCTTGTCTGTAGTGGGACAGAAGGAGGACAGGGTGGGATAGATGGAGGAGAAGGATTATGGGGGCAGGGGGGCAGCAGGGGGTGATGGGAGGAGATATCATGCCAGATTTCCTCAATTTTGGAGATGAAGAAGGAGGCAAAGTCAGTAGCAGTGATGGATCATGGAGGTGAGGAGAAGGGGGGCGAAAGAGACTGTTGAAAGTTTCAAAGAGACAGAGCTGTATTAGGAGAGAATAAACTTCAAATGGAGGAAGTCCGCCAGAGAGTGAAATTTCCTCCAGAAGTGTTCAGTGGAGCGTGAACATTTTTTAGTAAGAATCATGTTCATTTGGTGTGCCAGGGTTCGAGTTTAGAACAGATAAGGGGGACAGAGGAAAGGGTGGGAAGAGTTATAGAAGGAGGCAGCCTGATTGGGACAGGTCATAGTGGAAAGAGGAGAGAGGAAAGTTTCGAGGGAGGACAGGATATTGGGGTCAAGAGACCAGAGATTGCATCTGGTGATGGTGGGTCTGGGCATGGAGAGGAAAGGAGAAGATGAGAGGGTGAAAGAAAGCAGATGTTGGCCAGAGAGAGGGAAGGAAGAGTTAGAGAAATCAGAGATATTAGATCGATGGGTGAAGACTAGGTCAAAGGAGTGGCCGAGATTGTGAGTAGGGGTGGAGGTCCATTGAGAAAGTACAAAGGAGGAGAAAATGGTAAGAAGATTAGTGGAAGCTGCATTAGAGATGTCAATAGCGATGTTAAAGTCACCAAGTATGATAGAGGGGAGGTCAGAAGAGAGAAAGTGGGGAAGCCAGACAGCAAAGTTGTCAAGAAAAGGTGAACAGCAGCCAGGGGGGCAGTAGATCACTGCCACAAGGAGATTAATAAGGTAGAAGAGGCGGATAGTGTAGACCTCAAAGGTTTAGAACAGGGGTGGGGAACCTTTGGCCCTACAGCTGTTGTTGAACTACACATCCCAGCATGCCCTGCTACAGGTTTTCTAGTTAGCTATGCTAAAACTATTGCAAGGCATGCTGGGATGTGTAGTTCAACAACAGCTGGAGGGCCAAAGGTTCCCCATCCCTGGTTTAGAAGGTGATGGAGGGATCAGGTGAGATGACACAAAAGGTGCAGTTTGGGGAGAGAAGGATGCCCACTCCTCCACTCTGGTGGTCATCAGGTCTGATTGAGTGGGTGAAGGAGAAGCCTCCATAGGAGACGGCAGCAGGGTAGGTGGTGTCGGAGGAGGAGAGCCAGGTTTCAGTGATAGCGAGAAGGTTAAAAGAGTGGGAGATGAAGAGATTGTGGATAGTTGGCAGCTTGTTGCATATTGATCTAACATTCCAGAGTACACAGGAGAAAGGAAGGGAAGGGACAGGGGGGATGGGGATTAGGTTGTCTGGGTTCTGAATGCGTGTGGGTGGTCTGAAAATTGGGGGGTTGACCTAGCAGTGTGGATTGGTATGGGACAGTAGTGTTGTTAAGAGGAATAATATAGACTACAGTGGGTGTAATATAGAATGGACAATGAGAAGGGGGGTGTAGTAAAATCAAAGACAGTGCAAACAGGAATTTTAGGGAAATAATGGAAGGAAAGGAAAGCTGAGATTGTTACACAGTGGATGTAGATAGTGTAACTGAGGAGCAGAAAGCAATGTGTGAGAGCAGTAGAGCTGCTAGTTAATCAGAGTTCAGTGCTCCGGCTATGCAGGCTGCAGGTATTGGTAGTAGTGGATTAGGTAACTCACTGTAGTATGTTGATTGCAATTCTTTTTGTGGAGGTAGGGAAGATAGTATTCTGTCCTTCTGTTTCTCTCCTGTTTATCTCCTGTGTCTCTGCCTTCACTGCATACTGTCCTTCTCACGTTTTGGCTGCTTGGTTCTGCTGCTGCATAAGAGAAAAAGCTAGAGATGTCAGTGAGCTCTGGCCAGGGGGCAGTATGCCCCCCCCCCACCCCACCCCTTTAATCTGACTATGGTCACTGCAGTTTGGCAAATCCAAAGCCAGGTGACAAATCAGAGCCAAATCCAAATCTAGCAAAATTGGTCCAGCGCACATCTCTACTTTATACATTCACACAGCAATCTGTCACACCCAGGCAGTGCAGATGTATGAATTACCTTTTCTGTAGTGATGAGCAGAACTCTTAACCCTGTGTGACCTATGTCTCAGAGAAAGAGGCCTGTTCTGAGCATCAGAACATGGCAAAGTGCCCTCTTTGTAACATACTCTTCTTATCGTTAGCTTTGCCACACTTGGCAAAGAGGACTTTTTTTTTTTAAATGACTACCCTTTTCCCAACTTTCCCCTCTTAGCTTAGCCAACTTTGGCAACAGTATTTTATGCTCACCTCCCACTGTGGTCTGTTGAGGTGGGGCTTGAGGATCTGTGCAACCCATGACAGCTTTAATGGTGGAAGCCATTGCTAAGAAAGCATTTCCTTCACCCATAATTTGAACCAGATGACGTGACAAACCATCTGTTGCTGTCTACTTAACTGCTGTAATTGACAACTCACTGGTCCTACGGCCTCTATTAACTTATAAGAAACTTTCCCATGACCACACAATTTAGCCTCTTGTGTGAGTACTCAGAGAGGCACTTTGTAACCTGAGTTAAATATCTTTGTGCCAGGTCAGGTATCATAACCTTTATTTTTGCCACCCCTGTGCTTCCTTTGAAGACAGCCTCACTAATGGACATGGGATTATAGGAAGAGGTGGCTGGGAACATTGGTAATTTGGTTTAGGAACAGTCCTTTGGCAGACTATGCAGACTTAGCAGTATATCTTGTCTGCCATGTGAATGCCCAGCCATTGAAACCCCTGGAGCACCCATTTGAGAGTTTTCTCCTCTCCCAAATGCCCTCCATTATAGTATTTATGGGCTTCTGCCAACACCAATGTAATGTGTACCTGTGGCATCAAGAGCTGTTTTACTATCCTCTCCTGTATCACCACTAACCTATATAGTAGGTGCTTTCCAAAGACCTTTCCTTATAAAGTATGGTTCTCACTTATCCATTCTTTCAGCCTTCCATACTCCATTCACTCTCACATTTTTGTAAGCAATCCCCAATGCATAATCCTCTAATTGATCTCAAGCAAAGTCTTGGAATGTAACAGTGCTAAACACATGAGACCAATCTTCTCCACCAGCTAATAAGGTCCCTGTTTCTTTCCAGCATTCTCTGTTCAGGCCTTCTTCCACACATTTTCTGGAACAGGACACTAGTTTGACTGTAGCCAATGCCTGGCACCCAGGCTCTAGATACTTCTGCTTTCTGTCTACTCCCTCTGGTTCCGGGTGTGAGTGAACAAATCATAGACAGTCAGACATCCGGACAGTGACTCAGTTGCTGGCATGTCTGAACTAATCCAGCCACTAATAATTTCCCGGAACAGGGGAAAGTCTCATTCCAGAAAAAGGCCATATGGTGGCTTTGGAACTATTGCTGCCAATACTTGCACCATTTGTCACCTCACCATAACAGGAAGACAAACAGTCATACACCTCTTTGTCTCTGTGGACACATAGGACTTTAACTGGTGGTAGCCAGACCATCAGGACTTCCTGAACTATTATTATTATTATTATTATTATTATTATTACTATTATTATTATTATTATTATTATTATTATCATCATCCTTTATTTATATGGCACCACATGGGATCCACAGTGCCCAATTACAAAGTAGATAAACAAATAATCAAAATAGAAAAACACTGACATACAGTTGAAGACAATATAGGACAAGCACATGGTAAATAAACATAACTACATCAGTAGATGACACTGAAATAAGTATCAGGGGTAGAAAACCACAGGATTTGGTGCAGTTGAAAATGATTAAAGTAAGAAAAGGATAAGCACATGAGGGAAGAGAGCCCTATTTGTGGGAGCTTACATTCTAAAGGGGAGGGGCAGAAAGACAGGGATGACACAGATGCGGTAGACAGAGAGTGTGCTAGACACCAAGGTGACTTCATTGCAGGATTCCCTCATTGCCCACAGCACCTGTTGCCATATCAAGACAGACACCAGGAACAGCAGTGGGTTGCCCATGGATCAGGACATGGTTACACAAACAAGGAACACGGGGCCTTGCAGCCCCACCGAATATTCCTTCGATGCCTGCCACTTTGGACAATTCCTCTATCAGTACTCGGAATCGCTACACTCACAGCACCCTTCTAGGGTCACCTTTTAGTCTATGCCAACATCTATTACTGGTTTTGGCCTGAAGACCAGCCTGACAATTAACCCCTGTCTGGGCCACATTTTCCAGTGTATAATATTGGTCAATAGCTATCGCAAGCTCTGATAAACCTCATCAGAACTGACTGAGCTCTGCCAACAACAGCCTGTTGCTTTCCACCAAGTCCTCAGTTGTGATCATTATTGCAACTTTTAGCTACCAATAAGTCACTGACTGGGCTTTCACATATCCATATAGGACCACTGTGCTTCACCTGTCACACAAGGAGACAATATTTCCTTACACTCCTCTGGTGGCCACTTAATCCAAGTTGCCATCCTTTCAAATGACAAGAGATGCCTCAACATCCTCTGCAAGTAACATGGCATGTCTGCCTTAACCAAGTGGGAGCTGGCTAGGCTCTGCCCACAACATCTTGTTGCTTTCCACCTGGGCCTCAGCAATATCCAACATTTGGGCCTCTGAGTCTGCTGCATAGCAACAACATTAGTTAGGGCCCAGAGGATTTCCTCCATCTTGCTATCTGAGGCAATGGGTTCAGAAAAATTTGTCACCCTTAACATACACCAACAAGCCACTCTCTGACTCCGTGGCCTAGTGGTTAAGTTCCGTGCACACAGATGGTTGGGTCACTGGTTTGAATCCCAGTTTCTACCTGTGTTTACAGTATTGTTCAATTTCCGCCTGGCTGGTTATTGATATTGGTAACAGTCTCAGAACATGCTCAGCCATGTGGTGGCTCAAATGAAAGGCTGCCTGGTGCTCTACTACCTAAGTTGCTGGAGATATGGGTTCAAATATCCAACCAGGCTCAGTTAGTACCTTGAGAATGCTTTCACATGGCATATAGTACCCTGGGTTTGTGGATGATGGTTAGATGTTGCACTGTGTTGTTTATTATTATTATAATTATTATTATTATTGCTTTTATTAAACTACAACATCCACACTAAAGGCAGCCTTCTGCAGGACTACACACCACAATCTGCATTCACAGGTGATCTCCCTACTAACTGGGGGTATTTTGCCTATGTCATCCATCTTCCATAGAGCAGTCAAAGAGAGGACACCATGTCTGGGTACCCTAACAAGGCATCTCATCAGGCAGCATCCAAGGCACCTGAAAGAATCCTACCTGGGACTGCATCATTGCTACACCAGTAGGTGACCCTCCTCTAGTGCACTGTCATACTATCCAATATGACCCATGCCAGTGGGGACAAAATGCTCTACTCATAGACTTTCCTCTTAATGTATGATTGCCATCACCTGTGTTGCACTAGTTAATTGATTAAAAAAGGTGTTTCACCACAGATGACAGCAAAGACTCTTTGAAGTTTTATCAATCAAAAAACTGATCTAGTGCAAAAAAAACCCACAGAATACTAGGGATGTGCACTTGAAATTTTTTGGGTTTTGTGTTTTGGTTTTGGGTTCGGTTCCGTGGCCGTGTTTTGGGTTCGAACGCATTTTGGCAAAACCTCACCAAATTTTTTTTGTCGGATTCGGGTGTGTTTTGAATTCGGGTGTTTTTTTCAAAAAACCCTAAAAAACAGCTTAAATCATAGAATTTGGGGGTCATTTTGATCCCATAGTATTATTAACCTCAATAACCATAATTTCCACTCATTTTCAGTCTATTCTGAACACCTCACACCTCACAATATTATTTTTAGTCCTAAAATTTGCACCAAGGTCGCTGTATGGCTAAGCTAAGCGACCCAAGTGGCCGACACAAACACCTGGCCCATCTAGGAGTGGCACTGCAGTGTCAGGCAGGTTTGCCCTTCCAAAAAATACTCCCCAAACAGCACATGACGTAAAGAAAAAAAGAGGCGCAATGAGTTAGCTGTGTGAGTAAGCTAAGCGACCCTAGTGGCCAACACAAACACCTGGCCCATCTAGGAGTGGCACTGCAGTGTCAGGCAGGATGTCCCTTCAAAAAAATACTCCCCAAACAGCACATGACGCAAAGAAAAAAAGAGGCGCAATGAGGTAGCTGTGTGAGTAAGCTAAGCGACCCTAGTGGCCGACACAAACACCTGGCCCATCTAGGAGTGGCACTGCTGTGTCAGGCAGGATGGCCCTTCCAAAAAATACTCCCCAAACAGCACATGACGCAAAGAAAAAAAGAGGCGCAATGAGGTAGCTGTGTGAGTAATCTAAGCGACCCTAGTGGCCGACACAAACACCTGGCCCATCTAGAAGTGGCGCTGCAGTGTTAGGCAGGATGGCCCTTCCAAAAAATACTCCCCAAACAGCACATGACGCAAAGAAAAAAAGAGGCGCAATGAGGTAGCTGTGTGAGTAAGCTAAGCGACCCTAGTGGCCGACACAAACACCTGGCCCATCTAGGAGTGGCACTGCAGTGTCAGGCAGGATGTCCCTTCCAAAAAATACTCCCCAAACAGCACATGACGCAAAGAAAAAAAGAGGCGCAATGAGGTAGCTGAGTGAGTAAGCTAAGCGACCCTAGTGGCCGACACAAACACCTGGCCCATCTAGGAGTGGCACTGCAGTGTCAGGCAGGATGGCCCTTCCAAAAAATACTCCCCAAACAGCACATGACGCAAAGAAAAAAAGAGGCGCAATGAGGTAGCTGTGTGAGTAAGCTAAGCGACCCTAGTGGCCGACACAAACACCTGGCCCATCTAGGTGTGGCACTGCAGTGTCAGGCAGGATGGCCCTTCCAAAAAATACTCCCCAAACAGCACATGACACAAAGAAAAAAAAGAGGCGCAATGAGGTAGCTGTGTGAGTAAGCTAAGCGACCCTAGTGGCCGACACAAACACCTGGCCCATCTAGGAGTGGCACTGCAGTGTCAGGCAGGGTGGCCCTTCCAAAAAATACTCCCCAAACAGCACATGACGCAAAGAAGAAAAAAAGAAAAAAAGAGGTGCAAGATGCAATTGTCCTTGGGCCCTCCCACCCACCCTTATGTTGTATAAACAGGACATGCACACTTTAACCAACCCATCATTTCAGCGACAGGGTCTGCCACACGACTGTGACTGAAATGACTGGTTGGTTTGGGCCCCCACCAAAAAAGAAGCAATCTCTCCTTGCACAAACTGGCTCTACAGAGGCAAGATGTCCACCTCATCATCATCGTCCGATTCATCACCCCTTTCACTGTGTACATCCCCCTCCTCACAGATTATTAATTCGTCCCCACTGGAATCCACCATCTCAGATCCCTGTGTACTTTCTGGAGGCAATTGCTGCTGGTGAATGTCTCCATGGAGTAATTGATTATAATTCATTTTAATGAACATCATCTTCTCCACATTTTCTGGAAGTAACCTCGTACACCGATTGCTGACAAGGTGAGCGGCGGCACTAAACACTCTTTCGGAGTACACACTGGAGGGAGGGCAACTTAGGTAGAATAAAGCCAGTTTCTGCAAGGGCCTCCAAATTGCCTCTTTTTCCTGCCAGTATAAGTACGGACTGTCTGACGTGCCTACTTGGATGCGGTCACTCATATAATCCTCCACCATTCTTTCAATGGTGAGAGAATCATATGCAGTGACAGTAGACGACATGTCAGTAATCGTTGGCAGGTCCTTCAGTCCGGAACAGATGTCAGCATCAGCAGTCGCTACAGACTGCCCTGCATCACCGCCAGCGGGTGGGCTCGGAATTTGTAGCCTTTTCCTCGCACCCCCAGTTGCGGGAGAATGTGAAGGAGGAGATGTTGACAGGTCGCGTTCCGCTTGACTTGACAATTTTCTCACCAGCAGTTCTTTGAACCCCTGCAGACTTGTGTCTGCCGGAAAGAGAGATCCAACGTAGGTTTTAAATCTAGGATCGAGCACGGTGGCCAAAATTTAGTGCTCTGATTTCAACAGATTGACCACACGTGAATCCTGGTTAAGCGAATGAAGGGCTCCATCCACAAGTCCCACATGCCTAGCGGAATCGCTCTGTTTTAGCTCCTCCTTCAATGCCTCCAGCTTCTTCTGCAAAAGCCTGATGAGGGGAATGACCTGACTCAGGCTGGCAGTGTCTGAACTGACTTCACGTGTGGCAAGTTCAAAGGGCAGCAGAACCTTGCACAACGTTGAAATCATTCTCCACTGCGCTTGAGTCCGGTGCATTCCCCCTCCTTTGCCTATATCGTGGGCAGATGTATAGGCTTGAATGGCCTTTTGCTGCTCCTCTATCCTCTGAAGCATATAGAGGGTTGAATTCCACCTCGTTACCACCTCTTGCTTCAGATGATGGCAGGGCAGGTTCAGGTTTTTTTGGTGGTGCTCCAGTCTTCTGTACGCGGTGCCTGCATGCCGAAAGTGGCCCGCAATTCTTCTGGCCACCGACAGCATCTCTTGCACACCCCTTTCGTTTTTTAAATAATTCTGCACCACCAAATTCAAGGTATGTGCAAAACATGGGACGTGCTGGAATTTGCCCAGATTTAATGCGCGCACAATATTGCTGGCGTTGTCCGATGCCACAAATCCCCAGGAGAGTCCAATTGGGGTAAGCCATTCTGCGATGATCTTCCTCAGTTGCCGTAAGAGGTTTTCAGCTGTGTGCGTATTCTGGAAAGCGGTGATACAAAGCGTAGCCTGCCTAGGAACGAGTTGGCGTTTGCGAGATCCTGCTACTGGTGCCGCCGCTGCTGTTCTTGCAGCGGGAGGCAATACATCTACCCAGTGGGCTGTCACAGTCATGTAGTCCTGAGTCTGCCCTGCTCCACTTGTCCACATGTCCGTGGTTAAGTGGACATTGGGTACAACTGCATTTTTAAGGACACTGGTGAGTCTTTTTCTGACGTCCGTGTACATTCTCGGTATCGCCTGCCTAGAGAAGTGGAACCTAGATGGTATTTGGTAACGGGGGCACACTGCCTCAATAAATTGTCTAGTTCCCTGTGAACTAACGGCGGATTCCGGACACACGTCTAACACCAACATAGTTGTCAAGGCCTCAGTTATCCGCTTTGCAGCAGGATGACTGCTGTGATATTTCATCTTCCTCGCAAAGGACTGTTGGACAGTCAATTGCTTACTGGAAGTAGTACAAGTGGTCTTCCGACTTCCCCTCTGGGATGACGATCGACTCCCAGCAGCAACAACAGCAGCGCCAGCAGCAGTAGGCGTTACACTCAAGGATGCATCGGAGGAATCCCAGGCAGGAGAGGACTCGTCAGACTTGCCAGTGACATGGCCTGCAGGACTATTGGCTTTCCTGGGTAAGGAGGAAATTGACACTGAGGGAGTTGGTGGTGTGGTTTGCGCGAGCTTGGTTACAAGAGGAAGGGATTTACTGGTCAGTGGACTGCTTCCGCTGTCGCCCAAAGTTTTTGAACTTGTCACTGACTTATTATGAATGCGCTGCAGGTGACGTATAAGGGAGGATGTTCCGAGGTGGTTAACGTCCTTACCCCTACTTATTACAGCTTGACAAAGGCAACACACGGCTTGACACCTGTTGTCCGCATTTCTGTTGAAATACTTCCACACTGAAGAGCTGATTTTTTTTGGTATTTTCACCAGGCATGTCAATGGCCATATTCCTCCCACGGACAACAGGTGTCTCCCCGGGTGCCTGACTTAAACAAACCACCTCACCATCAGAATCCTCCTTGTCAATTTCCTCCCCAGCCCAAGCAACACCCATATCCTCATCCTGGTGTACTTCAACACTGACATCTTCAATTTCACTATCAGGAACTGGACTGCGGGTGCTCCTTTCAACACTTGCAGGGGGCGTGCAAATGGTGGAAGGCGCAAGCTCTTCCCGTCCAGTGTTGGGAAGGTCAGGCATCGCAACCGACACAATTGGACTCTCCTTTGGGATTTGTGATTTCGAAGAATGCACAGTTCTTTGCTGTGCTTTTGCCGCAAGTCTTTTCTTTTTTCTAGCAAGAGGATGAGTGCTTCCATCCTCATGTGAAGCTGAACCACTAGCCATGAACATAGGCCAGGGCCTCAGCCGTTCCTTGCCACTCCGTGTCGTAAATGGCATATTGGCAAGTTTACGCTTCTCCTCAGACGCTTTTAATTTTGATTTTTAAGTCATTTTTTTACTGATCTTTTGTGTTTTGGATTTTACATGCTCTGTACTATGACATTGGGCATCGGCCTTGGCAGACGACGTTGATGGCATTTCATCGTCTCAGACATGACTAGTGGCAGCAGCTTCAGCACGAGGTGGAAGTGGATCTTGATCTTTCCCTATTTTTTTAACCTCCACATTTTTGTTCTCCATATTTTGCGCACAACTAAAAGCCACCACAGGTATACAATGTAGATGGATGGATAGTATAGTATTACTTATACTTATGGACGACGAGTGACGACACAGAGGTAGGTACAGCCGTGGCCTACCGTACTGCTGCTTAATGCTTATATATAAATATAATATACTGTATAACGGACCTGGTGGACAGTGTCAGCAGCAGACTGCTAAACTAGTATGAAGAAAAAAAAAAAAAAAACACCACAGGTATACAATGTAGATGGATGGATAGTATTACTTATACTTATGGACGACGAGTGACGAGTCGACACAGAGGTAGGTACAGCCTTGGCCTACCGTACTGCTGCTTAAGTGCTTATATATAAATATAATATACTGTATAACGGACCTGGTGGACAGTGTCAGCAGCAGACTGCTAAACTAGTATGAAGAAAGAAAAAGAAAACACCACAGGTATACAATGTAGATGGATGGATAGTATTACTTATACTTATGGACGACGAGTGACGAGTCGACACAGAGGTAGGTACAGCCGTGGCCTACCGTACTGCTGCTTAGTGCTTATATATAAATATAATATACTGTATAACGGACCTGGTGGACAGTATCAGCAGCAGACTGCTAAACTAGTATGAAGAAAGAAAAAAAAAAACACCACAGGTATACAATGTAGATGGATGGATAGTATTACTTATACTTATGGACGACGAGTGACGAGTCGACACAGAGGTAGGTACAGCCGTGGCCTACCGTACTGCTGCTTAGTGCTTATATATAAATATAATATACTGTATAACGGACCTGGTGGACAGTGTCAGCAGCAGACTGCTAAACTAGTATGAAGAAAGAAAAAAAAAACACCACAGGTATACAATGTAGATGGATGGATAGCATTACTTATACTTATGGACGACAAGTGAAGAGTTGACACAGAGGTAGGTACAGCCGTGGCCTACCGTACTGCTGCTTAGTGCTTATATATAAATATAATATACTGTATAACGGACCCGGTGGATAGTGTCAGCAGCAGACTGCTAAACTAGTATGAAGAAAGAAAAAAAAAAACACCACAGGTATACAATGTAGATGGATGGATAGTATTACTTATACTTATGGACGACGAGTGACGAGTCGACACAGAGGTAGGTACAGCCGTGGCCTACCGTACTGCTGCTTAGTGCTTATATATAAATATAATATACTGTATAACGGACCTGGTGGACAGTGTCAGCAGACTGGTAAACTAGTATGAAGAAAGAAAAAAAAAACACCACAGTGTTTTTCAGGCAGACAAACGTATACTGGACTGGTGGTCACTGTCAGCAAAACTGTGCAGTGTGCACTGACTGTACTCCTGCTATAACTGCTCCCCAGTCCCCACAATTAGGCAGTGTGAGCAGTGTTAGACAGATATATCATGCAGCAGTGCAGCACACTGAGTGAGCACAGATATGGATTGGTGGAGCGTTTTTTTTCAGGCAGAGAAACAACGGATTAAACTCAAAACCCTGCACTGTACTCCCTAACAGCTGCTCCCCGTCCCCAATCCTCCCCACAATTTATAACTAACTAAGTTCTACTATAACGGAGAGGACGTCAGCCACGTCCTCTCCCTATCAATCTCAATGCACGTGTGAAAATGGCGGCGACGCGCGGCTCCTTATATAGAATCCGAGTCTCGTGAGAATCCGACAGCGGGATGATGACGTTCGGGCGCGCTCGGGTTAACCGAGCAAGGCGGGAGGATCCGAGTCTGCTCGGACCCGTGCAAAAAAGGGTGAAGTTCGGGCGGGTTCGGATTCCGAGGAACCGAACCCGCTCATCACTACAGAATACACATTGAAAAAAATCCCTCTGCTGTGCAGTTACATGGGCATGTTCCATGGTCTAGTTGTTAAGTTCCCTGCACACAGATGTTAGGGTCACTGGTTTGAATCCCAATTTTGACCTGTGTTTATAGTATTGATCCTTTTCTTCCTGGCTGGTTATTGATATTGTTAAAAGTCTCAGAACATGCTTGGCCATGTTTTGGCTCAGCTGAAAGGCTGCCTGCTTCCCTGCTACCTAAGTTGTTGAAGGTATGGGTTCAAATCTCCAACCAGGCTCAATGAGTACCTTCAGAATGCCTCAACATCGCATATAGAACCCTGGGCTTGTGGATGGAGGTTGTATCCTCAGTTGGATGTTGCACCGTTTGTTGTTGTTGTTATTGTTATTATTATTACTTTTATTAAAGTGCCAAATCAACACTAAAGGACAGCCTTCTGCAGGACCACACACCACAGTCTGCTTTCATAGATGATCTCCCCACTTTCTGTGGGAATTTTGCCCATGTTATCAATCATCCATAGAGCAGTAACAGTGAGGCCACCATGCCTGAGTAACCTAAGCAGGGACCATCACTGTACCTAGAACACCCTGCTGCTTGCCCACATAGCATGCCTTAGGGAAAAAGAAGGCATCTCATCAGGTAGCATCCAAGGTACCTGAAAGAATCCTACCTGGGACTCCATCATTGCTACACCAGTAGGTGACCCTTTTCTAGTGCACTGTCATACTATCCAACATGACCAAGTCCAGGATGGACAAAATGCTCTACTCCTAGACTTTCCTCTTAATGTATGATAGCCGTCACCTGTGTAGCACTAGTTAATTGATAAAAAAGGAGTTTTACCACAGATGACATCACAGACTCTTTGAAGTTTTTTCAATCAAAAAACTGACCTAGTGCAAAAAAACACAGAATACATATTGAGAAAAGTCTCTCTGCTGTGCAAAGACATGGGCAGGCTCTGTGGCCTAGTGGTTAAGTTTCCTGCACACAGATGTTAGGGTCACTGGTTTGAATACGGTTTTGACTTATGTGTTTATAGTATTGGTCATTTTATGCCTGGCTAGTTATTGATATTGGTAACAGTCTCAGGACATGCTTGGCCATGTGGTGGCTCAGCTGAAAGGCTCCCTGGTTCCATGCTACCTAAGTCACTGGAGGTATGGGTTCAAATCTCCAACCAGGCTCAGTGAGTACATTGAGAATGATTCCAAATGGCATAGAGTACCCTGGTCTTGTGGAAGATGGATGTATCCTCAGTTGGATGTTGCCCTGTTTGTTATTATTAATATTATTGCATTTATTAAAGTGTAACATCAACACTAAAGAATAGCCTTCTGCAGGACTACACACCAAAGTCTGCTTTCACAAGTGAATTCCCCAGTAACTGGGGGCATTTTGCCCATGTCATCCATCATCCATAGAGCATTAACAGTGAGGCCACAATGCCTGGGTACCCTAAGCAGGGACCATCACTGTCCTAGTGTCCCACACTTTTAGCTGCCAGTGACTGTTGTGTATTACCTCCTATACACACAATCAAAATAGCAACCATGACTAACACTTTCTTTTTTATGGGTTTACACTGGTTACACCAGACAGCCCTTCTGCTTTGCCCAGATAAGTGCACACACCCAGAATTAAGCAGGCAGAGAGAGAAAAAAAACACTTTTTTTCCTACAACAAAATCACCATCAGTTGCTTTTGCCTAAATATATCCAGATTGTGTAAACTTATTTCTCTTAGAAAGACACCGCATGAATTACACCACTTGTAAAAAGGTCTGACCCCTTTGTATACTTTTTACACCACTTTATAAAGGTTTGTGCTACAAATAATGACTGTTCACTCTAGTTGCATTATCAGGTGGCTTCTTTATTCTTATACCTTTACACAGCAAGCAGTCACACCCAGGTAGCGTAGCTGTATGAATTAACTTTTCTGTAGTGAGGAGCAGAACTCCTTAACCCTGTCTGCCCCTTGTCCCAGGGAGTGAGACCTATTGTGAGCATTATAAGGTGGCAAAGTACCCTCTTTGCCACATTATAAAATATAGACAGCATTCCTCCCAACATGACCCTCTGCAGGAGGGAAAGAATGCTCTGTTCCTGGATTTCCCTCTTAGTTTATGATTGTCATCACCTGTGCTGAAAAACCTTTCTTATTCATTAACCTGGTGAAAGCAGGTGTCAGCAATCATAAATTAATAGAAAAGTCCAGAACCAGAGTATTTTGTTCCTCCTGGAAAGGGTCATGTTGGGAGGTATGTAAACAATGATGTGTTGGAACAGTAAAAATGGACAAATGTAAGGACCTGAGGAAGTTTAGCCAGATAAATGGGTCAGAATATCTCCAAAATGTCAGTTCTAGTGGGGTGTTCCCGGTATGCAGTGGTTAGTACCTACCAAGAGTAATTCTAGAAAGGACAACTGTTGAACCAGTTAGCCCTTCTAGTCTGATCACACAAAAGAGCTACTGTAGCACAAATGCAGAAAAAGTTAATTTTGATTATGATAGAAAGTTGTTAGAATACACAGTGCATTGTAACTTGTTGCATATGGGACTGCATATCCAGAGACAAGTAAGATTTCCCATGTTGACTCCTGTCTACTACTGAAAGAACATACAATGGGCGTGTAAGTGTCAGAACTGAACCATGAATCAATGGAAGAAGGTGGCATGGTAAGGTGAATCACATTTTCTTTCACATCATGCGAATTGCTGGTTGCATGTGCATTGTTTACCTGAGAAGAAATGGCACCAGGATGCACTATGGGGTGTAGGCAAGCTGGTGGAGGCAGTGTGATGATCTGTTAATGTTCTAAAGGGAAACTTGGTATCATGCCTTCATGTGAATGTTATTTTTACACGTACTATCCCATAAACCTAAACATTGCAGACAAAGTACACCAGTGATGTGAGGTGGGATGAGGCAGGTGAGGTAGAGCCTTTCTGTCATACTAACATTTTCACCAGAGTTTTGACTGTATAAAGTATATGAAAAATACAAAGAATATGCTAGAAATATCTTCTTTGTATTAATCAATGTTTATAGTCACAAAATGGAGATCCAAGCTCACAGCAGCCAAGCAGCTGTACTACTGGACTGCTGTGAGCTTGGATCTCCATTATGTGTTTGATGCTGCTGTCTAGTATTTCCTGATGAAGGCCCTCTATGGGGCCGAAAGTGCTTGAGAAGTCACAATACTTTGATGGAATCTGTTGAGTATACTAAAATAAAGATGTCATTTTAAATGTATATGAAGCCTGAAGAGTGACCCCTCTTTGAACTTTCTCTCTCTCTTTCTCTCTCTCTCTCTCTCGATAGATATATATATAGATATATATAGATATATATATATACATATTAAGTGAAGTGCAAAAAAGAGCACCTACTAGTGTTTCCTTAAAGGAAATGGTGAAAAAAATCACCTTGTGAGACCAAATACAAAAACAATATGCCAATGACTTATCTTCACTTTTTAAGATATTCTTTGGTCAACTGACCCATAGGTATTGGAACATATGGATGAGAAAACAAAAAGAATCCCACATAGTGCATACCGTTATGACCATATGAATAGAATGGCTCTTAATTAGGAACTAGGCTTGTTCCAAAAATACAGATTCTAAGCAATCTTGTATATAAAGAAAGATATACAATTTTAATAACATAAACATAAAACAAGTTTTCCAGTAGTGAATGCAGGTAGCACACGTACAAGATAAAAGTGTAAAAGGGCTTATCTGTCCACCAAGGGAAGTTTTGGGTATATAACAAGTCCCTGTCCCATGCAGTTTTAATAACATATAAATAAAATTTTCCAGGTAGCAAACGTACAATATAAAAGTTTAAAAGAGCTTATCTGTCCGCAAAGGAAACTCCTGGGTACGTATCAATTATTATTTCAATCACTGGGCAAGAGCTGCCACTCATTCACGCATATGAGGAGTGTTTCACAAATATAATTGAAGCTCATCCCTCTCTGAGTAGAGGTTAGAAACACTGTTTATTTACACTGTGTACTGGTGACAAACTTGAGAGCTCCTTTTCATTATATATATAAATAACGATGTTTGTTTAAAAATGATAGACATTGAACATATAAAATGATAACTTTTATGTACAGTATAGCTGAATTTTATATATATATATATATATATATCATGGGTGAGAGAATTAGCAATAACTGTATATACGTCAATTAATACCACGGGAAGATTTTGAAAACAAGTACTTGATATCACAAATAAAATTTAATTAAAATACAACAAATAACAATAAATATCTACCTAAAAGGCACAACATGAGTTTATGGTAAATTATAAGAAAGGTGTATTTTCATTTGACTCATTTAACCCATGTGGACCCATGATGTTTAGAGTATATATCCAGTACATATCTCTTTGTGCCAATTTTTTATCTCAATCACCACCTCATGGTCCCATATGTACATACTCAATAGCTTTAAAATGTAATGTTACTGGATCTGAATTATGATATTTGGAGAAATGTTTTGGTACTAAATGGTTATCTAGTTTATTTTTTATGCCCCTTACATGTTCTTGTACTTTAATTTTCAAGTTTCTTCTTGTTTTCCCAATGTACTTGAGATTACATGAGCATGCTAATTGATATATACCACAAAAGCTTATGCAATTCATATAGAGAGAGAGATAGAGAGATAGAGAGAGATAGAGAAGGTATCCCAATTCTAAGAAACAGGTAGCACTCTGAGAGTACTAAAATGTACTTCTTTATTTTTCAAAGCTTCAGGGGTCTCCGCCTCTTTCACGGACAAAAGAGGCAGGGACCCCTGTAACTTTGAAAAATAAAGACGTACCTTCTAGTACTCCCTGAGTGCCACCTGTTTCCTAGAATTGGGATATCTTCTCTATATTGCTAATGAGGAGGGTACCGGAGTTCACAGCTAATTTATACTTGCACTGGGTTACTACATATTATGTCGAAGTCAAAAAATATTGCAGTACACACGTCACGTACAAACTACACACATATGGCCTCCACTCGCGTACTTGTTCTGCCGTGCGTGCGCATATTCGCAATTTGCGTATGGTCGCTCCCGCGGTCCTGCGTATTAGCGCGTGGTATGAGTAATTACGGTAGTATTTGTAATTGCATGGAAAAGCCATGAAAACCCATTACATATTTAATCCAAATAGTGCACAATGTACACATAGTCTCCCTGCACCAGACCAGCGAGTTACACTTGTTTAAATGGTATAAGAACAAAGGGATTCACCTTTACAGGATAGGAGAGGACAGAACTAGGTTATAAGGTGGTGTTTGGTATCCAGCTGTAGGGTATTTTAAGAGCAATTATCCGGTGTTAGTTTGCAGACGATTGCACGCTCCTGAGAATAGTTATGCGCAGGAGCAGAATATAAATATTAACTGTATTTACTGAACACTTGATATGCAGTGGGAACCCAGAGGATAACATCTGCAACTGCACCTGGACCAGACATCACCCATCCTATTCAAACTAACCTATGACCTCTCCTGTACTGTAAATGACCATCCCTGTATCCAATGGACAAAGAGATTACAGTTTCCATTGTGTTAGGTTTTGGACAAATGTATAACTAGCCAGCTGCAGGCCAGGTCTCTCTCTCAATCTCTGAAGCTCATCTACCTTGATGACTGAGGACCGGACCGGGAAGCGCAGGCGAAACCAAACGTATGTACCATTGACTGTAGCCATTTTCTTATTGTATTGTATTGTTATTATTGTAACCCCCTGCTAGTAAAGAACCGTTGGTGGGTCAGAGCCCAACATAGTCTTTGAAATATAAATTGGTGTCGTGTCTCTCTTTCCCTGCTAGTGTTATATAAGTGTAATCTAGTCACAAGTGTAGCTGCAAAGTGCTCACGGCGTATCTTTGTGTGTGTACGCACCGCGTGTACTTTGTATGACCATCGCGGCATTTGTACGCAAAGTGCGTACACAGTACGGGGCTTTGTACGCAAACTGTGTAAAAAGTACGTAAGCTAAGGATTGATTACAGCGGCCGCAGCGGCTCCATTTTAAGGTGTATTGAATGTAATTTTAAAGTGTTGCTTTTAGTTCTGTAAGTAAATCAACTTTTACAATTATTATGGTTTTTTTTTAATTATTTTATTTATTATTATTGAAAATGTATATAGATTTTTTATAACGTTAAATGATTTATACACTTTGGTTCATTATAATAATAATTACCCATTAGCAGGTTCTTTACATTGTGTGTGTGTGTGTGTGTGTGTGTATATAATTATATATATATATATATAAATCAAAATATGACATTAAATAACTGCAGTATTGTGACTGATTAGCTAAAATTACCTCAAACAAGACTGCTACTATATATATATATCTATATATATATATATATATATAAAAGAGAAGAATGGAGGGCGCAGGTATGAGTAAAACATTACAATTCCATTTATTATAAAACAAAGCTCACTTACATCTTAGCTTCAGAAGATCAGTGTAATCAACCATATGGCAGCAAAGCCTCAGGATAACTCCGTCCCGTACTGTCTCAAACAGCAAGCCACGAGAGCAGCCCGCACAGCCCGTCAATAGCACCAGGACTAGACTAGGTGACGTTCACACGCTCCACAGGCCACGCCCAACGCGTTTCATCGATAGACTTCATAAGGGGGGGTGGCTATGATCGTTCGTGAAGTCACTTTATACCTCTCAGCACACCTGTGTTCCCTTTGCAAATCAAATGCTTTCCCATGGTTAACACAATTTTAAAAAACATTACATAAAACAGCACATCTCAGTACTATTCCCTCTACAAAATCTAACTGCAATTTAACAGACAATTTATGCATAAAAATATCACTTATCAGTAATAACTTTAAAACATTTCTATCAAAAATTCATCATACTAATAGACACACGATGATCTTGGTTAGTCTGCAGACAAACAAAACGTATCTCCTTAAAAATCACACCATATTAAATCATTACCATCTAAACGGTGGCTCTTAGAACCACTGACTACAATGAATCTATACCAGCATACATCTAAAAACCGGACACAGACTGCTACTTATGGACTAACATATAAGTCTAAGGTGGACTGTAATGCGCAGCTTTTTATTTGTACTTCATATTTATATATATATATATATATATTCATTTACCAGAGAATTAGCCCTCTCCATTTATTTATTTGGAGATGCCAACACAGATTTAATATAGCAATATTAAACTACATAGAGATAAAATAAGTTAGCCATAGTGATGCACTGCTAGAAATAGATTTTTAAATATAACCATTATTTATTTATGAACAATTTTGACTGTGAAATATCCATTAAACAAGATAAATAAAACATAGAAAGAAAAAAAAGAAATATGTATGAATTACTGTACGGTGCAATATACTGTAAGTGTTGTGCACTCTAATCTATTGTATTCATACAGTATTTATTGTGCTTTCATTATTTTCTCTTCATTAGCTTTAATCGTGCTCTTTTTTTTAGTCATTTTTGAACATGCCTATTAGCATTATAACCTTTTGATCACTAAACTGTTGGTATTTTAGATTGTTATGAAGCCAAAATTGATTCTTCTCTGAAACAACCTAATAGATAAATGTACGTAAAATTGATATACTGTCCTCTATATTAAGGGATATTGGTCTCACAGTGCCAGTGTTATTAAATTACCCAGCTTCTAGTGGTTGTTATTGTGCTAAAAAAATAATGTTAAGAGAGTGAATATGGAAAGTATCCAAATAATATAATTAAAAATTATTTACAAGAAGATATATTTTAGAATGATGAACCTCTAAATAAATACTTTAAATATTGATAACTGCATCATCTGTGTAAAATAGATTTGTATAATCCCAGTAATGATTACACAAGTAAATCAATATTTTCCCAGGAGTTGAAGATCTCAACTGTATCTCACTACTCAGATAATGCAGTGAGGAATATTCTCATATACTGCACCTTTTTGAGTATCCCCATTTCTAATTGACTTTATACCTAAATATATATATATATATATATATATATATATAGCAGAAGTAGTGCGGGCGGCACTCATACAGACTCAGCAGCGTAAGTAAGATTAATCACTTTAATTAAAGTGATTCATCTTACTTACGCTGCTGAGTCTGTATGAGTGCCGCCCGCACTACTTCTGCTAATTACTTGGGATTCTGCATCTCCAACTGGGAAGGCACCTCAGCCGTTGTCATTATTATTGAGTGGAGTGCCGGGCTATTCCTGTTTGTATATATATATATATATATATATATATTCTAACGGTTTTTTTTACTAATGTCTTTTTTTTGTAATAATTTCAAATCAGTAAAAAAATGATCTAAATCAATGTTGGGTTGCCAAGGCTTAAACACACATTTACTAACATTTGAAAAAAAAAATACATATTTATATATATATTAAAAAAAACATAATCTGTAAGTAATTGTATGTTTCAGTCCTGTAGACCCCCCTTCAAATAAGATCAATTTTTATTGATATTAAAACTACAGAAATGGATGAAAATTGACCCTTAAATAAACCCTTGAGTATTCTGAAATATTGAGGTAGGTACTTCAAATTTTCTGATACTAATGGATCAACAAACAAACAAATGCCAGTGGTAATTTCCTGTTAAAAGCATTTCCAAGGCATCAAAACTCTGAAGAGAACTGCATCTTTAAACTACCACTTACCTATCAGTATTAGACATGTCATATAGCTGCTCATAACTAATCGTAGTATAATTGTTATCTTTTCACCCCTCTTTTATCTATATACAGTATATATATATCTGGCTTGTGAAGAACTCCCTGGTATGGGTGTCTAACACGGCATGTCACTGCAGGTCTTGTAAAGCAATAAACTTTTTTTATTGATGTGACGTTTCGGGGCTACATGCGCCATGTAATTACTGGTGGTACTTTGGGCATTTATAACAGCCCGGTCTTTTTGTAACTGTTACAAAAGACCAGGCTGTTATAAATGCCCAAAGTGTACCACCTGTAATTACATGATCTCTGGATACACCTTCCAACATCCCCACACGTCCAAGTTGTTCAAGATCAATCACGTGATTCCAGATTTGTGGTATATTTGATAATATGCCCATGTGGCTTTTACTACGTGGGTATGACCACTAGAAAATTTAAAGAACATATGGCCCTCCACCATATGGCCATCGAAGGAGCATTGGAAGGGAAAAGTGTGGACCAACTGGTGGCATACCATTTCAAAGAACAGGCACACGACCTGTCATAACTTAGGTACCAAATTATCAATCACATACCAGCCTTAAACCGGGAGATCGACACAAGATTCTGATGCAACGGGAGGCTTAATGGATATTCAGATTGGACATTGTGTCAAAAAGGTGCCTTAATGAACGGATTACATGGAACACGTTCATATAAAGAAGCGTTATCAAATTGTTTTAATAAAAGCTTAGCTAATAGTCAGGTTCAGTTGGTTAGGTTATGTCATCATTTAGGGGACAATGAAGTTTAGTTATCTCTAGACCTCATTATAATCCTTGTACATTTATTTATCTTTCAGACCCATAGACTCACTTTTAGTTACAACAGGTTGCCATATAGACATTCAGCAAGCCTGTATAATTTAGCAATTATGGGCCGCTGCTTAATATAATTGTATTGTTTCAGTATATCTTTTCAGTCCGGTGCTTTGATACTGTAATGTTAGCAACATTGTATTAATATACACTCTATGCTGTCTTTAACAGCAGCAGTTTCATTTCATCACAATGGGTTTATTTGTTTATATTTTTTGCAGGGAGTGGCTCTCCCCCTGTAGCGGCTGATGGCTGGGTAACAGCATAAGTGTTGCCATAGCAACTGCCGGCACATGCAGGGACTGATGTCCCTTGAGGGTGCGGACTAGTCCCGGTAGCGGAAGCCCGGGCTGCGGTGGCGGTGGAAGGAGATCGCCATCTAGAGGCATCTAAGGTAAGATTGTGCACAGTGTTCTTTATTGCTGTTTGTCTGAAAAAAAGTTTATTGCTTTACAAGACCTGCAGTGCCATACCATGTTAGACACCCATACCAGGGAGTTCTTCACAAGCCAGATGTATTAATTTATGCAGGGGCATGCAGGCAAGTGATCCGTTTATGGAGAATGCTGTTCCACGTTGGCGTGTATGTATTCTGCTCCATGTTTAGGGAACAGTAAGGGTTAAGGCACCCCATCTATTTTATTGCAACTAACCAGTGTATACCCAGAGTAAAAAGGTTTTCTCCACCATGGAGTCAGCATTACCGATCACCTCTGCAAGCGGTGAAACGGACTTTTGATGTATAGTATTGCAAAAAGGAGACACCTTGAGCTTTACTGAAGATCAAGCTGCAAACATATTATTAGCTGAGGATCGATTTGGGAAGGATTCTAATGCTGAGGACTTGTACTATCTTTTATTTAAATTACAGAAGAAGGAAATAGACTTCCTGCTCCACGGACAGTCTTTACCGGACTATTATAGACAGAAACTCATTCCCAGAGGATTTTGTGTCCGCAATGTGCCTACCATAGGAAGAATAAACCTCGAGTTTTTCAGGAGGTGGATAGCCATCCTCAACAAGTGCAGCTTAGACCTTATGCTGCTGGTAGTGGAACAAGTGGACAAGGAACTTAACCACACTAAGGAAAAATAAAAAAGATGCGAAGCACGCACAGTTTATTATTGAATGATTGGGAACATGATAAATGATGGGTTAAACTAAACAACCAGCATGAGAGCTATACGAGAGAGCTACAGAGATTCAAAAGATCAAAGTTAACCACAGTACATCAAGATTACGACATGTCAAAGTCGGAAAATATTACAGTACACACATCACGTACAAACATCACATAGATGGCCTCCGTGCGCGTATTTATTCGGCCGTGCATGCACATATTCGCAATTTGCATATGATTGCTCACGCGGTCGTGTGTGTTAGCGTGTGGTATGAGTAATTACAGAGGCATTTGTACTCGCATGGAAAAGCCACAAAGACATATCATATATTTAATCCATATAGTGCATAAATCACCCACTGTCTGCTAACCTTTCTAATAGCATGAAGATGGTTCGCACATAAATTATCCTCCCAGAGACTCAAATACAATGTACCAGAAGGCCTTATTTACACAAAGCTTTAAAAAACTATGAAGAAGGCAAATACCTTTGTTTACCCCTATTGTTCTAGTGTAGCCCAGTATCTGTCGAAGACAATAAATACTGGATTGTCTTTGTCTTACCTGAAGACAGGACAAACAAGAAAGACAATATCCAGGAACCTAGGTTGACTGAAGAGAAACTCGATTAGCAATAGCTAACAAAATTACAAACCAGACATTTAGAAATCTGAGGTAATAACATTCATAGTCTAAACTCTTGGAAATATATGTATATATATATATATATATATATATATATGATTCCTAAAAAATTGTAATAGCAGGAGTGTGTGTTTGTATATATATATATATATACAGGTTAAGTATCCCATATCCAAATATTCAGAAATACGGAATATTCCGAAATACAGACTTTTTTTGAGTGAGAGTGAGATAGTGAAACCTTTGTTTTTTGATGGCTCAATGTACACAAACTTTGTTTAATACACAAAGTTATTAAAAATATTGTATTAAATGTTCTTCAGGCTGTGTGTATAAGTTGTATATGAAACATAAATGAATTGTGCGAATGTAGACACACTTTGTTTGATGCACAAAGTTATAAAAAATATTGGCTAAAATTACCTTCAGGCTGTGTGTATAAGGTGTATATGTAACATAAATGCATTCTGTGCTTAGATTTAGGTTCCATCACCATGATATCTCATTATGGTATGCAATTATTCCGAAACACGGAAAAATCCCATATCCAAAATACCTCTAGTCCCAAGCATTTTGGATAAGGGAAACTCAACCTGTATATATATATATATATATATATATATATATATATATATATATGTGTATATCTGGAGGATGGAAATAGATAATCATATCATGTGTGGGATCATATTGTTCAGAGTCACATAAACATTAATCTGGTGGGTATAAGAATATTATCATATATTACTACATTAAGTTATTAATAATACTAGATTTATGTATGATTAATGTGTTGGGTTAAACTGGTCATGGGGCGGGAACTCAGATGCAAACAACAGAAATCACATCTCAAGTCTTAGCCATCACCCACCTCTTGAGCTGACCAATGATCCCCGGTGCACAGGATATGTCCCACCCCCGAACCAATAGAAGAAGAGCACACAGTGTCTATTGTATTAAGTATTATGTTTTGTTTTGATCCACTGTGTAAAAAGCCAGCTGCATGCCTGGTCACTATCACAGACTCTGAAGGTCATCTACCTTGATGACTGAGGACCAGACTGGGAAGCGCAGGTGAAACTAAAACGTATGTACCAATGACTGTAGCTGTTTACAATTGGGGGCTCCTCCAGTTTTTTCACATGCTCACAGCCTAGCACATCATAGCAGACTTAATCTATCAGCAAATGGTGGAAAGTTATCTTACGTAACCTTTTCCTGGTTGGTGGATGTTCTAAAAAACCCTATTTGTGTGCTGTTCGATTGCGTCTGCTCTGTCTGGTCTGCAGAGATGCTGATAGAACCTGTAAACAGGAAAAAAGCTATTTCAAAAATCTGTGAATTTTTTTTGGCACCAAAAGCGTACACAAAGGGCACCGATACTTTGCATACCCTCTCACATTGTTGCAGCAAGGTTTAGATTGCTAGATTTGTTTAGATCTGTGTGAAATCGGATACATTTGTTGCTATATGGGTAAATTTGAAAAAAAAGTATTTAAGGAAGTAAGTATAAAGCACAACATGCAGGTCTGGCCCAGTCATAAAGGGTTACACAGAACAAGCATAGATTGTGCTTGTAAGTGATTATAGTTTGTATTGCTCACATTTATAGAGACTGTGTGATTTGTTTTATTGCGGACACACGTTTTTGTACACGTGGCTTGGACAAAGTAGTAAGAGTGCGGACACTAAGTACAAATTACACAATAGTTTTGTTCAATTAAAAGGTGGGACAGTAGCCATACTACAATAGCACATAACTATCCGGTTTCAAAAGCAGATTAGTATAAGACTTTTGTTTAAACTGTATTGCCTCTGTGGGAAAAGCTGCCGATCAGAACGAGTGGAAATTTTCTGTACAGAAAAACAAAGCATATTTGAGTAAAAGTAGGAGTGAACGTATTGAACCCTGGGATTTCGGGATCCCATCGTTGGTACACCAAGTGAGTGGAGGCTTGGCGGCGTGAGGCGGCTTACTCACGTTAGTATATGATTTGGAATACGTAAGTTGTGAGGAAACTTACACAGGAGCATGGTAGGGAATTGTGATTGTGACCCATATAGTTTTTTTCATATGCTCCGGCTGAGGTTTCGCAGGTTGTGATTCAATTCCAGTGGTCGTAGGGTGGATAGGTAACAAGTACCTATACGCTGTGTGATTGGACCGCACGTTTGTGGGTGCGATACATAGGGCAACTTCATACCCCTTTACGAGCTTTTGCATAAAATCAAGGTATCATTATTGCTGTATAGAGCATACGCAAGCGTGATTTGTGTACAAGTGCATAAAGGGAGTTTTCGCTGGTCTCTCTCTGGAAAATCTCCAACGACAGATATTTACTGGAAAAGGTAAGTCACTACTAAAAACTTCCATTAAATATAGGTTAATTAGGGGCCCTAAGTTGGGTACATTGCGATCCGCTATCAACAGTGTACCGTAGTACGGGCCAATGTGGGCGGGAGTGGGTGAAAGCGCTCTAAGAACTTTCACCGTCAGCTTATATTGAGTATTTTGGTGTTTGTGGGAAAAGGCCCACAATTATGGGAGCCAGTTGCTCAAGTAAGAGACGTATGGTAGCCAGGGTTCAGGCAGAAGAGTCGCGGCCCAAGGGGTCCGCGAGGTTTATAATGTGTGAGAAATATTGTCCACACGCTGAAGTTTATTGTGATGAATGAGTACGTATGACTGACAAAGATAGGGTATCATTCCCTAGGGTGGGAAGCGTTGAACCAGAGGTACTGCAGAATGTAGGTAGTAAAATATGTCTGATAAAATCCAGAAAACAAAGGATTAGACATAACGATTGTTTAAACCTGTGGCAACAAGAGGGGGAGGTGCAAAGGGAACAAACTCGCAAAGCAAGTTCCAAACCTAGCAGGAATGAGGGCACGGACACACCATTATCGACACAGGTCGAAGGGGAAGAGATGGCTACAGTCAATGGTATATCTGTAAATGATAGTAGAATGCAAGAGAAATGTATTAACCCTAATTTTTGCAAGTTGTATCCTGTTTTGAAGTCTCTCCAAGGTTATAGGTCACAGGAAGATGAAGGACCCAGCCAATTCGCAGCTCTAATTCAGTCAGTCACCTTGCAGGAAACTCAAGTGGGGCCTGTCCATCCAGTTAGAGCAGTAACAATATTCCCCACTGAAAGAACTGGTGAGGTCACAGCTACCGGTAAGTGTGAGACGGGTCATTGCACAGAGACAACAACACCTTACATTAAACAGATTAGGAACGGAATGGTAGAATTACATCCTGTCTTGGAAATAGTAACTCCCGATAGGGAACCGATAGTCAGGGATAAATCCTCACCAGGAATAATGCAATGTATTGCCCATGGTCCAGAGCTGAGCTGCGGTCAATCATTTCAGAATTCCCTGATCCCCGGAAGCATTTAATCAGATGTCAGAAGTTTATCAGAGATCTGGGTAATGCTCATGAACCAGCTAGCAAAGATTGGCGGATATTTTTGAAAGCGTGCCTACCCCCTAATATTGACACCCAAAAATGTATTACTGATTGTAGATTAGATTCAGATGGTCCTATGACTGACGAACACAATCAAGAGAACGTGGAGCAAGTTAACATGCAACTAGAGTTGCATTTCCCCACTAATGTTATGTGGAGAAGAATTTTCTCCTTAAATCAGAGGGAAAATGAAATGACATCTGAATATTTCCATCGAGCTCTGCAAATAATGGATAGATACATTGGGGTATCGTATATAGGGATCGATGCGAATTACAGGGAGGTGGCTGTCTCTGTGCTAATGGATGGGATCAATAAGACAGTAAGGGATAGGGTACAAACATCTTTGCCTAATTGGAGAGGGGTCACAGTAGCTCGTCTTAGAGAGTGCGCAATTAAACACCACAAGAATATTGCTAGGCGCAGAGAACAACAGGAGGAGAAGCTTATGACAGTAAGTCTACAGGCTCTTGCAGCAAAGCCTCATCAGCCTAAACCCCTAAACCCTGGTAGTAGGAAAAGACTGAGAATATGTTACACTTGAAGGAAGGATGGGCATTTTGCCAGAGATTGTAGGTATAGTAGAACACATAGTCAATATAGACCCCTAGACAGAGAAAACAAGCCACATTATTAAACACATAGACGGGATCAAGGGACATATAGTAAGGAATCACGAGCCATATAGAAAACACAGATTCGGTTAATGGGAAGAACGGAATAAATGCAACTTTACTCTTTTGACAAAACTTGCTGGGGTTAAGATGAAGCCTCTAAACTTTTACTTCTTCCTCTACAGAAATGGCCCCTGATTAACTTAACAGGAGCTTTGTTAGATATGAAATACATATAATGTGCTCCCGATCAGGAAGTGCAAAGTATGTTAGTCACTTACAAAGACTAATATTGCATTTCACGGTTCTAGATGCATGTCCATCACAGGTAGAGGAAATTATCTCACAGATACCGGGTTCCCTATGAACTTAGGATGAACAGGACACTGGATTGATGGCTGGGATAGTCCCAGTAGAGATACGACACACATAGACATTTTTTAAGGGGAGCAGACCTAGTAGAAAAGTCATTCCCTGTAGTGCCCAATCCAGTTTATAAAAATCCTCCTTGCCTCTACAAACTTATCTGTTACTAAACTCTATGTGATTTTTCTTCAAAGTTTCCCCTCATCCCTTACGTTCACCAACGGGAGGGTACAATACATGGACCCGATTACAGTTCAAATGCCACACGCCTACTCGGTCCTTCAGAGTTCTGCCCAAATCCAGTATATCTCCAGTATATCTCACCAGCATAAGGACACCATTATTAATGCAGTGTGCCTGGTCATGCACAAAGAATGAAGAATGACAATACTGGTGAAGGGAGACTGTGTACAGACACCGATATGCATGATGGTGTGACAGCCTGTTGGTGAATGCCAAACCTGACATTTTATTTTTCATTTACTATTTTTCCCCTCTCTTCTCTCAACCAGAGATGGTTTACTTCACACAACTGATAACACACGATAGTAAATATTAATGCAAAATTTGTGTTCCCTACAGTAAAAGGCAGTCTGGTGGTCAAAGGGGTATGGCCAGGAGTCCTCAGGACTTTGGACAGGTGGACACGGTAAGCCAGTGGCCCCCAGAGCATATCTTCCAAGTCTAGATGAGGCGGCACACGGTCTAACTCATCTGGGCAAAGAGGGTATGTGCAAGCTGGTAAGAGCCTACTGGTGTGCACCAGGATTCTCTTCTCATGCAGGTAAGAGAGCAATGACATGTTTTACTTGCTTGAGGATGAATATTGGTAAGACAATACCAACAGAGCCATCCCATATCCCTCCTACAGACGGACCTTTTCAGGTAATACAAATCGACTTCATACAGTTACCACTCTGTAGGAATTTGAAATATGTGTTAGTATGTATTGATGTATTTTCCAACTTGGTAGAAGCGTTCCCTGCTGTCACAAATACTGCTACGTTCACTGCAAAGAAAATTGTGCAGGAATTTGTGTATAGATATGGTATCCCCAGAATGATTGAAAGTGATAGGGGTACCCATTTTACAGGTGAAGTCTTTCAGGTCATGTGAAAACTGATGGGAATTGATAGCAAGCTGCATACTCCATACCGGCCACAGGCGAGTGCAAAGGTAGAGAGAGTGAACTGCAGTATTAAGAACAAGCTGAGCAAAGTGATGGCTGAAACTGGATTGCTGTCGTCAGAAGCTTTGCCAATAGTGCTGTACAGCATTAGAACCACCCCAAGTCTCCACTTAACTTATCACCCGTTGAAATTCTTTTTGGTCGACAACCTCATGTAATGATAGAACCCCAGGATGATTTGAAATGCAATAATGAAGTGACTGTGAAATATTTGTTTAGGATGAGCCGGCAGCTGAGAAATCAACAAAGAAATCTAAAGCTGGTGATTCCTGACCTACCGAACAGTAATTGTCATGACATTGAGCCTGGGGATTATGTGATGATTCAAAATTTCTTACGCTCAGGTTGCCTCATAGACAGGTGGGAAGGACCATACCAAGTCTTGTTAACCAGCACGACAGCATTGCAGGTCACTGAAAGAGAGAATTGGGTCCACTCGTCCCACTGCAAGAAGTTCGCTGACCCAGAGCGAACTCGTGACAAAGTAGTTTGGTAACTGTGTGTTCAAAGTGAACTGTGTGTTCCAAGTGAACTGTGTGTTCAAAGAGCAAGGCAAAGAGCACCTCGTATCACTAGAGTGTTTGTTCTAGGAAAGTTGAGAGGCAGGACTCTTGAAAGGCACCTGAGCACGGAGAGCAACAAGATCTAGGACGGTTGTCGCACCGTTTTCTTTTTCTCACCTCCCCACTGCATTTTCCTTTCTTTTTTTCTCCTCCTTATTTTCCTTCTTTCCCCTAACGAAATGGATCTATCACAAGAGACTTTGTTTCGGGTTCTGCTAGTAATGCTGTTTTTTGATCAGAACAATTTGTTTTGGTGAGAGTCCCAGAGAGGTCAAGCAGGGATCTGGAATGGGTTCTGATGGCGAGTACAAATTTGTAGGATCTCAGGAGCAGCACATCACTCGAGTAAAGGCTGGAATCAGTAAGTGCTCTGGTAGTCATGGAGCTCGGAGGCAATGTGAAGGGTTATTGTCTGACAAACCAGACAATGGCTTTTCCACACAGAGCTCATAGGATACCTATTGACTCTGAACTTGTATGCCAGATAGCCAATAGTGGGAGGTATTTTCGGTATAGGTATACACGTGGAAGCAAGACCATGTGGGTTGGAAAAGTGTTGTCAGGGTATTGTGCCCATATCATCCAGCCCGATACTTGCACTGAGCAAATGAGCGAACTAGGGATTGGTTTATTTACTTGGAGAGTTTGCAATATAGTGATGTTACATTTTGTCCCCTATGTTCTCCCAGATGATGCCTATTTCATATGTGGGAGGAAAGCGTACAAGTGGCTTGCCCTGAGCTCTGAGGGATTGTGTTATATTGGGAGAGTACTACCGGAGGTCATGACCATAACCCACGACAAAATGAAAGGCGTTCACCGCAGTGCTCAGACTCCTTTTACTCATACTCACTATGAACACATCATCAAGAGACACCTCATAGATAGGGCAGAGCACGCAGCTTCTGATTTGATCCACGAATCCACCGGGATTCAGTTCCTTCTCGCATTAGACATCACCTGTACTGCCAGAGGAACTCTAAATTATAGGTATATCCATGCGCTAGCGAACTTGATAGATAATATCACTGAGATGTATGATGACACCTTTAGGTATACGGGAAGGGAGTTACAAGCCTACAAGAAGGAACTGATCCAGCAGAGGATGGTCCTTAATTACGTCACAGCCGTGACAGGTGGGTACTGTGTAACTCTGGTAACTCAATATGGTGTGAAGTGCTGTACATATATTACGAACAGCATTGACGACCCCACGGAGATCATTGATCAGAAGATGGACGAGATCTTGCAGTTGAAGTGGGAGTTCAGGAGGAAGCACAACCTTACCTTGACGGCTGTGGGTAATGAATTGACCGGCTGGGCCTCATGGTTGAACCCACGCAAATGGTTCTCAGGTTTAGGAGAGTGGGCTCAAAATGTCATTATGAGTGTGGGGAAGTTTCTCCTTTGTATCCTGGGAGTCATCATAATTATTGGTTTGATATTTTGGGTGTGTTCAAATTCTAATGCGGCGCAAGCGCAGCACCAATTTGATGAGTCTAAGGAGTGAGGGCGCTGTTATAGCAGCAGATTTAATTTATGATGCATCCATAGAGATAGTGTTATGGTAAGGATTGCAAATGAATTTCATAGCCTGTTTCTTTCACCCGTTTTTCTTTCTCTCCCTCTACCCAGATACATCCAACCGGAAAAGACATCAGTCCTACCCAAAATGTTTATTTGAATGTATTTTTATACAGGTTGAGTATCCCTTATCCAAAACGCTTGGGACCAGAGGTATTTTGGATATCGTATTTTTCCGTATTTTGGAATAATTGCATACCATAATGATATTTCATGGCAATGGGACCCAAGTCTAAGCACAGAATGCATTTATGATTCATATACACCTTATACACACAGCCTGAAGGTAATTTTAGCCAATATTTTTAATAACTTTGTGCATTAAACAAAGCGTGTGTACATTCACACAATTCATTTATGTTTCATATACACCTTATACACACAGCCTGAAGGTCATTTAATACAATATTTTTAATAACTTTGTGTATTAAACAAAGTTTGAGTACATTGAGCCACAGAAAACAAAGATTTCACTATCTCACTCTCACTCAAAAAAGTCCGTATTTCGGAATATTCCGTATTTCGGAATATTTGGATATGGGATACTCAACCTGTATATGTGTCTTATCTTCATCTCTGCCACCTCCAGTTAATGGCACACATAGTGATATCCACATATACTAGCACTCACATATTTTCCCCCTCCATGTATCATCAATTAAATGTTCACCCCATTTGTTGGAACAAGAAGCCGAAAAGAGCTTGGTAGTGTTTTTTGGCCCATTTACAGACCCTTAAAATGGGATGAGAAGGATTTAATGTATACTTCGCAATACCTCAAAGCTTATTTAGAACATATACGGCACGATGATACATGCCCCTCAGACATTGATTCATACATACATGCTTTTTACTATCCCACTAGACTATACATTTCCCACCTACAACTCTCCCCGATCATCCAAGCTTTTGTATATATTGTATAGGTAATTTTTTTTTTCTGTTTATTGATTAGTTAGTGGCAGTTATTGATGACTGCCAAAGGGTGGACTGTCAAAGTTGGAAAATATTACAGTACACACATCACGTACAAACACCACATAGATGGCCTCCGTGCGCGTATTTATTCGGCCGTGCATGCACATATTCGCAATTTGCATATGATCGCTCACGCGGTCGTGCGTGTTAGCGCGTGGTATGAGTAATTACGGAGGCATTTGTACTCGCATGGAAAAGCCACAAAGACATATCATATATTTAATCCATATAGTGCATAAATCACCCACTGTCTGCTCACCTTTCTGATAGCATGAAGATATCATAAATTATCCTCTCAGAGACTCAAATACAATGTACCAGATGGCCTTATTTACACAATACTTTGAAATCCTATGAAGAAGGCAAATACCTTTGTTTACCCCTATTGTTCTAGAGTAGCCCAGTATCTGTCGAAGACAATAAATACTGGATTGTCTTTGTCTTATCTGAAGACAGGACAAACAAGAAAGACAATATCCAGGAACCTAGGTTGACTGAAGAGAAATTCAATTAGCAATAGCCAACAAAATTACAAACCAGACATTTAGAAATCTGAGGTAATAACATTCATAGTCTAAACTCTTGGAGATATATGTATATGTATATGTATATATATATATATGATTCCTAACAAATTGTAATAGTAGGAGTGTGTGTGTGTGTATATATATATATATATATGGAAAAGGGGGGATGAGGGATGTATAGCGACCAACAGTGTCAATTAAGTAAGTTTGCCAATAATAAATACAATAAAACTATTTATTTGATAAAAAAAAAAATTAAAATGATGCGTTTCGTCACTTGGACTTCATCACAGGGCTCTGTGATGAAGTCCAAGTGACGAAACGCGTTGGGAGACCTATACCTACCTCATACCACAGATAAGGAAAATCTGATTATTTTGATCTTCTTGTAGCTTTTATATTGTCATTTTAAGTGTTTTAGTCCAGTTGTGACTGTACTGTTGTCCCATTTTAAATATATGTCATTTTAATTTATTTTTGTATCAAATAAATAGTTTTATTGTATTTATTATTGGCAAACTTACTTAATTGACACTGTTGGTCGCAATACATCCCTCATCCCCCCTTTTCCATTTTACTTGTCTCAGGGAATTACCACCCCTGTTTATACTGAGGGACCCAGCTGACCAGACGGTGTGGTATCTGGGTACCCCAGGTCGTAAGGGCTCCTCCGTTTGCCTTTTATTGCCAAAGAGGACCAACACTCGGTTTTATTTAAAGCTGTTTGCACAAATTTGGAGTGGTTGGTACCTTGAGGTACTTGGGGGTGAAAGTAATTCCCGACTGACCTAGGGAACCATTTATTGTTTTTACTATTTTTTATGTTTTATTTGTGTATTGCCCATTTTTAACGTTGTATGGATATATCTTTATAGATACAATAAATTTGTGTATTTTTTTGGATATTCACTGCCTCTTTATCCACATATCTACTCAATACTGGTGGCTACCAGTGGAAATCTGTGGCTCCACCAACAGCAAAGAAACCTTTCAAGAAACATAGGGCATTGTTGGAAGGTGAGTGCCCTTTTTGAGGGACGGGGGTGTGATAAATCTCGATCCTGTGAAATGAGTGTGTACGAGGAGAATATCTAAAGAAACCTTTTGATGTACATATCCCGCCCTAAGGAGGTTAGTCAAAAGGTGCGAACCTTTGAAAAACCGTGGAGAGGGAGAAGTCGGGTAACCTTTGTGACCCAAGAAGTCTGAATATGACCACTATGACTGGGATAAATGAATGTTTATTGATCAGTGACTTGCAGCGCTCACGTAAACATTAATCTGGTGGGTATAAGAATATTATTATATATTACAACATTAAGTTATTAATAATACTAGATTTATGTATGATTAATGTGATGGTTTAACTGGTCATGGGGCAGGAACTCAGATGCAAACAACAGAAATCACATCTCAAGTCTTAGCCATCGCCCACCTCTTGAGCTGACCAATGATCCCCGGTGCACAGGATATGTCCCACCCCCAAACCAATGGAAGAAGAGCACACAGTGTCTATTGTATTATGTTTTGATCCACTGTATAAAAAGCCATCTGCATGCCTGGTCACTATCACAGACTCTGAAGGTCATCTACCTTGATGACTGAGGACCAGACTGGGAAGCGCAGGCGAAACTAAAACATATGTACCATTGACTGTAGCCATTTTACTATTGTATTGTATTGTATTGTTATTGTAACCCCCTTTCAGTAATTATATGTTGGTGTGTCGCAACCCAGCATTTTAAATACAATCTGGTGTCGTGTCTCCTTTCCCTGCTAAGGTTATAAGTGTATTTCAGTCACCCGTGTAGCTGCTAAGTGCTCACGGCATGTCTTTGGGTGTGTACGCACTGCATGTACTTTGTACGGCCAGTGCAGCGTTAGTACACAAATCACGTACATGGTACGGGACTTTGTTCACTAACGGTGTAAAAAGTACGTAGGCTAAGGTTCGATTACAGCGGCCGCAGCGGCTCCATTTTAAAGTGTATTTAATGTGTTTTTAAAGTGTTGCTTTTAGTCCTGTATGTAAATCAACGTTTACAGACGATTATCAGGTGTCTAGGTGTCTCACAGGTACAGAACCACCTAGATCAGAGGTTCTCAAACTCGGTCCTCGGGGGCACACACAGTGCATGTTTTGCAGGTATCCTCACAGAATCGCAAGTGAAATAATTAGCTCCACCTGTGGACCTTTTAAAATGTGTCAGTGAGTAATTAATACACCTGTGCACCTGCTGGGTTACCTGCAAAACATGCACTGTGCGGTCTCCCGAGGATCGAGTTTGAGAACCTCTGACCTAGATACACACAGCAGCCCCGCAACCTGAACAGCTGGCGGGGGAGACGTAATCAGAAAATGCAATCTCAACAGTCGTCGATGAGTGACAGCGACTTTGCATTTGCAGAGACTGATGAATCTTCAACCACCCATAAGCCCCTTTTAGGGGTAGTGACCAGAAAGGGTGCAGGAACAAAGCCCAGAGAACAAGAAGAGGTGGCCAAAATGAGAGGGACTTCAAGAGCCATCAACAGAAAGAAAAACTAGTGTTCAATCTATCTTCACATAGCCTTACATCAGCAGAGGAAAACCTTCTCAACAAAGGACAGTCCTTTGTCCCTACTTCATCACATAATCAATTTGAGTGGCAAATTGACCTTCACAAAATGAGCAGGAAAATGAGACTCAAGGAATATTATGGAATTACAACTGAGTCTAGTGAGAATTCTCCTTTGGTAAAATTTCATCAACTTCGGGCTAGGTCGAAATTCAATCCAAATTCTCACAGTGCTTCTATTAAGAAAATAAACAGACTGATGGAAGAATCGGTTAATAAATTTACTCAAGCGTCAAAATGTCCTAAATCCAACTGGACAAAGACTGAAGCCATGGCTTTAAAGTCCCTGCAGGACAACAAGAGTATCATTATCTTTCCAGCGGATAAGGGACTAGGAATTGTTCTCTAAGACCTTGACAAGCATGGAAGGGAAATACTCAACCAACTATTGGACCCAATGGTCTACACCAGGCTTACAGATGATCCAACTGCCAGATTCCAAAGAGAGTTACAAAGGATATTACAACAGGCCCTTTGCTCACAATTACTGGATAAGAAAACCGTGTCTGAACTAACACAAGAAGCACTGATCATCCCAGTGTTCTTTACGGCCCTAAGATTCACAAAGACCTCTTAAACCCAGCAGGATGCCCAATAATTTCAGCAAGGGGTAGTCTATACAAGCCAGTCTCCCAGTTATTGGACATGGTCATTCAGTCCCATGTGGTTTCACAAAGCACTTATTTAAAAGATACCACCAACTTCCTCCAGCTACTCATGAATGTGACAGATATACAGGAACACCATTATGTGTGTTATGGACGTCAAGAGCTTATATACATCTATACCCCATTCACAAAGATTGATAGCTATGGAAGAATTCTTGAACTCCAAAGTAGAGAGTCTGGATCTGGATAAGGGACTATTCCTAGAATTGCTACAACTAGTGCTAACACGTAATTACTTCTTATTTGACGGGCACATATACCAGCAGGAAGTGGAGTGTGCCATGGGAGCGGCTGTGGCACCAGCGTATGCTAATGTTTTCATGTTCCAACAAGAAAACCTCATGTTCTTTGAAGGGGCGTACAAAGAACACATTCTTTTATTCACAAGATTTATAGATGATTTATTCATGTTGTGGAACGGAGGTCCACATCTCTTTGAAATTATGATGGATGAAATCAGTTTACTACCGTCTCATATAAAGTTCACATACAAATGGAGTAGTCAAAGTATAGGCTTTCTGGATGTTATGGTAGAATTGGTTGGGAAAAAGATCAGGACTTCCATATTCAATAAAGATACAGATCGCAACACTTTGTTATTGGTGGCCAGCCATCAACCACCGGCTTTAAAGAAAGGCCTTCCTTACTCCCAGATGCTATGAGTAGTGAGAATTTGTAGCAAAATGAATCAACTACCCACAGAATTGGAAAAGATAGTATTCAAGTTTCGACAAAGAGGTTACAAATTAAATATGCTGCTAGAGTTAAAACAGAAAGCATTGATCCTCGCACAAGAAACATTATTAATGCTGAGAGAGAAAACATTGGAGGACAACAAAGTGTTCACATGGAAAATCTCATTTGACTCTTCGAGTGCAGTGATTCCAAGGGCCAGTAAGGCCCTGTGGCCTAAAGTATCATCAGATAAAGATCTACCCATCTTCAAGGGAGTACATCCGATGGCATGCTATAGAAGAAGGCGCAACCTCAGGGATCCATTTGTCCATTCTGACATAACGGGCTTGAATTCATCCCAAGGTAACACTGTTACAAAAAGGCTGGGCTGTTATAAATGCCCAAAGTGTACCACCTGTAATTACATGATCTCTGGATACACCTTCCAACATCCCCACACGTCCAAGTTGTTCAAGATCAATCACGTTCTATTATGTGATTCCAGATTCATGGTATATTTGATAATATGCCCATGTGGCCTTTACTACCTGGGAATGACCACCAGAAAATTGAAAGAACTTATGGCCCTCCACCGTTCAGCCATCAAAGTAGCATTGTAAGGGAAAAGTGTGGACCAACTGGTGGTGAACCATTTCCAAGAACAGGCACACGACCTGCCATCACTTAGGTACCAAATTATCGATCACGTACCAGCATTAAACTGGGGTGGAATCGACATGGTCGGAAGCCAGGCTGCGGCAGCGGTGGCGGGAGGAGACTGGCTACTGGAGGGGTTATATGGTAAGGTTGTGCACAGTGTTCTTTATTGCTGTTTGTCTGAGGACGGGGCACATGTAACCCTGAAATGTAACATCAATAAAAAAAGTGTATTGCGTTACAAGACCTGCAGTACCGTGCCATGTTAGACACCCATAGCAGGGTGTTCATCACAACCCGGATGTATTCATTTATGCAAGGGCATGCAGGCAAGTGATCCCTGTAAGGAGAGTGCCATTCCATGTTGGAGTGTGTGTGTATATATATATATATATATATATATATATATATATATATATGGATTGGACTGGTAGCTGGACTTTATGACTTGATAATTCCAACATAATTCATTATTATATTTATTTCTATTCAAAAGAACAAGTGAATATATTTTTTATTATATTACTTATTTAAATCAAATAGCTATATATTATAGTGATATTCAAGTGCAATATACTGTATAACCTTGAATCAATTCACACAAGAAGCCATCAGTAATATAACAAACTATATACCGGTAACTTATCTTTAGATTTACACTTATATGCATTTAAACTAAAGCTGACTATTGTCTAGAAGGATGTGTAACCAGCTGGTCCGATGGGTGATGGGACCCTCCACCAGCAGGAGCATACACACTTGCATGATGCAGGTGATGACGGCGTGATGTAGGATGCTTGTATCATACATGATATCTTACTGTTGGCAATGCAGCATGGCTGACTGGAAGATATCTCATGTGACCGTGGGAACATGCAAATTGGGCACACAGACTGAACAAACCAGCTGACATGTCATTCAGCCCACCACTGGACTCCTGTGAAACCAGCCAATGGGAGTTCAGGGGTGGGCTAAATGATGATTGACAGGCTGAGCAGTGTGTCTCATGCTGCGGCGGCTTGTGATTCCCGGGGAAGTATGCCAGGACATATGTAACATACAACTGCACATATATGTTCATATATCCAGGCCAGCTCACCCTGTACACCTTGGATGGTGCTGCAGCCCAGGGGCAGCAGCCGCTGCTGTTCAGAGCTAAAAAAAAATTGCAGTCTACCAAAACACATAACACATTGTTTATTTTATTTTATTTTATTTTATTTGTTTTTTTTAGACAAATTGCACTATATTGTGATAGCTCATTGGAACAAATATGTATTTTTTTAAACTAAATGTCACAGATAAATAAAAGGAATCAACCATGATTTCAGCTATTGTTTGTTTATATAGTTGGTATAATACCAAAAGCATATTGCTAGTTTAGTACATGATTTTAAACATTTATAATACCTACTGTAAAACGGACCCTAGTACCTAGTATGTTTACTTTAGACTCATTATTTTAGTATTTTTTTATTTAGTGCTTTATGTTTCAGATATGTACTTGTGTATGTTTCATTTATTTTACTGCATGTTCACTTAGATATTTAAATATTTATTTAATTTATTTAGAATAGAATCAGCATTCTTTAACTGCAAACATATGGCATTTCAGCTAATGTTAATGCACATCCTAGAAAATTAAAGCAGAGTATTGAACTTTGCCATATTATACCTTGGACTGTCCTTCCCAAGGCCATAGCTACCATAGGTGCAGGCATTGCAGCTGATATGGGGCTTAGAGCTGAGAGGGGCCCACCTTACATGTCAAAGTTACAAGTGTTATGTAAATTGTTGACCCTTGGATGGTACATAGTGGTCCTTACATGCATTTGCATTGGGCCCTAAAATATATTTAGTTTTGCTCCTATATCTGCTCATCGTAATGTGGTATAAAATAAACTGAAGGGCATTATAATGTTACATAATATGAATTAGGGCACGCAGTGTGGCATATGAACTGGGGGCAACACTAAAATGTTGCACATTAAGAAATGGAATCATTAAAATGTGACATAATATGACGTGGATTTACAATAGTGTGGCAGATTATGAACAGTAAGCACTGCAATGTGGCATTATATAAATCAGAGGCACTACAGTGTGGTATAATATGAACCGGGGACACTGTATGTCATATTGTGAATTGGGGTAGGCTACTGTGTTACATGATGTGTACTGGCAGCCCTAAAATGTGACATAATGTGAACTAGGTGACTACTATGGCTCATAAATAAAGTAGGTCACTACTATGGGTCATAACTAGTGATGTGCACCGGACATTTTTCGGGTTTTGTGTTTTGGTTTTGGATTCGGTTCCACGGCCGTGTTTTGGATTCGGACGCGTTTTGGCAAAACCTCCCTGAAAATTTTTTGTCGGATTCGGGTGTGTTTTGGATTCGGGTGTGTTTTGGATTCGGGTGCTTTTTACAAAAAACCCTCAAAAACAGCTTAAATCATAGAATTTGGGGGTCATTTTGATCCCATAGTATTATTAACCTCAATAACCATAATTTCCACTCATTTCCAGTCTATTCTGAACACCTCACACCTCACAATATTATTTTTAGCCCTAAAATTTGCACCGAGGTCATTGGATGACTAAGCTAAGCGACCCAAGTGGCCGACAAAAACACCTGGCCCATCTAGGAGTGGCGCTGCAGTGTCAGACAGGATGGTCGATTTAAAAAATAGTCCCCAAACAGCACATGATGCAGAGAAAAAAAGAGGTGCACTGTGGTAGCTGGATGGCTAAGCTAAGCGACACAACTGGCCGACACAAACACCTGGCCCATCTAGGAGTGGCACTGCAGTGTCAGGCAGGATGGCACTTCAAAAAAATAGTCCCCAAACAGCACATGATGCAAAGAAAAATGAAAGAAAAAAGAGGTGCAAGATGGAATTGTCCTTGGGCCCTCCCACCCACCCTTATGTTGTATAAACAGGACATGCACACTTTAACAAACCCATCATTTCAGCGACAGGGTCTGCCACACAACTGTGACTGAAATGACTGGTTGGTTTGGGCCCCCACCAAATAAGAAGCAATCAATCTCTCCTTGCACAAACTAGCTCTACAGAGGCAAGATGTCCACCTCCTCCTCATCGTCCGATTCCTCACCCCTTTCACTGGGTACATCCCCCTCCTCACAGATTATTAATTTGTCCCCACTGGAATCCACCATCTCAGGTCCCTGTGTACTTTCTGGAGGCAATTGCTGGTGAATGTCTCCACGGAGGAATTGATTGTAATTAATTTTGATGAACATCATCTTCTCCATATTTTCTGGAAGTAAACTCGTACGCCGATTGCTGACAAGGTGAGCGGCTGCACTAAACACTCTTTCGGAGTACACACTGGAGGGTGGGGGGGCAACTTAGGTAAAATAAAGCCAGTTTCTACAAGGGCCTCCAAATTGCCTCTTTTTCCTGCCAGTATACGTACGGACTGTCTGACGTGCCTACTTGGATGCGGTCACACATATAATCCTCCACCATTCTTTCAATGGTGAGAGAATCATATGCAGTGACAATAGACGACATGTCAGTAATCGTTGGCAGGTCCTTCAGTCCGGACCAGATGTCAGCACTCGCTCCAGACTGCCCTGCATCACCGCCAGCGGGTGGGCTTGGAATTCTTAGCCTTTTCCTCGCACCCCCAGTTGCTGGAGAATGTGAAGGAGCAGCTGTTGACGGGTCACGTTCCGCTTGACTTGACAGAACCTCTGCAGACTTGTATCTGCCGGAAAGAGAGATACGTAGGTTTTAAATCTAGGATCGAGCACGGTGGCCAAAATGTAGTGCTCTGATTTCAACAGATTGACCACCCGTGAATCCTGGTTAAGTGAATTAAGTACTCCATCCACAAGTCCCACATGCCTAGCGGAATTGCTCTGTTTTAGCTCCTCCTTCAATGTCTCCAGCTTCTTCTGCAAAAGCCTGATGCGGGGAATGACCTGACTCAGGCTGGCAGTGTCTGAACTGACTTCACGTGTGGCAAGTTCAAAGGGTTGCAGAACCTTGCACAACGTTGAAATCATTCTCCACTGCTCTTGAGTCAGGTGCATTCCCCCTCCTTTGCCTATATCGTAGGCAGATGTATAGGCTTGAATTGCCTTTTGCTGCTCCTCCATCCTCTGAAGCATATAGAGGGTTGAATTCCACCTCGTTACCACCTCTTGCTTCAGATGATGATAGGGCAGGTTCAGGACTGTTTGCTGGTGCTCCAGTCTTCGGCACGCGGTGGCTGAATTCCGAAAGTGGCCCGCAATTCTTCGGGCCACCGACAGCATCTCTTGCATGCCCCTGTTGTTTTTTAAATAATTCTGCACCACCAAATTCAATATATGTGCAAAACATGGGACGTGCTGGAATTTGCCCAGATGTAATGCACGCACAATATTGCTGGCGTTGTCCGATGTCACAAATCCCCAGGAGAGTCCATTTGGGTTAAGCCATTCTGTGATGATGTTCATCAGTTTCCGTAAGAGGTTGTCAGCTGTGTGCCTCTTCTGAAAAGCGGTGATACAAAGCGTAGCCTGTCTAGGAACGAGTTGGCGTTTGCGAGATGCTGCTACTGGTGCCGCCGCTGCTGTTCTTGCTGCGGGAGGCAATACATCTACCCAGTGGGCTGTCACACTCATATAGTCCTGAGCCTGCCCTGCTCCACTTGTCCACATGTCCGTGGTTAAGTGGACATTGGGTACAACTGCATTTTTTAGGACACTGGTGACTCTTTTTCTGAGGTCTGTGTACATTTTCGGTATCGCCTGCCTAGAGAAATGGAACCTAGATGGTATTTGGTACCGGGGACAAAGTACCTTAATCAAGTCTGTAGTTGCCTGTGAATTAACAGTGGATAATGGAAACATGTTTCTCACCGCCCAGGCTGCCAAGGCCTGAGTTATCTGCTTTGCAGCAGGATGACTGCTGTGATATTTCATCCTCCTCGCAAAGGACTGTTGGACAGTCAATTGCTTACTGGAAGTAGTACAAGTGGTCTTCCGACTTCCCCTCTGAGATGACGATCGACTCCCAGCAGCAACAACAGCAGCGCCAGCAGTAGTAGGCGTTACACTCAAGGATGCATCGGAGGAATCCCAGGCAGGAGAGGACTCGTCAGACTTGCCAGTGACATGGCCTGCAGGACTATTGGCTTTCCTGTGTAAGGAGGACATTGACACTGAGGGAGTTGGTGGTGTGGTTTGCAGGAGCTTGGTTACAAGAGGAAGGGATTTAGTGGTCAGTGGACTGCTTTTGCTGTCATCCAAAGTGTTTGAACTTGTCACTGACTTATGATGAATGCGCTGCAGGTGACGTATAAGGGAGGATGTTCCGAGGTGGTTAACGTCCTTACCCCTACTTATTACAGCTTGACAAAGGCAACACACGGCTTGACACCTGTTGTCCGCATTTGTGTTAAAATAATTCCACACCGAAGAGGTGATTTTTTTTGTAATTTGACCAGGCATGTCAATGGCCATATTCGTCCCACGGACAACAGGTGTCTCCCTGGGTGCCTGACTTAAACAAACCGCCTCACCATCAGAATCCTCCTTGTCAATTTCCTCCTCAGCGCCAGCAACACCAATATCCTCATCCTGGTGTACTTCAACAGTGACATCTTCAATTTGACTATCAGGAACTGGACTGCAGGTGCTCCTTCCAGCACTTGCAGGGGGCGTGCAAATGGTGGAAGGCACCACCTCTTCCCGTCCAGTGTTGGGAAGGAAAGGCATCGCAGCCGCCACAATTGGACTCTCCTTGGGGATTTGTGATTTAGAAGAACGCACAGTTCTTTGCTGTGCTTTTGCCAGCTTAAGTCTTTTCATTTTTCTAGCGAGAGGATGAGTGCTTCCATCCTCATGTGAAGCTGAACCACTAGCCATGAACATAGGCCAGGGCCTCAGCCGTTCCTTGCCACTCCGTGTCGTAAATGGCATATTGGCAAGTTTACGCTTCTCCTCAGACGCTTTTACATGCTCTCTACTATGACATTGGGCATCGGCCTAGGCAGACGACGTTGATGGCATTTCATCATCTCGGCCATGACTACTGGCAGCAGCTTCAGCATGAGGTGGAAGTGGATCTTGATCTTTCCCTATTTTACCCTCCACATTTTTGTTCTCCATTTTTTAATGTGTGGAATTATATGCCAGTATCAATAGCAATAGCCTACTACTATATATACTGCACACAACTGAAATGCACCACACGTATGGATGGATAGTATACTTGACGACACAGAGGTAGGTAGAGCAGTGGCCTACTGTACCGTACTGCTATATATTATATACTGGTGGTCAGCAAACTGTGCAAAACTGAAATGCACCACAGGTATGGATGGATAGTATACTTGACGACACAGAGGTAGGTAGAGCAGTGGCCTACTGTACCGTACTCCTATATATTATATACTGGTGGTCAGCAAACTGTGCAAAACTGAAATGCACCACAGGTATGGATGGATAGTATACTTGACGACACAGAGGTAGGTAGAGCAGTGGCCTACTGTACCGTACTGCTATATATTATATACTGGTGGTCAGCAAACTGAGCAAAACTGAAATGCACCACAGGTATGGATGGATAGTATACTTGACGACACAGAGGTAGGTAGAGCAGTGGCCTACTGTACCGTACTGCTATATATTATATACTGGTGGTCAGCAAACTGTGCAAAACTGAAATGCACCACAGGTATGGATGGATACTATACTTGACGACACAGAGGTAGGTAGAGCAGTGGCCTTCTGTACCGTACTCCTATATATTATATACTGGTGGTCAGCAAAATTATGCACTGTACTCCTACTATATACTACAATGCAGCACAGATATGGAGCGTTTTTCAGGCAGAGAACATATAATACTGGTGGTCATTGGTCAGCAAAACTCTGCACTGTACTCCTCCTATATAATACTGCTGGTCCCCAGTCCCCACAATAAAGCAGTGTGAGCACAGATATATGCAGCACACTGAGCACAGATATGGAGCGTTTTTCAGGCAGAGAACGTATAATACTGGTGGTCACTGGTCAGCAAAACTCTGCACTGTACTCCTCCTATAGAATACTGCTGGTCCCCAGTCCCCACAATAAAGCAGTGTGAGCACAGATATATGCAGCACACTGAGCACAGATATGGAGCGTTTTTCAGGCAGAGAACGTATAATACTGGTGGTCACTGGTCAGCAAAACTCTACACTGTACTCCTCCTATAATACTGCTGGTCCCCAGAATAAAGATATTTGCAGCCCCCTGAAACAAAGTGAGAGGACGCCAGCCACGTCCTCTCACTATCATTTCCAATGCACGAGTGAAAAATTGCGGCGACGTGCGGCACCTTATATAGAATTCGAATCTCGCGAGAATCCGAGAGCCGGATGATGACGTTCGGGTGCGCTCGGGTTAACCGAGCCATATGGGAGAATCCGAGTCTGCCTCGGACCCGTGTAAAATGGGTGAAGTTCGGGGGGGGGTTCGGATTCCGAGGAACCGAACCCGCTCATCACTTGTCATAACATTGACCAAGGCACTAATATGGTTCAGAAAATGACTAGGGCACTATTATGCTGTGGAGAGGTGTCTCTCTTGAAACATTAGGACAGGGGTCCCTTCAAAATTTTGCTATGGAGCCCACAAAATACTGGCTACCCCCCAGTCCCTTCCTTTATGGAATCCCCCAGTGATGATGTCACCAAATTTCTGGACAAAGGTGAAGGGGTAATATAATTTTTTCTCACATCTCTTAACAGACATATATCAAGATTAAGCACAGTACTTAACTAAATTAGGAAACTTCTATGCTGCATGAATAGAAAGGTTTAGTTTTTGACATTCTGTAGAAGGCTATTTAGTATCTGACTATTTCACAAATGATTCCTAGCAGCTATACAATGAATAAAATGAGCGAAAAAAGTGTGGTTATTTTCAAACATAATTCCATGATATTAAATGAATACTTGTCATTATAATAAATGACCTTCTAAAGGAAATTATAATGTTTTAATCAGAATTATGATATTGTAAAATGATTTCACCCATTTATCAGCAATGTAAAAGCATAATGAACATACTGTATGTTTACTCTATATCGGAAAATGCTTGCTTCATTGAATCCACAGGAAATTGTATTCACTCACTGTAGCAAGCTTAGGACTACAGACCCAAGGACTGTACATTTATTATGTTTCATACTATACTGAATGTAGAAAATACCAGCTCTCACTGAAAAGGAAACAAACACTGTAAATTTGAATCTGGAACTCAACTCCAGGTGAGAAGTAAATTTACTTGTAGGCACCTGTATAAGTCTTTTCATATGTGAATGAAAAAACTGTCTCCTTAAAATAAAGAGTGGATTTGATGGAGAAATACTCAAATAATACAGGGCAGTACGGCTGGTGTAATGGTTAGCATTACTGTCTCACAGCACTGAGGTCATGGGTTTGATTCCCACCATGGCCCTAACTGTGTGGAGTTTGTATATTTTCCCAGTGCTTGCGTGGGTTTCCTCTGGGTACTCTGGTTTCCTCCCACAATCCAAAAATATACTGGTAGGTCAAATGGATCCCAACAAAATGGGATTAACCCTGGCATGAATGTGTGTGGTGTACATGTGGTAGGGAAAATAGATTGTTAGCTCTACTGGGGCAGGGACTGATGTGAATGACCAAATACTCTCTGTAAAAGCGCTGTGGAATATGTGTGCATAATAACTGGTAATAAATAAATAATTACAGATGTAACCATGCTCATCGTGGCTACATCTACGGAAAATGGGCACTCTCGGTGTGACTAGGTGCGCCCATGCCTAGACACACCAAGCAGCATCTATTGCCCCTCCATCCATGCAAATGGGGTGCATGAGCATCTGATACCCCTTTTCCAAAAGCTCCAAAAACATGTGTAAATGCGCTGGGGTTGTTAGGGTCTCCTGCCCTGTGCTGCCACGTCGTCATGGCAACCGGGAGACAAGTGCTAGTGGAGTAACCTGAGCGCAGCTGATACTCCGGTTCGGGTCTTTTGCTGTGCAGTGGTTATAGGCTCTGTGCACGGCAGGGGATCCGGTGCAGGTTTTTGTGCTCACAGTCTGTGAGGTCTGAGTGGGGCGTGGACAGCACCTGCTTTATAAGGCCTCTTTTCAGGGTAAGCAGATGCTGCTGAATCTTTGTTGGTTTGTCTGTTCATGAAAGTTAGCCAGTACTGTGTAGCTTTGTATTTGTTTGTTGCTTACTGCAAATAGGCCTGGGGATTTGGTATTACACTCTGCCAATCCAGACCTAGCAGTAAGACTGGAGTCAGTCGTTTAGCTTGCTGGGGTTCTGTTACTACTCTGTGAATTTAGCAAGTTTGCGGCTGTATTCTAAGACTTGCCTGTCTAATCCTGTCTCACTGTGCTAAGTGTCAGGGGTCAGTTTAGTGGCAGTAAGCTAAAACCTGTGCACTGCAAGTGAGAATCAGGATTGTGGAGACTCTCCTTGTGTCTATCATTCCATCTCTGACCAAGGAGTTTACTGCCACACCCGTTGGTAACCCTTTAGGGTTTTTGCTGTTGCCCTTAGCAACAGCATTTCGGGTTCTCTACGTATTAAAACACAACATCTTGTTTTTTCCATCTGAGCAGTTCTAATACAAGGGAGATACCCAGTTCCTTAGCCTCTGGGCTTCTCTGTTCACTTTGTGTGTATTTTGTTACCCTATCACCTTCTGTGTACGTTATGTCATATTCCCCAGTTTGTCTGTGAGTCCATTTGTTTTGCATAACAGTTAAAACACCAGTACATTCCTGCAGACACTGGAGTGCATAACAGTTCTGTCACCAGTACTTTCCTGCAGGCACTGGTGTGCATAACATATTCAGCAGCCAAATACTCCTGTTGAAATTTTGTGGGAATATGGAGCATACCCCTCAAAATACGTTGCAACAGGTGGTCGATCAGGTGCAGGTCCTGACTCGACAATTTAATGATTTGTCCATTAAAATACACACCTCCCAGGCTGCTGGCGGAGCTCCCGCAGCAGCAGCACCTGCAGGGGTTAAGGAGCCGAAAGTAAATCTCCCGGATCGTTTTTCTGGAGATCGCTCGCAGTTCTTTTGTTTCAAGGAGAGCTGCAAGCTATACTTCCGGCTTAGGCCTCAGTCTTCTGGGTCGGAGATTCAGCGGGTGGGCATAGTGATTTCCTTGCTACAAGGAGACCCACAGGTCTGGGCATATGGGTTGCAGCCTGACTGTCCGTCGCTTAAAAGTGTTGATGCTTTTTTTACGGCACTGGGCATGTTGTATGATGACCCTGACAAGACGGCCTCAGCCGAGGCTCAGATTTCGATCCTTAAGCAAGGGCGAAGGCCAGTTGAGGTTTACTGTACGGAGTTTCGGAGGTTGGCCCATGATACCCAGTGGAATGACCCAGCCCTGAGACACCAGTACCGAAGAGGTCTTTCTAGCCAGATAAAGGACCAACTGGTACAATATCCCTTGCCTGATAGCTTGGATCAGCTCATGCAGTTATCCATCCGGGTGGATAGACGGCTGAGAGAGCGTAGGCTTGAAAGGGAGACTGAGATTTCCTTCCTTCCCAAGGGAACCTCAGACTCTGAGGAATTTTCTGAGGAGCCTATGCAGATTGGGGCTACCCGCCTCTCCTCGCGTGAGAAGACGCGGAGGAGACAGCAGGGGTTGTGTTTGTACTGTGGGAATAAAGGTCATGTGGTAGTATCATGCCCAGAAAAGCCGGAAAACTTCAGGGCCTGAGGGTGATGGGAAATATCCTGTCAGGCCAGAAGTCAGAATTTCCCAAGAAGACTTTTATCATTCCGGTGACCTTGAAGATCCTCGGTCAAACTGTCAAGACTGAGGCCTTTGTGGACATTGGGGCCGACGGGGTTTTTATGGACCGCCAATTCGCCCTGAAACACTCTGTTCCCTTAGTACCCTTGGCATCGGAAATTGAGATTTGTGGGTTAAACGGGGAACCATTATCCCAAGGTAAAATTACCTCTTGCACTAGCCAGATTTCTTTGTTTATTGGAGCCACACACTCTGAAAAATTGTCCTTTTATGTGACTGTCTGTACTTTTGCCCCATTGGTGTTGGGGTTACCCTGGTTAAGGGCCCACAATCCTCAATTTGACTGGGTCTCTGGGGAGATTCTTAGTTGGGGTACTGATTGTTTCAGGAGTTGCTTGAGCCTTCCAGTCAGGCTCTCGCAGCTAAGTTTGCCAGGATTGCCAGGGTGTTATGCAGATTTTGCGGACGTGTTCTCCAAAAAAGTTGCAGAGGTACTACCTCCCCATCGCCCCTATGACTGTTCCATTGATTTGTTGCCAAATGCTAAGCTTCCCAAGAGCAGGTTGTACTCCCTGTCACGTCCTGAGACTCAGGCTATGGCAGAGTACATTCAGGAGAACTTGGCTAAGGGATTTATCAGACCTTCACAGTCTCCAGTTGGGTCGGGGTTCTTCTTCTTGGGTAAAAAGGACGGTTCGTTGCGACCCTGCATCGACTTCAGGGAATTGAACCGTATCACGATTAAAAACTCATACCCACTGCCTCTCATTTCGGTCTTGTTTGACCAGCTTCGTACTGCCACCATTTTTTCTAAGATTGACCTACGCGGTGCGTACAATCTAATCCGAATAAGAGAGGGGGATGAATGGAAGACTGCCTTTAATACCCACTCAGGGCATTATGAATATTTGGTGATGCCTTTTGGGCTCTGTAATGCCCCGGCAGTCTTCCAGGATTTCATGAATGATGTGCTCAGGGAATATTTGGATAGATTCTTAGTTGTATACTTAGATGACATCCTAATCTTCTCCCATTCCCTGGAGGAACATCGGAAGCATGTACGCTTAGTCCTCCAGAAACTCAGAGACCACCGGCTTGGGGCGAAGCTGGAGAAGTGCGAATTTGAAGTTCAGCAAATCGCATTTCTAGGATATATTATCTCCCCAGAAGGTTTCCAAATGGAGGGTTCCAAGGTACAGGCAGTCCTGGATTGGGTGCAGCCCACTAGTTTGAAGGCGCTTCAGCGTTTCCTGGGCTTTGCGAATTTTTATAGACGATTTATCGCTGGATTTTCGTCTATAGTGGCGCCCTTGGTGGCACTCACTAAGAAAGGGGCGGATGTTGCTCACTGGTCTTGTGAGGCTAAAGCGGCTTTTGCCCGTCTCAAAAGGGCATTTGTTTCGGCCAAGGTGCTGCGACACCCAGATCCAGAGCGTCCTTTTGTGGTGGAGGTGGATGCCTCTGAGATGGGTATTGGGGCAGTGCTTTCTCAGATGGGAGTGTCTGATAATCGCCTTCATCCCTGTGCTTACTTTTCCCGTAAATTTTCGCCTGCCGAGATGAATTATGACGTGGGTAACCGGGAATTGTTGGCTATTAAGGATGCACTCGAGGAGTGGAGACACTGGCTTGAGGGGGCTAAGTTTGTGGTCTCAATTCTCACTGACCATAAGAATCTGGCATATTTAGAGTCAGCGAAGCGTCTCAATGCCAGGCAGGCACGATGGGCTTTGTTTTTTGCTCGCTTTAATTTTTTGATAACATATCGCCCTGGGTCAAAAAACATCAAGGCTGATGCGCTCTCGCGGAGTTTTGCTCCAATCCAGGAGACCACCGAGGAGCCGTTGCCCATTGTTTCCCCATCATGTATTAAAGTGGGCATTACCCAGGACCTCTTATCATTAGTCCTTAGAGCACAGGAGCAGGCTCCTCCAGACCTTCCGGTAGGTCTTTTGTTTGTGCCTCCTAGGTTAAGACAGCGAGTGTTCCTGGAATTCCATGCCAAGAAGTCGGCAGGTCACCCGGGTATTGCCAGAACTCGGGAGTTGCTATCTAGGGCGGTGTGGTGGCCCTCGGTGGCTAAGGATGTGGATCAGTGGGTTCGGGCATGTGACATCTGTGCCCGAAATAAGACTCCTAGAGGGGTTCCTGTTGGCCCATTACATCCACTCTCTATCCCATCTAAGCCATGGACCCACATTTCAATGGATTTTGTGGTGGACTTGCCCAAATCCTCGGGGATGACAGCCATCTGGGTTGTCGTTGACAGGTTTTCGAAGATGGCGCACTTCGTTCCACTGGTTGGGCTGCCATCAGCCAGACGCCTGTCTGAATTATTTATGCTGCATGTTGTGCGTCTCCACGGGTTGCCACTTGATGTGGTCTCCGACCGCGGATCCCAGTTTGTGGCCAAATTCTGGAGGGCATTTTGTTCCGATCTCCAGATTTCTGTCAGCTTGTCGTCAGGCTACCATCCGCAGTCTAATGGGCAGACTGAAAGGGTGAACCAGTCCTTGGAGCAGTTCCTCAGGTGTTATGTCTCCAAGTGTCAGACTGACTGGGTTGCTCATCTGTCCATGGCGGAGTTTGCCTATAACAACGCGGCTCACTCTGCTACAGGGATCTCTCCCTTCCTTTGTGTGTATGGGCATCATCCTAAGGCCAATTCTTTTGACCCCCTGGACTCCACGCCTGGTGGTTCCTCTGTGGTTTCGGTCCTTAGAGGTATTTGGCGGAAAGTGAAGAAAGCCCTTGTGTCTGTGTCATTAGTGACCAAAAGGGTTTTTGATAAGCGGAAAAGACCCTGCAGCTTCAAATTAGGAGACTTCGTCTGGTTGTCTACCAAGAATTTGAAGTTGAGACAGCCATCTCATAAGTTAGGCCCCCGGTTCATCGGCCCTTATAAGATCACCAGGGTTATCAATCCGGTGGCATTTCAGTTAGATCTGCCCCGTTCTTTGGGTATCAATAAAACATTTCATTGTTCCCTTTTAAAACGGGCGATTAGTAATCCTTCTTCCAGTGGAAGACCTTCCCCTCTTCTGATACGTGGCCAGAGGGAGTTTGTTGTTGAAAGGATTCTTGACTCCAAGGTGGTTCGGGGTCGGCTGTCATTTTTGGTGCACTGGAAGGGGTATGGCCCGGAGGAGCGGTCGTGGGTGCGCAGTTGTGATCTTCATGCCCCCAGACTGATACGCTCTTTCTTCTCGCAGTTCCCCGATAAACCCGGTGGTAGGGGTTCTTTGACCCCTCGTCAGAGGGGGGGTACTGTTAGGGTCTCCTGCCCTGTGCTGCCACGTCGTCATGGCAACCGGGAGACAAGTGCTAGTGGAGTAACCTGAGCGCAGCTGATACTCCGGTTCGGGTCTTTTGCTGTGCAGTGGTTATAGGCTCTGTGCACGGCAGGGGATCCGGTGCTGGTTTTTGTGCTCACAGTCTGTGAGGTCTGAGTGGGGCGTGGACAGCACCTGCTTTATAAGGCCTCTTTTCAGGGTAAGCAGATGCTGCTGAATCTTTGTTGGTTTGTCAGTTCATGAAAGTTAGCCAGTACTGTGTAGCTTTGTATTTGTTTGTTGCTTACTGCAAATAGGCCTGGGGATTTGGTATTACACTCTGCCAATCCAGACCTAGCAGTAAGACTGGAGTCAGTCGTTTAGCTTGCTGGGGTTCTGTTACTACTCTGTGAATTTAGCAAGTTTGCGGCTGTATTCTAAGACTTGCCTGTCTAATCCTGTCTCACTGTGCTAGGTGTCAGGGGTCAGTTTAGTGGCAGTAAGCTTAAACCTGTGCACTGCAAGTGAGAATCAGGATTGTGGAGACTCTCCTTGTGTCTATCATTCCATCTCTGACCAAGGAGTTTACTGCCACACCCGTTGGTAACCCTTTAGGGTTTTTGCTGTTGCCCTTAGCAACAGCATTTCGGGTTCTCTACGTATTAAAACACAACATCTTGTTTTTTCCATCTGAGCAGTTCTAATACAAGGGAGATACCCAGTTCCTTAGCCTCTGGGCTTCTCTGTTCACTTTGTGTGTATTTTGTTACCCTATCACCTTCTGTGTACGTTATGTCATATTCCCCAGTTTGTCTGTGAGTCCATTTGTTTTGCATAACAGTTAAAACACCAGTACATTCCTGCAGACACTGGAGTGCATAACAGTTCTGTCACCAGTACTTTCCTGCAGGCACTGGTGTGCATAACAGGGGTGCGCATTTATCCGTGTTTTTTTTCTAGTGGAAACGGCCCCCCCTGCAGTGATCCGGGAATCCTACCCGGGTAGCTTACCGGGTTGAACACGTGTTCAACCCGGAAAGCTGTGTAGTGTAAATGAAAGCCGTGTCGATGCGACACGGTTCTCGTTCACAGTGTATGGAAGGGCGGTGCTGGGATATCATGTGATCTCCCAGCGCCGCCCCTGCCGCGTCACCAGCAGCGTCACCAACCCAGCAATTTGCCAGGTTGGTGAGCGCAGTGTAGAAAGGGGCTCTAGTACGGGTCGCAGCCGTGTCAGGCTCTCGGCTGCGACCTGTGCTAGCTAGTTGAAAAGGGGTATAATATCGCGCTGAGATATAGCACAATGAGCATGGTTACATGTGTATATATTAGATTTGCTCTACATTAGTGCTGTGACTCTTTAAAAAGTCTTTAAACCACTTCACTGGTTTTATTTTTTAAAAGCTACCAATAGAGATGTGTGCTGGGCCTAATCTTGGGTTTTGGGTTTTGGTTTTGGATCTGTATCTTCTCCGTGTTTTGGATCTTTATTGGTTTTGCCCTAACTGCACTATCACTACACATTCACTACACATTCTCTGACTACACTACACATTCAATCACTACACATTCTCTGACACTCCACCCACCCCGTTGACACATTTACCATTCAGACACCCTGTCTTCCCACACTACCTCACTTAATCAAGAGTCAACACGGTCACTTTCATTCTCACACACTCCCCAGTGTTTCCTGTCCCTTCCTCATGCTTCCGCCCTCCCCCCCAACCTTCCCCTGCCCTGCTTCGCTTCAGGCACTGGTTCAAGTGTCTCTAGGCAGCCATACTTCATGGTTCCTACACCTTTCCACTCCATGACACTTTTAATTTCAACACTTATAGCTAGACACAGTCAAACCATCCAACAATGTCCCTTAACACACAGGGCCCAACTTCAGGACGCACAGTCACACATACATTCATGCAATGAACGTGCCCCCCTTGATTTGTTAGATATGCCACAGTCTCTGTTTTGATGCCTATAGTTTTTATTTGCCCTGATGTGATTACATTTCATTTGATCACAGCTTCCATATGGTGGTTGGGGCTCTGTAATTTTGTGTCACCTTTTTGTTTAGCTTTCAGCACACGCTGACGCGTGTTCTGGTTTCCCGGTTACCATGGCTACACGGCGCCGCGTCATCAAGCCCCTTCAGCCACACGCCAGTTCCGGAACCAGGGGACGCGGCCGCGGGCGGCGCTACCTTCACAAGTTTAAATTTAGAATTTATTGAACAGTTGTTATGTATCTCATGTATTTGTGGTCATTTAAAATCATGCTTCAACAAATACTGTAGTTAAAATAAAAATAAATAAGGTACTAATTAAGTTACATGTGCTGAAGTAGGGGCGTATCTAGCCATTGGCCAGGATGGCACTCGCCAGGGGCACATGCTGAGGAGGGGTACCGCCTGGCTCTATAAAGAGAAATGTATATATATATATATGTATATTGAAATAAACGATGTACAGGTGCACTGATAGTCTTTCAATAGTTCATTCACAGTTCACAGGTAGTGGACCTTGTGCTGTTGGCACTGGTATAATGGACACCGCAGCAATTCCCCAGAGGCTCAGAATCCCTTTGAGCAGAAAGATACCTGGAAAAAGAATTTAGGAGAATGCGCCCATAGTGCAAATCATTTTTTATTTTATGCATGCATCATTAGACACAAACAGGTAAAAGGTAAGTGTGTTCCCGTACCAAAGAAGACCCACACTTTGGGCCAGTCACAGAGCATAAAAAACATCCACCAGGCAAACCTCCGCCTCTGTGTACGAACGCCAGGACCATGCACCGCGCCGATACTCCGGACCGGTCTGGCCACTCGCAACGGACACAGGGAGAAGAAGGCCGAGTGGAACAAAAGCATACACGTCTGGCAGGCTCCGCCCCAACGCGTTTCGTGGATACTTCGTCAGGATGCTGGCCTGTCAGACGTCAGTAATCTATTTTAAAAGCCCCCATCTTAATTAAACGCAGGTGGTATGAATCATCAATGACTATTTATGTCTCCAGAGCGCTTTAGAGAAGCAGTTTTAACATACATATATAGCGCGTGGGTTCAGGTAATAACATCTGCATAAAAATATATAAACAGACAAGCTGTTTAACTATATAAAACACAATAAAAATAATACATCATAAACAAACACGTAATAAAAAGGAAAAATATTTTTCATTGACTGCTAGATGGAACATCACATCAGACATACATGGTGGTTTCCCTTAGTAACCTGGAAGCACATATGTTTCATTTCTACCGCCTCCAAGTCTCTGTATATTTGTGAGTTAATCACTATTCCTATCATGAGGAGAAAGTCACAATCTGTAAGATCCCATTTATAAATAAAAACAGGCATATATTACACTCTCCATTTTAAAACGAAGTATATATATATATATATATATATATATATCTTTCTTATATAGTCATTGAAGAAGTATCTATATTAAGAATAAGTTTATAAAAAAATGACTATATTCCCTATATTTAGAGATGTAGATATATAGCACACAAGACAAAAGGACAAAACTATCCCACCCCCCTTGTCAGCATTTTTAATCACCACATCCTCATTCATAGCCAGTGTCTTGAGTGCCTGATATTCGGCTTTACTCAGGTTGTTATTTTTCTTAGAGGTGATTTCTAAAGTTTCTATGTCTTTTTTCATCATTTCATTGAACATCTCTCTATAAGGACCTCACGGCATGTGATAATTGTATTTTTTGTCCTTTTGTCTTGTGTGCTATATATCTACATCTCTAAATATAGGGAATATAGTCATTCTTTTATAAACTTATTCTTAATATAGATACTTCTTCAATGACTATATAAGAAAGATATATATATATATATATATATATCCTGCAAAGAAGACAGCGGCACTCAAGGTCTTTAGAAAAAGTCAAGTGTATTTAAATTGTCAGAAACATTCCATGGAATGTTTCTGACAATTTAAATACACTTGACTTTTTCTAAAGACCTTGAGTGCCGCAGTCTTCTTTGCAGGATATTGAAACTTTCACTGAAGGCACCAGGGCATAGTTTGGACTTCCGAACAGAGTGCCGGGCTGATTTTGCTGATTATATATATATATATATATATATATATATATATATATACTTCGTTTTAAAATGGAGAGTGTAATATATGCCTGTTTTTATTTATAAATGGGATCTTACAGATTGTGACTTTCTCCTCATGATAGGAATAGTGATTAACTCACAAATATACAGAGACGTGGAGGCGGTAGAAATGAAACATATGTGCTTCAAGGTTACTAAGGGAAACCACCATGTATGTCTGATGTGATGTTCCATCTAGCAGTCAATGAAAAATATTTTTCCTTTTTATTACATGTTTGTTTATGATGTATTATTTTTATTGTGTTTTATATAGTTAAACAGCTTGTCTGTTTATATATTTTTATGCAGATGTTATTACCTGAACCCACACGCTATATATGTATGTTAAAACTGCTTCTCTAAAGCGCTCTGGAGACATAAATAGTCATTGATGATTCATACCACCTGTGTTTAATTAAGATGGGGGCTTTTAAAATAGATTACTGATGTCTGACAGGCCAGCCTCCTGACGAAGTATCCACGAAACGCGTTGGGGCGGAGCCTGCCAGACGTGTGTGCTTTTGTTCCACTCGGCCTTCTTCTCCCTGTGTCCGTCGCGAGTGGCCAGATGGGTCCGGACTATCGGCGCGGTGCATGGTCCTGGCGTTCGTACAAAGAGGCGGAGGTTTGCCTGGTGGATGTTTTTTATGCTCTGTGACTGGCCAAAAGTGTGGGTCTTATCTGGTACGGGAACACACTTACCTTTTATCTGTTTGTGTCTAATGATGCCATGCATAAAATAAAAAATGATTTGCACTATGGGCGCATTCTCCTAAATTCTTTTTCCAGATATATATGTATATATATATATATATATATATATATATATATATATATGAATTTTAAAGAGAAAGAATATACATATATTTATATATATAGTAAGTTAGTTGTGGCACTCACGGGTCTTCCTGTTAATGTTAGAGATGGATGCTGTGTATCACAAAAGAGGAAAAATCCCTCCAACTGTGTTGATATTACCCCATTTGTAATGCACAGCATCCATCTCTAAGGCTGGGTCCACACAAAGTGGCAAAGCGGGTCCCGTCTTGCCCAGGAGGGGGGTTTGTGTGCACACGGATCCTGTTCTGCGGGATCCCGCAGAACAGTATCCAGCCAGTGCCACATTGGATTTCAATGTCATGGCCACACTGTGTGGACATATACATTGAAATGTTTGTGTTCTCATTGAAATACCGCTGTCCATGCTGCAGTTGAAGCTGGCGGCGGGACTGCCGCAAAAGTGTGGGCGCCTCCATGTGAGGTCGCCTTGCGGCCAAGAGCGTCCCCCTGAATGGAACCCGCTTGACCACTATGTGTGGCTGTAGCCTTACATTAACAGGAAGACCCGAGAGTGCCACAGTTACTTTACTACAGCCTGCATTCTATCTCCATGCGGAGGGCACCATGGCATTTATCAAGAAACATTTGTGAATACCGGTCATAAAATAAGCATTAAAATTAGCTAATAATTTCATGATGTATTAATTTCATTATTTCATACAGTATTTTTTAAGACCAGTGTATCAAATATCTTACAGCATAAATGTTCCCAATTGCAAAACAGCACTGATACATTTACAAATATATAGTTGCCAATGAATAAAATGATGTTAAGGTGTGCATACACTAGGCGATGTGCTCAGTGAGTGACATTGCCTAGTGTGTCACCCTCCCGGGCCGGGCATACACACATTGCAATATCACTAGCAATATCGCACAGTAACGTAATGCCGCAGCCGGCTAGAGCATACAGCTTTAGAGGATGAGTGCAAATTGAGCTGCATGCATGGCCGAGACCAAGGGTTGTTAATGACCTGCGGGGCTGCACATCGCTCGTCGTTTACAGCATACAAACTAGTCAATATAGTAAACAACATAGCTCAGGAAGGGTCATAATGAGCGATGTTATTTAGTATATCAACAAGTGTGTATGGGTCTTTAGATTATAATGTTTATAGTCTACAAAAAAAGGGGAGGTGGTCTGTGTACAGGTGTATCCACACTAAATTAATGTGGAAAGAAATGTGTAACCAGAAATTTTTAGATAGGTATATAATCGTCCTAAATTATATTTTAAATGTCTATCATAGACTATCCTTCATTCACACGCATACTCAAGACATACTCTAAAGAAATAACTGACACCGACAACAGGAATAATTTTGCCAATTAAAAATGTCAGCTTTATTATTAAAGAAATGGTATGGTGGCAAGGAGGGACGGCCTATTTAACTCAAGTCCCTATTTATTCTACATTTTAACCCTTTTAATTATGGCTGACCCAAACAACATCTAAATTTCAGAACACAAGAAGAGGCAAGGGCCCAACTTTAGCCCAGCCTCCATCGCATCACAAGGGGGTAAGGGCCCAACTTCAGCCCAGCCTCCATTGCATCCCAAGGGGCCAAAATGGGCCATTTGCCACCCCTTATGTTGATTAATCTTTACCGGGGATACCGTGGCCAACTCTCCACTCAAGGTATTCTCCAACTTCAAAACAAAAAAGGTTCTCAGGTGTCTACCCATTCCACCAGAGACCGAAGCCCACCTGATCCGATGGTACTCTGGCCCAGCAATGTATCAAACTCCCCCACCTTCTCATCTCCTTAGCACCTATAAAACCTTTTTCAACTACAGCCACAATTTCAGGCCATCCAAACCAGCCACAGTTTCAACGAAACCCCGCCACCATACCTCAAACCTTAAAAACACTCCTCTTACTCCTCGTAAAGATCCTTCTACCTAACTAATAACATTCCCAACTACAGACTGAGGACAACAAGTCCTCCAGAAAGATTTCCATACCTCTCAAATTCAAATGGACACCATCTGCCATGTAAAGTTGAGGGGCAGAAACCGAAATGGAGGGATGCGGGACCACAAACCCCCAATTCTCCTTAAACTGGCCCTTACCTGGTTAATGCCTCTATTAGGTGTCCCCATTCCTTGCACCACCAATTGTTCACTTGTGCCCCTTCCATTTTGCTCACCTCTGGAAAGTACTGCACTGCAACGTGCGCTTCTGGCAGCCATGTCCCCCGCGAGCCCATGGGATGACTGTGGCGCACCTCCAGCACATGAACTCCTGAGGTAACTCCTCTCAACATTACCGCTCTCCACATCGCCCTGCTCTGTGACTCCACCATAGCACCCACGCTCCGAGACATTGCTCCCTCAGTTTGTACTTCCAAAGGATTAGTACTCACAGCATGAAGTACGCCACCAGCGTGTGACACAGACAAGCTGGTCACCCGGCCTCTGCGTTATGCAGCTCCACCCACCACAGCCCTCTCAGGTGGTCGAGCCCAACCCCTGGTGGCGGAATTACCACTCACATTTAATATACCTTGTCGTCTTCCCTATGCTGAAATAACCTGTCCCCCACCTGACACAGACTCAGCAGTATCCCTTCCACCACTTTCAATAAAATGGATAGGGGTACCCGCAGCACGACTGAGCCTTGGCATGTTAAAGGATAAAATAGTTAGATAAAGAAAGATTTAGAGAAAAAAGGGGTTGAGAAAAATAGAGAGTAGTAAAGATTCAAAGGAAAAGAAGAAGAAAATACCACAAGTCACAGTTATAAACAGTTCAGTACAACCCAAACACAGAGCACTTCAATGTTCAATTTTTCCTGAGGAAAAGAGAGAGAACTTAATCAATCCTCCCCTCATAAGGACTAAGCCCCTCCCATCACCAGATTCCTCAGCAATCTCATAGGTCAAGCAGTTACCATGGACACACCTCCACCTGTCCTTGCTGCTTCATTCAGTATACTACTCAGAATTTTATATCACTATGGACATATGAAATGTCCTTCGTTCTCTAAATCTTACAAAGAAGATGCAAAAATACTATTGTGTCTGGTGGTGCTCCCCTAGAGTCATAATGCATCATAGGAGAGAAAAGAAGGAAAGAGGACTCTTGTTTTGGGGCACTTTTGGATTTATATAAAACTTAACTGTTAATAGATCCTATCATAAAAACCATGATCCATGACAAATATACATAAAAAGCAAATATTAAATATTTAGACCTTTGGGATTATTCCCAGTGATAATAATGAGTCCTAGTGGTACCGCAAAATATCTTGTTCAAATATAGAGCTTATACATACAAAAAATTAGAAGAATTATAATAATTTGTTGTATACACTGTATAGTTGTCTCTTATTTCAGGTAAGGAGGGGAGATAAGAGTGAAAGTTAAATGGTCTCTGTTACTAGACATAAGTTACACTGCATGTGCCAAATGGCAGTGAATAGATTGATTGAAAATCTAACCAATAGTAGCGCAAATGCGGGTGGGACCCCACATGTCCATTAGTTCTCATTCATAAGCTAAAAATATGTGATTTTGCGGCTTGGATATCGGCGCCGCGTCCCAGTCTTGCGATAATATGTCCGGAATGCCAGCGCTCCTCACAAACCCACAATATCCTGGGAGTGATGACAGCCCTGTAAACCCGATCTATAATGCTGGTGAGTGACTCCATATTGAGCCAATCCACAGCATGCAATGCATTGCTATGCAACCAAATTAATTGTGGATGAGTGACTCCGCATTGAGTCAACCCATGGCATTCAATGCATTGCTACTCAACCAACTTAGTTGTGAATGAGATCCACAGCATGAAATATGTTGCTACATACCCAACTAAGTTTGTAAATGAGAGAGGGATGGCTCCCCCATGGTACATAAGCATTAGATCTAGTTGCCTGAGGGTTGATGTAGTCGCAATTCTAAATAAAGCAGATGATGACCAAACATCTATTCTGGTAATAGCACAATATATCTGTAAAGAGGGCTATTATGTGAGCTACTCAAAGCTATAATGTAGCCCTGAGAATGATTCTAATCCTTGATGAATCTTTCTACTCATGAATGGAAGGATAACCTCTAATAAGAGATGCTACAATGGGTGAAAGATATTTGTACAATAAGAGGGACAATAAATATACAGTGTACTTATGCGACTCTGTCTTCTAAGGCTAACAGAAGCAATTATATATCTTATTGTTAGCCAGAAAATGTTATTGGTGAGATAAGTGTGTAGAGACAATTTATAATATGTTAAATTTAAAGTCGAAAAGAGCAAAAAATATATGAAGAGGACAATATTGCAAAGATGTGGTGAGTATACAGTATATTGAGTATTTATAAGAAGGATCCAAAATTAATGTTCTCATTCAGACCATGTGGAGAAAGTGATCTTAGTCTGAAAATCCATTCACTCTCCCTATGTAAAAGTATGTTAGTTATGAGTCCGCCTCTTATTCCTAGGCATACTGTTTCAAGTCTGAAGACTTTGATAGCATTAGGGTGTCCATTATGTTCCTTATGGACATGTTTTGAAAGTGTCGTGATTTGTTTCTTTTTTGTCATGTCTGATTTAACATTTTTAATGTTGCCCACAGGTTCCAGGGTCCTCTGCTTCAGAGCTCTGGATGTCATCCATTCATATTTTAATCCACAAATACATTCAATGCAGTAAATTTCAACAGTTGTGTTACAATTGATGTTTGTCTCAATTTCTCAAGTGATTCCATTCTGTCTACAATATTGTATTTCCTCACCATGTATGCGCAAGCTTTGCAGTTACCACATGCCACGGATCCTTTGTTCTTCTCTAACCTTTGGTGAGTTCTTACAAAGTGGCTTCAGACAATTGAGTCACTGACGTTCCTGGATCTTCGACAACTCATAAGTGGTTGGTTGGGTAAGATCTTCTTAAGATCCGCATCCAGTAGTAAAATAGGACAGTTTTTATATACCATCTTTTTAATTTCACTCCACTCCTGGCTGAAATGTCCAATAAATCGCATATTGTCATATCCCTCCATCTTCTCTTTATTCTGCAGAAAAAAATCAGTGTATTATGGGGTACATTTACTAAGATTCGTATTTTCCAGAATCATGTCCAAGTTCAATCACGAATGACATCGACAGTGTAAAATTGCAACTTTTTGAATTGATTACGATGGATTTACTAAGCTGTCGTATTCGGGTTTTTCTTTTCTTCCGATGTCGATGTCATTCGTGGTTTTTTACCTATTTTTACGGCAGTGATTAGCAAAACACTGCCGACTTTTTTTACAATCAATCTCGGCCGGATCTGTGTGATCCGTGCTGGGGTTTATTTATTTTTATTTTTTAATTAAACACTGTAAAATAATAAAAAAAAATGCGTGGGGTCCCCCCTCCTAAGCATAACCAGCCTCGGGCTCTTTGAGCCGATCCTGGTTGCAAAAATATGGGGGAAAAAATGACAGGGGTTCCCCCATATTTAAGCAACCAGCATCGGGCTCTGCGCCTGGTCCTGGTCCCAAAAATACGGGGGACAAAAAGAGTAGGGGTCTCCCGTATTTTTAAAACCAGCACCTGGCTCCACTAGCTGGACAGATAATGCCACAGCCGGGGGTCACTTTTATATAGTGCCCTGCGGCCGTGGCATCAAAAATCCAACTAGTCACCCCTGGCCGGGGTACCCTGGGGGAGTGGGGACCCCTTCAATCAAGGGGTCCCCCCCCCAGCCACACAAGGGCCAGGGGTGAAGCCCGAGGCTGTCCCCCCCCATCCAATGGGCTGCGGATGGGGAGGCTGATAGCCTTTGTTGTAAAAGAAAAGATATTGTTTTTAGTAGCAGTACTACAAGGCCCAGCAAGCCTCCCCCGCATGCTGGTACTTGGAGAACCACAAGTACCAGCATGCGACGGAAAAACGGGCCCGCTGGTACCTGTAGTACTACTACTAAAAAAATACCCAAAAAAAGACAAGACACACACACCGTGAAAGTATAATTTTATTACATACATACACACATACATACATACATACTTACCTTATGTTCCCACGCAGGTCGGTCCTCTTCTCCAGTAGAATCCAAGGGGTACCTGTTGAAGAAATTATACTCACGAGATCCAGGGGTCCAGGCTCCTCGGGAAATCCAGGGGTAATCCACGTACTTGCATAAAATAAGAAAACGGAAAGCCGAGCCACGAACTGAAAGGGGCCCCATGTTTTCACATGGGACTCCTTTCCACGAATGCCAGAAACCCACTCTGACTGATGTCTAAGTGGGTTTCTTCAGCCAATCAGGGAGTGCCACGTTGTAGCACTCTCCTGATCGGCTGTGTGCTCTTGTCCTCACTGACAGGCAGCACACGGCAGTGTTACAATGTAGCGCCTATGCGCTACATTGTAACCAATGATGGGAACTTTCTGCCCTGCGGTTGACCTAAAGTGACGTCACCGCTGAGCTGAAAGTTCCCATCATTGGTTACAATGTAGCGCATAGGCGCTACATTGTAACACTGCCGTGTGCTGCCTGTCAGTGAGGACAAGAGCACACAGCTGATCAGGAGAGTGCTACAACGTGGCGCTCCCTGATTGGCTGCAGAAACCCACTTAGACAGAAGTCAAAGTGGGTTTCTGGCATTCATGGAAAGGTGACCCATGTGCAAACATGGGTCCCCTTTCAGTTCGTGGCCGGGACACCGTTTTTTTTTTTTTTTTCAAGTACGTGGATTAACCCTGGATTTGCCGAGGAGCCTGGACCCCTGGATCTCGTGAGTATAATTTCTTCAACAGGTACCCCTTGGATTCTACTGGAGAAGAGGACCGACCTGCGTGGGAACTTAAGGTAAGTATGTATGTATGTGTGTATGTATGTAATAAAATTATACTTTCACGGTGTGTGTGTCTTGTCTTTTTTTGGGTATTTTTTTAGTAGTAGTACTACAGGTACCAGCGGGCCCGTTTTTCCATCGTATGCTGGTACTTGTGGTTCTCCAAGTACCAGCATGCGGGGGAGGCTTGCTGGGCCTTGTAGTACTGCTACTAAAAACAATATCTTTTCTTTTACAACAAAGGCTATCAGCCTCCCCATCCGCAGCCCATTGGATGGGGGGGGGGCAGCCTCGGGCTTCACCCCTGGCCCTTGGGTGGCTGGGGGGGGGACCCCTTGATTGAAGGGGTCCCCACTCCCCCAGGGTACCCCGGCCAGGGGTGACTAGTTGGATTTTTGATGCCACGGCCGCAGGGCACTATATAAAAGTGACCCCCGGCTGTGGCATTATCTGTCCAGCTAGTGGAGCCCGGTGCTGGTTTTAAAAATACGGGGGACCCCTACTCTTTTTGTCCCCCGTATTTTTGGGACCAGGACCAGGCGCAGAGCCCGATGCTGGTTGCTTAAATATGGGGGAACCCCTGTCATTTTTTTTCCCATATTTCTGCAACCAGGATCGGCTCAAAGAGCCCGAGGCTGGTTATGCTTAGGAGGGGGGACCCCACGCAATTTTTTTTAAAAAAATAAGGACTTTCCCACCCCTTCCCACTGATATACATGCACGGATCTCATGGATCCGTGCATGCCTATCCAATCACGAATAAAAAAAAAAGGTCTGTTTTTTTTTAGCACTTTTTTACGAGTTGTAATTTTTCACGGCAGTGTTTGTTCTTTTTTGGCTTTGCACTTCTTAGTAAATGACCGAGATTCATACTTAAACAGCCGCGTTTTGACCGATGGTGTATTCATTCGTAATTTTTTACCTGAACTTGCAAAAAATTACGAATGCCCTCATCACTGCCGTGATTAGTGCTTAGTAAATTACCGAGATGACACTTTGATGAAAAAACGGCATCTCGGTCAAAATCGGGAGCTTAGTAAATTTCCCCCTATCTCTCTGAGTCTGTGCTACAGGGTGGGCTGCTTTTTTTATTGTGCGATGACTCTATCTCTGAGCCTTTTTGTCAATTCTTTACTTCTTTAGTTATACACCCGATTGTCTGAACAGTTTCTTCTTAGGCGTAAGAACTCAACAAAATAGTCCTCTTCCTTCTTTTCTCTCCAATGTTTATAGTCAAGAAAATAGTAATCTTCCCCCTTTTCTCTCCAATGTTTATAGTCTAGTAATTTAGAACATAATACATGCCCACTACAGGAAAAATAAATTTGCAGCTGTAAAATAAGTTTTAATTACGAACTACAATAGCTTACAGGTGAAGGTAGATATCTCAACAGAAAAGGAGCACTGCATAAATGTAGAAAAGCTTCAGTTATTGAAAAACTAGTAAAAAGTTCGGATGGACCAGAAATCAATCTCTGCTTTCACTAATAATAATACTGCATTTCTAATACAACGACAAGAGGGCATTGGAGTATACACAATTAAATGTAGATGGGTGGATGAGTGGAGCCTGCACTTTAAATTCTTAAGAAGTGAAATTGTCTCTTTCTCCTCTTTACCTCGTCAGACCTCAGGCCTCAGTTTAGATTTGAGCCCAAGAGTAGCCGAGTGCAGAGAGGGCTGCCTCCAGACCTTTTTTTTTAATTTTATTTCAGATATTTTTATTTTTTCTGCTATTATCTCCACAGACAGACTGCATGCTGTTATAGTCTGACTGCACCATGAAAAGCCGCTGGGAGGGACCTGCCACAGTTTACTGTGGCTAGTGCCTGGGTTCTCTGGCCATAAGGTTTATGGCCCTCTATAATTGCAAATAAGAATAGTGTACTTTAAACCATTTATTAAAGATACTATTGATCAATAGACTTACCTCTTTACCATCCTTAATTCATGTTCCTGCTGGATATAAACTCCCAATAGAATAAATGACCAGTTGCCAACAAGAGTGACTTGCCGAGAGACTGATTGTTTGATTATGTGCTAAAAGTTTGTAGTCTTTACTCTTTTATGTTTAAATAAGAATAATTTCACACCAACCATTTATTAAAGATACTATTGTTAAATAGGCTTACCATTTCACCATCATGAATTAATCTACGTGGTGGATTTAAACTCCAAGTAGAAGTTGATAATCAGTTACTAACACGTAAGTTTTTAAGGCTTGTTAATACTGTGATGTGCCAGCAATGCATAGGTAGGTAACTTAATTGTGTTGAGGTTAACTAATAAGGAGGGTCATTCAGATCTGATCGCTGGGCAGCGATTTTTGTACTGCTGCGATCAGATAGTCGCCACCTACAGGGGGAGTGTATTTTCACTGTGCAAGTGTGCAATCGCATGTGTAGCAGAGCTGCACAAAATGATTTTGTGCAGTCTCTGCACAGCCCAGAGCTTACTCAGCAACTGCGATCACATCAGCCTGTTCGGGACCGGATCTGACGTCAGACACCCTCCCTGAAAATGCTTGATCCCGTCTGCATTTTCCCAGACACTCCCTGAAAATGGTCAGTTGCCACCCACAAACGGCCTCTTCCTGTCAATCTCCTTGCGAACGCCCATGCGAATGGATCCTTTGCACAATCCTATCACTGACCGGCGCTTCCCGTTGCAGCCATGCAATGCGCCGGCGTAGTGCATTGCATATGCATGCGCAGTTTGGATCTTATCACCAGCTGTGCAAAAATGTATAGCAGCGATCAGATCTGATGACCCCCTAGGTCCGTTATGAAATGACAGGTGGTATCCAGGAATGCACTACAAATGTTGTCAGTGTTTGGAGGCATATATTTATCTGAAGTCAATCTGGCATTCAAAAATACACCACTGCAGTAAATTCTGAAGCCATACCAGTTTCTGAGTGTTATAGGAGTTTTACAGTTGACCAGAGGCGTAACTGTGGGAGGTAATGGAGGCAGCTGCCACCTGGCTCCTGCTCTGAAGGGGAGCACCTCTCCTTCTGTTGCGTGACATCATTCAATTAAGTTAATTGACAACTGATGCTATCTCTTCCATATCCAACTACCCCACTAAACACTGCACCTTACAAATCACACCCTCTTTATTACATCTGTATATATATATATATATATAAAATCAAAAAAGAAAGGACAAGCGCCTGATGGTGCAGTAACTTCTCACTTCTTTCAGTGACTCGACAACACTTATATAGGTAATCTGCATACCAGATGGTGGATTTTCAATCATTCACAACAAACACAGTGACCTTGTCCTCCAATCTGTTGTTCACAGCACAAAGGATTACAAGCGCCGCTCACAGGTTCTAACAACGTCGTTTGGGTTCCCAGATGCTGCTGTTGCCCTAGTCGAGCGGGCTGGAGGGCGAGTGAGTGGGCGTACTCTGACTGTACGATCGCAGCAGCCTGCGCGATCGTATACTGTGTTTGATGTGCACGATTGAAAATCCACCATCTGATCCTTTGTGCTGTGAACAAAAGATTGGAGGACGAAGTCACTGTGTTTGATGTGCACAATTGAAAATCCACCATCTGGTATGCAGTTTACCTATATAAGTGTTGTCGAGTCACTGAAAGAAGTGAGAAGTTACTGCACCATCAGGCGCTTGTCCTTTCTTTTTGATTCTAGATTTCTTTGCTACTAAACCTAGTGGCGTCGTGAAAGATTGAGCAGCTGTCCACAGATCCACCTGTGGAGAAACTGTGCATTTTGGACAGATCAAGGAATTTTGCATTACAACGTACTATATAGGGGGTAATTCTGAGTTGATCGCAGCAGGAACTTTGTTAGCAGTTGGGCAAAACCATGTACACTGCAGGGGAGGCAGATATAACATGTGCAGATAGAGTTAGATTTGGGAGTGGTGTGTTCAATCTGCAATCTAAATTGCAGTGTAAAAATAAAGCAGCCAGTATTTACCCTGCACAGAAACAAAATAACCCACCCAAATCTAACTCTCTCTGCACGTGTTATATCTGCCTCCCCTGCAGTGCACATGGTTTTGCCCAGCTGCTAACAAAGTTCCTGCTGCGATCAACTCAGAATTAGCCCCTATATTGAATGTGGAGGGAAGTAGCGCACTGACCTTATTTGTGTTCCATATAAATATATATATATATATATATATATATGGAACACAAATAAATGTGTAAAAGTGTAAATATATTAAACTTTTAATTATGATGACAAATGTGTTACGTTTGTACTTGTTTCTTATGTTTTGATACTAAGACACCCTATTTATATCTTAAACACACCCCTGAGGAAGTCATTTATGAAGAACACATTGGGTGACAAGATATCAAGATTAACATGACCTAACAGGCTGTCAAAGAGCTTGCCCTTTCAAAGGGAGATAGCAAGTAGTATTTACATTTATTTTACAATGGTCAAGATGTCTGTGTTTATTTAAGACTAAGTTTTTAAATGGATTTTATGTTTTGTTTTTTTATTTACAATAAAATTGTGTATCAAAAAGAACAAAGGTTTTAGCTGTATTTTGGAGAACTCAGGTTGAAAAGGTCCAAATATAGGTCAAATATGAGGAATAAAAACTAGGGATGAGCGGGTTCGGTTCCTCGGAATCCGAACCCGCCAGAACTTCAGTTTTTTTTTCACGGGGCCGAGCGACTCGGATCTTCCCGCCTTGCTCGGTTAACCCGAGCGCGCCCGAACGTCATCATCCCGCTGTCGGATTCTCGCGAGGCTCGGATTCTATCGCGAGACTCGGATTCTATATAAGGAGCCGCGCGTCGCCGCCATTTTCACACGTGCATTGAGATTCATAGGGAGAGGACGTGGCTGGCGTCCTCTCCGTTTATAGAGAAGAGAGTGAGACAGTAGAGAGAGACACAGTAGTAATTTTGGGGAGCATTAGGAGGAGTACTAGTAGTTACTTGCTGAAGTGATAGATAGTGTGACTGTATTATCTGACTTGTGGGGGAGACACTGACAGTGGGGAGCAGTTAGAGTCTGAGAGCAGGACTCAGGAGTACATATAACGTACAGTGCACACTTTTGCTGCCAGAGTGCCACACTGCCATTGTGACCACACTGACCACCAGTATAATATATATTGTGATTGTCTGCTTAGGAGTACTACTTGCAAGTTGCTGATAGTGTGACCAGTGACCTGACCACCAGTTTAATAATCACCACCAGTGAGTTTAATATATATATATATATATATATATATAATTGTATATAATATATATATAATATTGTATACCACCTACCCGTGTTTTTTTTTTCTTTCTTCTTTATACATACTACTATAGTAGCTTACTGTAGCAGTCTGCTGTGCTGCTGAGCTGACAGTGTCCAGCAGGTCCGTCATCAGTCATTACATAATAAATATATCTACCTGTCCGGCTGCAGTACTAGTGATATTATATATATATATATATATATATATATATTGATTTCATCTCATTATCATCCAGTCTATATTAGCAGCAGACACAGTACGGTAGTCCACGGCTGTAGCTACCTCTGTGTCGGCAGTCGCTCGTCCATCCATAATTGTATACCACCTACCCGTGGTTTTTTTTTTCTTTCTTCTTTATACATACTACTATAGTAGCTTACTGTAGCAGTCTGCGGTGCTGCTGAGCTGACAGTGTCCAGCAGGTCCGTCATCAGTCATTACATAATAAATATATCTACCTGTCCGGCTGCAGTACTAGTGATATTATATATATATATTGATTTCATCTCATTATCATCCAGTCTATATTAGCAGCAGACACAGTACGGTAGTCCACGGCTGTAGCTACCTCTGTGTCGGCAGTCGCTCGTCCATCCATAATTGTATACCACCTACCCGTGGTTTTTTTTTTTTCTTTCTTCTTTATACATACTACTATAGTAGCTTACTGTAGCAGTCTGCGGTGCTGCTGAGCTGACAGTGTCCAGCAGGTCCGTCATCAGTCATTACATAATAAATATATCTACCTGTCCGGCTGCAGTACTAGTGTGATATAATATATATTGATTTCATCTCATTATCATCCAGTCTATATTAGCAGCAGACACAGTACGGTAGTCCACGGCTGTAGCTACCTCTGTGTCGGCAGTCGCTCGTCCATCCATAATTGTATACCACCTACCCGTGGTTTTTTTTTTTCTTTCTTCTTTATACATACTACTATAGTAGCTTACTGTAGCAGTCTGCGGTGCTGCTGAGCTGACAGTGTCCAGCAGGTCCGTCATCAGTCATTACATAATAAATATATCTACCTGTCCGGCTGCAGTACTAGTGATATTATATATATATATTGATTTCATCTCATTATCATCCAGTCTATATTAGCAGCAGACACAGTACGGTAGTCCACGGCTGTAGCTACCTCTGTGTCGGCAGTCGCTCGTCCATCCATAATTGTATACCACCTACCCGTGTTTTTTTTTTTCTTTCTTCTTTATACATACTACTATAGTAGCTTACTGTAGCAGTCTGCGGTGCTGCTGAGCTGACAGTGTCCAGCAGGTCCGTCATCAGTCATTACATAATAAATATATCTACCTGTCCGGCTGCAGTACTAGTGATATTATATATATATATTGATTTCATCTCATTATCATCCAGTCTATATTAGCAGCAGACACAGTACGGTAGTCCACGGCTGTAGCTACCTCTGTGTCGGCAGTCGCTCGTCCATCCATAATTGTATACCACCTACCCGTGGTTTTTTTTTTTTCTTTCTTCTTTATACATACTACTATAGTAGCTTACTGTAGCAGTCTGCGGTGCTGCTGAGCTGACAGTGTCCAGCAGGTCCGTCATCAGTCATTACATAATAAATATATCTACCTGTCCGGCTGCAGTACTAGTGTGATATAATATATATTGATTTCATCTCATTATCATCCAGTCTATATTAGCAGCAGACACAGTACGGTAGTCCACGGCTGTAGCTACCTCTGTGTCGGCAGTCGCTCGTCCATCCATAATTGTATACCACCTACCCGTGGTTTTTTTTTTTCTTTCTTCTTTATACATACTACTATAGTAGCTTACTGTAGCAGTCTGCGGTGCTGCTGAGCTGACAGTGTCCAGCAGGTCCGTCATCAGTCATTACATAATAAATATATCTACCTGTCCGGCTGCAGTACTAGTGTGATATAATATATATTGATTTCATCTCATTATCATCCAGTCTATATTAGCAGCAGACACAGTACGGTAGTCCACGGCTGTAGCTACCTCTGTGTCTTTTAGTTGTGCCTATTAAAATATGGAGAACAAAAATGTTAAGGTTCCAAAATTAGGGAAAGATCAAGATCCACTTCCACCTCGTGCTGAAGCTGCTGCCACTAGTCATGGCCGAGACGATGAAATGCCAGCAACGTCGTCTGCCAAGGCCGATGCCCAATGTCATCGTACAGAGCATGTAAAATCCAAAACACCAAATATCAGTAAAAAAAGGACTCCAAAATCTAAAATAAAATTGTCGGAGGAGAAGCGTAAACTTGCCAATATGCCATTTACCACACGGAGTGGCAAGGAACGGCTGAGGCCCTGGCCTATATTCATGGCTAGTGGTTCAGCTTCACATGAGGATGGAAGCACTCAGCCTCTCGCTAGAAAAATGAAAAGACTCAAGCTGGCAAAAGCACCGCAAAGAACTGTGCGTTCTTCGAAATCCCAAATCCACAAGGAGAGTCAAATTGTGTCGGTTGCGATGCCTGACCTTCCCAACACTGGACGTGAAGAGCATGCGCCTTCCACCATTTGCACGCCCCTTGCAAGTGCTGGAAGGAGCACCCGCAGTCCAGTTCCCGATAGTCAGATTGAAGATGTCAGTGTTGAAGTACACCAGGATGAGGAGGATATGGGTGTTGCTGGCGCTGGGGAGGAAATTGACAAGGAGGATTCTGATGGTGAGGTGGTTTGTTTAAGTCAGGCACCCGGGGAGACACCTGTTGTCCGTGGGAGGAATAGGGCCGTTGACATGCCTGGTGAAAATACCAAAAAAATCAGCTCTTCGGTGTGGAAGTATTTCACCAGAAATGCGGACAACATTTGTCAAGCCGTGTGTTGCCTTTGTCAAGCTGTAATAAGTAGGGGTAAGGACGTTAACCACTTCGGAACATCCTCCCTTATACGTCACCTGCAGCGCATTCATAATAAGTCAGTGACAAGTTCAAAAACTTTGGGCGACAGCGGAAGCAGTCCACTGACCAGTAAATCCCTTCCTCTTGTAACCAAGCTCACGCAAACCACCCCACCAACTCCCTCAGTGTCAATTTCCTCCTTCCCCAGGAATGCCAATAGTCCTGCAGGCCATGTCACTGGCAATTCTGACGAGTCCTCTCCTGCCTGGGATTCCTCCGATGCATCCTTGCGTGTAACGCCTACTGCTGCTGGCGCTGCTGTTGTTGCTGCTGGGAGTCGATGGTCATCCCAGAGGGGAAGTCGTAAGCCCACTTTTACTACTTCCACCAAGCAATTGACTGTCCAACAGTCCTTTGCGAGGAAGATGAAATATCACAGCAGTCATCCTGTTGCAAAGCGGATAACTGAGGCCTTGACAACTATGTTGGTGTTAGACGTGCGTCCGGTATCCGCCATTAGTTCACAGGGAACTAGACAATTTCTTGAGGTAGTGTGCCCCCGTTACCAAATACCATCTAGGTTCCACTTCTCTAGGCAGGCGATACCGAGAATGTACACGGACGTCAGAAAAAGACTCACCAGTGTCCTAAAAAATGCAGTTGTACCCAATGTCCACTTAACCACGGACATGTGGACAAGTGGAGCAGGGAAGGGTCAGGACTATATGACTGTGACAGCCCACTGGGTAGATGTATGGACTCCCGCCGCAAGAACAGCAGCGGCGGCACCAGTAGCAGCATCTCGCAAACGCCAACTCTTTCCTAGGCAGGCTACGCTTTGTATCACCGGTTTCCAGAATACGCACTCAGCTGAAAACCTCTTACGGCAACTGAGGAAGATCATCGCGGAATGGCTTACCCCAATTGGACTCTCCTGTGGATTTGTGGCATCGGACAACGCCAGCAATATTGTGTGTGCATTAAATATGGGCAAATTTCAGCACGTCCCATGTTTTGCACATACCTTGAATTTGGTGGTGCAGAATTTTTTTAAAAACGACAGGGGCGTGCAAGAGATGCTGTCGGTGGCCAGAAGAATTGCGGGACACTTTCGGCATACAGGCACCACGTACAGAAGACTGGAGCACCACCAAAAATGCCTGAACCTGCCCTGCCATCATCTGAAGCAAGAAGTGGTAACGAGGTGGAATTCAACCCTCTATATGCTTCAGAGGTTGGAGGAGCAGCAAAAGGCCATTCAAGCCTATACAATTGAGCACGATATAGGAGGTGGAATGTACCTGTCTCAAGCGCAGTGGAGAATGATTTCAATGTTGTGCAAGGTTCTGCAACCTTTTGAACTTGCCACACGTGAAGTCAGTTCAGACACTGCCAGCCTGAGTCAGGTCATTCCCCTCATCAGGCTTTTGCAGAAGAAGCTGGAGGCATTGAAGGAGGAGCTAAAAGGGAGCGATTCCGCTAGGCATGTGGGACTTGTGGATGGAGCCCTTAATTCGCTTAACAAGGATTCACGGGTGGTCAATCTGTTGAAATCAGAGCACTACATTTTGGCCACCGTGCTCGATCCTAGATTTAAAACCTACCTTGGATCTCTCTTTCCGGCAGACACAAGTCTGCTGGGGTTCAAAGACCTGCTGGTGACAAAATTGTCAAGTCAAGCGGAACGCGACCTGTCAACATCTCCTCCTTCACATTCTCCCGCAACTGGGGGTGCGAGGAAAAGGCTCAGAATTCCGAGCCCACCCGCTGGCGGTGATGCAGGGCAGTCTGGAGCGACTGCTGATGCTGACATCTGGTCCGGACTGAAGAACCTGACAACGATTACAGACATGTCGTCTACTGTCACTGCATATGATTCTCTCACCATTGAAAGAATGGTGGAGGATTATATGAGTGACCGCATCCAAGTAGGCACGTCAGACAGTCCGTACTTATACTTGCAGGAAAAAGAGGCAATTTGGAGGCCCTTGCACAAACTGGCTTTATTCTACCTAAGTTGCCCTCCCACAAGTGTGTACTCCGAAAGAGTGTTTAGTGCCGCCGCTCACCTCGTCAGCAATCTGCGTACGAGGTTACTTCCAGAAAATGTGGAGAAGATGATGTTCATTAAAATGAATTATAATCAATTCCTCCGTGGAGACATTGACCAGCAGCAATTGCCTCCACAAAGTACACAGGGAGCTGAGATGGTGGATTCCAGTGGGGACGAATTGATAATCTGTGAGGAGCGGGATGTACACGGTGATATATCGGAGGATGATGATGAGGTGGACATCTTGCCTCTGTAGAGCCAGTTTGTGCAAGGAGAGATTAATTGCTTCTTTTTCGGTGGGGGTCCAAACCAACCCGTCATTTCAGTCACAGTCGTGTGGCAGACCCTGTCAGTGAAATGATGGGTTGGTTAAAGTGTGCATGTCCTGTTTATACAACATAAGGGTGGGTGGGAGGGCCCAAGGACAATTCCATCTTGCACCTCTTTTTTATTTCATTTTTCTTTGCGTCATGTGCTGTTTGGGGAGTGTTTTTTGGAAGGGCCATCCTGCGTGACACTGCAGTGCCACTCCTAGATGGGCCAGGTGTTTGTGTCGGCCACTAGGGTCGCTTATCTTACTCACACAGCTACCTCATTGCGCCTCTTTTTTTCTTCTTTGCGTCATGTGCTGTTTGGGGAGTGTTTTTTGGAAGGGCCATCCTGCGTGACACTGCAGTGCCACTCCTAGATGGGCCAGGTGTTTGTGTCGGCCACTAGGGTCGCTTAGCTTACTCACACAGCTACCTCATTGCGCCTCTTTTTTTCTTCTTTGCGTCATGTGCTGTTTGGGGAGTGTTTTTTGGAAGGGCCATCCTGCGTGACACTGCAGTGCCACTCCTAGATGGGCCAGGTGTTTGTGTCGGCCACTAGGGTCGCTTAGCTTACTTACACAGCTACCTCATTGCGCCTCTTTTTTTCTTCTTTGCGTCATGTGCTGTTTGGGGAGTGTTTTTTGGAAGGGCTATCCTGCGTGACACTGCAGTGCCACTCCTAGATGGGCCAGGTGTTTGTGTCGGCCACTAGGGTCGCTTAGCTTACTCACACAGCTACCTCATTGCGACTCTTTTTTTCTTTGCATCATGTGCTGTTTGGGGAGTGTTTTTTGGAAGGGCCATCCTGCGTGACACTGCAGTGCCACTCCTAGATGGGCCAGGTGTTTGTGTCGGCCACTAGGGTCGCTTAGCTTAGTCATCCAGCGACCTCGGTGCAAATTTTAGGACTAAAAATAATATTGTGAGGTGTGAGGTATTCAGAATAGACTGAAAATGAGTGGAAATTATGGTTTTTGAGGTTAATAATACTTTGGGATCAAAATGACCCCCAAATTCTATGATTTAAGCTGTTTTTTAGGGTTTTTTGAAAAAAACACCCGAATCCAAAACACACCCGAATCCGACAAAAAAAATTCGGTGAGGTTTTGCCAAAACGCGGTCGAACCCAAAACACGGCCGCGGAACCGAACCCAAAACCAAAACACAAAACCCGAAAAATTTCAAGTGCACATCCCTAATAAAAACTCAACACTTATTGACTCACAACATTCTATAGTTATACCATCTGACAACTGTCAGTCTGTAGCGCAACATAGTGTTTAGACACTCCCAAAAAACAATTATAAAATCTGTGGGTACCTTCTGGCAAGGTCCTTTTCAGGGACATGCAGCCTTTTTTTAATATTACAAAGTTATACCATCTGACAACTGGCAGTCTCTAGCACAACATAGTGTGTATACAAACAGATGTGACCTCACACATCTTTGCAACCATGAATGCCACTGAGGAAACCACACTAAAATGCAGGTAGTGAGAGTATACCTGCCCACTACCTATGCCCATAGACTGCGACAGAGTCCCCCTCTGTATGTAGGGCAGCTGGAGCATATTACTCCCACAGCCTTTGTACTGGTTCTCTGTATTCATTCGCATGAATACCATATTATACCTTGAATCTTTACCGCAATGCAAACTCATCACAGGCAAAGATGCATAAGCACTAAAGATGTGCGGTAGGGACTTTTCAGGTTTTGTGATTTGGTTTTGGATCTGGATCCCTGCTCGTGTTTTAGATCTGGATTGGTTTTGCCAATACCACACTTTCAGGTTTTGGTTTTGGTATTGGATCTGGATGACTTTTGAAAAAAACATAAAAACAGGGAAAAAAATCTCAGAATTTGGGGGTAATTTTGATCCTACGGTATTATTAACCTCAATAACATTAATTTCCACTCATTTCCAGTCTATTCTGAACACCTCACGCCTCACAATAGGCCAAAAGGTTGCACCGAGGTCGCTGGATGACTAAGCTAAGTGACAAAAGCACAAACACGTGGCCCATTTAGGAGTGGCACTGCAGTGTCAGACACGATGGCAGTTTTAAAAACTAGGCCCCAAAGAGCACATAATGCAAAGAAAAAAAAGAGGTGCAAGATGGAATTGTCCTTGGGCCTTTCCACCCACCCTTATGTTGTATAAACAGGACATGCACACTTTAACAAATCAATCATTTCAGCAACAGGATCTGCCACACCACTGTGGATAAAATTATTGGTTTGTTTGGGCCCCCACCAAAAAAGAAGCAATTAATCTTTTCTTGCACAAACCGGCTCTACAGTGGAAAGATGTCATCCTCATCCTCAGATTTCCCCCCTTCAGTGTTTACATCCTCTTCCTCACAGAGAAATAATATTCAAACAAACAAAACCCCATCATTTAGGTGTCACTGGACTGCTTACGCTATTACCCAAAGATTCTGAACTTGAGAATGACTTATGATGAATGCGCTGCAGGTGACATATAAGGGAGGATGTTCCAAGGTGATTAACTTCCTTACCCCTACTTATTATGGATTGACAATGGCAACAGATGGCTTGACACCTGTTGTCCGGATTTGTGGAGAAATAATTCCACACTGAAGAGGTGGCTTTATTGGTATTTTGCCCAGCCATGACAATGGGCTTTTTCATCCCATGGACAACAACTGTCTCCACTGGTGCCATATTCAAACAAACCACATCACCATCAGAATCTTCATAGTCAACTTCATATGCAGCACCAGCTACACCCATATCTTCCTCATCCTGGTGTACTTCTACAGTGATATCCTCAATCTCAATATCAGCAACTGAACTGGTGGTGCTCCTTCCAGCACTTTGGGGGGGGGGATGAAAATGGTGGTAGGAGCCTCCTCAGTGTTGTGAAGGTCAGGCCTAGATATCGCAACTGCAGACAGTGCCAGCACCACTGTATTTTCACAACTCCCCTGTTTTTATAGCATACAAAACAGGGCCAGAGTACATTGATTATCATTGCACACTAGAATTATTACAGCGTACAAGACAGGGCCAGTGTTCATTGATTTTCAATGCACCCCAGAATAATTACAGCATACCAGATAGGGCCAGTGTACATTGATTTTCACTGCACCCTAAATTAATTACAGCATACAAGACAGGGCCAGTGTACTGTACAATGATTTTCACTGCACCCCTGAATTTTTACAACATACAGGGCCAGTGTAATGTTATTTGAACAGCAACACCCCTATATTTTACAGCATACAGCAGTGTGCTTTTAATTTTTAACAACTGCACCTCTGAATTTTTACAACATACAGGGACAGCAGCACCCCTATATTTTACAACATACAGCAGTGTGCTTTTAATTTTTAACAACTGCACCCCCAGATTTTTAAAGCAAACTGGGCCAGTGTAATGTTATTTGAACAGCAACACCCCTATATTTTACAGAATACAGCAAGGTGCTTTTAAATTTTAATAACTGCACCCCTGAATTTAAATAGCAAGCAGGGCCAGGGTAATGTTATTTGAACAGCAACACCCCTTTATTTTAAAGCATACAGCAGTGTGCTTTTCATTTTTAACAACTGCACCCCTGAATTTTTACAAAATACAGGGCCAGTGTAATGTTATTTGAACAGCAACACCCCTATATTTTACAGCATACAGCAGTGTGCTTTTAATTTTTAACAACTGCACCCCTGATTTTTACAGCATACAGGGCAAGCAGCAGCCCTATATTTTAAAGCATACAGGATCAGTGTGCTTTTAAATTTCAACAACTGCACCCCTGAATTTTTATAGCATACAGGGCCAGTGTAATGTTATTTGAACAGCAACACCCCTATATTTTACAGCATACAGCAGTGTGCTTTTAAATTTTAAGAACTGCATCCCTGAATTTTTATAGCAAGTAGGGCCAATGTAATGTTATTTTAACAGTAACACCTTTATATTTTACAGCATACAGCAATGTGCTTTTCATTTTTAACAACTGCACCCCTGATTTTTTATAGCATACAGGGCCAGTGTAATGTTATTTGAAAAGCAACACCCCTATATTTTAAAGCATTCAGCAGTGTGCTTTTAATTTTGAAGTTCAACCCTGAATTTTTACAACATACAGTGCCAGCAGCACCCCAATATTTTACAGCATACCAGAGCAGTGTGCTTTGAAATTTTAACAACTGCACCCCTGAATTTTTATAACTTACAGGGCCAGCAGCACCCCTATATTTTACAGCATACAGGAGGACAGTGCCCCTGCACCCTGTACAACACAGTGACAGTCAAAACTGCAACACCCATTTACAGCTGCAGCACATGAAACACCAGTGACAGCCAGGACAGCACCCCTAACACAGCACAGGTACACCAAAGTGACTGCAGCAGCACCCCACATCACACACTAACCCCACCTAACACCACCACCTTCAGAGAGACAGAGGTCTGTCTCCCTCACTCTCCAAGTCTGGAATGAAAATGGCAGCAACACGTAGCTGTTTACATGGGATCCAATTCCCACGTGAATCCGACAGCGGGATGATGATGTGTTGTCTCATTCAGGTTGCTGAATTTGGCTGGAAATCCTGAGCCAGGCTCGGAACTGGCCTCGGAGCATGAAGTTCGGGGAAGGGGGGGGGGGGTGGTTTGGTTCTCAGGGAACTGAACCCGCTCATCTCTAATAAGGAAACATCTGTATATGTCTCTAGGTATATTTTCATATTGATATCTGGTAAGAACCGGCCATTGTGATGTACTATTTACAATAAATGTAACACTATTTCTACTTAACTGGACTACATGTGCTGATCCTATCTACTCTAAAAAAATTAAGATAGATGAATGACTATACATATATGCAGAATATATTATTATTATTATTATTATTATTACATTTTATTTATAAGGTGCCACAAGTGTTTCGCAGCAGCGTACAAAGGACAGTAGGGGGAGACAAAACTTAGCATTACAGTAAATAAATAACAAAAATAGAGTACAGGTAACAAAGAGCACCACAATTCTCAAAACATAATACAGCTAAGATGTAAGTAGCAAGGGAGTAATCATTGTATTACTTGGGGCTGGGGGCCATAGATAGAGATGAGCCTTTACCAGCAGGAGAAAAAGCGGGTAAAGATGGTCGCTGAGTAGGAGAGAGCTGTGAGTGAAATTGTCAAGAAGAGGGCTTTGACAACAAGAGCAAAGAGAGCCCTGCTGTGAAGAGCTAACAATCTAGTGGGAAGGGGTGACAGATAGATGATATGAGGTGCAAGCAAGCGGGAGGTAGCCTGATGGCAGTATGTATGCAAAGCATAAGTGTTCAAGGCATGAGGCAGGGGGATGGAGGAGCAGCATCAGGACTAGGTTATGCATCGGAAGGGTACGCTTTGATGAATAAGTGGGTTTTTAGTGCCCGTTTAAAGCTTTGCAAGGTCGGGGAGAGTCTAATGGAGCGGGAAGCGCGTTCCACTGAAGGGGTGCAGCATGGGCAAAATCTTGAACTCGATCATGGGAAACAGTGACCAGGGCAGAGGAGAGGTGACAGTCATTGGCAGACCATAGGGGGCAGGAGGGAACATGAAGGGAGAGGAGGTTGGAGATGTAGGTAGCAGTGGAATTAAAGATGGCCTTGTATTTGAGGGTGAGGAGATTTAAGAGGATTCTTTAGGGGAATGGTAGCCATTGCATATTTTGTCGAAGGGGAGTGGCAGATGTGGAGCGGCAGGAGAGGAAGATAAGCCTAGCTGCGGAGTTGACAACAGATTGGAGCGGAGCAAGATGGGAGCAAGTGAGGCCAGTGAGGAGGACATTGCAGTAGTCAAGTCGTGAGATGACCAGTGAGTGAATGATAAGTTTATTTGCACTCTGGGAGAGATATGACCTGATGCGAGCAATGTTACGTAGCTGGAACCGACAGGATTGTGCCAGAGCTTGGATGTGGGGTGCAAAGGAGAGGGAGGAGTCAAGAGTAACACCCAAGCAGTGGAGTTGGGGAACGGGGGAGATGAAGGTGTTGTCAACAGTGATAGAGATATTTGTAGTGGGTGTTACTCTGGCTGGGGGTTCATGCAAATATACAAGTATATACTGTATATGTATATATATATATATATATATCTATATATATAAATATATATATATAGTTTATACTTGTGTATATATAGTATATAGTATATACTTGTATATTTGCATTAACCCAGCACTCATCCAAGCATATTAATATATTTTATGTTTACTCTGGTGCCCTCCTTGGTAGTGACATACTCATGCAAATCCAGAAGAAAACAACTCACATAGTCGCACCCATGGTGGCACACGCAGAGCTGCAGCAATTGCTGCTCAATATATTCATAATGGGCCTGGACGTGACTAAGATGCATGCTGGGCTTGCACATGTCATGGTAAATGAGGCACAAATGTACCTAGGCAAAGCCATGATGAGCATGGCTACATCTGTACTAGAGTCTAACATGGTAACCCACACTATTTCATCTGCAAGATGTCCAGGTGTCTCCTGTTTGCTTGCAGGTAAAGATTTTTCTACTATTCCTATGTGGACACTTACCACAAGGCAAACACTCTTACCATAGTTAATGGAAGTAGCCCTGCACATTTTTTCTATTTAGGTACACCACAGACTCCGGTTACTGTATGTTAAATTGGCATTTTAAGGTGAGCACCCTACTCTCCTATCTTTCACCAGTATGGAACGAGCATGTTGGGTCCCTAAGACTCCATCAGAGGGAATTTCTCACTGCATCGATATATATATTTGCATTCAGTTTGGTAACTCTGCAGGGGGGTTTGTATAAACAACAGAAAACACAAGAAAAACATGGAGGGATTCTTCTGTGTCTGCCTATAGGGGGTCATTCTGAGTTGATCGTAGCTGTGCTAACTTTAACATAGCTACGATCTTCTTCCCTGACATGCGACGGGATGCCCAGGACAGGGCTAGCCCACCCCACATGTCTGTCCGGCCCCACCTCGCAGAAGTGCAAAGGCATCGCACAGCGGCGATGCCTTTGCACTTCAAGAGTATCTCCCGGCCAGCGCAGCTTTAGCATGCTTTAGATTTAGCTTTAACGGAGCCGGTGCATGCGCAGTAGGGACCCGCTCACTCTGCTGCGTTAAAACGCAGCCAGCGAATGGGTCAGAATGACCCCCATAGTCTGGCCTTCAATGCAATAAGGTTTGCTATGCAGGTTGGTTGTTTGAGTTTAGTGGATTTCTACCAGATAAAGAAGGGGTTGTGAGAAACACACTGTTTTTAACTCATTAGTTATTAAAAGATGTGTATCTTGAATCTGTGTATAGTTCCAAAATCAAATACAGTAAATAAATATGGATGCCATAATTATTGCAATAATATATATAAACCAGACACTGAGGAAGCCGCCGACGATTCTAAAGGCGGAGAAACGCGTTTGTCATTGCTACAATCTCCATGTTGAGACTCAGCTTAAACACTATACAGCCGGCCGGCCGCAAGTGGAAAATTTCCTGTGTGTGGGGCAGGGAGGAGAACGTACTCCAGAGAATACCCGGAAACTCCAGATAAGGCTAAGCAAGCCGGGAGAGGGACTGCCTTGAAAATACCTTACAGGCATAGTATACCACTAATTAAGTGAACTGAGCTGTTACACCTAAAGTTTCAGAACTGTTTGATTTGCTGGGCTAAAGAGCAGTAGACCATAGAAAGTGCATCTAATCATTTTTGCATGTGGTTGATACTGATCCAAGGAGAGAGCTCACCTGTTATAAAAGTGTTTCATCAAAATGCATGCTATATTTAAGTACTAAGGAGAGCAATTGAGAGACTAATCTATGCTTGATATGCAAAACTACTAACAAAAGACTGCATGATCTGCTTGGAAAAATTACAGCAGTTATTATTTATTTGCATGCTGCTTTATACAGAAGGTGGAGGAATATGTATTAAACCATATGTAATGGTGGTAATCTCAAACAGCTTATGAAGAAATAATTAATTAATTAAGTTATTTTTAAAGAAGATATATGCTTGTTATAATAGGAGGATGTTTAATATAATACACAGTCTCACTATTTTTATTAATAGTATTTAGCAGTGTATATTATTAAAGATTTATGTGAAGTATTTTATGTGATGCTGGCCGGCATAAGATAATTTATGTATGTAGGAATTTAATTGTTTTGTGAATAAAATCCACACCAAATTGGACTGCGCAGTTCCTGTATATTTTCTTTCTGGTTGCTATCTATAGGGTTATAACCAAAAACCCTTAGGAAGTGCAGCGTCCATATGGTATCAAGCATAAGCGCTAGGAAATTTATTTGGTTGAATATATATAAACAGTGTATAGTAGTAGTGGTGGTGATCCCTAGAATAGTGAAAATATCAGTAGAAAATAAGGAGAAATAAATATGTTTTTTATGGATTTCTACAAGATCTACATGGCCCCTTTGGGGCATGTCTTATTACTAATGTCCTTGTTAGTAGAAATTAAAGATGAGCAGGTTCAGTTTTCTGAGATCCGAACCCTACCGGACTTCACTACCCGAGCCCTGATACGAGCCTGGCTCGGGTTTTCCCACCTGACTCGGAAACCAGAACAAGGCAAAACGTCATCATCCCACTATCAGATTTTCTCAGGTTTTGGAATCCATATAAGAAGCCGCACGTCGACGCCATTTTCACTCCGGCATTGGAGAGTGTAGCGAGAGCATGTGTTGTCCTGCATCAGTCCAGTGGTGGTATCCCTGTGTTGCTGTATAAGTCCAGTGGTACTGCCGTATAAGTCCAGTGCAGACTTGGACTGGCCCACAGGGGTACAGGGGAAACCACCAGTGTGCCCCACTGCCTGGGCCCCCACCCACTGTTCTAAGGATCAGGTTCCAGACTGTGCACTTGAATCATACAGCATACATATGTTACCTTATACTGGACTACTGTATGGTGTATTTTCTACAGTGCATTGCTGTTATTAATCTGGTACATTATCATGCATGCAGCAGCTGAATTTACTGTATATATTTATGAAGGGGCTCAGATGTTGCACTCTCTAATGGTTAGTCAAACCAATTATGTGGCAGGCCACACACCCTCTGTGGGCTGGCCACACCCATAAAAATGGGCCCCTACCACAGCATTCCCCCAGTGGGCCCTACTTGCCCCAATCCGACACTGGTCCAGTGATACTGCTGTATATGTCCAGTGGTATTGCCATATAATTCCAGTGATACTGCCGTATATGTCTAGTGGTACTGCCGTATAAATCCAGTTGTACTGGCGTATAAATCCAGTCCAGTGATGCTGCTGTATATGTCCAGTAGTACAGCCATATAATTCCAGTGATACTGACGTATATGTGTAGATGTACTGCCGTATAAATCTAGTGGTTCTGGCGTATAAATTCAGTCCAGTGATACTGCTTTATAAGTCCAGTGATACTGCTGTATAAATCCAGGGAACCTGCCGTATATGTCCAGTGGTACTGCTGTATAAATCCAGTGATACTGCTGTATATGTCCAGTGGTATTGCCATATAATTCCAGTGATACTGCCGTATATGTCTAGTGGTACTGCCGTATAAATCCAGTGGTACTGGCATATAAATCCAGTCCAGTGATGCTGCTGTATATGTCCAGTGGTACAGCCATATAATTCCAGTGATACTGACGTATATGTGTAGTGTTACTGCCGTATAAATCTAGAGGTCCTGGCATATAAATTCAGTCCAGTGATACTGCCTTATAAGTCCAGTGATACTGCTGTATAAATCCAGTGATACTGCCGTATATGTTCAGTTGTACTGCCATATAAATCCAGTGATACTGCCGTATAAATCAAGTGGTACTGCTGTATATGTCCAGTGGTACTGCCATATAAATCCAGTGATACTGGCATATACATCCAGTCCAGTGATACTGCCGTATACAGTATGTCCAGTGGTACTGCCATATAATTCCAGTGATACTGCCGTATTTGTCCAGTGGTACTGCCATATAATTCCAGTGATACTGCCATATATGTGCAGTGGTACTGCCATATAAATCCAGTAATTGTCGTATATGTCCAGTGATACTGCCGTATAAATCGAATGGGACTGGCATATAAATACAGTCCAGTGATACTGCCGAATAAATCCAGTGATACTGCCGTACATGTCCAGTGGTACTGCAATATTAATCCAGTGATACAGCCGTATATGTCCAGTGGTACTGCCATATAAATCCAGTAATTGTCGTATATGTCCAGTGATACTGCCGTATAAATCGAATGGGACTGGCATATAAATACAGTCCAGTGGTACTGCTGTATAAGTCCAGTCCAGTGGTGCTGCCATATAAGTTCAGTGGTGCTGTCATGTGCTGTATATTATTTACTCCAAATAAAGGGGTAATTAATATTTAATCCAAATAATTTTTACAGGGTCTGCCCTGTGTGGTGTAGAGGTGCGCTCTCCTTTTCTGCATTTTGTTCTATAACTCCAGAAAAATAATGGAGAACAAAAATTTGGATGATAAAATAGGGAAAGATCAGAACCACTTCCTCCTACTGCTGCTGCTGCTGCTGCTGCTGCTGCTTCTGTTGTTGCTTCTGGGAGTCTATCGTCATCCCAGAGGGGAAGTCAGAAGACCACTTGTACTACTTGAACTAAGCAAATGACTGTCCAACAGTCCTTTGCGAGGAAGATGAAATATGACAGCAGTCATCCTATTGCAAAGAGGATAACTGAGGCCTTGACAGCTATGTTGGTGTTAGACGTGCATCCGGTATCCACCATTAGTGCAGTGTGACTGCAGTGCCAACCCTAGATGGGCCAGGTGTTTGTGCTGCACACTTGTGTTGCTTAGCTTAGCCATACAGCTAACTCATTGCGCCTCTTTTACTTCTTTGCATGAAGTGCTGTTTGGGGACTATTTTTTTTAAGTGCCATCCTGTCTGCCCTGCAGTGCCACTCCTAGATGGGCCAGGTGTTTGTGCCGCACACTTGTGTCGCTTAGCTTAGTAACATAGTAATTGAGGTTGAATAGAGGCAAAACAAGTAATGTTTTATGACTAGTTAACAACTATAAATAATGCTACATCCAGATTAACAACATCAATATTTTAAATGTTATAACCTTGGATATCATTTTCAATCAGAAATGTATCCAATCCTTTTTTAAATGCATTTTCATAGTTCGCCATTACCACCTTCCCTGGCAGTGAATTCCAAATCCTTATTGCCCTAACAGTGCAGAACCCTTTCCTCCGTTGCGTACAGAATTTTCTCTCCTCCAGCCTCAGTGAGTGTCCAAGTGTCCTAAACAGTGTTATTTTAATAAATATTTCCTCTGATAACTCTTTGTAATTCCCCTTCACATATTTGAAGATATTAATAATGTCTCCTCTTAGATGCCTCTTTTCCAGTGTATACATATTCAACCTAGTAAGCCTTTCCTCGTAATCCATTTCCTCTAGCCCTTTAATCAATTTAGCAGCTCACCTTTGATCCCTTTTGAGTTCACAGATATCTTTTTATACAGTGGTGCCCAAAACTGAACACAATATTCCAGGTGCAGACCTACCAATGATTTGTACAGCGGCAGGATTACATCCTTATCCCTTGTCTCAATTTCCAGTTTTATGCACTCTAGCACCTTACTTGCCTTCTTTACTGCGCTTTGACATTGTGTACATTTATTAAGCCTATTATCAATGACTCATAGACTCCCTGAGGAAGACCTAGAAAGGTCGACACGCGTAGGAGCTAACAGGACACCGTTTCAAACAGACTGCCTTAATCATATTCAACACAGCAGAGCTCTCTATTTCTGGACACATTCATCACCCACGGCGCTGAAGACTGCTGATGAACAGGAACAGGTCACGTGACCGCGAGGTGCAGGAAAGTGAAAGTGAAACCGGACGAAAAGCTGCAAGACTGACAAGGAAGCAAGGTGACAGCGGAAGTTGGGAATCGAGCACAGAAGAATAAGGTAAGGGCTCTGTAAGTGGGGAGGTGCACTGCGGACAGTCCCGCTCCGGGTCTCGAAGTCAGTGACACTTTTCCCCCCCAGAGACACGACCGCACTCCTCGGATCTGGCCGGCGGCAGACGCCTGTCTACACGGGCGCCTTCCGCAGCCACAGACCGAGTCAGAGAGCGGCGAGTCCAGAGCCAAAAATTACCTATCTCCTGCAACTCATCCCTCCCGCATAGCCACCTGGGGTACCCCTTCATTTGCTAGCACCGTCAGAAGATCACCTCACCCCCCCTGCCTCTCAAGACAGGATCAAGCTGCTGCAACAGACTTTTTGACCGTGACCCCCGTATATTACTGAACGAGCTCCTCTGGGACTGTGTTGTATATACCCCTCCACACATTGTGGTAGTAGTTTGAGCACAATTAAACGAGGTGGGACGCCACACTCTATTGTACTGGACTGCGGACCAAAGTATACATATGTATAGATTTCTTTCATATGCATATATATATACACTCTTTCATTAATGTATTAATTTCCTATTTTTTCACATCTTTTTCCACTTATTCTCTCTTTCTGTCATTTTGTTTTAGAATAAATACACTTATTCTTCATATATACAGCGTATACTTGTCATTTAGTATTACAACCATTACCACCACATATTCAGGCGCAATTGTGTACCCTTATGTTATATATCTTTAAAGAGGTATTGGGTTTAACCTCCACCACAATTTTGCTGCCACAGCGTTTATCCACACAAGTAGAGCGCTGGATACAATTTGTTCATAATTTGTTCATATTATCAATGAGTACCTTCAAATCTTTTTCCAATACTGTTACCCCTAAACTTTCCCCATTTAATATGTAGGCTGCAAGTTTGTTTTTAGTCCCGAAATGCATAACATTGCATTTTTCTATATTGATCCTCATTTTCCATTTAGACGCCAGGTTTCAAGTTTAGATAAATCATTCTGCAGAGACACCACACCTATTTCCGAATTAATTACCCTACACAGTTTAGTATCATCTGCAAAAATTGACACTGTGCTTTCCAGGCCTATTTCTTGTTCATTGATAAATATGTTGAACAGTAGTGGCCCGAGTATGGACCCTTGTGGTATTCCGCTGACTACTGGGGTCCAGCTTGATGACTTCCCGTTGACCATTACTCGCTGTACCATTATCCAGCCAGTTACTTATCCATGTGCACACAGTTTTTCCTAGGCCAAGCTTCTTTAATTTGTTGATCAGTCTCCTGTGAGGTACTGTATTAAAGACTTTTGCAAAATCTAAGTAGACCACATCCACTGCTTTTCCATGGTCAAGATTATTGCTCTCTTCCTCGTAGAAGCTAATTAAGTTTGTTTGATATGATCTGTCCCTCACAAACCCATGCTGGTTCTTACTAATAATCATAGCGGTCTGTAGATACTCCTGTATGCTATCCCTTAGAATTCATTCCAATATTTTCCCCACTATAGACGTCAAACTAACCAGTCCGTAGTTACCAGAATGATTTTTGGATCCTTTTTAAATAATGGCACTACCTCAGCTATACGCCAATCCTCCGGTACCATACCTGATCTAATTTAGCTATTGAAAATCAAGTATAGGGGTTTTGCTAGTTGTGACCTAAG